>NC_141685.1:820748939-821405024 GCF_964263255.1 Lissotriton vulgaris | reverse complement strand
CGTCGATATTAAGCATGGGCGGAAAATCCGTTACGCTCGCGGATTTTGCGGATTTTCAGGAAATTCGCAATCCGCGAGATTTGCGAATTTCCCGCAAAATCCGCAAATTCACACGCAGCGGATTTTTTTTGCGGCGCGCGGCGTTGGTGATACAATTTTTGCGGCGCGCGGCGTTTATCATCGTTTGCCGAGTTGTTTTTCTCGATAGTTTGCGAGTGCTGCGCCATTTTGGATCTTGCTGTGTGATCCCGCGGGAATTGGCGAGCGCGATTACGTCATTGCGGCTTGCCAGCGATAGTTTGTCAACGCGAGTACGGCGAGATCACGTCTCGCGGTACTTCGCAATTGCGAGATTTGAGATGCGGCGAGCAGCAAGAATCTCGCACAAGCGAAAATATAAAATTTGCAATTCTGCACAAGAAATCCACCAGCAAGCAGCATAAACCTTCTTGAAATGATGATTTTTATCTGAATAACTCCTTAGGTTGACATTTGCCTGCACTTTTTTAGCGAGGAGTCCATTTTGGGGAGGGGGGAGGGGGTGGGAGGAAGGAAGTGCCCCACAGTCTTCAACTTCCTGTTCCTGTTCAGCAGGCTCCTCCCAGTGCTTTGTCCATCTCCTGGTCACTTTTCATTTGGATCTGGAGCTGGAAGGATTACTTTTTGTGGATGCTGCTGGATCTTTGGATTTGAGGCCTTTTTGACTTTCTTTGGATCACTGTTGGATTAGAAATTTTACAAGTAAGTTTGTTTGGGGCATTACAGTTGCTGCAACTAAAATTTTGGAATTTTCGATTTTTGGGCTGTTTTGGGGCCTTTTGCCCAGGGGTACTCAGTGGTGGGTGGACTGAGTCTTTCTGTGGGTTGTCTTGAACTTAAACATCATGGAGGGCATGGATGGGTTGGGATTGTGCTGATTTTTCAGGGATTTTCGTTTTTTGGGGCTGTACTTGTGGCCTTTTCACCAGGGGTATTTGAGTCTAGCATGGGCCTAGTCTTTCTGTGGGCTGTCTTGAACTTAAACATCATGGAGGCCATGGATGGAATGGGATTGTGCTGATTTTTCAGTGATTTTCGTTTTTTGGGGCTGTACTTGTGGCCTTTTCACTAGGGGTATTTGAGTCTAGCATGGGCCTAGTCTTTCTGTGGGCTGTCTTGAACTTAAACATCATGGAGGGCCTGGATGGAATGGGATTGTGCTGATTTTGCCGTGTTTTTCGATTTTTGGGGGTGTTCATGGGGAGGGACAGGCCATGTGGCTGGTGGCCATTTTGAGTGCTGCTACAGGCACTGGCCATGTGCTGGGAGAGGCAAGTGGCCATTTTGAATGCAGGCTTTGTTGTTAGGCCTGCAACCATTTTGCCTACTTTTCAACCTTTATGCCCAGGGGTAGTGAGTCTTGCATGGGCCTAGTCTTTCTGTGGGTTGTCTTGAATTTAAACATCATGGAGGGCATGGATGGATTGGGATTGTGCTGATTTTTCAGTGATTTTCGTTTTTTGGGGCTGTACTTGTGGCCTTTTCACCAGGGGTATTTGAGTCTAGCATGGGCCTAGTCTTTCTGTGGGCTGTCTTGAACTTAAACATCATGGAGGCCATGGATGGAATGGGATTGTGCTGATTTTGCAGTGTTTTTTTAATTTTTGGGGGTGTTCATGGGGAGGGACAGGCCATGTGGCTGGTGGCCATTTTGAGTGCTGCTACAGGCACTGGCCATGTGCTGGGAGAGGCAAGTGGCCATTTTGAATGCAGGCTTTGTTGTTAGGCCTGCAACCATTTTGCCTACTTTTCAACCTTTATGCCCAGGGGTAGTGAGTCTTGCATGGGCCTAGTCTTTCTGTGGGTTGTCTTGAATTTAAACATCATGGAGGGCATGGATGGATTGGGATTGTGCTGATTTTTCAGTCATTTTCGTTTTTTGGGGCTGTACTTGTGGCCTTTTCACCAGGGGTATTTGAGTCTAGCATGGGCCTAGTCTTTCTGTGGGCTGTCTTGAACTTAAACATCATGGAGGCCATGGATGGAATGGGAATGGGATTGTGCTGATTTTGCAGTGTTTTTCGATTTTTGGGGGTGTTCATGGGGAGGGACAGGCCACGTGGCTGGTGGCCATTTTGAGTGCTGCTACAGGCACTGGCCATGTGCTGGGAGAGGCAAGTGGCCATTTTGAATGCAGGCTTTGTTGTTAGGCCTGCAACCATTTTGCCTACTTTTCAACCTTTATGCCCAGTGAGTCTTGCATGGGCCTAGTCTTTCTGGGGGTTGTCTTGAATTTAAACATCATGGAGGGCATGGATGGATTGGGATTGTGCTGATTTGTCAGTGATTTTCGTTTTTTGGGACTGTACTTGTGGCCTTTTCACCAGGGGTATTTGAGTCTAGCATGGGCCTAGTCTTTCTGTGGGCTGTCTTGAACTTAAACATCATGGAGGGCATGGATGGAGTGGGATTGTGGTGATTTTGCAGTGTTTTTCGATTTTTGGGGGTGTTCATGGGGAGGGACAGGCCATGTGGCTGGTGGCCATTTTGAGTGCTGCTACAGGCACTGGCCATGTGCTGGGAGAGGCAAGTGGCCATTTTGAATGCAGGCTTTGTTGTTAGGCCTGCAACCATTTTGCCTACTTTTCAACCTTTATGCCCAGGGGTAGTGAGTCTTGCATGGGCCTAGTCTTTCTGTCGGTTGTCTTGAATTTAAACATCATGGAGGGCATGGATGGATTGGG
Organism: Lissotriton vulgaris; assembly: GCF_964263255.1. Classification (NCBI taxonomy): domain Eukaryota; kingdom Metazoa; phylum Chordata; class Amphibia; order Caudata; family Salamandridae; genus Lissotriton; species Lissotriton vulgaris. Next base: position 821,402,301 of record NC_141685.1, on the reverse strand, counting down.
ATTGTGCTGATTTTTCAGTGATTTTCGTTTTTTGGAGCTGTACTTGTGGCCTTTTCACGAGGGGTATTTGAGTCTAGCATGGGCCTAGTCTTTCTGTGGGCTGTCTTGAACTTAAACATCATGGAGGCCATGGATGGAATGGGATTGTGCTGATTTTGCAGTGTTTTTTTATTTTTGGGGGTGTTCATGGGGAGGGACAGGCCATGTGGCTGGTGGCCATTTTGAGTGCTGCTACAGGCACTGGCCATGTGCTGGGAGAGGCAAGTGGCCATTTTGAATGCAGGCTTTGTTGTTAGGCCTGCAACCATTTTGCCTACTTTTCAACCTTTATGCCCAGGGGTAGTGAGTCTTGCATGGGCCTAGTCTTTCTGTGGGTTGTCTTGAATTTAAACATCATGGAGGGCATGGATGGATTGGGATTGTGCTGATTTTTCAGTGATTTTCGTTTTTTGGGGCTGTACTTGTGGCCTTTTCACCAGGGGTATTTGAGTCTAGCATGGGCCTAGTCTTTCTGTGGGCTGTCTTGAACTTAAACATCATGGAGGCCATGGATGGAATGGGAATGGGATTGTGCTGATTTTGCAGTGTTTTTCGATTTTTGGGGGTGTTCATGGGGAGGGACAGGCCACGTGGCTGGTGGCCATTTTGAGTGCTGCTACAGGCACTGGCCATGTGCTGGGAGAGGCAAGTGGCCATTTTGAATGCAGGCTTTGTTGTTAGGCCTGCAACCATTTTGCCTACTTTTCAACCTTTATGCCCAGTGAGTCTTGCATGGGCCTAGTCTTTCTGGGGGTTGTCTTGAATTTAAACATCATGGAGGGCATGGATGGATTGGGATTGTGCTGATTTGTCAGTGATTTTCGTTTTTTGGGGCTGTACTTGTGGCCTTTTCACCAGGGGTATTTGAGTCTAGCATGGGCCTAGTCTTTCTGTGGGCTGTCTTGAACTTAAACATCATGGAGGGCATGGATGGAGTGGGATTGTGGTGATTTTGCAGTGTTTTTCGATTTTTGGGGGTATTCATGGGGAGGGACAGGCCATGTGGCTGGTGGCCATTTTGAGTGCTGCTACAGGCACTGGCCATGTGCTGGGAGGCAAGTGGCCATTTTGAATGCAGGCTTTGTTGTTAGGCCTGCAACCATTTTGCCTACTTTTCAACCTTTATGCCCAGGGGTAGTGAGTCTTGCATGGGCCTAGTCTTTCTGTGGGTTGTCTTCAATTTAAACATTATGGAGGGCATGGATGGATTGGGATTGTGCTGATTTTTCAGTGATTTTCGTTTTTTGGGGCTGTACTTGTGGCCTTTTCACCAGGGGTATTTGAGTCTAGCATGGGCCTAGTCTTTCTGTGGGCTGTCTTGAACTTAAACATCATGGAGGGCATGGATGGATTGGGATTGTGTTGATTTTTCAGTGATTTTCGTTTTTTGGGGCTGTACTTGTGGCCTTTTCACCAGGGGTATTTGAGTCTAGCATGGGCCTAGTCTTTCTGTGGGCTGTCTTGAACTTAAACATCATGGAGGCCATGGATGGAATGGGATTGTGCTGATTTTGCAGTGTTTTTCGATTTTTGGGGGTGTTCATGGGGAGGGACAGGCCATGTGGCTGGTGGCCATTTTGAGTGCTGCTACAGGCACTGGCCATGTGCTGGGAGAGGCAAGTGGCCATTTTGAATGCAGGCTTTGTTGTTAGGCCTGCAACCATTTTGCCTACTTTTCAACCTTTATGCCCAGGGGTAGTGAGTCTTGCATGGGCCTAGTCTTTCTGTGGGTTGTCTTCAATTTAAACATTATGGAGGGCATGGATGGATTGGGATTGTGCTGATTTTTCAGTGATTTTCGTTTTTTGGGGCTGTACTTGTGGCCTTTTCACCAGGGGTATTTGAGTCTAGCATGGGCCTAGTCTTTCTGTGGGCTGTCTTGAACTTAAACATCATGGAGGGCATGGATGGATTGGGATTGTGTTGATTTTTCAGTGATTTTCGTTTTTTGGGGCTGTACTTGTGGCCTTTTCACCAGGGGTATTTGAGTCTAGCATGGGCCTAGTCTTTCTGTGGGCTGTCTTGAACTTAAACATCATGGAGGCCATGGATGGAATGGGATTGTGCTGATTTTGCAGTGTTTTTCGATTTTTGGGGGTGTTCATGGGGAGGGACAGGCCATGTGGCTGGTGGCCATTTTGAGTGCTGCTACAGGCACTGGCCATGTGCTGGGAGGCAAGTGGCCATTTTGAATGCAGGCTTTGTTGTTAGGCCTGCAACCATTTTGCCTACTTTTCAACCTTTATGCCCAGGGGTAGTGAGTCTTGCATGGGCCTAGTCTTTCTGTGGGTTGTCTTGAATTTAAACATCATGGAGGGCATGGATGGATTGGGATTGTGCTGATTTTTCAGTGATTTTCGTTTTTTGGGGCTGTACTTGTGGCCTTTTCACCAGGGGTATTTGAGTCTAGCATGGGCCTAGTCTTTCTGTGGGCTGTCTTGAACTTAAACATCATGGAGGGCATGGATGGATTGGGATTGTGCTGATTTTTCAGTGATTTTCGTTTTTTGGGGCTGTACTTGTGGCCTTTTCACCAGGGGTATTTGAGTCTAGCATGGGCCTAGTCTTTCTGTGGGCTGTCTTGAACTTAAACATCATGGAGGCCATGGATGGAATGGGATTGTGCTGATTTGGCAGTGTTTTTCGATTTTTGGGGGTGTTCATGGGGAGGGACAGGCCATGTGGCTGGTGGCCATTTTGAGTGCTGCTACAGGCACTGGCCATGTGCTGGGAGAGGCAAGTGGCCATTTTGAATGCAGGCTTTGTTGTTAGGCCTGCAACCATTTTGCCTACTTTTCAACCTTTATGCCCAGGGGTAGTGAGTCTTGCATGGGCCTAGTCTTTCTGTGGGTTGTCTTGAATTTAAACATCATGGAGGGCATGATTGGATTGGGATTGTGCGGATTTTTCAGTGATTTTCGTTTTTTTGGGGCTGTACTTGTGGCCTTTTCACCAGGGGTATTTGAGTCTAGCATGGGCCTAGTCTTTCTGTGGGCTGTCTTGAACTTAAACATCATGGAGGGCATGGATGGATTGGGATTGTGCTGATTTGTCAGTGATTTTCGTTTTTTGGGGCTGTACTTGTGGCTTTTTCACCAGGGGTATTTGAGTCTAGCATGGGCCTAGTCTTTCTGTGGGCTGTCCTGAACTTAAACATCATGGAGGGCTTGGATGGAATGGGATTGTGCTGATTTTGCAGTGTTTTTCGATTTTTGGGGGTGTTCATGGGGAGGGACAGGCCATGTGGCTGGTGGCCATTTTGAGTGCTGCTACAGGCATTGGCCATGTGCTGGGAGGCAAGTGGCCATTTTGAATGCAGGCTTTGTTGTTAGGCCTGCAACCACTTTGCCTACTTTTCAACCTTTATGCCCAGGGGTAGTGAGTCTTGCATGGGCCTAGTCTTTCTGTGGGTTGTCTTGAATTTAAACATCATGGAGGGCATGGATGGATTGGGATTGTGCTGATTTTTCAGTGATTTTCGTTTTTTGGGGCTGTACTTGTGGCCTTTTCACCAGGGGTATTTGAGTCTAGCATGGGCCTAGTCTTTCTGTGGGCTGTCTTGAACTTAAACATCATGGAGGGCATGGATGGATTGGGATTGTGCTGATTTTTCAGTGATTTTCGTTTTTTGGGGCTGTACTTGTGGCCTTTTCACCAGGGGTATTTGAGTCTAGCATGGGCCTAGTCTTTCTGTGGGCTGTCTTGAACTTAAACATCATGGAGGGCAGCATGGATGGAATGGGATTGTGCTGATTTTTCTGTTTTTTTTCCGATTTTTTTTGTGGTGTATAACTGAACTGATGTTCCTCTGTCTTCCATTGTTTTTAGGTGCACAAGACTCAAGAGAACCACCAGTGCCAGGAAGAAGTCCTGCAGCGGTGTGTGTGTGCAGCATAACGTCACGCGACGTCACGTCTGGCCTCAGACAACTCTACAATTCGTGCAACTGCGGCCTGCTGTCTGACCTGCTCTGAAGAAGATGGCCCCAAAAAAAGTTCTCCGTAGCTCCTCTAGCAAGAAAGTTGCTAGTAAGGAGCAGAAGAAGCAAGTTACCAAGGAGGCTGGTGTGCCAACCGCCACGTTTTTTGGGAGAAAAAAAAAAAGTACGCCTGCAGCAGCAGCAGGATCTGCTGGGGACCAAGCTGGGAGCAGCACCCCTGCTCCATTGGGTTCAGTGCCTCCACCACCACGCCAACTTAAGTCAAAGCCCTTGAGTGCTTCAGAGGCAGTCAGTGTACTTCTCCAATCACCATCGACCAGTGATGTTGGCTCATCGCTAGAAAGTAGCAGCAATGTCCCTGAATCAACACAGGTTGTTGTAACTCATCTGACAAGTGTTGAACAACCACAGCCGCAACAACAACATGTGCAAGTAGTACAAGCCCAAGTACATGTGGAAGGAGAGGCAGCGCAAGGAGATGCGCAAGCAGAGGTGCATGGAGGGTCACAAGTGCCCACAATAGTTGTTCCTCCCGAAGTATGGGCACATCAGGAAATTGACAATCAGACCGAGGTATCATTTGAGGAAGCCACTCCTCCTGATGATCATTCATTGTCTTCCACATCCCTAGCAAGGAAAAGATCAAGGGGGGTGTCTACATCTTCTTCAAGCTCACCTCCTACTGATGATCTGGATGACGAATGGGTACCACAACGGCAGCCTGAGAGTGAGGCACACCATGATCTGACAAAGATACCTAAGCGTAAAAGGAAGGTCGTCGAAAAACTCATACCTATGGAGTGTGATGAGGCTCAACAAGAAGTGACAGATACTGCTGGTGATGAAGCCTCTCACGATGACGACGAGCCAGTCATCACAAAGGTCACTGCAGCCCCACCGGGCATGCAGCAAAGAGACATTTTGACCCTATCCCGAGAAGCTGCTGAGCGTGATGATGATGCCGACGAGGAGGCAATGGAAATGGAAACACAACAATCATTAGATTTGGAGTTAAGTAGTACACCAACACCTACCGCTTCCATATTTCTTCCTCGCAAGAAGGTACCCACCTCGACCTCAATTCGTGGTGGTGAAAGTGCAAAACGTACTGAAGTTCGGCAATCCACATCCTCTACTTCATCTGGCATTAGCAGCAGGACCACCACCACCAGTATCGCCGCCTCCTCCGGCCCCCAAAGACATTTCAAGTCCACAGTTTGGGACTTCTTTAGTGTTTCCACAAAAAAGGAAAACCTCGCCATTTGTAGCTTTTGTAAGTTGGCAGTTAGTTGTGGTAAGTTTGGTTCCAACTATGGTACCGGAGGCCAGAGAGGTCATCTTGAAAGAAAGCACGCTGTCCAATGGTTTGCGCACCTACAGGTGATCAAGGAAGCCCGAATTGCACGTAATGAAAACGTTGATTTTTCATCTGATGATGACGAGGAGGAAGAAGACGATTCAAACACTTCACTTACAACCAGTACCCCTGTCAGCAGCACACCCCATGTGAGGCACACTAAGAGTGTGGGAGAGAGTGAGACATCAATGCGGAAAAGTTCATCAGCGAGCGTAACTGGGTCGAAGATATCATCATCATCCCGTAAATCCTTGGTCCAGGGCAACATTAAAAAGATGTTGTTTACAGAAGCGCAATATGAACGCAACCACCCACTGACGCGTCTGTATAACACTAAGCTGGCTAAAATGCTAGCTCTGGACCTTCTCCCTTTTTCTTTTGTAGAAGGGGTTGGTTTTCTAGAATTAGTGGCAGCGCTCTGCCCTAAATGGAAGGTTCCTAGCCGGTTCTATTTTGCCCGAGTTGCGGTTCCAGCACTACATGAAGATGTTCTGAAGGTGATTGGGGCAGCTTTGCAGAAGAGTGCTGTTCACACTATACAACTGACAACAGACATGTGGACCAGTGGCGCAGGCGCTGATTACATGTGCATCACTGCACACTGGGTCTCTTTTTCAGGGGCTAAAGCAAAGCTAAACGCAGGTGTTGACGCGGACATTGTTTTTAAAGCTGCTCGGAAACATGCAACACTAGCCATGTTTGGTTTGGAGAAACGTCACACAGCAGAAAACATTTTGCATGTCTTTAACACAAAGGTCCTTAACTGCCTGTCCCCACTAAAACGCCAGGTTGGTTATGTTTCCACGGACAATGGCGCCAATATAGTTAAGGCCATGAGGGACGGTGACTATTTCAGAGTGCCGTGTTTGGCGCACTGTATAAACCTGGTTGTCCAAAAATTCTTGGGTAATAAAGGCAGTGCAGCGTACAGTGTATTGGACACCTGCAGAAAAATGTGCAAGCATTTCAGCCATTCTTTTAAGGCCCGGAAGCAGCTGAGGAGCCTGCTATATCAACGTCAAATGCCAGTGAAAGCACTCATCCAGGAGGTGGTAGCACGTTGGAACTCAACCTTCTACATGCTTGAGAGTCTGTATGAGCAGTATACGGAACTCGATCAATATTTCCTTACAGAGGGTACAGAGGAGCTGAGGATGGGTGCGGCGCAATGGAACATAGTTCAAAGCCTGACACGCATGCTTCGTCCTTTTGAGTTCTTCACGCGTGCAGTCAGCAAGGAGGACTCTAATTTGGGAAAAGCTATCCCATTGTTGTACATGCTGGAGGACCAACTGAAGGAGGTGTGTTCTGTGTTTGAAAAAGATGACAAAAACCAAGACTCTTTGCTTCTGGCTGAGAAATTATTAGAGCTCCTACAAGGTGATGAACGTCTTAAAAAGATCCACTCAGAACAGCATTACATTTGTGCTACTATTCTGGATCCACGCTACAAAAAGGCGCTGGCAGGCCAAGCATTCTTTCCTTTTGATGATGAACATGTTCCAAAGTACAAACGTTGGCTAGCCTTGTCAGCCAAGAGGTTTGAAACAGAACGGCTGAAAATTGAAGGAAATGGCAGTACATCAGCAGGCCATCCCCAGTCAAAACTATCCACTTCTGCACCTGTGGCTGTGGCACAAGTGACCTCTCAGCCGTTAAAGACACCGGCAACCGGATCATCTGCACGAGACACAACAGAAACATTGGAGGCTGAAGAGGATTGGCTAGCTCTGTGTGGGTTTGGTTCTCAAAAGGTCAGAGGCACAGCAAGAGCTAAGCAAAGTGGAGGAACCTTTGATGAGGACCTTGAGTCGATGGTGAAGGACTATCTGAATGACTCAACAGAGGTCTATGTTAATTCTGACCCATTGGCGTATTGGCATGGGAAAAAAGAATTGTGGCCACAGCTCACCAACCTGGCTTTAAACTACTTGTCTTGCCCACTCGCAAGTGTGTCTTCTGAACGGGTTTTCAGTGCTGCTGGTGGCATTGTAACTCCCAAACGGAGCCGCCTCTCGCCCAAAAATGTGGAGAGGTTAACAATGATCAAGATGAATCAGCACCTCATACCACCAGATTTCAGAGTACGAGAAAGCGTGCCGGATGAAGAGGAGGTGGCCAGCAACATAGATGAGGGAATTTCTACTCTGTCAGGTGACACTGAGCTCACCCTGCCTGAATTCGCAGAGTATGATGACGAAGCCTTATTCTTATTCCTGGACCGTGATACCGAGCCCTGAAAATGAGACAACGAATCAATAACTTTCTTTTTCATCCTTATTCACTTTTATTCCTGTGTGTCTGTCTTTCTTTGTTGTGCACAGTTAATATATTTCAAACTTTAATCAGATAATCACAAAATCAAGCCCATCAGCAGAACTGTCTTCACTGGTTTGCTAATTGATTTGAAGTTGCCGCAGTCTGCATTCCTCAGGTTCACAAGTTCAGAAGAACATGCTCCTCTATCCTCCTCCTCCAGACTCCTATTTCCATCAAACCAGAGGGCTGGTTTACGCCCAATGAAGAAAGACTCAGCACTTGTGGGGGTGTTGTTGTACCTCTTTGCAGGTGAGTTGACGGCTCTGGGGCCATTGCTGGGAAGCTCTAATACCGGATAAAAGTGTTTTGGACCAAATCCCAGGCGGAATTTTTTTTGTGTTTTTGATGACTTGCTTGCCTTTGAGGTGCTCTTAGGGGGGGTTCCGTCTGTTTGTGGGTGAGTTTTGTGGTCTGGGAGCACTGCTGGGACACTCTAATCTTGATTGCATTTGCTTTTCAGGAAATCCGTCGTGGCAACCCCGACTTATGGCCTAGCTACGCAGCGCGTTTGGACCGAAGGCCGAGAAATATTGCAAGTATGAGATTTTGCTTTTGGCCTGTTTGGGGGTGTTATGCTTCTTGGCGGGTGGGTTGGCGGGTCTTGGGGCATTCCTGGGAAGGTCTAATACCGGGTAGAAGTGGTTGGGACAAAATCCAGGCCGATTTTTTTTTGGCTATTTCTGACATTTTGCTCAATGTAGCCTTTTCGGGGGCCTGTTTGGGGGGCTTCCTGGTATTTGTGGGTGAGTTTCGGGGTCTGGGAGCACTGCTGGGACACTCTAATCTTGATTGCATTTGCTTTTCAGGAAATCCGTCGTGGCAACCCCGACTTATGGCCTAGCTACGCAGCGCGTTTGGACCGAAGGCCGAGAAATATTGCAAGTATGAGATTTTGCTTTTGGCCTGTTTGGGGGTGTTATGCTTCTTGGCGGGTGGGTTGGCGGGTCTTGGGGCATTCCTGGAATGGTCTAATACCGGGTAGAAGTGGTTGGGACAAAATCCAGGCCGATTTTTTTTTGGCTATTTCTGACATTTTGCTCAATGTAGCGTTTTCGGGGGCCTGTTTGGGGGGCTTCCTGGTGTTTGTGGGTGTGTTTCGGGGTCTGGGCGCACTGCTGGCTATATATACTTTACTTTGCAAGAGGTTTGAAGCAAATCCATGGTGGCAGAGGGGAGTTAGGGCCTAGCTGCAGAGCACGCGCGGAGTGATTTGGGAAATTTGTGAAAAATTGACTAAGTCCCCATTTTTGTACTTTTGCTCTTTGGCTGTTTGGGGGTCTTCTACTCGTTTTCTCCTGGGTTGACGGCTCTGGGGCCATTGCTGGGAAGCTCTAATACCGGATAAAAGTGTTTTGGACCAAATCCCAGGTGGAACATTTTTTGTGTTTTTGATGACTTGCTTGCCTTTGAGGTGCTATTAGGGGGGGTTCCGTCTGTTTGTGGGTGAGTTTCGTGGTCTGGGAGCACTGCTGGGACACTCTAATCTTGATTGCATTTGCTTTTCAGGAAATCCGTCGTGGCAACCCCGACTTATGGCCTAGCTACGCAGCGCGTTTGGACCGAAGGCCGAGAAATATTGCAAGTATGAGATTTTGCTTTTGGCCTGTTTGGGGGTGTTATGCTTCTTGGCGGGTCTTGGGGCATTCCTGGGAAGGTCTAATACCGGGTAGAAGTGGTTGGGACAAAATCCTCGCGGAAAAGCCTTTTGGCACTTTTTGTAACTTAGGGTTCGTTAGGGTTAGCCCTAGCAGCAGGATTGCATGTGTTTCGGGGTGTTCTAGATTTTTGCAACTGAGTTCTGGGGTCTTAGAGCACTCGTGAGAATGTGTAATTTTTAGCCCTGGGCGGAGTTGGCGGAGTGAGGCTTCGCGGAGCTACGCGAAGTGGGCGAGAAACTACGCCCACCTCCGCACTCCGCGTAGCCCCACTCCGCAAAACCACTGGCCGCCAGCCCCGCCACCCGCCTCCCTCCCGCCCTCCCTAAATACTTTCAAATAAAGGAATGAAATAATTTAAAAAGCACTTACCTTGCCGCCGCTGCCCGCCGCGTCCCCGGGGCTCGCTATCTTCCGTCTTCTTTAGTAATGCGCATGCGCGGGCGGCCGCGCATGCGCATTTTCTCGTGAAAATGCGCATGCGCGGCCGCCCGCGCATGCGCATTACTGAAGAAGACGGAAGACGGAAGATAACGAGCCCCGGGGACGCGGCGGGCAGCGGCGGCAAGGTAAGTGCTTTTTAAATTATTGCATTCCTTTATTTGAAAGTATTTAGGGAGGGCGGGAGGGAGGCGGGTGGCGGCCAGCTACGCTCCGTCTGCGGAGCGTGCGTAGTGCCGCCTGGCTCAGTCAGCTCCGCAAAATGCGGAGTAGGCGGCACTACGCACACTCCGTGCACGGAGCGTAGCTGGCCGCCCACCCCTAGTAATTTTGGTTGCAAGTCATTTGAAGAAAATCCATGGTGGGAAAGGGGGGATTTGGCATAGTTAAAGAAAGCCTTTGCCACTATTCTTAACTTAGGGTTCGTTAGGGTGAGCAGTATTTCTATTGCATGTGTTTGAGTGGGGGGGATTTCGAGTCTTGGAGCGATGCTGGCTATGGCTACTTTTGCTTGGTTGCTTGCAAGTGGTTTGAATGCAATCCACGGTGGGTAAGGGGTAATTAGGAAGGGGGTACTTCGGCCTACTTTTACTTTCAAAGTAAGTTTTGTCACCAATTTTCTGCTAGGCCTCGTTTTTTGAGATTTGATTGGGGGTCTTCTACATTTTTGCGACTGGCTTTAGTAAGGGTCTGGGTGGGAGCACTGCTAGGAAGATCTAATTTTGTTCTAAAACACAGTTTACAGTACACCTAGCTTGAGGGGAAAGATCCGCTACATTAATTTGCCCCTACTTATTTATCCTTCAAAAGGTGACTCAGACAGAGTACGCACTTTCAAAAATATTGTACTGTCTACTAGGAAAATCAAATTGTGACTTTTTGCACTCCACAGCCTACATACCTTATATTTATTTATCAGTGGTGTTGTAATATTATATCACTTCCTGTTTTTCGTTGAATAATTACAGGCCGGGTTTCAGTCTCTGCAATGGGGAAAAAAGGATGGAGTCAGGCTTCACATTAGCGAGCCACAATTCAGCATCAGGCAGGCAGTGGACAGGGTGTCTTCTGGTGACCAACATCGATGGACGAAGCGTCAGCTGCAATGGAGGAGTGCCGCTAATAAGAGGATTTTTTTTCTGCAGGCAACTTACTTACCACTTCCAACAGGACAACTACAACAACATAGATACAGTATCCCTTGCCTTTTTCTCTGACTGTGACTGCATTTCTTGGATCTCTCTCTGCTTCTAAATTGATTCCTTAACACATCACTTAGTCCACTCCACTATCACATCTGCACCACACATAGTCATTTGTAAGTGCTCCTACGTAATTCGCAAGTCGCAGCACGCCCCAGCCCGTAGAGGACTGGGATGGCCCCAATGATGAAGCATGTCACCAAGGGGCAACCCTGGTGAGTGAGGGGACACCTAGAAAAAAAGCAATTTCTCCTTTTCTATCTACTATACCTTCCAGACCAACCCCATTGAGTGTTGTTGTGAATGGATTTATAGTGACCAGCAAGGCTCTCAGGTATCTGGCTACAGAGACCTTATGTTGAATATCGTTATGAATAATTCCACACACGCCCTGTACTGTCGCATTCTTTCTTCCACAGTTGTCGAAAGTACTACTTACTTTTCACTGACATGCATGCAGTAGTGCATGCACTTTCAAAGATTGATGGATAGGTTTGTAGTGTACCCAAAGAATTGTTTATGCTCAATTGTTTGTCTATGCTGTGCTTTTTTTACAGGGTGTCTTCTGGTGACCAACATCGTTGGACGAAGCGTCGGCTGCAATGGAGGAGTGCCGCTAATAAGAGGATTTTTTTTCTGCAGGCAACTTACTTACCACTTCCAACAGGACAACTACAACAACATAGATACAGTATCCCTTGCCTTTTTCTCTGACTGTGACTGCATTTCTTGGATCTCTCTCTGCTTCTAAATTGATCCCTTAACACATCACTTAGTCCACTCCACTATCACATCTGCACCACACATAGTCATTTGTAAGTGCTCCTACGTAATTCGCAAGTCGCAGCACGCCCCAGCCCGTAGAGGACTGGGATGGCCCCAATGATGAAGCATGTCACCAAGGGGCAACCCTGGTGAGTGAGGGGACACCTAGAAAAAAAGCAATTTCTCCTTTTCTATCTACTATACCTTCCAGACCAACCCCATTGAGTGTTGTTGTGAATGGATTTATAGTGACCAGCAAGGCTCTCAGGTATCTGGCTACAGAGACCTTATGTTGACTATCGTTATGAATAATTCCACACACGCCCTGTACTGTCGCATTCTTTCTTCCACAGTTGTCGAAAGTACTACTTACTTTTCACTGACATGCATGCAGTTAGTGCATGCACTTTCAAAGATTGATGGATAGGTTTGTACCCAAAGATTTGTTTATGTTCACAATTGTTTGTCCATGCTGTGCTATTTTTTCTTGTCTCCCAAAACCTTTCCTAAAAACCCCCGTACCCATCCATTTTTCAAACCCTAACCCTCTTCTCCCGGGCTGTGTGGTTTTGATTGATGTGTGACTAAATTACAGCAATAAATCCACACACTTGCTGGGGAGGATAAGGTGATAGCAACAGGCTGGTGAAGAAATCCGAGGATATATTCTTACTCTGCTTGACAAAGACCCATGGCTAATGTCAAAAAACTTCAACCGAATTAGTAGTTATACTTTACCATTTGTTAGGCTACAATGTGGCACTGTTCTAGTGTACTTCTGTCACCTGCTATATTCTCAGTTGTACCGTTGAATTGCTCAGGAGGACAAACCAGATTTAATTTTCTTTTTTTTCATAGGCATGCAACTGCCACTGTGTCACACCACTAGTACCACCGCTATGAGGAAATTTTATCCGACCAAGATTGCCAACCTTATTCACTGTTTGCCGTGGAGCCAGCCCTGGGTCTAGCCCTACTTTCAAACACAAATTACAGGTAAGATAAGCGTTTGGTGGTTTGGGGGTATAATGGAGTATTAGTAGGAGAGACGAGAGACTGGCGGTAGTACTACTAAAGTCCTAGGACTCTTGGATTCACTTCACTTACTCTGTGAGAGGCACTTAGTGTTGAAAACATTTGGGCATTTACACTTAAAGGAAGAAAATGGAACTAAACTTTCAGGAAAACAAAGTCACTGTTAAACCCCCACCCACCAGGCAAGCAGTAAGAAACGGGTATGCTCAGATAAAGTTTGAAAAAGTATATTTATATCCCTAACAAAATAATCTCCCGCAAGACCCTCCCTAACCCCAACGATTGTCCTTCAAAAGTCCCCAAAAACCCAACTCCCAATTCCCACCCCCCAAAAGTCTCTAAAAAAGGGGCAAGGGACACTATGGGTGGATGCTGTCTACTTTTTGGGCCAGGGCATCATGCTCCTGGCGGAGCAAGGCGTGCTCTACGCGGAGCCCCTCCAACTCGTTTGAAAAGTGGTGGAGCTCCTGCTGGAGGCGGGACGCCATCAGGGTACTGCGGCGCAGGCGTGCCTTCAATGCCTTGCAGGTGCAACGGCTGCGAGAGGAAGCTGTTGTCCTTGCTACTCGGCGGTGGCGTTTGGCTTTGGCAGCCCGGCTCAGTCTGGGTGGACCACTGTGCTGGGTGGCAGCCCGTGGGGGCACGGAGGCCGATGCAGACGACGTAGTTGTTGTGGTCGACTGCACACTTTCTTCGTCCTCCAGGGCCACCAGCCGCCGATATTCGGCCACAGTGGCATCGATCCTCCGTTGCCGGGCCGCTCTAGCCAGCTCCTTCCTCCTTGTTCGTTTGGAAGGAGAACCTATATGAAGAAAGAAAGACATAGTCTGTAACCAATGCTCTTTAAGATTAACTCAATCATTCAGCAGAAATTTGTGTTGCACTACAACTAGCAACTTGCAAGCGCATTACATAACTATTGAGGCCAGTATCTATCTAACCTCACACTTCTTCATCCTTGCTCAAACATTAGTGGGAGTTTAAGGAACAAATTCTACGAGCACTATGGACTTCCATTGGAGTCGACTATGAAAGTACACCAGTCTTATTCTTCTTCTTGTCTCTTGTTTAGGAAAATTGGTACGTTATCTTCTGCAAGCAGGCATAATGCCAGCGCAGTAAACTTGCACCCGAGAAAAAGAGACCCACGCCATGAGGAGTGACCTAGACTTGCGTTGCGTTACTGTACCCGTCCAGTACATGCATGTGGTGAAGCTCTTACTTTTCTATTACGGGTGGCACTGAGAATACTCTGTTACAACTCAAGGGCTACTGCTTAATTAATTTAACTTTCACCCTACAGTGGAAATGAGTACTAGAAATGGAAAATTGAAGAAGATAAATAATCGGATTATCTATCACTTCACATGGGATGTTTTTGCTTATATATGGGATGACTTTAGGTGCTTTGCTTTTTATTGAGTGACCAGTGATACATCCACACATGAATGACTGAGTACTACTAAACTTATTAAGAGAGGTAGGGAGTGGCCACCCTAATAACCGGATCTATGCTGTGCTTGCAATACAAAGTACTGCTACTATTGATGGTAGTATTTGGACAAAATTAAAACTTCTTTTCCTTGCCTTTCCTACACTGGAACGGACGTGCGGGTGCAGTGTTACATGCTCTTCAAAGTTACACTTAGTTCATCCACTGACCGTCTACTCTCTGTAGATCATGGGTACTCACAAACTTTCTCTCAGGGGCTAAATTTACAGTGTAGTTTGTGGCCGAGGGCTGCACTGGTGGGGGCGGAGTCAGAGGGGGCGGGGCTAAAGCAAAACGAAAACTTGTGACCATGAGGTTGCACACAGGTCCCTGCAGCAGATGCCTTCATCCACTGAGCCAACAGACCCAGCATTTACATACATCTCTCTCACTCATGCTCTCCCTCCTGCCCTCCCTCTCCATCTCTCTCTCCCTCCTGCCCTCCCTCTCCCTCCCCCTCTGTCATCTCACTGTGTGTGTGTCTGTCTGTGTCAGCCTTCAGCCCGGGCTGAGACAGCTTCCTCAACGCGTAAAAGACCATTAACATATTATTGAGGCTTTGTTTGTTGTAGCGCCCCTGCATCTCCACCCTGACAATCACTGCTTGCCCGGCCCCACAGAGCAGAGGCTTTGTTCTATTTCACCTCTTTGTGGCCCTGCATCTCCACTCTGCTCTGTGGGGGCCGGGGGAGCAGTGATTGTCTGCAAGGTCTGCACACCGCCAAGGAAGGCTTGCCGGGCCGCCACCGGCCCGCGGGCCGTACTATGAGTACCCCTGCTCTAGATACACATATGCTATCTAAGAGTCAGATAGTAGCATGATCCAGGTATATGGACACATACAGTTTCTGTGTCACCCACCCAGGCTGTTGTCCTTCCACCAATCATTGCTTCATCATTCACCCAGCCATGCATCTCATGTTCTTTCCTTCCCAGCCACGTCTTCAATCTCAATAAGTAAGGAATATATAAGAGCTTACCTCTGCCCGCCACCACCACTGTCTGAACTCTCACAGCCGGCACTGGAACCGCCGCATCCTCCCCTGAGGAATTGCCCTCCGCCTCCGTGTCGAGCACCACCACCATCTCCGCGTTGGCCCCGCCACCTGATGTTCCACCTACAAAGTACATTTAAGAATGTTAGAATAAACCACTCACTAGTATTTGGTCAAGGGATGAAGACATGTGAAAACAATGTAATGCAGCACTTTTTGGCACAACTGATGAAGGCTGGCTTTTTAACACGCACCATTTTTTTCCACACAGACAGAAGATGGACTTCTAACAACAAGATCAAGTTGAAACAAGTTGAGAGCTCGGCTCGACCACAAGAAATGTCTTCAATTAATCGTCAGCACTAACCACTTTTACATTCTCAGTTAAACATTTCGTTTTTTAATTATGACTTCATTTTAATAAATGTGTTTACTTTTAATAAAGCTTTTAAACTTAGAGAGACTCTGTGTTTTTTGGTCCAGAGTGACTAGAGTGACTGAGCGAAAGGTTTTGCAATTTTTGCAAGCATGAGTCCGTGCCTCTGACACTTCTTGACTCTGACTCCGTACTCTTCAGCTAAGTTGGATAATAATCATCATTGGGGATCAATGATCGATGAATTCGGGAGGTAAATGACTGTGCCACACTATGTAGTAGTCAGTCAGTAAAGACATTGGGGGTTCAAAGTCTGTTATCACAGAGGTATGTGGAAACTCTAACAGCGCCTATTATAATTCATAAGCAATGCACTATTTATTGTCCATAGTTCTGTTTCTGCAGAAGAATTGTCCGCGCCACTGTAGTGGTATGGATTGTTCTCCTATCCAAACCAAAAGGTAGTATCTTATTATTTCTTGGTGGTCATTCACATTTTATAGTTGGGAATTTTCAAAGCAGATAGAACACTTCAAAAGACATTATGGACAATCCCAGAGGACTGCACTAAGTTGATAGAGCTATTGCTGACTAGAATGGGAGTTTCGCCAACCGTGCAATCTTAGTTAGCTACACAGACAGACTAATAAGAATAATCTAGTAATACCACAGGGAGTCATAGTAGAGGCAGGATAAGAATTTAGATACAGTCTACAAGAAGATCAAAGACGATTTTGAAAAAATCAAATGAGGAACGCTAGGAAAAATAGGTACTAGACTAAAATGAAAACTTACTGGGGCCAGCAAAGGAGCCCTCGCCTGCCCGATCCTGGCCCTGTTGAACAGCATCCGCCGCCTGCTGCTCCTGTGTCCTCCCCTCGCCCCTGGGGGGAGCTGACGTACAACATGAAAGAAAGAACAGAAAACATGGATGATTGTTGCTTGTCAATGTCAACCAAATCAAACATTTTAAAAGAACAATAACAAAATATTTCCGCGAAATTATATTGATTAGGGTTACTTTTCATTTATTTGCGGACCTGTGACTTCAAAAGTCACGTAACTCACTAAACAAAGTACTGAAAGGTTCACCTAGGACTGGCAGGCAGCAGTCCGCAGGCAAGACGCAAAGTGACAGACAAACTCCATTGTGATTTCAGTCAGATCAGTGACAACACTAACAGTTGCCTGCTACATTACCAGTCATTTAAATAGTCAAACTATCAATCCACCGCCACTATTTTTGTTATTGTCAGGGGTACAAAGGAAGGGGCAGATTTAAGCCCCTTGCGGCTCTTTTGCTCCGTTCTTGCGTGACTTTTGTGACGCAGCAGCTAAACAAAAAAGGGCGCCATGGTGCGGCGTATAATATTATAACAACGTGACGCATTTGGGAGATGCATCCCGTTATAAAGCCCTGCGCCATCAGGGGGCGTTCCGGCGCAAGGGAGGGCATTCCTGCGCTGGAACACATCCTAAAAGTGGCTGAGGGAAATCTACAAAATTTCAATCAGTCACCTTTAGGACAATGATGCGTCACACAAACCCTGCACCTGCTTGAAGCAGACGTACGGCTTGACCCAGCATTGGGGAGATAGGGTACCCCAGAGCATTGCTGGAGCTGCGCCATCGTTGCGACGCAACTCCAGCAGTAAAGCTTTGGTGACGTTTTGGGCCCATGGTGCGCCGCATTGCAAATACGGCGCACCATGTTTGGTGGTGGTAGCGGGCCGCACAATTAATGGCGCATCCCTGCTACTTTGCAGGGATGCGACGGTAATTGCAATTCTGCCCCTTAGGGGCATACTTACTTACGCGTTCTGGCGCATCTCCAGAGATGCGCCAGATCAAATGCGTCACGCAAAACTACCCTTGCGACACGGCAGATGCGCTTCATTTACAATGCGGCGCGCCCTGGCGCAAGGGTAGGCACTTGCGTGACGCATCTCGTCACGTAAGAGCGGCGCATCGCTGGAGTCACGTCCCCAACGCAATGCAACTCCAGTAATGCTCAGGGCCACCCAATACTTAACATGATGTGTCAGTCCTTTCGCCTGCTTCAAGCAGGCATAAGGAATTGAATTGACGTAGCAGCGTCGCAGAAGTGCCTGCGTTAAATCTTGTAGATTTCACGCAGGCAATTTTGCGAGGCGCACAGCCGCCGGACCGCCCACCCTGCGTACTAGGAACGCACCCATTGTGGTGCAGGCCCATGGCTTTATAACGTGACGCATCTCCCTAGATGCGTCATGCTGTAAATGACTCGCAGGGATGCGGCACGTTTACGCCGCTGTTGTGTCACGCAAGGCAACGTAAACGTGGCGCAAGGGGCTTGTAAATGTAATCTCCCCCCTAGTGTCTAGCATTACCCAGTTCTGTAAAGTACACTCATACATAATAGTTACTAAGGCCAATGAGACCACAAAATAGAAAACAAATAAGCATAGTAGCAACGCCACTGAGAAGGAGAGCAGTGCACCTGAAATGCACAGAAGATTTTGAAATATAATTTAACTACAATGTAATCGTCATCAGCGGCATTATTGGCTTGCTCCATGTAAAAAACAAATATTTACAATACACCAACACAGAGCAGGAGAAAACATCATAGTAGTGAGTGATGAAATGGCTACTACTACTCACCAAGCCCGGGGATCTCCAAGCCGAGCTGGTCCAGCAGGTCGCGCTCCCGGTCCAGGAGGTCCGTCCAGCGATGGGTGACCTGGCTGTAGGTGCGCTGGACCCCGTAGAGGTGGGATATGGCCCAGCACACCTTCTCCCACCGCTTCCGGCGCTCCCGCATGTTGTAGCCGCCGGCCGCGATCCTGCCGCCTCCCGCGATGGTCCTGGGCAGGCGGCGCTGGACGAAGTAGACCAGCGCGCCCACTTCCTCCGGGCTGAATATCTCCCGTCGCGTCACCTGCTCCCCCCTCAATCTCCCGCATGCTGTCCTGGCACTGGGTCCAGGACTACTCCCCGCCGCCGCTGCGGCCCTCAAGTGCCTGGGCAGCTTCACGGCGCCTGGCTTGACCATGGTCTGGGCAGGTAAGGTAGGAAGAAGTAGAAAATTAAGAAAGAAAGGATAGGGAAGAAGAAAAGAAAAGAGTTTAAAAAAGTAGTGTAAAAGTAAAGAAAAATAGCAGAAAAGACAAAAATATACAGCTAGGAAAAGAGAGGGATAGATAAGAAGCAAAATCGTAAAAAAAAAACTGAAAACAAGCAAAGGATGGCAAAGATACCAAGAGGATTAAACACCATGCCCAGACACAGGAAATGAATGAAAAACAAGATGGCCGGCGCCCGTTCACGAGCGCGAAAGTAAGTTCGCGCGCGATTTCCCTCGCGATCTCGTACGAACCTCTAGATTTCCCTCGCGATCTCGTGCGAACCTCTACTCGCAATGCGCTTACTGCGCGAGATTATACATTGCGGGCGGAAACGGAAATACGTCACGCAAACAAAATGGCCGCGCCCGTACTCGACCTTGGGGTAAATTCGCGTGTTGCGCTGCAAGCGGCTCGCGAATACTGCAAAAAAACTCGCGAAACAACAAGCCGCAAAAAAATAAAAAGCTCATTCGCACGAATTGGCGGCTTCCGCGGTCGGTTTCGCACGACGCCGCGCCCCGCGAATAGCGCGAAAAAACCGAAAAACGATTTTTGCAAAAGCAAAAGCAATGAGCAGGTGCAAAAGGTCAACCTCATGATTTGTAACGATTCCCTGTAGTGCTTCCTGAGGGGGCCCTCCAGAATTCGGTTGCCTGCTTGCAACTATTGTGTGACCCTGCTCTGACCTTAACTGTATGCCACAAAGGTCCTGATTTACAGCTAAAGGAGCAGACAAGCAGGTGCCAGGCTGGAACTTCAAATTCTTTCAGTGACACATTAATTAGCCCCTAATTCATTATTGTCAGTTGGGGCAGGGCAGGTGTTGTTAATAAACTAACCCCAAATTAATTCATGTCAGTTCAAGCAGGGCAGGTGGGCTTGCTTTTCCCCCCCATCTTCTACAGTGATGATGAACCAGAGGGTGGCATTGATGTAACAGAGGGTGGCATGGGTCAAAGAGAGGGTGCCAGTGGTGAAACAGAGGGTGCTGGGAGGCTGTGATGATGAACCAGACGTAGAAACAACATAGTCGCGACCGTTGCGAGCCGACAAGTAAGTTCGCAATTGCGAACTAGTACCAAATCCTCGCGAACTGGCAGAAACACTTGCGAACACACAAAAAAAAAAATCCGCAAATTCGCAAGAATTCGCGGATTTTGCGGATAGCGAATTCGCAAATCCGCAAAATTCGCGAACGCGAGATTCGCAAAATTCGCCCATGCTTAGTCAATATGAAAGTTTCAAAAAAGTATCATTCCAATGGGTGGGTCACTACTGTGTGTTAAGAGGCCTCTCATATTGAGAGCCTTTTGGGTCATTTAAAGTTCGTTGGGGTGGCCACCTCTGTCATCTCAGTTTGTACTGTTTCAGTCATCCTTTTCCTAAAAGAATGGCTCTGTGCCCATGGTGGGAGCCCTTGTGGGGGAAATTAATGCTGCCTACCAATCCACCATGTCAGGCTGATATGGCAGACCTGTCATCACCTATGTAATTTCCAAAGGTATACACCAGAGTAGAGGTCCAACCTCAGAAATAACAAATGCCTGCCACACACTGGTTGTTTTCTCTCAGTGCATCGGGGAAAATTCCAGAGCATTTTCTGCTTGGCAAAGAATTGTTTACTTGGTGGACCCAGAAAGAAAGAAAGAAAGAATGCTGATGGGAAGGCCACATGAGTAGCTGCCATAAAGAGTGACCACTCGAACAATGTTTCCACAGCCATTGGTTAACCACAGGGGTTTCTCACTGATGGAGCTGGCATTGGTTATACAATCCTTAGGGCCCCCATTAGGATGGCGGGTGGATCGTCACCGCTGGCCCGGCGGGGGCGATCCACCTGCCATCCTTGCAGCAAAGACCCCCCCCCCCGCCTTATTACGATGGCTGGGGGGTCTGCAGTGGACGGAAAGACCGTCCGCCGCTTTTCCGCCCGGTCGACTTGTGGAAGGGTTCAATATGGTGGCAGTGTCTGTTAGACACCGTTAGCCATATGCTCCCACGGAAAGGCATGCGGAGTTTGCGAGCCCCCAGGGACTCAATTGGACTCAATTGTTTCAATCTACAACGTGGCAGGCACCGTACAGTGCCTGTCATGTTGTGCATTGAAAGGCACAACCTGCCTTTGTGGCATTGCGGCGGGCGGTGCTTTCAAAACTGCCCACCGCAATGTCACAAATGCGCAATGCGCCCTCCAGTGTGGCGGGCGCAATTAATTGGGAGAGCGGGACTGCCGCACCCTCAGCGGATGGTCTTTCCCGGGGGTATGGCACGCATACTAATAACCCCCTTAGTCTCTAAATTAGGTACAGGGACCAAGAGAAGGAAGGACTGGACATTGACTAGAAAGAACCAACTGATCCTGAATCTCCACAGAACTGTGGCCTCCTAGCCAATGGGTGTACATGGGGCAATGACTCAGGGAGGCATATCTCTGTCCTTTGCTATCCTTGTGGTCCAGAAGATAACACTCAACCCAGGCAGGTGACTTTGGCAAATGCAAAATCACTGAATATAGGGCCAGGTGTATGAGGAAATTTAGAGGTGATAAACCCTGCAATTCGCTAAATAACAGCTTTTGTGACATCGAAATAAATTGCTTTAGGTGTACTACGCCTATTTTGCAATTCAGGAAGTGCTTAACAAGTCACAAAATGGGTTTCAAAATGCACAATGAATCATAATGTTGAAGGGGCATTTAGGGGCATCCCTGTCAAACTGTGACTAACAATGCTATGTATTAATAATTTGCGACAGCAATTTCAGTCACAAACCATTGTAAGATTACAGACTCCTCAAAGGTGGTGGAAAACCATTTGCAGGATGGGAAGGGAGCCCATTTACATAATGTACAATAGAAGTTTGGGATTGGGCAGTGGGCAAGAGGACCACGGCCAAACCTAAAACAAACTTTAAAAAAAAAATCTTACAATCAGGCGGTAACCCCTGCGGCCCTTTCTGTATAGGTTGTCAACTCCCTTTTATTCGTTACAGTTGGACTTTCGACCGATCCGAAATTGCCTCGTCCCGCAGATTCCACTCGGCGCTTCCGTAGTACCATCTCCTGGTAAGCTTGTACCGCCTGATTTAGCGCTTCTGTGATTCTCTTTTGATATAACTTAAAGCCGTGGGTACTAAACAGCAGTTTGCCCCGCAGGTCCTACGCAAGGCACAAGACCTTTTTCCTTCAAGTTACTGGTGACAGACCTCCATGGCTAGAGGTAAATCTCCACTTGTTACTTCTATGAGCAGTGTTCAGACAGGCTGAACCCAGTTTTTTAAGTTAATTTCACACTGGCTTTTCTATCTCTCTTTCTTTTTCTTTTTTTCCCTGCAGGAACCTTGAGCAGGGTTTCTGCTCATTCACTGACGCATTGAACAGGGTAAGCTGTGGTTTCTTTTGGTTGTTGTAGCGCTCATTAGTTTCCTTGTATTATAAAGTTTCTATACCCGGATTCCTTTTTTTCCCTTTTCCAGAATAACGTTGGCCCTGAGGAGAATCCCTGGTGATGGACAGGGATTCAAAAACGCGTAGGCCGTTGTCTCGGTCTGCTAATGTGATCTGTGTATTGATTATTGTTGCACTGGATCTTACTTACACTACCATTGTTTAAAATTAGGTTATTTGTTTTATAAATTTGACTGTCATGTATCAATAGGAGTGTATTGTTTCAGACAAACTATTATTCTGATTACTTTTTAGAGCTTGTGCAGACCTCCCACTCCTCACACTGGTGCTATGATTCCACCAAGCTGTGCGGAGCTCTTTTGTATATATGCATGAATGCTAGTGGTTTTATTGTGATATGTCTGGTTATTAATGAGAGAGTGATAGTATGGTTGTGATTTCATTCCTTTTGCGTATTTTTTCACCTAACCTTTATAATAATCTGTCAAATGGATTGAGGTATTAACCTTATAACTTGTGTTGTCTACAAATTGTTTCTAATAAATAGCTATTAAATAGCATTTCCCAGTGTTGAGTTGCATACTTCCTCTGGATGAGATATGGTCTTTTGAATTACAATATCAGGTTTAGGACATTTCTCCGCACTTACTGCTCTATGTTCCTGATAGCCTACCTCCAAATCACATCTGGGGTGGGTAAGAGCTATACTTTGTGCATTCCCTCTAGACAGCCACAACACAGGAATGGTAGGTGTGTCTAAGTTCCCATCTACAAGCATATGCATTCTGATGGCCTTACCTGGGCATGATGGAAGGGAAGGGGTAACACTTTACTTGAATAAGCAGTGCCCTGTTCCCACACAAAGGTCTGATTACCTCCCACGGATAGCCTGGCAGACTTGACTGGGCTGAAAATGGAAACTGTGCACTTCAGAGAGCTGCTTTGAAGCTACCCCCACATCAAAGGAACTTGTTGGTATTAGTACTGGGTCTCTGAACCCCTAAAATCAGACACTTCTGGATCTTGAACTGAACCTCCTGTCAGAAGGCGTGTTGTGCTGCCTAAAGTACTCAACTGGTCTGCTGATCTGGAAGGCCTGCTCTTCTGTTTGTTGCCCTGCTGCCTGCTGCGCTCTGACTCTGCCTTCCCTCCAAGTGATCTCTAATGGCTTGTTGGCTTGCCTCCTGTTGCTTGAGACTCAGGGATTTAAAAGTCTGTACCCCTGCTCATGTGCCTGGCTCACTGGAAGTGGCCCAGATACTTGCAACATGGATTTTAATGCATCTCCTGTCTGGGTGTAACAGAACGGGCTCATCGACCTGGTTGCAGATGAAAAATCAGTCCATTGCATTGGAACCAGCGCTTTGCCCCCAGAGATTGATGCATTGGACAGCTTATAAATGCTGCAGCAGCTTGATGAGTTCAAGGCATTCCCTCGGATGTGTGGCAGAATCCGGTTCATCGCTCGATGCCTCTCGACTCCGGCACCCATCTTCGGAACTGACGCATCGTCTTCACTGCATGGAGAAGATCGATGCATCTTGCTGCTTGCGATCATGATTGGCATATTTGATTTACTGGTAAGACCCTAGTAAAGTGCATTGTGGGTGCCCAGGGCCTTTAATTCAAATGCTACAAGTGGGCCTGAATCACAGACTGTGCCACCCACATGAGTAGCCCTACAAACTTGTTTGAGGCTTGCTACTGCAGTGTCTGTGAATGAGGTTTTAAACTGCCATGTCGACCTGGCAAGTGCACCTACTTGCCAGGCCCAAACCTTTCCTTTTTGTACATGTAAGGCACCACTAAGGTAGGCCCAAGGTAGCCCCATGGGCAGGGTGCAGTGTATGTTAAATGTATGACATATAATGGTGAGCTTTACATGTCCTGATAGTAAAATGCTGCCAATTTCGTTTTTCATTATTGAAAGGACTATCGCTCCCATTGGTTATCATTGGAGCTGCCTTGTCACCTATTGCAAGTGTAACTTTTAATTGGGAAGTGATAGAGATTTCGAGTTTGGGTTCCCTGAATTCAGAATTTGAACATACATCTTTTAGTGAAGTTTGTTTTAAATTGTGTGTTTGGAAATGCCTTTTTTTTTAAAGTGAAAGACACACAATTGATGGACAGAATAGAGAACAAATCAAAACATTCACCCCCAGTCAGGAGCTCTGGGTAAATCCATCAATCTTTTGCTCACCATGTCACCCCAGTTCAGACCTGGCCAAATGCAAATCAGTCTTGACCCTGTAACTCATGAGAACAGTCCAGCCCGAACTGCCAAGTCAGGTCCTCCCTGGATTGGAAATATCCTAGGAGGGGTTTCGGGGTTTCACTCCTCATCAGCCAGGATAGCTTGAATCCAGTGGCACAGTGAGTCCGGGACCCACTTCTGGGCATACTCAGCGCACTTAGGGCGAGAAAACAAAAAACACACAATTGATTGAGGTGCATCAATTGTGTGTCTTTTGCTTACTCGCCATAAGTGCGCCGGGTTTACCCAGACATTGGTCTCGGGCTCACTGTGCCTCTGGATTCAAGCTATCCTATCCTGGCTGGTGAGGGGTGAAACCCTGAAACCAGTCCTAGGATGCTTGTTTCCGGTCCAAGGAGGACCTGGCTTGGCAGTTCGAGCTGGACTGTTCCCATGAGGCACAGGGTTAAGACTGATTTGCATATGGCCCGATCTTTCCTGGGGTGGCATGGTGAGCAAAAGAATGATGGATTTAACCCGGATCTCTTGACTGGGGGTGAATGTTTTGATTTGTTCTGCATCCCATCCATCAATTGTGTGTCTTTTACTTTTAGAAAGTGGGCATTTTCTTGATTTACCATTCTGTGCCTCTGCCTGCCTGGGGAATCCACGTCTGGTTTAGACTGACAGTTGGGCTGTTTGTGCATTCACTCTAGACAGTCACAAAAAGAAAGCTGAGGTGTGCCCTGCATATCCTGATGGCACATCACTAGGCTGATGGGTCTTCCTGAGCTAGAGTGGTGGAAGGAGTTGTCTCTGACACCTAAATAGGGCTGTCCCTATCCTCACACAAAGCTCTCTCCACCCCCTGTGGTTGTCTGGAGCCAGGTCAGGGCAAGGCAGGATCTTGTGCACTATAAAGACTATCCCTTGAAGTATGCCTACTTCAAAGCAGAAAGGGGTATAAGTATTGGTCCTCTGACCCCACATTTTAGAACACTTCTAGACTAGGAGGAGATTCTGCCAAGAAGAAGAGCTGGAGAAGCTGTAGGAGGGGAACTGCCACTCTGCTTATTGCTTTAACATGCTGGCCTGCTGCTTGCTGCTTCTGTCTTGGACAGTGAGAGGAGTGGACTTTGCATCCTTCATCCTGCATGCCAAGGTTCTAGAAGGGCTTGGTGCGCTTGCCTCTTGTTGGAAGTCTCAGGGAAATCAAAGACTTCATCCACATCTTGTTGCCAGCACTGGGACTCTTCTGCTGTGAGTTCTATGTTGCCAGCACTGGAGCCAAAACCAGTCCTGGGGCATTGGAACTGAATGGTTGTGCTGTAACTCCAAGAAAAGAAACCCCACGCCGTCATTGATTCCGCTGCCTCCACTGAAGCCGTGGTCACTGCTCATGAGAAGCACGATGCATCGACCACAATGAAATTGCAGCCTTGACGTCACTGACGACGAGGCTTCACGCAATCATCAACGCTGCTGCCTGAACCATGGCTGAGTGCACCGCTCATGAAGAGCACAATGCAGCGCCCCCTCACACATCTCAGCCCCAGGATTACCAGTGACTGCACCATTTATTTATTCGTTTATATATCTGTTTGTTTGTATAGCGCTAGAATCAATCCACAAAGGGGTATTTCTGAGCTTAAGCGGATCATGGATGGCGAAGTGACTCTAGTGAGTTAGTAGGTGAGGAGAAGAGTGGTCTTGAGCTGCTTCCGGAATTTGAGATGGTCTAGACACTGCCTCAGGGGCATCGGTAGCTCATTCCAGTAGCGAGGGCCGAGATGGGATAAGGCCCTTCCTCCTAGTCTTGCTCTTCTTACTCGCGGCACCACCAGCAGGTGTTTAGTGCTCGAATGGTGTGATTTTGAGGGGGCATAATCATTTTGGAACACAAGGAAACCCGTAGAGGGGCCTTCGGACCATGGGTTAATTCAGTTATTATAGACAACAGGGGTCCTAGGGATTTAGGATGTAACAAGAAATGCTAATATAGACCACAATCAGTACTATATTTCTTTATCGCCCAGCCGGGCGTAGAATAATTTATTGAGAATAACATAAATTTACATTGACCAGGAGAAGGTCAGAATATAAACAACAAGATAGGGTACAGTCCTGTACCTATCCCGTAAAGTTGGAAAACCAATAGAGTCAAACAAGGTAGAAGAAAGGAAAGAGGTTTTTCAGGCAAGAAAAGATTTTTGGAGCCAAAGGATGGCTTGCGAATTCAATAGATAGTCTCGCAAAATACATCCAACAGTGTCAACAGTAAATTATACACATTAGATCATATGTGACACTGTTAAGAGCGTCGACGTTTCGATCCCTAAGGGCTCTCAATAAAATGGGATCATCATCAGGACAATTTATAATCATAGCCTGAATTACAATGCGAACGCCTGTAAGGAAACAAAGTGGGGGAAAAAATAGATACATAAAGTAAGGCATCCCCCTGAATCAATAAGAATGAAAAACAATTCGACAGGGCACAAGTGCTATTTGTAAGGCCATTGCCGTGTTGCTACTCGCGGACACTTGAATAATGTGAAGGTGAGTAGTGATATTCAGGACGTTTAAAAACCGGGTGAGAAACGGCGCAGTGGCATGGTGATAGAACTATGACAGCGAAGGTGGTAGAGTCTTCAATGTGCTCAATTCGTGAAGCAGTGGTTCCAAGTGTCGGTTTTTGAGCATGGTTGGGTTCAGTTGACATGCGGTGGCAGTGAAAGTGGGTGAGGAATACAAGTGGGCAAACTGACTGTCTGTAGGCAGTCATCTAGGCATGGTCAAGAAAAAATACCTTCACAAGTCCAAGATCAAGGTCGTGATGGCATGAATGTTGCTTAGTTGGAGAGGATTTCTCTTTCCGGCTCTGGGAGGTTATTGCTGTATGGTAAAAGAACATTACCATGAGAGGGTTGATGAGGGCAATAGTGCAGTGGGTGAGGGGGTAAGGATTGAGGCTTACCTGGCTGCACTTTGGGCAGCCGTGGTGTGGAAGTAGAACACAATGGTTTTTTCCCGTTTTGAGAGTAGGGTTGACTCCTTTGTTTGGATCCGCAGACTCAATACTAAATGACAAGGGTTAAAATTACGACAGGCCCTTTTAATGGCAATAGGGTGATGGTTGAGCTGCGTTTTGCAGTGGGCTTACCTGACTTCGCGGTGGAAGTGGCGGTGGGGTGGTGGGAGAAACTCGATGGTCTTCTCCCCCTTCAATGGCAGCGCGAATCCGCTGTGCAGAGGTGTCTATGGGCTGTTCTATTTATTGCCGGAAATTGGTAAAGGAAGGACTAGGCACCACTTCCTGTATTGGCGGCCATCTTGGAGTAGCAAGGTCGGGATGACCAGAGTGCAACTTGGTTGTGTTTACAGTGGCCATTTTGGAGGGGCGTGAGTGATAACGAACAATTAGAGTGAGTGACTTGTGCAATTTTGTGCTCTTTACCGCAAGTAGTGAAGGCCGTCTGTGCTCCTCATTCATACACATTAGAATTTGCAGCAGTTTAAGAACACCTTGTTTGCGTCTTCACATTTCAAACTCTCAAAGTCTTTTCAATTTGCAGTGATACAGGAAAGTCAATTATGTACATCCATTTGAGCATTCATAGTAAGGATGTCCAGTCCTCTGTTCTATTCAGTCCTTTGCGAATAGAGTCTAGCAATATGATACATTTCAGCTCTTCTTTGTTCAGGAGACTGGTCATGCTCCCACCTCTCTGGGGAAGTTTCAGTGCCTTTAGTACCGTCCAACGGATGTCATCCTCATCATGGTTGGTCTCCAGGAAGTGTTCCACCAGAGGGGCATTTGGCGTGCGGCACCTGATGCGGCTCCTATGTTGGCAAATCCGGGTCTTGATTTTTTGAGATGTTTGCCCAACATAATTCTTGTTGCACGGACATTGGATCAAATAAATAACACTGCTAGTGTTACAATTTGTAAGTGTGTTGCATTTAAAGGTGACATTATCAAATACAAAGCCTTTCCCTTCAATTGTTAGGTCACACACTGTACAACTTCCGCATTTAACGTGTCCGACAATGGGGGACAGACCCCATGCTGACTCAAGAGTGGAAGAATTGGTAGGACTGGGTAGTGCTGCACGAACCAGATGGTCCTTTAAGTTCTTGCTCTTTTTAAATGCGAACAAGGGACGTTCGATCTCTAGAATACCAGCATTGACTACTGGCCAGTGTCTTAGGATCATTTTCCTCAGGTTATTAGAAATGGGGGAGAATGTTGTCACGCAGGCTATCCTGTCCATACTTTTCTTTGGGTTTGGGACAAGGAGTGTTTCACGTGGACGGTACCAAGCTCTTTTAAGGGCGTTTTTGACTATTTTCCTTGGGTAGCCCCTATTCTTTAGTTTGTTGGCCAGGGTAGAGCTTTCTCGAAAGTAATCCTCCTTATGGGAACAATTTCGCCTGATTCGCAAGAATTGGGAAAATGGTAAGGAGTCCCTCAGGGCCCTGGGGTGATTACTAGAGTACTCTAACAGGGTATTTCTCTCCGTGGGCTTCCTATAAAGCTTTGTCAGTAGTTCGCCATCCTGGTGGAAAATAGTCAAGTCCAGGAAGTTTATGGAATTTTTGTCAGATGTTGAGGTGAATTGGAGTCCCAAACAATTGTTATTCATCCAGTGTAAGAAGTGGCGCAGTACATTGACGTCTAATCTCCATATCATGAAGATGTCATCAATGTATCTGCGCCACATGATGATACCGGAGAAGAAAGGATTTGAGGGTACAAGAATTGCCTGTCTTTCTATTTCATCCATAAACAATATGGCCAGGTTTGGGGCAAAAATAGCGCCCATGGAGGTCCCCTTGATTTGTTGGTAAAAGGAACCTTGAAATGTGAAGAAATTCTTTGTTAAGCAGAGTTCCAATAACTTGCAAATAAAGGATGTTGGAATAGCATGTGGGCGGGGACGGCTGTCTAGAGTTCTCTGTATAACAAGTAAAGCCGCTGTTTGTGGGATATTCGTATACAGAGACTCCATGTCCATGGTGCACAGGGTATCGGTCAGGGGATTGAAGGGATGGTGCTCGATCAGGTTAATCATGGACATGGAGTCACGTACATAGCAGAGTGTTGGAGGGACAAATTCTTTTATGAAAAAGTCAACAAAGGCCCCTAATGGTTCTAAGACTGAACCACAAGCCGAAACAATTGGGCGGCCTGGGGGAGTACTGAGAGTTTTTGTGGATCTTTGGTAAAGTGTAAATTACCGGGGTTCTTGGACTTTTCACGTTTAAGTAGTTAAACTCTTTTTTAGTCAGGGAGCCCTCAGATACTGCCTCGGTTGTTATTTTCCGTATTAGTTCCTGGATGGGTTTGGTCGGGTTGGATGCGAGCCTGAGGTAGTGGTCTGTATTGTTAAGTTGTCGTTGGATTTCACTTGTATAAGAGTCAAGCTCCTGTATAACAATTCCACCCCCTTTATCTGCACTTTTGATCACTATTGAATCATTACGTTTTAGAGAGCAAATGGCCTCTTTCTCTTTTAGTGTGATATTATATGGTATGAACTTTCTTTGTTGTTTCATATTTGAGAGGTCCTTAAGTACTAGTTTTTCGAATGTAGTGACCTCTGGTGGAATCATACTAGCCGATGGTAAAAAGGTCGAAGGGGGGCGGAAAGGAGTCTGAGCATTTAATTCAGGGGATGGGTGGAGTTGAAAAAATGATTTTAAGCGTACTCGTCTGAAGAATCTCAAGAGTTCAGTGTGTAGTTCCATAAAGTTAGGTGCCACAGTTGGAACAAAAGTGAGGCCTTTTTTCAAGAGAGAGAGTTCGTCTTGTGCCAGCAAGTGAGTTGACAGATTAAAGATTGGGATGGTGTCTACTACGGAGGTGGTCCGCATTACCATTGGTAATAATTGTTCTGTGTCCTCCGTTCGCCTGGTGGATTGACCCATCTCTGGGGTTTTTTGACGCGCCCTCGTTGAGGTGGTTCTTGCTGGCCTCTCGGTAAAAAAGTACTCGAGTTCTGATGTACTCCACCACGTCTCGATGTACTAGATCCTTCACCGGCGTCTGAATTGTCAGACGACTCAGCCGAAGTGTCAGAGAAACCTACCAGGTTTTGTCTCCTATTGAATCTACCCCACTGTCTATTTTGTTGGGGGTTGTTGTAAGCTTTAGTCGTATAAAAGTCCTTTTGCAAGTAAGGATAAGTTGTTTCAATATTATAGGATTTTATGTCCTTTTTCACTTTATTTGATTTTTTATTCTGCTCTATTCTGTAGAACTCTGCAACAGTTTTGTCTACTTGTTCGATGAGTTTTTTGCTGTCAGCGATAGTATCAGGAGCCTCAAGCTGTTTTAGGATTTCAGCAATCTCTGTCTCTAATGATTTTAGGGTTTCAGACGCTGTATCGATGCCTAGTGCTAACCAATGGCGGGAGCAGGTTGTCCCTATGTAGCTAAACCCTGATATATATTTTGGGTTGTCCGTAAAGATGCCCGGTATATTTCGAACTTGGAGGCCTAAGGGGATTACCTCTGCTTTGAGATAGTCAGTTAACATCAACACCATTAACTGTAGGCGGACTTGCTTTTTCCTCAATTTTTCTAGCTGTTCAGGGAGTGAGGTATTTATTTGGTTAGAGATATCTGCATTTTCCGAAAGCAGCGAGGGTCCTGAGCATAGATGTTTTAGATAGTCGTCTGTGTAGAGTGGAGCCAGATTTGACTTAGTTACCCTGTCGAGAAAAGTAAGAAAAAAGGGGGGGAGGAGGAGGGGATTCTCCGTGTGGGATTGAGTATACGAACAGTGGGGTTATAGAAGTACTAGGTACTAGGGGACCCAAACTAATTAGTTTGGACAGGATGTGAGACCTTGCAAACCAGCGTTTGCGCTCAAATCATTTTGGAACACAAGGAAACCCGTAGAGGGGCCTTCGGACCATGGGTTAATTCAGTTATTATAGACAACAGGGGTCCTAGGGATTTAGGATGTAACAAGAAATGCTAATATAGACCACAATCAGTACTATATTTCTTTATCGCCCAGCCGGGCGTAGAATAATTTATTGAGAATAACATAAATTTACATTGACCAGGAGAAGGTCAGAATATAAACAACAAGATAGGGTACAGTCCTGTACCTATCCCGTAAAGTTGGAAAACCAATAGAGTCAAACAAGGTAGAAGAAAGGAAAGAGGTTTTTCAGGCAAGAAAAGATTTTTGGAGCCAAAGGATGGCTTGCGAATTCAATAGATAGTCTCGCAAAATACATCCAACAGTGTCAACAGTAAATTATACATATTAGATCATATGTGACACTGTTAAGAGCATCGACGTTTCGATACCTAAGGGCTCTCAATAAAATGGGATCATCATCAGGACAATTTATAATCATAGCCTGAATTACAATGCGAACGCCTGTAAGGAAACAAAGTGGGGGAAAAAATAGAAACATAAAGTAAGGCATCCGCCTGAATCAATAAGAATTAAAAACAATTCGACAGGGCACAAGTGCTATTTGTAAGGCCGTTGCCGTGTTGCTACTCGCGGACACTTGAATAATGTGAAGGTGAGTAGTGATATTCAGGACGTTTAAAAACCGGGTGAGAAACGGTGCAGTGGCATGGTGATAGAACTATGACAGCGAAGGTGGTAGAGTCTTCAATGTGCTCAATTCGTGAAGCAGTGGTTCCAAGTGTCGGTTTTTGAGCATGGTTGGGTTCAGTTGACATGCGGTGGCAGTGAAAGTGGGTGAGGAATACAAATGGGCAAACTGACTGTCTGTAGGCAGTCATCTAGGCATGGTCAAGAAAAAATACCTTCACAAGTCCAAGATCAAGGTCGTGATGGCATGAATGTTGCTTAGTTGGAGAGGATTTCTCTTTCCGGCTCTGGGAGGTGATTGCTGTATGGTAAAAGAACATTACCATGAGAGGGTTGATGAGGGCAATAGTGCCGTGGGTGAGGGGCTAAGGATTGAGGCTTACCTGGCCGCACTTTGGGCAGCCGTGGTGTGGAAGTAGAACACAATGGTTTCTTCCCGTTTTGAGAGTAGGGTTGACTCCTTTGTTTGGATCCGCAGACTCAATACTAAATGACAAGGGTTAAAATTACGACAGGCCCTTTTAATGGCAATAAGGTGATGGTTGAGCTGCGTTTTGCAGTGGGCTTACCTGACTTCGCGGTTTAAGTGGCAGTGGGGTGGTGGGAGAAACTCAATGGTCTTCTCCCCCTTCAATGGCAGCGCGAATCCGCTGTGCAGAGGTGTCTATGGGCTGTTCTATTTAAGGCCGGAAATTGGTAAAGGAAGGACTAGGCACCACTTCCTGTATTGGCGGCCATCTTGGAGTGGCAAGGTCGGGATGACCAGAGTGCAACTTGGTTGTGTTTACAGTGGCCATTTTGGAGGGGCGTGAGTGATAACGAACAATTAGAGTGAGTGACTTGTGCAATTTTGTGCTCTTTACCGCAAGTAGTGAAGGCCGTCTGTGCTCCTCATTCATACACATTAGAATTTGCAGCAGTTTAAGAACACCTTGTTTGCGTCTTCACATTTCAAACTCTCAAAGTCTTTTCAATTTGCAGTGATACAGGAAAGTCAATTATGTACATCCATTTGAGCATTCATAGTAAGGATGTCCAGTCCTCTGTTCTATTCAGTCCTTTGCGAATAGAGTCTAGCAATATGATACATTTCAGCTCTTCTTTGTTCAGGTGACTGGTCATGCTCCCACCTCTCTGGGGAAGTTTCAGTGCCTTTAGTACCGTCCAACGGATGTCATCCTCATCATGGTTGGTCTCCAGGAAGTGTTCCACCAGAGGGGCATTTGGCGTGCGGCACCTGATGCGGCTCCTATGTTGGCAAATCCGGGTCTTGATTTTTTGAGATGTTTGCCCAACATAATTCTTGTTGCACGGACATTGGATCAAATAAATAACATTGCTAGTGTTACAATTTGTAAGTGTGTTGCATTTAAAGGTGACATTATCAAATACAAAGCTTTTCCCTTCAATTGTTAGGTCACACACTGTACAACTTCCGCATTTAACGTGTCCGACAATGGGGGACAGACCCCATGCTGACTCAAGAGTGGAAGAATTGGTAGGACTGGGTAGTGCTGCACGAACCAGATGGTCCTTTAAGTTCTTGGTCTTTTTAAATGCGAACAAGGGACGTTCGATCTCTAGAATACCAGCATTGACTACTGGCCAGTGTCTTAGGATCATTTTCCTCAGGTTATTAGAAATGGGGGAGAATGTTGTCACGCAGGCTATCCTGTCCATACTTTTCTTTGGGTTTGGGACAAGGAGTGTTTCACGTGGACGGTACCAAGCTCTTTTAAGGGCGTTTTTCACTATTTTCCTTGGGTAGCCCCTATTCTTTAGTTTGTTGGCCAGGGTAGAGCTTTCTCGAAAGTAATCTTCCTTATGGGAACAATTTCGCCTGATTCGCAAGAATTGGGAAAATGGTAAGGAGTCCCTCAGGGCCCTGGGGTGATTACTAGAGTACTCTAACAGGGTATTTCTCTCCGTGGGCTTCCTATAAAGCTTTGTCAGTAGTTCGCCATCCTGGTGGAAAATAGTCAAGTCCAGGAAGTTTATGGAATTTTTGTCAGATGTTGAGGTGAATTGGAGTCCCAAACAATTGTTATTCATCCAGTGTAAGAAGTGGCGCAGTACATTGACGTCTAATCTCCATATCATGAAGATGTCATCAATGTATCTGCGCCACATGATGATACCGGAGAAGAAAGGATTTGAGGGTACAAGAATTGCCTGTCTTTCTATTTCATCCATAAACAATATGGCCAGGTTTGGGGCAAAAATAGCGCCCATGGAGGTCCCCTTGATTTGTTGGTAAAAGGAACCTTGAAATGTGAAGAAATTCTTTGTTAAGCAGAGTTCCAATAACTTGCAAATAAAGGATGTTGGAATAGCATGTGGGCGGGGACGGCTGTCTAGAGTTCTCTGTATAACAAGTAAAGCCGCTGTTTGTGGGATATTCGTATACAGAGACTCCACGTCCATGGTGCACAGGGTATCGGTCAGGGGATTGAAGGGATGGTGCTCGATCAGGTTAATCATGGACATGGAGTCATGTACATAGCAGAGTGTTGGAGGGACAAATTCTTTTATGAAAAAGTCAACAAAGGCCCCTAATGGTTCTAAGACTGAACCACAAGCTGAAACAATTGGGCGGCCTGGGGGAGTACTGAGAACAAGTAGACAAAACTGTTGCAGAGTTCTACAGAATAGAGCTGAATAAAAAATCAAATAAAGTGAAAAAGGACATAAAATCCTATAATATTGAAACAACTTATCCTTACTTGCAAAAGGACTTTTATACGACTAAAGCTTACAACAACCCCCAACAAAATAGACCGTGGGGTAGATTCAATAGGAGACAAAACCTGGTAGGTTTCTCCGACACTTCGGCTGAGTCGTCTGACAATTCAGACGCCAGTGAAAGGATCTAGTACATCGAGATGTGGTGGAGCACATCAGAACTCGAGTACTTTTTTACCGAGAGGCCAGCAAGAACCACCTCAACGAGGGCGCGTCAAAAAACCCCAGAGATGGGTCAATCCACCAGGCGAACGGAGGACACGGAACAATTATTACCAATGGTAATGCGGACCACCTCCGTAGTAGACACCATCCCAATCTTTAATCTGTCAACTCACTTGCTGGCACAAGACGAACTCTCTCTCTTGAAAAAAGGCCTCACTTTTGTTCCAACTGTGGCACCTAACTTTATGGAACTACACACTGAACTCTTGAGATTCTTCAGATGAGTACGCTTAAAAGCATTTTTTCAACTCCACCCATCCTCTGAATTAAATGCTCGGACTCTTTTCCGCCCCCCTTCGACCTTTTTACCATTGGCTAGTATGATTCCACCAGAGGTCACTACATTCGAAAAACTAGTACTTAAGGACCTCTCAAATATGAAACAACAAAGAAAGTTCATACCATATAATATCACACTAAAAGAGAAAGAGGCCATTTGCTCTCTAAAACGTAATGATTCAATAGTGATCAAAAGTGCAGATAAAGTGGGTGGAATTATTATACAGGAGCTTGACTCTTATACAAGTGAAATCCAACGACAACTTAACAATACAGACCACTACCTCAGGCTCGCATCCAACCCGACCAAACCCATCCAGGAACTAATACGGAAAATAACAACTGAGGCAGTATCTGAGGGCTACCTGACTAAAAAGAGTTTAACTACTTAAACGTGAAAAGTCCAAGAACCCCGGTAATTTACACTTTACCAAAGATCCACAAAAATCTCAGTACTCCCCCAGGCCGCCCAATTGTTTCGGCTTGTGGTTCAGTCTTAGAACCATTAGGGGCCTTTGTTGACTTTTTCATAAAAGAATTTGTCCCTCCAACACTCTACTATGTACGTGACTCCATGTCAATGATTAACCTGATCGAGCACCATCCCTTCAATCCCCTGACCGATACCCTGTGCACCATGGACGTGGAGTCTCTGTATACGAATATCCCACAAACAGCGGCTTTACTTGTTATACAGAGAACTCTAGACAGCCGTCCCCGCCCACATGCTATTCCAACATCCTTTATTTGCAAGTTATTGGAACTCTGCTTAACAAAGAATTTCTTCACATTTCAAGGTTCCTTTTACCAACAAATCAAGGGGACCTCCATGGGCGCTATTTTTGCCCCAAACCTGGCCATATTGTTTATGGATGAAATAGAAAGACAGGCAATTCTTGTACCCTCAAATCCTTTCTTCTCCGGTATCATCATGTGGCGCAGATACATTGATGACATCTTCATGATATGGAGATTAGATGTCAATGTACTGCGCCACTTCTTACACTGGATGAATAACAATTGTTTGGGACTCCAATTCACCTCAACATCTGACAAAAATTCCATAAACTTCCTGGACTTGACTATTTTCCACCAGGATGGCGAACTACTGACAAAGCTTTATAGGAAGCCCACGGAGAGAAATACCCTGTTAGAGTACTCTAGTAATCACCCCAGGGCCCTGAGGGACTCCTTACCATTTTCCCAATTCTTGCGAATCAGGCGAAATTGTTCCCATAAGGAGGATTACTTTCGAGAAAGCTCTACCCTGGCCAACAAACTAAAGAATAGGGGCTACCCAAGGAAAATAGTCAAAAACGCCATTAAAAGAGCTTGGTACCGTCCACGTGAAACACTCCTTGTCCCAAACCCAAAGAAAAGTATGGACAGGATAGCCTGCGTGACAACATTCTCCCCCATTTCTAATAACCTGAGGAAAATGATCCTAAGACACTGGCCAGTAGTCAATGCTGGTATTCTAGAGATCGAACGTCCCTTGTTCGCATTTAAAAAGAGCAAGAACTTAAAGGACCATCTGGTTCGTGCAGCACTACCCAGTCCTACCAATTCTTCCACTCTTGAGTCAGCATGGGGTCTGTCCCCCATTGTCGGACACGTTAAATGCGGAAGTTGTACAGTGTGTGACTTAACAATTGAAGGGAAAAGCTTTGTATTTGATAATGTCACCTTTAAATGCAACACACTTACAAATTGTAACACTAGCAATGTTATTTATTTGATCCAATGTCCGTGCAACAAGAATTATGTTGGGCAAACATCTCAAAAAATCAAGACCCGGATTTGCCAACATAGGAGCTTTATCAGGTGCCGCACGCCAAATGCCCCTCTGGTGGAACACTTCCTGGAGACCAACCATGATGAGGATGACATCCGTTGGACGGTACTAAAGGCACTGAAACTTCCCCAGAGAGGTGGGAGCATGACCAGTCTCCTGAACAAAGAAGAGCTGAAATGTATCATATTGCTAGACTCTATTCGCAAAGGACTGAATAGAACAGAGGACTGGACATCCTTACTATGAATGCTCAAATGGATGTACATAATTGACTTTCCTGTATCACTGCAAATTGAAAAGACTTTGAGAGTTTGAAATGTGAAGACGCAAACAAGGTGTTCTTAAACTGCTGCAAATTCTAATGTGTATGAATGAGGAGCACAGACGGCCTTCACTACTTGCGGTAACGAGCACAAAATTGCACAAGTCACTCACTCTAATTGTTCGTTATCACTCACGCCCCTCCAAAATGGCCACTGTAAACACAACCAAGTTGCACTCTGGTCATCCCGACCTTGCCACTCCAAGATGGCCGCCAATACAGGAAGTGGTGCCTAGTCCTTCCTTTACCAATTTCCGGCCTTAAATAGAACAGCCCATAGACACCTCTGCACAGCGGATTCGCGCTGCCATTGAAGGGGGAGAAGACCATCGAGTTTCTCCCACCACCCCACCGCCACTTCCACCGCGAAGTCAGGTAAGCCCACTGCAAAACGTAGCTCAACCATCACCCTATTGCCATTAAAAGGGCCTGTCGTAATTTTAACCCTTGTCATTTAGTATTGAGTCTGCGGATCCAAACAAAGGAGTCAACCCTACTCTCAAAACGGGAAGAAACCATTGTGTTCTACTTCCACACCACGGCTGCCCAAAGTGCGGCCAGGTAAGCCTCAATCCTTACCCCCTCACCCACGGCACTATTGCCCTCATCAACCCTCTCATGGTAATGTTCTTTTACCATACAGCAATCACCTCCCAGAGCCGGAAAGAGAAATCCTCTCCAACTAAGCAACATTCATGCCATCACGACCTTGATCTTGGACTTCTGAAGGTATTTTTTCTTGACCATGCCTAGATGACTGCCTACAGACAGTCAGTTTGCCCACTTGTATTCCTCACCCACTTTCACTGCCACCGCATGTCAACTGAACCCAACCATGCTCAAAAACCGACACTTGGAACCACTGCTTCACGAATTGAGCACATTGAAGACTCTACCACCTTCGCTGTCATAGTTCTATCACCATGCCACTGCGCCGTTTCTCACCCGGTTTTTAAACGTCCTGAATATCACTACTCACCTTCACATTATTCAAGTGTCCGCGAGTAGCAACACGGCAATGGCCTTACAAATAGCACTTGTGCCCTGTCGAATTGTTTTTAATTCTTATTGATTCAGGCGGATGCCTTACTTTATGTTTCTATTTTTTCCCCCACTTTGTTTCCTTACAGGCGTTTGCATTGTAATTCAGGCTATGATTATAAATTGTCCTGATGATGATCCCATTTTATTGAGAGCCCTTAGGGATCGAAACGTCGACGCTCTTAACAGTGTCACATATGATCTAATGTGTATAATTTACTGTTGACACTGTTGGATGTATTTTGCGAGACTATCTATTGAATTCGCAAGCCATCCTTTGGCTCCAAAAATCTTTTCTTGCCTGAAAAACCTCTTTCCTTTCTTCTACCTTGCTTGACTCTATTGGTTTTCCAACTTTACGGGATAGGTACAGGACTGTACCCTATCTTGTTGTTTATATTCTGACCTTCTCCTGGTCAATGTAAATTTATGTTATTCTCAATAAATTATTCTACGCCCGGCTGGGCGATAAAGAAATATAGTACTGATTGTGGTCTATATTAGCATTTCTTGTTACATCCTAAATCCCTAGGACCCCTGTTGTCTATAATAACTGAATTAACCCATGGTCCGAAGGCCCCTCTACGGGTTTCCTTGTGTTCCAAAATGATTTGAGCGCAAACGCTGGTTTGCAAGGTCTCACATCCTGTCCAAACTAATTAGTTTGGGTCCCCTAGTACCTAGTACTACTATAACCCCACTGTTCGTATACTCAATCCCACACGGAGAATCCCCTCCTCCTCCCCCCCTTTTTTCTTACTTTTCTCGACAGGATAACTATGTCAAATCTGGCTCCACTCTACATAGACGACTATCTAAAACATCTATGCTCAGGACCCTCGCTGCTTTCGGAAAATGCAGATATCTCTAACCAAATAAATACCTCACTCCCTGAACAGCTAGAAAAATTGAGGAAAAAGCAAGTCCGCC
This sequence comes from Lissotriton vulgaris, assembly GCF_964263255.1. Classification (NCBI taxonomy): domain Eukaryota; kingdom Metazoa; phylum Chordata; class Amphibia; order Caudata; family Salamandridae; genus Lissotriton; species Lissotriton vulgaris. The sequence continues at coordinate 821,363,055 of NC_141685.1, read as the reverse complement.
TACAGTTAATGGTGTTGATGTTAACTGACTATCTCAAAGCAGAGGTAATCCCCTTAGGCCTCCAAGTTCGAAATATACCGGGCATCTTTACGGACAACCCAAAATATATATCAGGGTTTAGCTACATAGGGACAACTTGCTCCCGCCATTGGTTAGCACTAGGCATCGATACAGCGTCTGAAACCCTAAAATCATTAGAGACAGAGATTGCCGAAATCCTAAAACAGCTTGAGGCTCCTGATACTATCGCTGACAGCAAAAAACTCATCGAACAAGTAGACAAAACTGTTGCAGAGTTCTACAGAATAGAGCAGAATAAAAAATCAAATAAAGTGAAAAAGGACATAAAATCCTATAATATTGAAACAACTTATCCTTACTTGCAAAAGGACTTTTATACGACTAAAGCTTACAACAACCCCCAACAAAATAGACCGTGGGGTAGATTCAATAGGAGACAAAACCTGGTAGGTTTCTCCGACACTTCAGCTGAGTCGTCTGACAATTCAGACGCCGGTGAAGGATCTAGTAAATCGAGACGTGGTGGAGCACATCAGAACTCGAGTACTTTTTTACCGAGAGGCCAGCAAGAACCACCTCAACGAGGGCGCGTCAAAAAACCCCAGAGATGGGTCAATCCACCAGGCAAACGGAGGACACAGAACAATTATTACCAATGGTAATGCGGACCACCTCCGTAGTAGACACCATCCCAATCTTTAATCTGTCAACTCACTTGCTGGCACAAGACGAACTCTCTCTCTTGAAAAAAGGCCTCACTTTTGTTCCAACTGTGGCACCTAACTTTATGGAACTACACACTGAACTCTTGAGATTCTTCAGACGAGTACGCTTAAAAGCATTTTTTCAACTCCACCCATCCCCTGAATTAAATGCTCAAACTCCTTTCCGCCCCCCTTCGACCTTTTTGCCATCGGCTAGTATGATTCCACCAGAGGTCACTACATTCGAAAAACTAGTACTTAAGGACCTCTCAAATATGAAACAACAAAGAAAGTTCATACCATATAATATCACACTAAAAGAGAAAGAGGCCATTTGCTCTCTAAAACGTAATGATTCAATAGTGATCAAAAGTGCAGATAAAGGGGGTGGAATTGTTATACAGGAGCTTGACTCTTATACAAGTGAAATCCAACGACAACTTAACAATACAGACCACTACCTCAGGCTCGCATCCAACCCGACCAAACCCATCCAGGAACTAATACGGAAAATAACAACCGAGGCAGTATCTGAGGGCTACCTGACTAAAAAAGAGTTTAACTACTTAAACGTGAAAAGTCCAAGAACCCCGGTAATTTACACTTTACCAAAGATCCACAAAAATCTCAGTACTCCCCCAGGCCGCCCAATTGTTTCGGCTTGTGGTTCAGTCTTAGAACCATTAGGGGCCTTTGTTGACATTTTCATAAAAGAATTTGTCCCTCCAACACTCTGCTATGTACGTGACTCCATGTCCATGATTAACCTGATCGAGCACCATCCCTTCAATCCCCTGACCGATACCCTGTGCACCATGGACGTGGAGTCTCTGTATACGAATATCCCACAAACAGCGGCTTTACTTGTTATACAGAGAACTCTAGACAGCCGTCCCCGCCCACATGCTATTCCAACATCCTTTATTTGCAAGTTATTGGAACTCTGCTTAACAAAGAATTTCTTCACATTTCAAGGTTCCTTTTACCAACAAATCAAGGGGACCTCCATGGGCGCTATTTTTGCCCCAAACCTGGCCATATTGTTTATGGATGAAATAGAAAGACAGGCAATTCTTGTACCCTCAAATCCTTTCTTCTCCGGTATCATCATGTGGCGCAGATACATTGATGACATCTTCATGATATGGAGATTAGACGTCAATGTACTGCGCCACTTCTTACACTGGATGAATAACAATTGTTTGGGACTCCAATTCACCTCAACATCTGACAAAAATTCCATAAACTTCCTGGACTTGACTATTTTCCACCAGGATGGCGAACTACTGACAAAGCTTTATAGGAAGCCCACGGAGAGAAATACCCTGTTAGAGTACTCTAGTAATCACCCCAGGGCCCTGAGGGACTCCTTACCATTTTCCCAATTCTTGCGAATCAGGCGAAATTGTTCCCATAGGAGGATTACTTTCGAGAAGGCTCTACCCTGGCCAACAAACTAAAGAATAGGGGCTACCCAAGGAAAATAGTCAAAAACGCCCTTAAAAGAGCTTGGTACCGTCCACGTGAAACACTCCTTGTCCCAAACCCAAAGAAAAGTATGGACAGGATAGCCTGCGTGAAAACATTCTCCCCCATTTCTAATAACCTGAGGAAAATGATCCTAAGACACTGGCCAGTAGTCAATGCTGGTATTCTAGAGATCGAACGTCCCTTGTTCGCATTTAAAAAGAGCAAGAACTTAAAGGACCATCTGGTTCGTGCAGCACTACCCAGTCCTACCAATTCTTCCACTCTTGAGTCAGCATGGGGTCTGTCCCCCATTGTCTGACAGATTAAATGCGGAAGTTGTACAGTGTGTGACCTAACAATTGAAGGGAAAAGCTTTGTATTTGATAATGTCACCTTTAAATGCAACACACTTACAAATTGTAACACTAGCAATGTTATTTATTTGATCCAATGTCCGTGCAACAAGAATTATGTTGGGCAAACATCTCAAAAAATCAAGACCCGGATTTGCCAACATAGGAGCCGCATCAGGTGCCGCACGCCAAATGCCCCTCTGGTGGAACACTTCCTGGAGACCAACCATGATGAGGATGACATCCGTTGGACGGTACTAAAGGCACTGAAACTTCCCCAGAGAGGTGGGAGCATGACCAGTCTCCTGAACAAAGAAGAGCTGAAATGTATCATATTGCTAAACTCTATTCGCAAAGGACTGAATAGAACAGAGGACTGGACATCCTTACTATGAATGCTCAAATGGATGTACATAATTGACTTTCCTGTATCACTGCAAATTGAAAAGACTTTGAGAGTTTGAAATGTGAAGACGCAAACAAGGTGTTCTTAAACTGCTGCAAATTCTAATGTGTATGAATGAGGAGCACAGACGGCCTTCACTACTTGCGGTAAAGAGCACAAAATAGCACAAGTCACTCACTCTAATTGTTCGTTATCACTCACGCCCCTCCAAAATGGCCACTGTAAACACAACCAAGTTGCACTCTGGTCATCCCGACCTTGCCACTCCAAGATGGCCGCCAATACAGGAAGTGGTGCCTAGTCCTTCCTTTACCAATTTACGGCCTTAAATAGAACAGCCCATAGACACCTCTGCACAGCGGATTCGCGCTGCCATTGAAGGGGGAGAAGACCATCGAGTTTCTCCCACCACCCCACCGCCACTTCCACCGCGAAGTCAGGTAAGCCCACTGCAAAACGCAGCTCAACCATCACCCTATTGCCATTAAAAGGGCCTGTCGTAATTTTAACCCTTGTCATTTAGTATTGAGTCTGCGGATTCAAACAAAGGAGTCAACCCTACTCTCAAAACGGGAAGAAACCATTGTGTTCTACTTCCACACCACGGCTGCCCAAAGTGCGGCCAGGTAAGCCTCAATCCTTACCCCCTCACCCACGGCACTATTGCCCTCATCAACCCTCTCATGGTAATGTTCTTTTACCATACAGCAATCACCTCCCAGAGCCGGAAAGAGAAATCCTCTCCAACTAAGCAACATTCATGCCATCACGACCTTGATCTTGGACTTGTGAAGGTATTTTTTCTTGACCATGCCTAGATGACTGCCTACAGACAGTCAGTTTGCCCACTTGTATTCCTCACCCACTTTCACTGCCACCGCATGTCAACTGAACCCAACCATGCTCAAAAACCGACACTTGGAACCACTGCTTCACGAATTGAGCACATTGAAGACTCTACCACCTTCGCTGTCATAGTTCTATCACCATGCCACTGCGCCGTTTCTCACCCGGTTTTTAAACGTCCTGAATATCACTACTCACCTTCACATTATTCAAGTGTCCGCGAGTAGCAACACGGCAATGGCCTTACAAATAGCACTTGTGCCCTGTCGAATTGTTTTTAATTCTTATTGATTCAGGCGGATGCCTTACTTTATGTTTCTATTTTTTCCCCCACTTTGTTTCCTTACAGGCGTTCGCATTGTAATTCAGGCTATGATTATAAATTGTCCTGATGATGATCCCATTTTATTGAGAGCCCTTAGGGATCGAAACGTCGACGCTCTTAACAGTGTCACATATGATCTAATGTGTATAATTTACTGTTGACACTGTTGGATGTATTTTGCGAGACTATCTATTGAATTCGCAAGCCATCCTTTGGCTCCAAAAATCTTTTCTTGCCTGAAAAACCTCTTTCCTTTCTTCTACCTTGCTTGACTCTATTGGTTTTCCAACTTTACGGGATAGGTACAGGACTGTACCCTATCTTGTTGTTTATATTCTGACCTTCTCCTGGTCAATGTAAATTTATGTTATTCTCAATAAATTATTCTACGCCCGGCTGGGCGATAAAGAAATATAGTACTGATTGTGGTCTATATTAGCATTTCTTGTTACATCCTAAATCCCTAGGACCCCTGTTGTCTATAATAACTGAATTAACCCATGGTCCGAAGGCCCCTCTACGGGTTTCCTTGTGTTCCAAAATGATTTGAGCGCAAACGCTGGTTTGCAAGGTCTCACATCCTGTCCAAACTAATTAGTTTGGGTCCCCTAGTACCTAGTACTACTATAACCCCACTGTTCGTATACTCAATCCCACACGGAGAATCCCCTCCTCCTCCCCCCCTTTTTTCTTACTTTTCTCGACAGGATAACTATGTCAAATCTGGCTTCACTCTACATAGACGACTATCTAAAACATCTATGCTCAGGACCCTCGCTGCTTTCGGAAAATGCAGATATCTCTAACCAAATAAATACCTCACTCCCTGAACAGCTAGAAAAATTGAGGAAAAAGCAAGTCCGCCTACAGTTAATGGTGTTGATGTTAACTGACTATCTCAAAGCAGAGGTAATCCCCTTAGGCCTCCAAGTTCGAAATATACCGTGCATCTTTACGGACAACCCAAAATATATATCAGGGTTTAGCTACATAGGGACAACTTGCTCCCGCCATTGGTTAGCACTAGGCATCGATACAGCGTCTGAAACCCTAAAATCATTAGAGACAGAGATTGCTGAAATCCTAAAACAGCTTGAGGCTCCTGATACTATCGCTGACAGCAAAAAACTCATCGAACAAGTAGACAAAACTGTTGCAGAGTTCTACAGAATAGAGCAGAATAAAAAATCAAATAAAGTGAAAAAGGACATAAAATCCTATAATATCGAAACAACTTATCCTTACTTGCAAAAGGACTTTTATACGACTAAAGCTTACAACAACCCCCAACAAAATAGACCGTGGGGTAGATTCAATAGGAGACAAAACCTGGTAGGTTTCTCCGACACTTCAGCTGAGTCGTCTGACAATTCAGACGCCGGTGAAGGATCTAGTACATCGAGACGTGGTGGAGCACATCAGAACTCGAGTACTTTTTTACCGAGAGGCCAGCAAGAACCACCTCAACGAGGGCGCGTCAAAAAACCCCAGAGATGGGTCAATCCACCAGGCAAACGGAGGACACAGAACAATTATTACCAATGGTAATGCGGACCACCTCCGTAGTAGACACCATCCCAATCTTTAATCTGTCAACTCACTTGCTGGCACAAGACGAACTCTCTCTCTTGAAAAAAGGCCTCACTTTTGTTCCAACTGTGGCACCTAACTTTATGGAACTACACACTGAACTCTTGAGATTCTTCAGACGAGTACGCTTAAAAGCATTTTTTCAACTCCACCCATCCCCTGAATTAAATGCTCAAACTCCTTTCCGCCCCCCTTCGACCTTTTTGCCATCGGCTAGTATGATTCCACCAGAGGTCACTACATTCGAAAAACTAGTACTTAAGGACCTCTCAAATATGAAACAACAAAGAAAGTTCATACCATATAATATCACACTAAAAGAGAAAGAGGCCATTTGCTCTCTAAAACGTAATGATTCAATAGTGATCAAAAGTGCAGATAAAGGGGGTGGAATTGTTATACAGGAGCTTGACTCTTATACAAGTGAAATCCAACGACAACTTAACAATACAGACCACTACCTCAGGCTCGCATCCAACCCGACCAAACCCATCCAGGAACTAATACGTAAAATAACAACCGAGGCAGTATCTGAGGGCTACCTGACTAAAAAAGAGTTTAACTACTTAAACGTGAAAAGTCCAAGAACCCCGGTAATTTACACTTTACCAAAGATCCACAAAAATCTCAGTACTCCCCCAGGCCGCCCAATTGTTTCGGCTTGTGGTTCAGTCTTAGAACCATTAGGGGCCTTTGTTGACATTTTCATAAAAGAATTTGTCCCTCCAACACTCTGCTATGTACGTGACTCCATGTCCATGATTAACCTGATCGAGCACCATCCCTTCAATCCCCTGACCGATACCCTGTGCACCATGGACGTGGAGTCTCTGTATACGAATATCCCACAAACAGCGGCTTTACTTGTTATACAGAGAACTCTAGACAGCCGTCCCCGCCCACATGCTATTCCAACATCCTTTATTTGCAAGTTATTGGAACTCTGCTTAACAAAGAATTTCTTCACATTTCAAGGTTCCTTTTACCAACAAATCAAGGGGACCTCCATGGGCGCTATTTTTGCCCCAAACCTGGCCATATTGTTTATGGATGAAATAGAAAGACAGGCAATTCTTGTACCCTCAAATCCTTTCTTCTCCGGTATCATCATGTGGCGCAGATACATTGATGACATCTTCATGATATGGAGATTAGACGTCAATGTACTGCGCCACTTCTTACACTGGATGAATAACAATTGTTTGGGACTCCAATTCACCTCAACATCTGACAAAAATTCCATAAACTTCCTGGACTTGACTATTTTCCACCAGGATGGCGAACTACTGACAAAGCTTTATAGGAAGCCCACGGAGAGAAATACCCTGTTAGAGTACTCTAGTAATCACCCCAGGGCCCTGAGGGACTCCTTACCATTTTCCCAATTCTTGCGAATCAGGCGAAATTGTTCCCATAGGAGGATTACTTTCGAGAAGGCTCTACCCTGGCCAACAAACTAAAGAATAGGGGCTACCCAAGGAAAATAGTCAAAAACGCCCTTAAAAGAGCTTGGTACCGTCCACGTGAAACACTCCTTGTCCCAAACCCAAAGAAAAGTATGGACAGGATAGCCTGCGTGACAACATTCTCCCCCATTTCTAATAACCTGAGGAAAATGATCCTAAGACACTGGCCAGTAGTCAATGCTGGTATTCTAGAGATCGAACGTCCCTTGTTCGCATTTAAAAAGAGCAAGAACTTAAAGGACCATCTGGTTCGTGCAGCACTACCCAGTCCTACCAATTCTTCCACTCTTGAGTCAGCATGGGGTCTGTCCCCCATTGTCTGACACATTAAATGCGGAAGTTGTACAGTGTGTGACCTAACAATTGAAGGGAAAAGCTTTGTATTTGATAATGTCACCTTTAAATGCAACACACTTACAAATTGTAACACTAGCAATGTTATTTATTTGATCCAATGTCCGTGCAACAAGAATTATGTTGGGCAAACATCTCAAAAAATCAAGACCCGGATTTGCCAACATAGGAGCCGCATCAGGTGCCGCACGCCAAATGCCCCTCTGGTGGAACACTTCCTGGAGACCAACCATGATGAGGATGACATCCGTTGGACGGTACTAAAGGCACTGAAACTTCCCCAGAGAGGTGGGAGCATGACCAGTCTCCTGAACAAAGAAGAGCTGAAATGTATCATATTGCTAAACTCTATTCGCAAAGGACTGAATAGAACAGAGGACTGGACATCCTTACTATGAATGCTCAAATGGATGTACATAATTGACTTTCCTGTATCACTGCAAATTGAAAAGACTTTGAGAGTTTGAAATGTGAAGACGCAAACAAGGTGTTCTTAAACTGCTGCAAATTCTAATGTGTATGAATGAGGAGCACAGACGGCCTTCACTACTTGCGGTAAAGAGCACAAAATAGCACAAGTCACTCACTCTAATTGTTCGTTATCACTCACGCCCCTCCAAAATGGCCACTGTAAACACAACCAAGTTGCACTCTGGTCATCCCGACCTTGCCACTCCAAGATGGCCGCCAATACAGGAAGTGGTGCCTAGTCCTTCCTTTACCAATTTCCGGCCTTAAATAGAACAGCCCATAGACACCTCTGCACAGCGGATTCGCGCTGCCATTGAAGGGGGAGAAGACCATCGAGTTTCTCCCACCACCCCACCGCCACTTCAACCGCGAAGTCAGGTAAGCCCACTGCAAAACGCAGCTCAACCATCACCCTATTGCCATTAAAAGGGCCTGTCGTAATTTTAACCCTTGTCATTTAGTATTGAGTCTGCGGATTCAAACAAAGGAGTCAACCCTACTCTCAAAACGGGAAGAAACCATTGTGTTCTACTTCCACACCACGGCTGCCCAAAGTGCGGCCAGGTAAGCCTCAATCCTTACCCCCTCACCCACGGCACTATTGCCCTCATCAACCCTCTCATGGTAATGTTCTTTTACCATACAGCAATCACCTCCCAGAGCCAGAAAGAGAAATCCTCTCCAACTAAGCAACATTCATGCCATCACGACCTTGATCTTGGACTTGTGAAGGTATTTTTTCTTGACCATGCCTAGATGACTGCCTACAGACAGTCAGTTTGCCCACTTGTATTCCTCACCCACTTTCACTGCCACCGCATGTCAACTGAACCCAACCATGCTCAAAAACCGACACTTGGAACCACTGCTTCACGAATTGAGCACATTGAAGACTCTACCACCTTCGCTGTCATAGTTCTATCACCATGCCACTGCGCCGTTTCTCATCCGGTTTTTAAACGTCCTGAATATCACTACTCACCTTCACATTATTCAAGTGTCCGCGAGTAGCAACACGGCAATGGCCTTACAAATAGCACTTGTGCCCTGTCGAATTGTTTTTAATTCTTATTGATTCAGGCGGATGCCTTACTTTATGTTTCTATTTTTTCCCCCACTTTGTTTCCTTACAGGCGTTCGCATTGTAATTCAGGCTATGATTATAAATTGTCCTGATGATGATCCCATTTTATTGAGAGCCCTTAGGGATCGAAACGTCGACGCTCTTAACAGTGTCACATATGATCTAATGTGTATAATTTACTGTTGACACTGTTGGATGTATTTTGCGAGACTATCTATTGAATTCGCAAGCCATCCTTTGGCTCCAAAAATCTTTTCTTGCCTGAAAAACCTCTTTCCTTTCTTCTACCTTGCTTGACTCTATTGGTTTTCCAACTTTACGGGATAGGTACAGGACTGTACCCTATCTTGTTGTTTATATTCTGACCCTCTCCTGGTCAATGTAAATTTATGTTATTCTCAATAAATTATTCTACGCCCGGCTGGGCGATAAAGAAATATAGTACTGATTGTGGTCTATATTAGCATTTCTTGTTACATCCTAAATCCCTAGGACCCCTGTTGTCTATAATAACTGAATTAACCCATGGTCCGAAGGCCCCTCTACGGGTTTCCTTGTGTTCCAAAATGATTTGAGCGCAAACGCTGGTTTGCAAGGTCTCACATCCTGTCCAAACTAATTAGTTTGGGTTCCCTAGTACCTAGTACTTCTATAACCCCACTGTTCGTATACTCAATCCCACACGGAGAATCCCCTCCTCCTCCCCCCCTTTTTTCTTACTTTTCTCGACAGGGTAACTATGTCAAATCTGGCTCCACTCTACACAGACGACTATCTAAAACATCTATGCTCAGGACCCTCGCTGCTTTCGGAAAATGCAGATATCTCTAACCAAATAAATACCTCACTCCCTAAACAGCTAGAAAAATTGAGGAAAAAGCAAGTCCGCCTACAGTTAATGGTGTTGATGTTAACTGACTATCTCAAAGCAGAGGTAATCCCCTTAGGCCTCCAAGTTCGAAATATACCGGGCATCTTTACGGACAACCCAAAATATATATCAGGGTTTAGCTACATAGGGACAACTTGCTCCCGCCATTGGTTAGCACTAGGCATCGATACAGCGTCTGAAACCCTAAAATCATTAGAGACAGAGATTGCCGAAATCCTAAAACAGCTTGAGGCTCCTGATACTATCGCTGACAGCAAAAAACTCATCGAACAAGTAGACAAAACTGTTGCAGAGTTCTACAGAATAGAGCAGAATAAAAAATCAAATAAAGTGAAAAAGGACATAAAATCCTATAATATTGAAACAACTTATCCTTACTTGCAAAAGGACTTTTATACGACTAAAGCTTACAACAACCCCCAACAAAATAGACCGTGGGGTAGATTCAATAGGAGACAAAACCTGGTAGGTTTCTCCAACACTTCGGCTGAGTCGTCTGACAATTCAGACGCTGGTGAAGGATCTAGTACATCGAGACGTGGTGGAGCACATCAGAACTCGAGTACTTTTTTACAGAGAGGCCAGCAAGAACCACCTCAACGAGGACGCGTCAAAAAACCCCAGAGATGGGTCAATCCACAAGGCGAACGGAGGACACGGAACAATTATTACCAATGGTAATGCGGACCACCTCCGTAGTAGACACCATCCCAATCTTTAATCTGTCAACTCACTTGCTGGCACAAGACGAACTCTCTCTCTTGAAAAAAGGCCTCACTTTTGTTCCAACTGTGGCACCTAACTTTATGGAACTACACACTGAACTCTTGAGATTCTTCAGACGAGTACGCTTAAAAGCATTTTTTCAACTCCACCCATCCCCTGAATTAAATGCTCAGACTCCTTTCCGCCCCCCTTCGACCTTTTTACCATCGGCTAGTATGATTCCACCAGAGGTCACTACATTCGAAAAACTAGTACTTAAGGACCTCTCAAATATGAAACAACAAAGAAAGTTCATACCATATAATATCACACTAAAAGAGAAAGAGTCCATTTGCTCTCTAAAACGTAATGATTCAATAGTGATCAAAAGTGCAGATAAAGGGGGTGGAATTGTTATACAGGAGCTTGACTCTTATACAAGTGAAATCCAACGACAACTTAACAATACAGACCACTACCTCAGGCTCGCATCCAACCCGACCAAACCCATCCAGGAACTAATACGGAAAATAACAACCGAGGCAGTATCTGAGGGCTACCTGACTAAAAAAGAGTTTAACTACTTAAACGTGAAAAGTCCAAGAACCCCGGTAATTTACACTTTACCAAAGATCCACAAAAATCTCAGTACTCCCCCAGGCCGCCCAATTGTTTCGGCTTGTGGTTCAGTCTTAGAACCATTAGGGGCCTTTGTTGACATTTTCATAAAAGAATTTGTCCCTCCAACACTCTGCTATGTACGTGACTCCATGTCCATGATTAACCTGATCGAGCACCATCCCTTCAATCCCCTGACCGATACCCTGTGCACCATGGACGTGGAGTCTCTGTATACGAATATCCCACAAACAGCGGCTTTACTTGTTATACAGAGAACTCTAGACAGCCGTCCCCGCCCACATGCTATTCCAACATCCTTTATTTGCAAGTTATTGGAACTCTGCTTAACAAAGAATTTCTTCACATTTCAAGGTTCCTTTTACCAACAAATCAAGGGGACCTCCATGGGCGCTATTTTTGCCCCAAACCTGGCCATATTGTTTATGGATGAAATAGAAAGACAGGCAATTCTTGTACCCTCAAATCCTTTCTTCTCCGGTATCATCATGTGGCGCAGATACATTGATGACATCTTCATGATATGGAGATTAGACGTCAATGTACTGCGCCACTTCTTACACTGGATGAATAACAATTGTTTGGGACTCCAATTCACCTCAACATCTGACAAAAATTCCATAAACTTCCTGGACTTGACTATTTTCCACCAGGATGGCCAACTACTGACAAAGCTTTATAGGAAGCCCACGGAGAGAAATACCCTGTTAGAGTACTCTAGTAATCACCCCAGGGCCCTGAGGGACTCCTTACCATTTTCCCAATTCTTACGAATCAGGCGAAATTGTTCCCATAAGGAGGATTACTTTCGAGAAAGCTCTACCCTGGCCAACAAACTAAAGAATAGGGGCTACCCAAGGAAAATAGTCAAAAACGCCCTTAAAAGAGCTTGGTACCGTCCACGTGAAACACTCCTTGTCCCAAACCCAAAGAAAAGTATGGACAGGATAGCCTGCGTGACAACATTCTCCCCCATTTCTAATAACCTGAGGAAAATGATCCTAAGACACTGGCCAGTAGTCAATGCTGGTATTCTAGAGATCGAACGTCCCTTGTTTGCATTTAAAAAGAGCAAGAACTTTAAGGACCATCTGGTTCGTGCAGCACTACCCAGTCCTACCAATTCTTCCACTCTTGAGTCAGCATGGGGTCTGTCCCCCATTGTCGGACACGTTAAATGCGGAAGTTGTACAGTGTGTGACCTAACAATTGAAGGGAAAAGCTTTGTATTTGATAATGTCACCTTTAAATGCAACACACTTACAAATTGTAACACTAGCAATGTTATTTATTTGATCCAATGTCCGTGCAACAAGAATTATGTTGGGCAAACATCTAAAAAAATCAAGACCCGGATTTGCCAACATAGGAGCCGCATCAGGTGCCGCACGCCAAATGCCCCTCTGGTGGAACACTTCCTGGAGACCAACCATGATGAGGATGACATCCGTTGGACGGTACTAAAGGCACTGAAACTTCCCCAGAGAGGTGGGAGTATGACCAGTCTCCTGAACAAAGAAGAGCTGAAATGTATCATATTGCTAGACTCTATTCGCAAAGGACTGAATAGAACAGAGGACTGGACATCCTTACTATGAATGCTCAAATGGATGTACATAATTGACTTTCCTGTATCACTGCAAATTGAAAAGACTTTGAGAGTTTGAAATGTGAAGACGCAAACAAGGTGTTCTTCAACTGCTACAAATTCTAATGTGTATGAATGAGGAGCACAGACGGCCTTCACTACTTGCGGTAAAGAGCACAAAATTGCACAAGTCACTCACTCTAATTGTTCGTTATCACTCACGCCCCTCCAAAATGGCCACTGTAAACACAACCAAGTTGCACTCTGGTCATCCCGACCTTGCCACTCCAAGATGGCCACCAATACAGGAAGTGGTGCCTAGTCCTTCCTTTACCAATTTCCGGCCTTAAATAGAACAGCCCATAGACACCTCTGCACAGCGGATTCGCGCTGCCATTGAAGGGAGAGAAGACCATCGAGTTTCTCCCACCACCCCACCGCCACTTTCACCGCGAAGTCAGGTAAGCCCACTGCAAAACGCAGCTCAACCATCACCCTATTGCCATTAAAAGGGCCTGTCGTAATTTTAACCCTTGTCATTTAGTATTGAGTCTGCGGATCCAAACAAAGGAGTCAACCCTACTCTCAAAACGGGAAGAAACCGTTGTGTTCTACTTCCACACCACGGCTGCCCAAAGTGCGGCCAGGTAAGCCTCAATCCTTACCCCCTCACCCACGGCACTATTGCCCTCATCAACCCTCTCATGGTAATGTTCTTTTACCATACAGCAATCACCTCCCAGAGCCGGAAAGAGAAATCCTCTCCAACTAAGCAACATTCATGCCATCACGACCTTGATCTTGGACTTGTGAAGGTATTTTTTCTTGACCATGCCTAGATGACTGCCTACAGACAGTCAGTTTGCCCACTTGTATTCCTCACCCACTTTCACTGCCACCGCATGTCAACTGAACCCAACCATGCTCAAAAACCGACACTTGGAACCACTGCTTCACGAATTGAGCACATTGAAGACTCTACCACCTTCGCTGTCATAGTTCTATCACCATGCCACTGCGCCGTTTCTCACCCGGTTTTTAAACGTCCTGAATATCACTACTCACCTTCACAATATTCAAGTGTCTGCGAGTAGCAACACGGCAATGGCCTTACAAATAGCACTTGTGCCCTGTCGAATTGTTTTTAATTCTTATTAATTCAGGCGGATGCCTTACTTTATGTTTCTATTTTTTCCCCCACTTTGTTTCCTTACAGGCGTTCGCATTGTAATTCAGGCTATGATTATAAATTGTCCTGATGATGATCCCATTTTATTGAGAGCCCTTAGGGATCGAAACGTCGACGCTCTTAACAGTGTCACATATGATCTAATGTGTATAATTTACTGTTGACACTGTTGGATGTATTTTGCGAGACTATTGAATTCGCAAGCCAACCTTTGGCTCCAAAAATCTTTTCTTGCCTGAAAAACCTCTTTCCTTTCTTCTACCTTGCTTGACTCTATTGGTTTTCCAACTTTACGGGATAGGTACAGGACTGTACCCTATCTTGTTGTTTATATTCTGACCTTCTCCTGGTCAATGTAAATTTATGTTATTCTCAATAAATTATTCTACGCCCGGCTGGGCGATAAAGAAATATAGTACTGATTGTAGTCTATATTAGCATTTCTTGTTACATCCTAAATCCCTAGGACCCTTGAGGGGGCATAAGCCATGAATTTCTCAGAGAGATATGAAGGTCCTGAGTTAAGTAGTGCCTTATGGATGGTGCAGCAGATTTTGAACTTTACTCTTTGACGGATGGGGAGCCAGTGTAGTTTCATTAGAAGAATGCGGGAAGGAGTCCTTGGTGGAGCATTGAGGACCATCCGTGCCGCCGTATTTTGAACCACCTGTAGTCTTGCCAGTGAGGCATCATTGGCAGAGACTAACAGGCCGTTGCAATAGTCCAGGCGACTTAGTACAAGTGCCTGGACAAGGGTTTTCCGGGAGGAGTCCGGTAGCAGAGGGAAAACTCGCCGGAGAAGGCCTATCGTATGGAAGAAAGCCCCAGCCATTTGGGTGGCATGCTCTTTCAGAGTAAGTGCCTGGTCCAGCCGTATCCCTAGATTTTTTACTGACATCTTTGGGGTAGGAAGGGGGCCTAGATCTGTCGGCCACCAGTCAGGAGTCCACAGAAGGGATGCCTCTCCGAATAGCATGATTTCAATTTTCCCCACGTTGCACTAGAGGAAGTTGTCCCGCATCCAGTGAGATATTGCTCTCATCCCTTTGGAAAAGGCCACCTGTACTGACGGGGTGAAGTTGTTAAATGGGAAAAGTAGCTGGGTGTCATCGGCATATGATATGGGGGGGGAATGTCGTTTACGACGCAAATTTTAGCACGCAGTGCTATTACAACGCGGTTTTTAAATCGCATTCTATTACAACGCATGACTCTGGGAGGCGCTCAAGGATAGGGAATACTTTTAATTTACTATCCAACACCTTCCCTAGTGTCAACGGGGACTGGTGTTGGAATAGTAAAATAAAATATTCACTATCCAACACCCCTTAGAATTATGCGTTGTAAAAGAATACGTTATAAAAACTGCGTTGTTAAAGCATGCGTGCTAAAAGCATGCGATGTAACAACGTACATCCGATATGGTGATGAACCCATGGGCCATCAAAAGATTGGCCAAGGGAGCAATATAGATGTTAAAAAGTGTAGGGCTCAGGCATAAGCCCTGGGGAACTCCCTTGGACAACTTAGTGGGGGCCGATAGGTACGGACCCAGACTGACAATCTGAAAGCGGTCAGATAGAAAGCTCCTCACCCATTGTAAGGCTGTTTTCCTTAACCCAACTTCTTCCAATCTTTTAGCCAAGATGTTGTGAGAAACTGTGTCGAACGCCACGGATAGGTCCAACTACACCAGACACATAGAATGGCCCTTATCTAGGGTCATCCTGATGTTATCCGTGACCGCTAGAAGAGCTGATTCAATGCTGTATTTGTGCCTAAAACTGGACTGGGAAGAGTCAAGACATCCCGTACGTTCGGCAAAATTGGAGAGGTGGTTGTTTACATGTTTTTCCATTAGTTTGCTTGTAAACGGAAGGAGTGAGATAGGGCGGAGATTGGAGAGATCCGTCCAAGGGAGTTTGACATTCTTCCGATCGGCCTAACCTGGGCAACTTTCCACTCCAGAGGTACATGCCCCTCTCTAAGGGAGAGATTGATAAGAGATTGCATAGGATAAGACACGTTTTTAACCAGGGAAGGAAGAATTTTATCAGGGATGTGATCAGCAGGAGAGCCCGGCTTGATTTTATTAATTAACCACATTCAGCGAGATTACAGGGAAGCTCTCTAACAGCTAATGTTCCATAGAATTGAGGTGGTTGGTGACCTCCTGGGTCTGAATCATACCTCCTGATCCAGTGATTTTTTCATAGATTAGTTCTATATTTTGTGTGAAGTAAAGGGCAGTGTCATTACATAGTGATTGTGACTGGGGCCTCTAGGCTTTCACAGGCTATAGGATTGACAAAGGATTGCAGGATTTGGTACAAGGTTTTGGAGGAGTTGCCAGCCTCCGCATCTGTGTTGTTATATACAATTTCCTTGTTGTTTTTATGTTTCTATGGTAGCTGGATAAAGTCAATTGAAACTGCTCTCTGTCTGTGTCATTGTGGGAGAGATGCCAAGTTCTCTCTAGTTTCCTACATTGTTTTTGGGCTCGCAGTTGGTTAGAAAACAAAACTGCCTGTGGTCGATTAGGGTGGCTCGGGATAGCTTTTAGTGGTGCAATGATGTCAATGGTTGTTAAGATTGCTGAGTTGTATTTGGACAGGGCATCCTCAATGTTATTTGATGCCTGAATCTGGGGCCTCTGAAATTTTGTTTGAAAGCTCTCCTCTGTGACTTTCTTCTACTGCCTACGGAAAAACATGTTGGAGGTTTAGGTTTTTCTAGGTTTATGAGGTCCAGAATAGAAAATTAAACCCCCAAATGATCCGACCAAGTGAGTTGTATCCAGGGATCGCATTGAATTAAAGATGAAATAGAAAAGATAATGTCCAGGGTGTGCCCAGCTAAATGAGTTGGGCCTTCATTGAGCTTGGCCAGACCTAGCAGAGATAGATCGGTTAAAAGTGTCTGTGCATCAGAATTGGTGAGACATTCACTATGGACATTAAAGTCTCCCAGAAGAAGGAAGTTTTTACATGTGTTCACGTATGGGGCTAATAGTTCAACCAATTTCAGGGAAAAGTAAGTAATGGGTCCTGGGGGCCAATAGACTAGCGCTACTTTCCAGCTGGTTTGCAAGGGGGGTTCAATTCTGAAGATCAGTATCTCCATGTTAGCATCCTCACATTGATCCAGAATGGAGATCCTAATTCCTTCTTTGTGCACAATTGCAATTCCTCCCCCCGTTTTTGTGGTTCTATCTAGTCTAATCATCTTATATCCTTCTGGGAGTCCTAATGTTATAGCTGGTACACAATGAGGTTTGAGCCAGGTCTCTGTAAAAAAACAAATCGGGTTGGACCGGTGACAGCAAGTCCCACACCTCATTAGCATGTTTGGGCAGAGAACGGATATTGCATAAAAGGTTTTTCCATCTTTTCCATATGAGAGGGATGGGTTCAGCAGGATTGACTAAACCTGGGTCTGCTGAGGGAAGCTCAGCCTGGAATTGACAAACCCAGCAGGTAAACGGGCCTTCTAGGTAAGGCCATATTTCCTGCCAACATATAGGGAGGGGGTTGGTCTGTAGCTTTATGAGTTGTTGTCTTGTGTAGTATTTATGTTTAGGAGGGCTACAATGGGCGAGCAATTGGCCAGGGTCCCTGACTCCTGGCGATGTTCTGGCACGGACGGACGCAGACGGGCTTGCCTCTGGCACGCCGCGTCCTCTCAGGCATGCGAGCTTTATGGCCCTCCTGCCCAGACTAGAGTGCTGACCTGCCCCGCAGTGGAAAGCGGAAGTGTGGCTCAAACCTTCCCCGTACTCCGCGCAACAGCACTAACTGCCACGTCGGACCGGGACGGGAAGGCAAAAGGACAGAGCACCAACACCTCAGGTAGGAGTCAATCTACACAGCCCCCTTCCAAAAGAACTTCAAAGAATTAAAAAAATGCAGTTTCAGAAGCAGTAACTTATTTTAAAATTACCTTGGGGATGTGAGAAGCGAGAGTGACAGCCTCTCTCACCGGCTGCCCTTGTCGCTGCGCGTCAGCTCAGGCATGCACGCTTTATGGCCCTCCTGCCCAGACTAGAGAGCTGACCTGCCCCGCAGTGGAAAGCGGAAGTGTGGCTCAAATCTTCCCCGTCCTCCGCGCAACGGTACTAACTGCCGCGTCGGACCAGGGCAGGAAGGCGAAAGGACAGAGCACCAATACCTCAGGTAGGAGTCAACCTACACAACCCCCTTTGGAAATAACTTCAAAGAATTAAAAAATGCAGGTTCAGAAGCAGTAACTTATTTTAAAATCACTGTGGTGTTGCGAGAAGCGAGAGTGACAGCCTCTCTCACCGGCCGCCCTTGTCGCCCTTGACTCCGACTTCATCCAACGAGGCTGATGCCTGCACAGTGGTTGCCCGGGTCTACCAACAACAACGCTTTTGCATCAATGCCACACTACTGCCTACACGAAGCCGTAGACACCGCTTGTGAACAGCACAACACGTTGACAACAATATCTCAACCTTGACACCTGCTGATGCCAGCACTCCTGACTTTGACATCATGGAGATCGATCCGCAATGCGTGTGACTTCAAGGGCTCACAGACTTCTGCACCGACTTCCTGAACCAACGCACGCCAACGTCGGTGACACCTCATCTTCAGATTTCATCTCAAGATCCCAGAGGTCTCTTAATTTCCAAAGGTACTGTTTTGCTGGTCTTTCCAATGCTGCACCACTAGATTGGATTTGTGTTGTTCATAATGCTGCAAAAGCCCCGGTTGGCACTATTGACTTCAAGGAACTTTATTTTTAGTTTATTCTTGCAACATTCATAACTTTAATTGTGTGTTTGGATTTTTCTTGTTTTGGTCTTGTTTTATTCATATAAAGATTTGTTATTTGTATAAACTGATGTGGTGTTTGTTAGACCTGTCTGGCCTTTTGCGTAGTCCCTCCAATTTATTATTTATTTTGTCCCCTTTTTGCCCCTCATGCCTTTATTTATTTTTGTGTCCACTAGATTTTTCAAGGTGTTGGTCTGGGGGATAGGTGCTCTTTCGCCCTCATAGTTTTTCACCTCAGGCCTAGAGGCCTTTCCTGACAGGAATTTCTTTGGAGTCACAAAATGGTGGCTACCAACTGTCACAACTGTCATACCTGGAACCTGTCCCATAGGATAGAGTAGGGCATTCCAGAACCTTCTGGTCCCTTCTGGACCTCTGAGGGTCAGCCTATATAAGGCGGAATGCTGGTCAGCCATTTTGTCTTGCAGTGTGGGCTGGCTGGAGTTAAGGCTGGAGTATAAGGCGGGGGTAGGATCATCAGAGTGTTGACCTCCCATTGTAGGGACGCTCCTTACTGGTTCACCACCCTTCTACCCTTGTAGTTGTTGTCCTGACCCTGCCTGTAGGAAATCCTGAAGACCCTGGGCACCTGTTCCCATCTGGTCCCAGTGAAAGGCGTGGGTGAGGGAGGTTGTACCTGAGGGAAGCCCCCTGCCCAGTGAAAGAGGCTCTAGCGCAGAATTTGAGGAAAGGGACTCCTGGATACTTCCATTGGTAGCCAAGGGGACTGTGAGCAGAAGAGGAGTCATCAGTCATTTAAATCAAACCTTTCTTCCCCCATCTCCCTGTTACCTGGGATAGCCCTTTGCCAAGGAGTAGTCAGATTGACTGGATTGGGGCTAAAATCGAGTGACTGGCGAGGCGTCACCGAGTGTACTGGCCGCCTGGTAAAGTCTGCCCTCATCGGCCTGGGTCCGCTGACTGTAGCGGTGACATCGTGTGAGGAGAATCACCCTTGCTTTCCCTGTTGCTGATCAGCGCCGGCCCTGCTGAAGGATCGCGTCAGTCGGTGCGTGTGGGCGGGACCGGAGGAGGTAGTTCTGCAAAGCAGCTACTCTCCCGCGCAGGCCCGGTTGAGCTGCTTCCCTCAAGGAAGGCGGAGGCGGGACCGGACAGGGCAGCGCCTGGAGTGTGGCAGCGGCTCGTGATTGTTGTTGTGCCTTCTTTCCCCCGCTCGAGCGCCACACGGAGGAGATGGCTTGAGCGAGAGGGGAGAGCGGAGGAGCCCCCAAGGGCTTGAGAGCCTCAGTGTGGTTCGGTTCCTTTTCCTTGCCACCCCCACCCCGGCGAACGAAGACACCGGCCCAGCGGATTAACAACAAGTAAGGAGGAGGTCGAGAGAGGGGGAAGTTGTCCTCTTAAGTAAACCAAAACGAGGGCAGAGAAACAAGGCTTAATAATTATTTAAACAATGAATCAAGCCCAAATCGTGAAGCGCCCTTAAAGACTCCCATAAGGGTCTACATAGATTGTTTGTTTCCTACTGAAAATAGACAGATTGGCTCATTGCCTACATCGTGACATTTCTCCAGGGGAGCAAGTCCAGAAATAGGGGAAGTGTGAAGGGTTAGCCAGTACTTCCTGATGACAGTGGTGGAGAGGGGGTAAATGTGTCAACCATTTCTAGAGGAGTGCAGTCACTACTCCCTGGGAACTACTGTAATGTGATGTAAAGTCAGAAAGCCAACTAGTGAGGAAGTTTTGGCAACTTTGAGGAACTTAATAATCTCATCATTAAATGTAATGTACTGAACTGCAATTTCTGAAGACAAGAAAGCAAAGAATATTTTCATAAACAAGCTCGTATTTTTCCAAACATTGGTGTAGTGTCATTTTTGGGTGATATTGCATTGAATTACTGCGGGGTGGCTTGCCACCTTTACACATGTGCCTCTGTTGATATTGCCTTACCCTAGGCCAGGCTACCCTAGGTGACCTGACATATTTAGGTTTCCAACAAGTTGGTGTCTAGCGGTGGGATGTTGACTGTGGTTGCAACTACTCTGCAGTAATTGAGTGTAATCCACTAGCCTACACCTGGAGTTTTCTCCTAGCGGCCCTCCTAATTTTTACTTTTGTTTTTTCCAAATTTGTTCCTGGTGGTGGGGTGGAGGTAGCTTCAGGTTGCCCTTGTAACTCAATTTTCCTTGTGTGTCTAACTTTGAATTGCCTTTTGCAAAATTGAATTTGCACTGGAAAAACTGGACACCTATTCTGTGGCTCAGCTGAAAGATTTCTGCCAACAAATGGGGGTATTTTTTAAGCATGGTGCCAGGAAGGGGGAACTCCAGACCAGTTTAAGGGCTTGGGTGGAAGCACACAAAGAAGGGAAGGAGGAGGATGAAGGGACAGACCGGGACACGGTTGTGGAGATAGATGGATTATTCCACTCAGAGGGGGAAAACCTACTCCCAGGACCAGTGTCATACTCTAGGAGGGGCAGTAGCGTCTCTGGGGGAAGCTTGACCGAAGCAGAGCTCACTGACAGGAGGGAAATGAGGCAATTAAAATGGGAGTTGGCTAAGCTGGAGCAGGAGAAGGAAGAGCGGAGGATGGCTCATGAATTTAGGTTGAAAGAGTTAGAACTCCAGACCCTGCAACGGGGATCCTCTCCTGTTATGAATGGTGGCAGTGAATCCAGAGAAACAGCCAGGGAGTCCAGACCCTATTTGCCTAAAGACCTAATTGCTAACTATAGTCAAGGGGATGATATAGCCAAATGGTTGGCTGCCTATGAGTTCTCCTTAAGAGCCCATGGGGTGCAGGAGAAGCACTGGGGGGCTGGTCTGTACAAGTACATGCCTCCTACTGGTCGGGACACCTTGCTGGCCTTGGAACCAGAGGAGCAGACCAACTACCCCACCATGAGGCTAGCCTTGATCAGGAAGTTTGGGTTAACCCCAGAGAAATATCGCCAGAAGTTCAGGGGGAGCCACAAGTTAAGCACCCAGAACTGGGTGGACTTCCTTGATTATGCAAGAAAGGCATTGGAGGGCTGGGTAAAGGGCAGTGAGGTGAAGGATTATGAGGGGTTGTATGATCTATTTTTGAAAGAGCATCTACTCGAGAAATGCTTTCCCGAGCTGCGCCAACACCTGGTGGCCAGCAAGCTGACCAATCCCCGGAAGCTTGCAGAGGAGGCAGACATCTCGGCAAGTACCCGGGTGTCCTCAAAGGGGACTAAGGGGATTCCCAAAAGGCCGGACAGGGCGCCCCCCAGAAGAAGGAGGGGGGGATAAAAAGCGGGAGTTTCCTAAAGGTCCCCAAAACAATTTCCAGGGAAAGGGAACAGGTTTCACCCCTAAGGCAAACCCGCCCAGAAACCCTAATCCTGGCCAAAGCCAGCAGCCAAGGGTTCTCCACTGCTTCGAGTGTGGTGGTGTTGGACATTATAAGGGAGATGTCAGATGCCCAAAGAGACCACCCCCTCCCACCGGAGGAAAACCACCGGGAGTGAGGAGGGCGCTAGAGGGCGCACTGCAGCATGGCCGCACTGCCGTGAGGCTCCTGCAGCCCGGAGCCTTTATCCGGTCATTTATCCTCTTGACCATCGCCGATTCCTAGTCTGACCCTGGAATCTTTATTGGGGATCTGCACACTGCACTCGGTCCAACTCCTGAGCCGATCGGTGGCTCCTGGCCGGAGGTAGGAGACCCTGGGGAAACACCGGCGGGCGCTCTGGAGGACAGGCGCTCCGCGACTCGGCGACGCTGATCACTGTGGACCGCTGCCTCACACGTGGGGTGGAGGCCTGATCCCCTCCCCCCTCAGGGGCTCTGCAGACTCACTCGCCTGCTGGCCGGCGGCCCGCGCTTGGTGGCAGAGAGTGGACATCGTCGCTATTGGGGTCACCCTATACAGCGGTAGCGGAGCTGCGGCGGGGGCGCCGATTTCACCCCCGGGGCTGGGACTCTGCTGATACACAGGAGGGAGTGGCGGGGCATTTCTGCCTGCTCGTGCCCCCGTCTGTGTCCCTGGACACTGTGGCGTTGCGTGCTACGACCGTAGGCGGGCCGTGGCTGAAGATACAGTCTGCGGGGGGTCCTGATGGTGGCGTTACGGGGGGCCCTCATTTTTCCTACATTTGGAGCCATAACTGACGCGGCGGCTGCTGTGTGGCGGTGCCTGTCGTGCGAGGACTTGTCGCGGAACGCTGTGCTGGCTGTCAAGGTGCCAGTCCCACCCGCCTGATCTGCCCGCCGGTGCCCCCTGTGGTGATCTGTCTGGGCCGGTCTGTCTTGGGTTGTATTGCTTTGATCCTTGGTGCACGCCATAGCTGCTGGGACCTGCGCAATGATCCTGTCACACTCGGTAAGCAGCGTCTCCTTCACTGTACTGTGCTATACTGGGGAGGACCGCGGCTGTTTCCTGTCAGTCCCCCCTTGCTAGTTGTTACTGTAATTGCCCCATACCTCCCTGGAAGCGGCAACGTGGTGTGCCTATCGGACGCTGCTGGTGACACTGCATGCCCGCACTACCACTGCGTCCCTCTCTTGGATTTTGCTCTGCTGCCTGTCCTATTGGGCGCGTGCCGTTGATTGGTGTATGGGGACTTGTACGCAGTGGTCCCCTCGCATGCTCTTACCTTGGGGACTGCGACTGGCTGTGTGTGGCTGACCATGGGCAAGCCGGACAACAAGCAGCCTAAGCTCTCATTTGACTCTGCGGCCTCTAGGAGAGGCGCTCGCTTGGCGCAGGAGGCTGGGAGCTCCCGCTCCCCCCCCCCACCTACTGCTGATGCCAGTCCGCAGCCCACTGCCCCGGATTTTCAGCAGATGATGCTGGAGATGCGGCAAGGGTTCGCTACCATCGTGGACAAAGTGGACAAACTATCCTCGCGCATGGACGCAGTGGTGCAAAAACTTGATGTCCATGAGGAGCGCCTGACCACGGCGGAACAGCGCATATCGGATCATGATGACACCGCGGCCACTCATACCACTCAGTTGGCGAGGATGGACAATATACTGAGGGTAATTGCCGCCAAGAATGAGGAGTTGGAGGCGAGAAGTCGACGCAACAACATACGCGTCGTAGGTGTGCCGGAGTCGACAAACGTGGGGAAAATGGAGACGTACGTGGAAAGGCTGTTGGTTGGTGCGGTCAGAGCGGAGGCGTTTTCCACGCAGTTTATTGTAGAGCGAGCACACAGATCCCTCGGGCCACGTCCGG
This sequence comes from Lissotriton vulgaris, assembly GCF_964263255.1. NCBI lineage: Eukaryota > Metazoa > Chordata > Amphibia > Caudata > Salamandridae > Lissotriton > Lissotriton vulgaris. The sequence goes on along the minus strand of NC_141685.1, from coordinate 821,338,981 downwards.
CCTCGGGCGCGGCAACCGCGCCCTATCATTGCACGCCTCCTGAATTACCGAGACCGTGATGCGGCTCTTCGTGCGGCCCGCACCTCCCGCTCACTCTCCTTCGAGGGAGTCAATTTCACCATCTATCCGGACTTCACCCCGATGGTACAGGAGCAGCGACGCAAATTTCTGGCGGTCAAGAAAAAGCTTAGGGACCTACAGGTAGACTATGCCTTGCTGTACCCTGCGAAGCTGAGGGTGACTCATCAAGCGAAGCAGACTTTCTTCACGAATCCGCAGCAGGCGGAAGACTTTGTAAAGCGTCTCAAGAGGGAGCGTGCTGCTGCTGGCCGGCGGGACGGGGCGGAACAGGATGACCACCGCTCGGCGGGAGAGGAGGAAGACACCTGACCAGGTTTCTAGCGACACTCAGGCTGCGCTACTTGCTTTGCACTGACACTACTAGGACTGCCCTTGAAGTCTAGGGTTTCACAGGCATGACTTCTGGGAGTGGATGTGTGAATCGCCAGTTCACTCTGGGACTCCTTGTATTGAATATGTTGTTGAGACGATGGTTGATGATAATATTTTGCTCCGGGCACCCTCTCTTGCACTGCGCCTGAGTCGTATCCTCAGCTTACGACTGGGGGGTCGGCGAGGTGTGAGAGAGTGGTTATGTGCACCTCTGGTGGGCACTCCAACGGGAATACCCCACCAATGTTAAGTTTTCTTGCACTACTGGTTCTCTGTATGGCTGGATGGATGACTGGAGTGTGGGGAGGGGGGATGGCAGGGGGTCCTGATAGGTTGGGATTGGTCAGGTGGGTGGAGGGGGGGGGAATGCCCTGGCAGGTTATTTTTCGCCAGGCGTATGTACTTGGTGCGCGTGGGTTTTTGGATGTGATACGTGCTTGTTGCACGGCTGTTTGTTTCTGTGTTGGGGAGGGGGGGGTTTGTTGCACTGGATGGAAGACGGCATGGATGGATGTGAGGTGTGGCGCGCGGGGTGTATGATGTATGTAGCAGTAAAAAATTGCTGCATGGACCTGGGGACTGCGCCTAATGCATGGTCTCGACGGTCACTGTCGTACATTTTTTGGGTGTGATGTTAGACGTGATGCTTGATAAGATATCGATTTTGTCTTGGAATGTACGTGGACTGAATGATGCCAGGAAATGTCGTAATGTACTGCAATATCTTGATCGACATTCCATACAGGTAGCATTACTGCAGGAGACGCATTTGCGCCAGTCGACTGCACATGCGTTCGGTGGGAGGTGGGCCTCAGTGAGGAAATTTTCATCGTACTCCTCCTACGCACGTGGGGTTGTTATACTGATCAGGAAATCACTCACATTCCAGGAGCTGGGGTCGCGAACGGACGCAGATGGGAGATATGTGCTGTTGTGGGGGAGGATTGGGCAGATTACTGTGCTTTTTGTGAACTGTTATGCACCGAATGTTGATTCCCCTGCTTTTTTCCTTACACTGTGGGGCCATATTCTTGAAGTAAATGCCTCACATATTGTATGGGGGGGGGATTTTAACTTGGCACTACGGGCTGTCGAGGATAGGTCAGAAGGTAGCTCTCAGTACAATATCCAGGCCAGGGATGTCTTGCGGGGCATTGTTGAGGAGGAAGGCTTGATTGATAGTTGGCGACATCTACACCCCACGGGGAGGGAGGGCACACACTTCACGGCACAGGCCCGCACCTGGGCGAGACTGGACTATATCTTCCTCTCCAGGAGACTTGTGACGGGGCTACATAGTGTGGCGCACCTCCCCAGGACGTACTCAGACCACTGTCCAGTTAGGGTTGTGTTATCGGTGCCTGGCCTGCACAGGCCGCGACCACCTTGGAGACTCTTTCCATCTGCCCTGCTACATCCCATTTTTAAGAAGGAGCTCGGCGAGGAGGTGGAGGCATTCTTCCCGAGGAACAGGGGATCTGTAGACAGTGTGGAGGTGATATGGGAGGCATTTAAGGTTACAATCCGTGGGGTCACGATCTCCAAGAGCTGTGGGGTACTCAGGACTATTGTTCGTACCCTTGCGAGCTTAGAGGCTGATCTACGTCACTTGGAGCGTGGGATGCTTGATGGCCCTGCTCCTGACCTCATGCTTCAGTTTCGGGGTAAACTCTCAGACTACGAGGAAGAGGCAGCACGAGAGGCGAAACATAGGGGGAAATATTGGACAGCGAGGAGGTACTGTGAAGGTGAGAGGCCAGGGAAGGTGCTTGCTGCACTTACGAGGCATCAGAGGCATAGCTCAGATGTGTTGGAATTGGTCTTGCCGGATGGCACCCGCTGTAGTGACACGAAAGACATACAAGACGCGTTTATACATCATTACACACACTTATACACCACGCAGCAATCAGGAGATGTGAGGTATGGGGGGTTTCTGGATGATTTGGCGCTCTGTTGGCTATCCGACGATCATAGGGCGTTTCTGGGTAGGCCCCTTGAGGTGGACGAGATCAGAAGCGCCATTATGTCCCTCAATAATGGGAAGGCCACAGGACTGGATGGGCTCCCCGCCGAATTTTATAAATGTTACGTGGACATTATGGCTCCGGTGCTTCGGGAGGTTTTCGAAGAATCCCTGGAGGTGGGGAGATTGCCAGGGACTATGAGGGAAGTTGCTATCACCTCATTGCTCAAACCTGGGAAAGATCCCCTGGATGTAGGGTCCTATAGGCCTTTTTCATTGCTTAACTGTGATGTCAAAATATTGGCCAAGGTATTGGCGACTCGGCTTTCTGAGCTTATGCCCGTTATAGTTTTGCCTGACCAGTCGGGTTTTGTGCCTGGCCGAGCCACTTCTCATAATCTTGTACGTTGTTCTCCTTGATTCCGACAATAGCGCCCGAGATCCCGGTAGCTGCTATATTTTTGGATGCCACTAAGGCGTTTGACTCAGTTGAGTGGGGTTACTTGGTGGATGTTTTGTGCAGAATGGGCTTTCCGCGGATTTTTATCTCCTGGGTCAAGTTGCTGTATACCGATCCGGTAGCCAGGGTGATTGTGAATGGTGTGCTGTCCTCCCCTTTTCCTATCACGAGGGGGACCCGTCAGGGCTGTCCTCTTTCTCCTCTCCTGTTTGCCATCGCAGTGGAGCCTCTTGCATGTAGGGTCCGCCAATTTCACCAGCGGAGTGCGTTTAATTGTTTTCAGCATCAAATTGGGATATCTCTATATGCGGACGATGTTACCCTTTATGTAAAAGATCCGCAATTGAACCTTAACGCGATACTGCGTGAGTTTATTGCCTTCGGCGGTATCTCTGGGGTGCATATCAACTGGCAGAAATCCCAGCTCTTTCTGCTCACTGCAGCGGTTCACCGCTTCCCACTTGACTACCCCCTGGAATGGTGTGATTCGGAGCTACGTTATCTTGGTATTATTGTGGCCTTGCATAAGGAGGAAACGATCATGCTGAATTATGGTGTCGCTATAACTACACTGGCGGATAGCATTACTAGATGGATATCGTTGCCTCTTTCCATGGTTGGTAGAGCGTCTCTGATAAAAATGGTTGTGTTACCCCGCTTCCTTTACTTGTTTCAAAACATTCCATACTACCCTGGGGCGTTTTTTTTCAAGCGTCTCCGTTCGGAGCTGATTCGATTGTTCTGGGGGGGCAAACAGGCACGAGTGGCGTGGTCTACTTTGACGCTGCCGTATGTCGATGGGGGCTTTGACGTCCCAGAGTTTGAACTTTATTATGTTAGCGCCCAGGCGCACTATGCGTATCACTGGATACACCCCACGCCGTTTATGCCTCAGGTAGCTGCAGAACAGTGGGTTGCTCATCCTCTTCCATTGGAGGGCATGTTGCTGGGGCGTGTTGAGGAAGTGGACACCCACCAGACGACGGTAACGTGTACGGTGGATGCCTGGAGGCATGTTGCGAAGACGTTGGATCTTGCATTTCTTTACTCACCTGCACTGCCCTTGGTGCACCACCCTGACTTGTCCTTGTTGCGGGAGACGGGATTTCAACGAATGTGCAAGCGTCTTGCGATACTTACTTGGGGGGACCTTTTTCGTGAGGGCGCTTTTCGTACACTTGAGCAATTTTTTGGGGGTGGGGAATACTCCCCGCTGGAAATGTTCTATTACATCCGGTTGCGGCAAGGCCTGAGGTCACTGCTGCCTGAATACCCTAGGAAGCCGGGCGTGGCGTTACCACTCCATGTGCTGTTACTCTCGGATGGGTGGCATTTGGTGTCTAAATTGTACGGTGCCATCAGGAAACAAAGGGTGACATTGCCTAGTCGGGCGCGAGAGCAGTGGAATGTTGAGCTCGGAATAGCTATTTCTGATGACCAGTGGACATACTGTTGTGGGGTGACTGCCAACATCTCCTCTAGCTGCCGTTTAAAAATCATACACTATAAATTCATACACCGATTCTACTACACTCCAGCTAGAAAACTCAGGTTCCGTTTAGCGGAAGACGATAGATGTGCTCGATGTCATGCGGCGGGTGCCGACTTCCTGCATTTGGCGTGGGAATGTGGGCCCATCTCAGAGTACTGGGTGCAGGTTCATGACGCCCTTCGGGTCATGACTGAGGATGGGGTACTGTTCGACCCTGTGGTCCTATTGCTAGGTTATACCAAGGAGGTGCCGGCGTCCTATCGCAGGTTTGTGGATGTAACACTACTATTAGCGAAACGACGAGTTGCCTGTTGTTGGGGGCGGGGCAGGATAGCGCGATTCGAGGAATGGCTGAAAGATGTTATCTACTGTCAAGACCAATTTAATGTATACGCAGAAATGATGCCTGTGCGCTGTAGGCCTAGGGACTTTTGGAGCCCACTACAGGTGTACCTACTTACCAGGGCTGTACAAGATTCTGATTCGGATAGTGAGGATCGGGTTGGTGTGGGCTGATGTGGTCTCACTTGATGGGATCACGCCTCGGTCTACGACACTCCACATGACACAGTGACCGGGAGGGGTTCTGTGTATTGCTGCTTCTTACCGTGCATGGCTTACACTGTATAATCATTGTGTGGGGGGAGGGGTCACATTGTCTGCTCTTCTGTGTAGATGCTTGCACTGCCTCGACTCAGGGACTGATGTCCTCTGGATACGCACCCACTCTCCTAGCGCTCGCCTTTCTGTAGAGATGCACGGTTGATACCCACGCTATTGATGTGCTACTATGTTTTGTACTGCTATGTTCCACCTCGTGCATTTGACGATGTTATGCTCTCGCTCCAACCCACATTATCTCCCGTTTGGACTTGGCACCTGAACTTCCCATGCATACTACTGCATTGCGTAGTTCTCTGACTCATAATATGCTTTGTATGTGCTGCACTGATGTCTTTTGCTTGTCTTCCAATAAATAAAGGTTTAAAAAAAAAACAAAAAAAAAACACCGGGAGTAGCTAGTGTAGCGCTTGGGGAGGAGTTGCCCTTAGATAAGGGCGGTGAGTGGGCGGGTGTCACCTTAGTGTCCCTGGGAGAACGGGAGATGGTTCCTAAGATCCAGGTGCCCCCAAATACTGCTAAGTATGGGCAATGGGTCACCATCAATGGCCAGAGAGGGGAGGCTCTGAGAGATACAGGAGCCAGTATGACTATGGTGAGAAGTCAACTGGTGTCTCCAGAGCAGGTGGTTCCCCATGTACTCCACCCCGCCGCGATGGCTGACAGCAGAATGGGCCACTATCCCATGGCTGAGGTTCCCTTTGAGTGGGAAGGGGTTGCAGGTTCACTTCGAGTTGCCGTAAGCCCAGCCGTGCCAGTTGATTGTCTGCTGGGGAATGATATGGAGCACAACGCTTAGAGAGAGGTGGAATACCGGACGCACTCTGCGATGCTGGGTACACCTGACTGGGCCTGTGTGAGCACAAGGTCTGCGACTGCCCGGAGAGGGTGTCCGCCTGGGTTGGAGCCTGAAACAATGGCCCAACCCGCTGCCAAAAAGGGACAGACCCGAAGACAGGAAGAGCCTGCTTCGGCTTCCGCACCCCATGTGACAGATCGGCCACCGGCGGTGGTGGACGAGGAGTCCGTGGAGGGGGAAGTAGTCTCTCTGGAGGACCTACCCATCCCTGCTGAGTGGCATGTGGAGGGAGGGCCTACCAGAGAGGAATTCTGTAAGGGGCAGAGGGAGTGCCCTACCCTTGAGGGACTGAGGCGACAGGCTGAAGCCCAGGCAGCAGGTGACGTTACGGGACACTACCACATTTACTGGGAGGATGGACTCCTCTAGAGTGAACCCAAGGTACCCTTACCTGGTTCATCAAGGGCCTTGGTAGTCCCGCAACGATACCGAGCCTTTCTGCTGGAATTGGCTCATGATATACCCTTGGCAGGACACTTAGGTCAGGACAAGACCTTTGCTCGGCTTGTCCCCCACTTTTACTGGCCTCAGATGAAAGTGGCGTCCAACACCTACTGTCGGACATGTGTATCCTGCCAGGCCAGTGGGAAAACAGGGGTGAAGCTGAAAGCTCCCCTGGAACCACTGCCAGTCGTTAGCACCCCCTTTGAAAGGGTGGGCATCGACATTGTAGGGCCCTTGGATCCACCAACAACAGCTGGTCAAAGGTTCATCCTGGTTCTGGTGGATCATGCCACACGGTACCCAGAGGCAATTCCTCTGAGGACTGTCACTGCACCTGTGGTGGCTAAGGCCCTAATGGGGATCTTTACCAGAGTGGGTTTCCCCAAAGAAGTTGTGTCTGACAGGGGGACCAACTTTATGTCAGCATACATGCGGGCAATGTGGAAGGAGTGTGGAGTGACCTACAGGTTCACCACTCCTTATCACCCCCAGTCGAATGGACTGGTCGAGAGGTTCAACAAAACATTGAAGGGCATGATCAGAAGTCTGCCTGAAAGCCTGCGGAGGAAATGGGACGTCCTCCTACCCTGTTTGCTATTTTCCTACAGGGAAGTGCCACAGAAGGGAGTGGGCTTCAGCCCCTTCGAACTTCTGTATGGGCACCCTGTACGCAGTCCTCTCAGCCTGGTGAAGGATGGTTGGGAAAAATCTCCCAGGAAACCCCCCCAGGATGTGGTGAGCTACATGCTGGCCTTCAGGAGCCAAATGGCGAAGTTGTGGAAGCAAGCTTCTGACAACTTGGAGGCCAGCCAGGCAGTCATGAAAGAGTGGTATGACCACAATGCTCACCAGGTGGAATTGGAGCCTGGCCAGAAAGTGTGGGTGATGGAGCCTGAGAGCTTAGTGCCCTCCAGGATCGCTGGACAGGCCCATTTGAAGTGTTGGAAAAGAAGGGTAAGGCCACCTATCTGGTGGACCTTAAGACCCCTCGGCAGTCCCTGCGGGTACTCCATGCCAACCGACTCAAACCCCACCATGAGAGGCCCGAGGTCATCTTAATGATGGTGACTGATGGGGGAGAGGAAGCGGAAAGCGAATCTCTCCCAGATTTGTTCTCGTCTCAAGAAAAGGATGGGTCAGTGGAGGGAGTGATTCTCTCTCCCACCCTAACTCCTGAACAGCGGGAAGACTGTCGCCAGATACTGGAGCAGTACTCTATGCTGTTCTCCCTTGTCCCGGGAAGGACTCACCTGTGTACCCATGATGTGGACACAGGGGACAGCCCACCAGTGAAGTCAAAGACCTACCGGCTGTCCGACAAGGTGAAGGCCAGCATCCATGGTGAGGTTGCCAAGATGCTGGAGCTAGGAGTTATAGAACCTTCCAGCAGCCCCTGGTCCAGTCCGGTGGTTCTAGTGCCAAAAGCCGCTCCACCGGGCACCACCCCAGAACTGAGGTTCTGTGTGGATTACCGGGGACTGAACTCAGTTACAAAAACTGATGCCCATCCGATCCCTAGGGCGGATGAGTTAATTGACCGGCTAGGAGCTGCCCAATACCTTAGTACCTTTGACCTCACTTCAGGGTACTGGCAGATCTCCTTGACAGATGGAGCAAAGGAAAGGTCAGCCTTCTCCATGCCTGAGGGACACTTCCAATTTTGTGTGATGCCCTTTGGGCTAAAAAATGCCCCTGCCACTTTTCAGCGACTGGTGAATCAGGTCCTCTCCGGAATGGAGGGTTTCTTCGCTGCTTACCTGGATGACATTGCTGTCTTCAGTAGCAGTTGGGAGGACCATTTGCAACATTTGCAAGCAGTTCTCCAGGCCCTGAAACAAGCTGGATTGACAATCAAGGACAGCAAATGTCAGATTGGGCAGGGGTCGGTTGTGTACCTTGGACACTTGGTGGGTAGGGGGACAGTGCAACCCCAGCAGGCAAAGATTGAGGCCATCATGGCCTGGGAACCCCCCAAGACACAGACTGAGGTCCGAGCTTTCCTGGGCCTCACAGGCTACTACCGTCGCTTTGTGAAGGGGTATGGCACTATTGTAGCGCCCCTCACAGAGCTCACCTCCAAGAAACAACCTCGACGGGTAGTTTGGACGGAAGCTTGTCAGCAAGCTTTTGAGAAACTGAAGCAGGCAATGTGTGCAGCACCGGTCCTGAGGGCCCCAGACTTCTCCAAGGAGTTCATTGTCCAGACAGATGCATCAGAGCATGGCATTGGGGCAGTGTTATCGCAACTGAATGAAGAGGGCCTGGATCAGCCTGTAGTCTTCCTATCTAGGAAACTGCTTCCCTGGGAACAGAAGTGGAGTGCAATTGAGAGGGAAGCTTTCGCGGTGGTGTGGGCTCTGAAGAAGCTGCGGCCATACCTGTTTGGCTCGCACTTCCTGGTTCAGACTGACCACCGACCCCTTCGTTGGCTAATGCAGATGAAGGGGGAGAATCCCAAGCTGTTGAGGTGGTCCATCTCCCTACAGGGAATGGACTTCCGGGTGGAACATCGGCCTGGAGTGGACCACGCCAATGCAGACGGTCTCTCTAGGTATTTCTGCCTTAGTGATGAGGATTCCCAAGGGGTTGGGTAGCTCTCCCCACTTTCCGCTGGGGGGGACGCGTGTTAGACCTGTCTGGCCTTTTGCGTAGTCCCTCCAATTTATTATTTATTTTGTCCCCTTTTTGCCCCTCATGCCTTTATTTATTTTTGTGTCCACTAGATTTTTCAAGGTGTTGGTCTGGGGGATAGGTGCTCTTTCGCCCTCATAGTTTTTCACCTCAGGCCTAGAGGCCTTTCCTGACAGGAATTTCTTTGGAGTCACAAAATGGTGGCTACCAACTGTCACAACTGTCATACCTGGAACCTGTCCCATAGGATAGAGTAGGGCATTCCAGAACCTTCTGGTCCCTTCTGGACCTCTGAGGGTCAGCCTATATAAGGCGGAATGCTGGTCAGCCATTTTGTCTAGTTATCAGATAAAAAGGAGGACCCCACTACAGCTGATAGGGGACTGGGGGGAATAGTAACTCTTGAAAAGACTTAGGCGTCCCCTCAAAGAAGAGCCCACATAGGTTGAGTATATTACTCAAAAACTAACATGCCGTTCATTCCGGCGGGAAAGGTAAAGTTACAGGTTTCAAAAATAACAATCCATAAAAGCAACCTTGAACTAGCGAGATAAGGTCTATATATCAACTCAATTCTATTGTTACAGTGACCAAATTTTCAGAGAATTGTGTATCCAGGGGAGTATTTTTTAACAAACACAATTTGAACATAGATATTTTCTCTTAAACACCAAGCATTGGTGTTTACCGAAAATGAATTACGTAACAAGTACAGTTGATAATGGTTCAATGAAATATTGGAAAGATATTTACCACACAAGAGATTTCATTAAAACTCTGTTATGCATTTATTTTATATTTATAATACAATATACAACAATTTAAAAACATCATTATACATTTCATAAAAAGATTTTTTTAAAAAACAACAAGAATCACAAGTCGACGCGGCGTTTCGGTATCCTGTATTTGAACCTTCTTCAGGACTGATTCTAGACAGATTTAAAAAGATTTAAAAAACAGAGTTACATTTTTTGTAGTGGTCTGGGCATCTCTTCACACAATACCCTGTCTAAACACAATTCATAGTCACTGTACTGTATTCTTCTTCAATGACAAAAAAGATTTTATTCAAATCCTGTACCCCTGTGGTCTTTATCAAAACAATCATATTTTTCTGTTGATATACATTCCTGTACTTTGACAAAACTAATAGTCTTTACCTTTCCCTTGGACCTGACGGTACAATGCTTATGAACCCAGGACATGATATTATAATATATTGTTTATATAGGTTAGGCATACCTTTGAATTTAGATAGGGCAAGGCGCCCACTGGACACAGTTTAAGTGAATTCTGTACCATGTAGTGATTGGATACTGATATTCTCCCGACCAGATTTTCAATTTCTGATCTCACTAATTGCGGTGAATAAAGAAAAATAGGATGGTGTTACATTTAGATCCCAATTTTTGTTATGACCTTATGCTAACTTGTAGATCAACACAAAGGTGTGTTCGTACAGTACCTGATTTTTGGGTTATAAAAACTTTGTCTTGGACTGCCAGGGGGAGCCACCGTTTTTCTACAAATGGGTTTCTTCAATAGCCCTGGAGAATTTTATAACACAAATTAGCTTCAATCTATTTCAGGAAAAACGTTTTCACTATTTCTTAATAGATTATTGATGAATCACTCACCATTAAAAAATAGGATAGTTGGCGCAATGTTCAGGATGAGTTGCTACCACCTTCCTTTTTGATCCACTCCAATTTCTTTCTGTTATTCAACAAAAAGAGATACATATTGTAGATTTATGTACTCTCTTCATTTAGACTATTTTTATATTCTTATCCTTTTTAATATCCCATAGGTTTAATCCATCCTCTGTTTTTATTTAGCTCAGAGAATTTTTACACTCTATTTGTATTAATGGCCCCTTTTCTAAGTTTCAGGAAGTCATAAGGTAATATAGTTTTAAGTCAGAGATGTCTAAATCTACCCCTCTGTTCTATTGTATCCTGGTTTTCCATTACCTTAATTCACAGGTTCGGCCTCCCTGCTCCTGGTCTCTGGCAGTCAGTCCACACGTCCTTCCACTGATGGAACGTCTTGAATACTAAGGGTTTACTCATACCTCGGCACTTTTATACGAAAGCCTCTGTATTGGCTTTCGTTCTTCTCTAAACTGATTGGTTCGCTGTTGACAAATGGAATTACAGTTGCCCTGGGGACCGAACGCGCCTTCTATTATAGTTATATGCGCTTTCTTATTGGCGGAAGTCAAACACTTATTCCTTCCAGGATTGGTTGAAAACGTTCTGAAGAGCGAGCGGTTGTCATAGCAACCGACCGCATTATGGTGTGTCCATTCACCCACACGAGCGCATTATAGTATGTCTATTCTCACCCGTTTGTAGCTGCTCTTGTATGCCATAGCTTTCTGAAGTCTCGACGCTTATTCAATATCATTTCTGGGACACGCAAGTTCTCTTAAACAACAATGCGCATTGATTTCTATGGGTAAACACTGCGTGGTTGTCATGGAAATAGGACGCTCTCGTGCGTCCCTCGTCACAGCCCCCGTTCGCGCTGTAGTTAAAATGCGTACATTCTCACCCGTTTCTATCTGTTTTTCTATGCCACAGTTTCCTAAAGTGTTCGCGCCCATTAAGTCTTATTTCTACAACACGCAGATCATTTAAATCAATACTGCACGGTGGTTTCTACAAACATATGCTGCATGGATGTCATGGCAGCAGGACGCTCTCGTGCGTACATAGTCACACACCCAGTACGCGCTATATTGCGGTAGTTACTTCCATTTGTTGCCGGCTAAGAAGACTCTCAGTTCTTTGGAAATTCAGTGTTTGTTCGATGTTGCTTTCTGGCCTGTATATTCCGTGTGATCATGCACTATTCCAAACAACTCGTCTTTCTCGTTGAGACGTTGTGCAATGGGATTGTTCCACGTATGATTGGTTCATGATGAGCCAATCACTATGTGGTTTCCCAATGGCAACCGACAAAGCTTTTTATACCTCATGTTGTGCTCCCTAAATTCTTTACATACTTAAAATGATATTTGCCATTTTGTGATGTCAGTTAGTTTGGTTTGCCTGGTTTTTACCTAAATAGATTCTATAATATTAATATTAATATACAATGTGTTCCAGGATTATGTTTCAGCCTTCCAGGACATATCCCCACTCAGAGTATGTGGATGGTATAGAGATTGTAGGAGATTGATGATGGAAGAGATTTAGGTTATTATTTTCATATTTGTTAATTCGCTTACCAGAAACCCAAGTTTTGCTCAGATCTTGGGTGGGTTTGTCAAATGATTTGGTTGATTTATCAAATGTTGGTGGGCAATCTTTACTGAATTATCTTTTCCCAGTCTTCTCTTGAATTTAGGCCACACCTCACGCTATTGAGGGTTGACATGTAGAATTGCTCTCTCCTTTTCCTTTTGTTATTTATATTCCCCCCTCTAACATTATCAGAAATTTTCTCTATGCCACACCATTTAAGATCTTCTATTTTGTGCTTGGCTTCCCTCCAGTGTTCAGTCAAGGGCGCTCCTGTCTTGTTTGTTCTAAGTGCTGAGCGATGCTCATTTAGTCGCATTCTCAGTTCCCTAGAGGTTTCGCCTATGTATGGCATATTGCAGGGGCATAAGATTAAATAGACAGCGTTCTTGGATCTGCAATTAATAAAGGTTTTTATATATATTGTTTTACCATTTGCAGTGATCTGACTTCCTTTAAGGATACTATTACAGTTTACACAGCCCATACAGGGATGGGTTCCCGTGGGTAAGGGATTATTGTCAATGGTAGTTTGTTGGATTTTCAGGTTCTCCTTGTAAGTATGTACCAAGGAGTTCCTGATCGTTCTATTTCTCCGGTACGAGAACATTGGTTTGGGGATAGGCTCCTGGGCTTTATCTACAATCAAATGCCAATTTCTATTTATTATATTTTTAACTTTGAAACTGACTTGTGAGAAGTTGGTCACAAACATAATTGGCTGTACTTTGTCCTGGCTTTGAGGTTTTGGGTTAAAAAGATTTTCTCTGTTAAAATATTTGGCTCGTTTGTAAGCGTGTCTGATCATTCTTCTCGGATATCCCCTTTCCAGGAATTTTCTTTTTAAGTTTTCGGCATGGAATTCATAGTCTGTCATGGTAGTACAGTTCCGCCTAAGGCGAAGAAACTGCCCGAAGGGGATATTGTTTTTTTGTGACCCAGGGTGGTTACTCCCGTAATGCAGCATGCTATTTCTGTCAGTTTCTTTGGTATATAATTCTACTGCAAGTTGGCCATCTTCATGCTTAATAATTATATCTAGGAATTCCACCTGGCTTTTGCTCCAATGAGATGTGAACCTTAGATTTGCATCTCCCAGGTTTAACCATGCCAAGAATTCTTCAAGGTCCTCGATTTCGCCTGTCCATATAAAAAAGATGTCATCAATATAGCGACCCCACTCTGAGATGTTTTCATAAAAAGGGGCCGCTATATTGTAGACATGTTTATCCTCAAACTTTGACACATAAAGACATGCCAGACTAGGGGCACATGTGGCCCCCATGCTGGTCCCCTTGATCTGTCTAAAGAGGTTATCTTTGAATAAGAAAATATTGTTCTTGAGGATTAGGGTTATGCAATCTATAATAAAAGTCTGATGGCTTGTTAGGTCCTGTTGATTGTCCCCCAGGATCTCCTCCATAATCTCAATAGTGTCATTTTGGGGAATGTTTGTATATAAAGCTTCAATATCCAGAGTCACCAATATCTGTGACTCTGGATTGAAACTAAGATTCTCCACTTTTTTAATCATAGCTGTGGTGTCCTTTACGTAAGATCTTTGTTGCTGTACGAGAGGTTGCAGAAAGACTTCCACGTACTTACTAAGGGGCTCTGTCAAAGATCCTATACATGAGACTATAGGTCTCATTGGGGGGTCACAGATGTCTTTGTGAACCTTAGGCAGGCCATATAGTGCTGGGATTAGTGGGTCTTTATTTAACATAAAGGCGAATTCTTCCTCGCATATTATATCATCATCTCTGGCTAGTCTTAACATCCTTTCAATTTCCCCTTTCAGTGTTTGCCATTCCTCTCTGTTTGATTTTTTGTAATGGTTACTGTTGTTTAACAATTTGAACATCCTGTTATCGTAATCCTGGCTATTCATAATTACAATACTCCCACCCTTATCCCCTGGTTTTATTATTAGGGTACTGTCTTGTTCTAAGGATTTCAGTGCTTGCTTTTCCTCATATGTCAGGTTGTGAGGTGTCCAATTTTTCTGTTTCAAGAGATTATCAATGCTCTTATCAACAGACCTTTCGAACGCCTCTACGTCTTTGTGTACGGCATTGAGAGGTGGGACCCAGGTGGATTTGTTTTTCAATCCAGATTTATTGGGTCTCTCAGGTCTTTCTTTTCCTTCGAAAAAGATTTGGAGTCTGACTTTCCTAAAAAATTGCTGCAGGTCTCGTTCTAGCGCATATCTATCAATGGGTAGACATATTGCATAGCTTAGTCCCTTCTCTAATAATCTGGTTTCTATTGAGGTTAGTTCATGGTCTGATAGATTGATCACTGCTGGCTTGACTTTGGTTGTTGTTAATCCCACTGTTTCTGGCTCCTCGTTCGAGGACGTTGAGGGTTCTGGGCTTGGGTGTATTGTGTCTGATTGTAATTGTTTTTGCCCCTCCCTCTCCCTCTCTGTTGCCCAAACGTCTGATTGCGCCTGTCTAAAAAAGCTAAACCTTCCTTGGTAGTGGTTTGCTGTCTGTTTGTCTCTCCATCTTGTTGATGTTTCTCATTTACTATTTCACCTTCTGAATCTGTGCTACTGAATGAGGAATCAAAAAATCTCACCCGTTTTCTATTCTGATTTCTGGGTTGGTTTTGCCATTGTCTGCGGGGTTGGAAATTCTCTTTGGGACGGTCATAAAAGTCTTTTTGAAGATATGGATATACAATTTCCGGGTTATAATTTTCTATATCCTTTTTTAATTTATTACTTTTCTTTTTGATAAGGTATTCGCTATAACTATCTACATCGTTCTGAATCTCTTTTAATTTCGCTTTTGCATCATCTAGTGCTGTGCTATCCCTCAATTGTGTCTCCATATCTTCTATTTCCTTCCTTTCAATGACTATAAATTCCTCCGCTGTTTCTACAATGAGTAAAATCCAGTCTCTACTGCATCTGTTGGCCACAAGGGTCCACTTGTCTATGAATTTTTTGTCTGTGATGAAAATCCCTGGTTCATTGGTTACTTGTAACCCTTTCGGGATAATTCCACTCTTACAGTATTCCACTAGGAATTCTGCGTGTAGCTCTGCTCTCACTACTTTCTTTTTTAGGTTCCATAGTTTTTCCCACTGTTCCTCATCATTTTTGTCTAATCGAATTGTAGTGGTATTTCGTGATCTTTTGTTTATCAATTTATCAAACTGATCCTCTGAGAAGCTATATGTTTTTATGCCCTCCATTCTAAGGATTTCCCGGTGATACTTGTCAAATTAAGTATGCCAATGTTTGATGTTTACACTAGTGTGCTGATATGCACTATAACAACGTACCCTCCTCAGCTTACAAGCCGAGTATATAGTTATCAGATAAAAAGGAGGACCCCACTACAGCTGATAGGGGACTGGGGGGAATAGTAACTCTTGAAAAGACTTAGGCGTCCCCTCAAAGAAGAGCCCACATAGGTTGAGTATATTACTCAAAAACTAACATGCCGTTCATTCCGGCGGGAAAGGTAAAGTTACAGGTTTCAAAAATAACAATCCATAAAAGCAACCTTGAACTAGCGAGATAAGGTCTATATATCAACTCAATTCTATTGTTACAGTGACCAAATTTTCAGAGAATTGTGTATCCAGGGGAGTATTTTTTAACAAACACAATTTGAACATAGATATTTTCTCTTAAACACCAAGCATTGGTGTTTACCGAAAATGAATTACGTAACAAGTACAGTTGATAATGGTTCAATGAAATATTGGAAAGATATTTACCACACAAGAGATTTCATTAAAACTCTGTTATGCATTTATTTTATATTTATAATACAATATACAACAATTTAAAAACATCATTATACATTTCATAAAAAGATTTTTTTAAAAAACAACAAGAATCACAAGTCGACGCGGCGTTTCGGTATCCTGTATTTGAACCTTCTTCAGGACTGATTCTAGACAGATTTAAAAAGATTTAAAAAACAGAGTTACATTTTTTGTAGTGGTCTGGGCATCTCTTCACACAATACCCTGTCTAAACACAATTCATAGTCACTGTACTGCATTCTTCTTCAATGACAAAAAAGATTTTATTCAAATCCTGTACCCCTGTGGTCTTTATCAAAACAATCATATTTTTCTGTTGATATACATTCCTGTACTTTGACAAAACTAATAGTCTTTACCTTTCCCTTGGACCTGACGGTACAATGCTTATGAACCCAGGACATGATATTATAATATATTGTTTATATAGGTTAGGCATACCTTTGAATTTAGATAGGGCAAGGCGCCCACTGGACACAGTTTAAGTGAATTCTGTACCATGTAGTGATTGGATACTGATATTCTCCCGACCAGATTTTCAATTTCTGATCTCACTAATTGCGGTGAATAAAGAAAAATAGGATGGTGTTACATTTAGATCCCAATTTTTGTTATGACCTTATGCTAACTTGTAGATCAACACAAAGGTGTGTTCGTACAGTACCTGATTTTTGGGTTATAAAAACTTTGTCTTGGACTGCCAGGGGGAGCCACCGTTTTTCTACAAATGGGTTTCTTCAATAGCCCTGGAGAATTTTATAACACAAATTAGCTTCAATCTATTTCAGGAAAAACTTTTTCACTATTTCTTAATAGATTATTGATGAATCACTCACCATTAAAAAATAGGATAGTTGGCGCAATGTTCAGGATGAGTTGCTACCACCTTCCTTTTTGATCCACTCCAATTTCTTTCTGTTATTCAACAAAAAGAGATACATATTGTAGATTTATGTACTCTCTTCATTTAGACTATTTTTATATTCTTATCCTTTTTAATATCCCATAGGTTTAATCCATCCTCTGTTTTTATTTAGCTCAGAGAATTTTTACACTCTATTTGTATTAATGGCCCCTTTTCTAAGTTTCAGGAAGTCATAAGGTAATATAGTTTTAAGTCAGAGATGTCTAAATCTACCCCTCTGTTCTATTGTATCCTGGTTTTCCATTACCTTAATTCACAGGTTCGGCCTCCCTGCTCCTGGTCTCTGGCAGTCAGTCCACAAGTCCTTCCACTGATGGAACGTCTTGAATACTAAGGGTTTACTCATACCTCGGCACTTTTATACGAAAGCCTCTGTATTGGCTTTCGTTCTTCTCTAAACTGATTGGTTCGCTGTTGACAAATGGAATTACAGTTGCCCTGGGGACCGAACGCGCCTTCTATTATAGTTATATGCGCTTTCTTATTGGCGGAAGTCAAACACTTATTCCTTCCAGGATTGGTTGAAAACGTTCTGAAGAGCGAGCGGTTGTCATAGCAACCGACCGCATTATGGTGTGTCTATTCACCCACACGAGCGCATTATAGTATGTCTATTCTCACCCGTTTGTAGCTGCTCTTGTATGCCATAGCTTTCTGAAGTCTCGACGCTTATTCAATATCATTTCTGGGACACGCAAGTTCTCTTAAACAACAATGCGCATTGATTTCTATGGGTAAACACTGCGTGGTTGTCATGGAAATAGGACGCTCTCGTGCGTCCCTCGTCACAGCCCCCGTTCGCGCTGTAGTTAAAATGCGTACATTCTCACCCGTTCCTATCTGTTTTTCTATGCCACAGTTTCCTAAAGTGTTCGCGCCCATTAAGTCTTATTTCTACAACACGCAGATCATTTAAATCAATACTGCACGGTGGTTTCTACAAACATATGCTGCATGGATGTCATGGCAGCAGGACGCTCTCGTGCGTACATAGTCACACACCCAGTACGCGCTATATTGCGGTAGTTACTTCCATTTGTTGCCGGCTAAGAAGACTCTCAGTTCTTTGGAAATTCAGTGTTTGTTCGATGTTGCTTTCTGGCCTGTATATTCCGTGTGATCATGCACTATTCCAAACAACTCGTCTTTCTCGTTGAGACGTTGTGCAATGGGATTGTTCCACGTATGATTGGTTCATGATGAGCCAATCACTATGTGGTTTCCCAATGGCAACCGACAAAGCTTTTTATACCTCATGTTGTGCTCCCTAAATTCTTTACATACTTAAAATGATATTTGCCATTTTGTGATGTCAGTTAGTTTGGTTTGCCTGGTTTTTACCTAAATAGATTCTATAATATTAATATTAATATACAATGTGTTCCAGGATTATGTTTCAGCCTTCCAGGACATATCCCCACTCAGAGTATGTGGATGGTATAGAGATTGTAGGAGATTGATGATGGAAGAGATTTAGGTTATTATTTTCATATTTGTTAATTCGCTTACCAGAAACCCAAGTTTTGCTCAGATCTTGGGTGGGTTTGTCAAATGATTTGGTTGATTTATCAAATGTTGGTGGGAAATCTTTACTGAATTATCTTTTCCCAGTCTTCTCTTGAATTTAGGCCACACCTCACGCTATTGAGGGTTGACATGTAGAATTGCTCTCTCCTTTTCCTTTTGTTATTTATATTCCCCCCTCTAACATTATCAGAAATTTTCTCTATGCCACACCATTTAAGATCTTCTATTTTGTGCTTGGCTTCCCTCCAGTGTTCAGTCAAGGGCGCTCCTGTCTTGTTTGTTCTAAGTGCTGAGCGATGCTCATTTAGTCGCATTCTCAGTTCCCTAGAGGTTTCGCCTATGTATGGCATATTGCAGGGGCATAAGATTAAATAGACAGCGTTCTTGGATCTGCAATTAATAAAGGTTTTTATATATATTGTTTTACCATTTGCAGTGATCTGACTTCCTTTAAGGATACTATTACAGTTTACACAGCCCATACAGGGATGGGTTCCCGTGGGTAAGGGATTATTGTCAATGGTAGTTTGTTGGATTTTCAGGTTCTCCTTGTAAGTATGTACCAAGGAGTTCCTGATCGTTCTATTTCTCCGGTACGAGAACATTGGTTTGGGGATAGGCTCCTGGGCTTTATCTACAATCAAATGCCAATTTCTATTTATTATATTTTTAACTTTGAAACTGACTTGTGAGAAGTTGGTCACAAACATAATTGGCTGTACTTTGTCCTGGCTTTGAGGTTTTGGGTTAAAAAGATTTTCTCTGTTAAAATATTTGGCTCGTTTGTAAGCGTGTCTGATCATTCTTCTCGGATATCCCCTTTCCAGGAATTTTCTTTTTAAGTTTTCGGCATGGAATTCATAGTCTGTCATGGTAGTACAGTTCCGCCTAAGGCGAAGAAACTGCCCGAAGGGGATATTGTTTTTTTGTGACCCAGGGTGGTTACTCCCGTAATGCAGCATGCTATTTCTGTCAGTTTCTTTGGTATATAATTCTACTGCAAGTTGGCCATCTTCATGCTTAATAATTATATCTAGGAATTCCACCTGGCTTTTGCTCCAATGAGATGTGAACCTTAGATTTGCATCTCCCAGGTTTAACCATGCCAAGAATTCTTCAAGGTCCTCGATTTCGCCTGTCCATATAAAAAAGATGTCATCAATATAGCGACCCCACTCTGAGATGTTTTCATAAAAAGGGGCCGCTATATTGTAGACATGTTTATCCTCAAACTTTGACACATAAAGACATGCCAGACTAGGGGCACATGTGGCCCCCATGCTGGTCCCCTTGATCTGTCTAAAGAGCTTATCTTTGAATAAGAAAATATTGTTCTTGAGGATTAGGGTTATGCAATCTATAATAAAAGTCTGATGGCTTGTTAGGTCCTGTTGATTGTCCCCCAGGATCTCCTCCATAATCTCAATAGTGTCATTTTGGGGAATGTTTGTATATAAAGCTTCAATATCCAGAGTCACCAATATCTGTGACTCTGGATTGAAACTAAGATTCTCCACTTTTTTAATCATAGCTGTGGTGTCCTTTACGTAAGATCTTTGTTGCTGTACGAGAGGTTGCAGAAAGACTTCCACGTACTTACTAAGGGGCTCTGTCAAAGATCCTATACATGAGACTATAGGTCTCATTGGGGGGTCACAGATGTCTTTGTGAACCTTAGGCAGGCCATATAGTGCTGGGATTAGTGGGTCTTTATTTAACATAAAGGCGAATTCTTCCTCGCATATTATATCATCATCTCTGGCTAGTCTTAACATCCTTTCAATTTCCCCTTTCAGTGTTTGCCATTCCTCTCTGTTTGATTTTTTGTAATGGTTACTGTTGTTTAACAATTTGAACATCCTGTTATCGTAATCCTGGCTATTCATAATTACAATACTCCCACCCTTATCCGCTGGTTTTATTATTAGGGTACTGTCTTGTTCTAAGGATTTCAGTGCTTGCTTTTCCTCATATGTCAGGTTGTGAGGTGTCCAATTTTTCTGTTTCAAGAGATTATCAATGCTCTTATCAACAGACCTTTCGAACGCCTCTACGTCTTTGTGTACGGCATTGAGAGGTGGGACCCAGGTGGATTTGTTTTTCAATCCAGATTTATTGGGTCTCTCAGGTCTTTCTTTTCCTTCGAAAAAGATTTGGAGTCTGACTTTCCTAACAAATTGCTGCAGGTCTCGTTCTAGCGCATATCTATCAATGGGTAGACATATTGCATAGCTTAGTCCCTTCTCTAATAATCTGGTTTCTATTGAGGTTAGTTCATGGTCTGATAGATTGATCACTGCTGGCTTGACTTTGGTTGTTGTTAATCCCACTGTTTCTGGCTCCTCGTTCGAGGACGTTGAGGGTTCTGGGCTCGGCTTGTAAGCTGAGGAGGGTACGTTGTTATAGTGCATATCAGCACACTAGTGTAAACATCAAACATTGGCATACTTAATTTGACAAGTATCACCGGGAAATCCTTAGAATGGAGGGCATAAAAACATATAGCTTCTCAGAGGATCAGTTTGATAAATTGATAAACAAAAGATCACGAAATACCACTACAATTCGATTAGACAAAAATGATGAGGAACAGTGGGAAAAACTATGGAACCTAAAAAAGAAAGTAGTGAGAGCAGAGCTACACGCAGAATTCCTAGTGGAATACTGTAAGAGTGGAATTATCCCGAAAGGGTTACAAGTAACCAATGAACCAGGGATTTTCATCACAGACAAAAAATTCATAGACAAGTGGACCCTTGTGGCCAACAGATGCAGTAGAGACTGGATTTTACTCATTGTAGAAACAGCGGAGGAATTTATAGTCATTGAAAGGAAGGAAATAGAAGATATGGAGACACAATTGAGGGATAGCACAGCACTAGATGATGCAAAAGCGAAATTAAAAGAGATTCAGAACGATGTAGATAGTTATAGCGAATACCTTATCAAAAAGAAAAGTAATAAATTAAAAAAGGATATAGAAAATTATAACCCGGAAATTGTATATCCATATCTTCAAAAAGACTTTTATGACCGTCCCAAAGAGAATTTCCAACCCCGCAGACAATGGCAAAACCAACCCAGAAATCAGAATAGAAAACGGGTGAGATTTTTTGATTCCTCATTCAGTAGCACAGATTCAGAAGGTGAAATAGTAAATGAGAAACATCAACAAGATGGAGAGACAAACAGACAGCAAACCACTACCAAGGAAGGTTTAGCTTTTTTAGACAGGCGCAATCAGACGTTTGGGCAACAGAGAGGGAGAGGGAGGGGCAAAAACAATTACAATCAGACACAATACACCCAAGCCCAGAACCCTCAACGTCCTCGAACGAGGAGCCAGAAACAGTGGGATTAACAACAACCAAAGTCAAGCCAGCAGTGATCAATCTATCAGACCATGAACTAACCTCAATAGAAACCAGATTATTAGAGAAGGGACTAAGCTATGCAATATGTCTACCCATTGATAGATATGCGCTAGAACGAGACCTGCAGCAATTTTTTAGGAAAGTCAGACTCCAAATCTTTTTCGAAGGAAAAGAAAGACCTGAGAGACCCAATAAATCTGGATTGAAAAACAAATCCACCTGGGTCCCACCTCTCAATGCCGTACACAAAGACGTAGAGGCGTTCGAAAGGTCTGTTGATAAGAGCATTGATAATCTCTTGAAACAGAAAAATTGGACACCTCACAACCTGACATATGAGGAAAAGCAAGCACTGAAATCCTTAGAACAAGACAGTACCCTAATAATAAAACCAGCGGATAAGGGTGGGAGTATTGTAATTATGAATAGCCAGGATTACGATAACAGGATGTTCAAATTGTTAAACAACAGTAACCATTACAAAAAATCAAACAGAGAGGAATGGCAAACACTGAAAGGGGAAATTGAAAGGATGTTAAGACTAGCCAGAGATGATGATATAATATGCGAGGAAGAATTCGCCTTTATGTTAAATAAAGACCCACTAATCCCAGCACTATATGGCCTGCCTAAGGTTCACAAAGACATCTGTGACCCCCCAATGAGACCTATAGTCTCATGTATAGGATCTTTGACAGAGCCCCTTAGTAAGTACGTGGAAGTCTTTCTGCAACCTCTCGTACAGCAACAAAGATCTTACGTAAAGGACACCACAGCTATGATTAAAAAAGTGGAGAATCTTAGTTTCAATCCAGAGTCACAGATATTGGTGACTCTGGATATTGAAGCTTTATATACAAACATTCCCCAAAATGACACTATTGAGATTATGGAGGAGATCCTGGGGGACAATCAACAGGACCTAACAAGCCATCAGACTTTTATTATAGATTGCATAACCCTAATCCTCAAGAACAATATTTTCTTATTCAAAGATAACCTCTTTAGACAGATCAAGGGGACCAGCATGGGGGCCACATGTGCCCCTAGTCTGGCATGTCTTTATGTGTCAAAGTTTGAGGATAAACATGTCTACAATATAGCGGCCCATTTTTATGAAAACATCTCAGAGTGGGGTCGCTATATTGATGACATCTTTTTTATATGGACAGGCGAAATGGAGGACCTTGAAGAATTCTTGGCATGGTTAAACCTGGGAGATGCAAATCTAAGGTTCACATCTCATTGGAGCAAAAGCCAGGTGGAATTCCTAGATATAATTATTAAGCATGAAGATGGCCAACTTGCAGTAGAATTATATACCAAAGAAACTGACAGAAATAGCATGCTGCATTACGGGAGTAACCACCCTGGGTCACAAAAAAACAATATCCCCTTCGGGCAGTTTCTTCGCCTTAGGCGGAACTGTACTACCATGACAGACTATGAATTCCATGCCGAAAACTTAAAAAGAAAATTCCTGGAAAGGGGATATCCGAGAAGAATGATCAGACACGCTTACAAACGAGCCAAATATTTTAACAGAGAAAATCTTTTTAACCCAAAACCTCAAAGCCAGGACAAAGTACAGCCAATTATGTTTGTGACCAACTTCTCACAAGTCAGTTTCAAAGTTAAAAATATAATAAATAGAAATTGGCATTTGATTGTAGATAAAGCCCAGGAGCCTATCCCCAAACCAATGTTCTCGTACCAGAGAAATAGAACGATCAGGAACTCCTTGGTACATACTTACAAGGAGAACCTGAAAATCCAACAAACTACCATTGACAATAATCCCTTACCCACGGGAACCCATCCCTGTATGGGCTGTGTAAACTGTAATAGTATCCTTAAAGGAAGTCAGATCACTGCAAATGGTAAAACAATATATATAAAAACCTTTATTAATTGCAGATCCAAGAACGCTGTCTATTTAATCTTATGCCCCTGCAATATGCCATACATAGGCGAAACCTCTAGGGAACTGAGAATGCGACTAAATGAGCATCGCTCAGCACTTAGAACAAACAAGACAGGAGCGCCCTTGACTGAACACTGGAGGGAAGCCAAGCACAAAATAGAAGATCTTAAATGGTGTGGCATAGAGAAAATTTCTGATAATGTTAGAGGGGGGAATATAAATAACAAAAGGAAAAGGAGAGAGCAATTCTACATGTCAACCCTCAATAGCGTGAGGTGTGGCCTAAATTCAAGAGAAGACTGGGAAAAGATAATTCAGTAAAGATTGCCCACCAACATTTGATAAATCAACCAAATCATTTGACAAACCCACCCAAGATCTGAGCAAAACTTGGGTTTCTGGTAAGCGAATTAACAAATATGAAAATAATAACCTAAATCTCTTCCATCATCAATCTCCTACAATCTCTATACCATCCACATACTCTGAGTGGGGATATGTCCTGGAAGGCTGAAACATAATCCTGGAACACATTGTATATTAATATTAATATTATAGAATCTATTTAGGTAAAAACCAGGAAAACCAAACTAACTGACATCACAAAATGGCAAATATCATTTTAAGTATGTAAAGAATTTAGGGAGCACAACATGAGGTATAAAAAGCTTTGTCGGTTGCCATTGGGAAACCACATAGTGATTGGCTCATCATGAACCAATCATACGTGGAACAATCCCATTGCACAACGTCTCAACGAGAAAGACGAGTTGTTTGGAATAGTGCATGATCACACGGAATATACAGGCCAGAAAGCAACATCGAACAAACACTGAATTTCCAAAGAACTGAGAGTCTTCTTAGCCGGCAACAAATGGAAGTAACTACCGCAATATAGCGCGTACTGGGTGTGTGACTATGTACGCACGGGAGCGTCCTGCTGCCATGACATCCATGCAGCATATGTTTGTAGAAACCACCGTGCAGTATTGATTTAAATGATCTGCGTGTTGTAGAAATAAGACTTAATGGGCGCGAACACTTTAGGAAACTGTGGCATAGAAAAACAGATAGGAACGGGTGAGAATGTACGCATTTTAACTACAGCGCGAACGGGGGCTGTGACGAGGGACGCACGAGAGCGTCCTATTTCCATGACAACCACGCAGTGTTTACCCATAGAAATCAATGCGCATTGTTGTTTAAGAGAACTTGCGTGTCCCAGAAATGATATTGAATAAGCGTCGAGACTTCAGAAAGCTATGGCATACAAGAGCAGCTACAAACGGGTGAGAATAGACATACTATAATGCGCTCGTGTGGGTGAATAGACACACCATAATGCGGTCGGTTGCTATGACAACCGCTCGCTCTTCAGAACGTTTTCAACCAATCCTGGAAGGAATAAGTGTTTGACTTCCGCCAATAAGAAAGCGCATATAACTATAATAGAAGGCGCGTTCGGTCCCCAGGGCAACTGTAATTCCATTTGTCAACAGCGAACCAATCAGTTTAGAGAAGAACGAAAGCCAATACAGAAGCTTTCGTATAAAAGTGCCGAGGTATGAGTAAACCCTTAGTATTCAAGACGTTCCATCAGTGGAAGGACGTGTGGACTGACTGCCAGAGACCAGGAGCAGGGAGGCCGAACCTGTGAATTAAGGTAATGGAAAACCAGGATACAATAGAACAGAGGGGTAGATTTAGACATCTCTGACTTAAAACTATATTACCTTATGACTTCCTGAAACTTAGAAAAGGGGCCATTAATACAAATAGAGTGTAAAAATTCTCTGAGCTAAATAAAAACAGAGGATGGATTAAACCTATGGGATATTAAAAAGCATAAGAATATAAAAATAGTCTAAATGAAGAGAGTACATAAATCTACAATATGTATCTCTTTTTGTTGAATAACAGAAAGAAATTGGAGTGGATCAAAAAGGAAGGTGGTAGCAACTCATCCTGAACATTGCGCCAACTATCCTATTTTTTAATGGTGAGTGATTCATCAATAATCTATTAAGAAATAGTGAAAAAGTTTTTCCTGAAATAGATTGAAGCTAATTTGTGTTATAAAATTCTCCAGGGCTATTGAAGAAACCCATTTGTAGAAAAACGGTGGCTCCCCCTGGCAGTCCAAGACAAAGTTTTTATAACCCAAAAATCAGGTACTGTACGAACACACCTTTGTGTTGATCTACAAGTTAGCATAAGGTCATAACAAAAATTGGGATCTAAATGTAACACCATCCTATTTTTCTTTATTCACCGCAATTAGTGAGATCAGAAATTGAAAATCTGGTCGGGAGAATATCAGTATCCAATCACTACATGGTACAGAATTCACTTAAACTGTGTCCAGTGGGCGCCTTGCCCTATCTAAATTCAAAGGTATGCCTAACCTATATAAACAATATATTATAATATCATGTCCTGGGTTCATAAGCATTGTACCGTCAGGTCCAAGGGAAAGGTAAAGACTATTAGTTTTGTCAAAGTACAGGAATGTATATCAACAGAAAAATATGATTGTTTTGATAAAGACCACAGGGGTACAGGATTTGAATAAAATCTTTTTTGTCATTGAAGAAGAATACAGTACAGTGACTATGAATTGTGTTTAGACAGGGTATTGTGTGAAGAGATGCCCAGACCACTACAAAAAATGTAACTCTGTTTTTTAAATCTTTTTAAATCTGTCTAGAATCAGTCCTGAAGAAGGTTCAAATACAGGATACCGAAACGCCGCGTCGACTTGTGATTCTTGTTGTTTTTAAAAAAAATCTTTTTATGAAATGTATAATGATGTTTTTAAATTGTTGTATATTGTATTATAAATATAAAATAAATGCATAACAGAGTTTTAATGAAATCTCTTGTGTGGTAAATATCTTTCCAATATTTCATTGAACCATTATCAACTGTACTTGTTACGTAATTCATTTTCGGTAAACACCAATGCTTGGTGTTTAAGAGAAAATATCTATGTTCAAATTGTGTTTGTTAAAAAATACTCCCCTGGATACACAATTCTCTGAAAATTTGGTCACTGTAACAATAGAATTGAGTTGATATATAGACCTTATCTCGCTAGTTCAAGGTTGCTTTTATGGATTGTTATTTTTGAAACCTGTAACTTTACCTTTCCCGCCGGAATGAACGGCATGTTAGTTTTTGAGTAATATACTCAACCTATGTGGGCTCTTCTTTGAGGGGACGCCTAAGTCTTTTCAAGAGTTACTATTCCCCCCAGTCCCCTATCAGCTGTAGTGGGGTCCTCCTTTTTATCTGATAACTATATACTCGGCTTGTAAGCTGAGGAGGGTACGTTGTTATAGTGCATATCAGCACACTAGTGTAAACATCAAACATTGGCATACTTAATTTGACAAGTATCACCGGGAAATCCTTAGAATGGAGGGCATAAAAACATATAGCTTCTCAGAGGATCAGTTTGATAAATTGATAAACAAAAGATCACGAAATACCACTACAATTCGATTAGACAAAAATGATGAGGAACAGTGGGAAAAACTATGGAACCTAAAAAAGAAAGTAGTGAGAGCAGAGCTACACGCAGAATTCCTAGTGGAATACTGTAAGAGTGGAATTATCCCGAAAGGGTTACAAGTAACCAATGAACCAGGGATTTTCATCACAGACAAAAAATTCATAGACAAGTGGACCCTTGTGGCCAACAGATGCAGTAGAGACTGGATTTTACTCATTGTAGAAACAGCGGAGGAATTTATAGTCATTGAAAGGAAGGAAATAGAAGATATGGAGACACAATTGAGGGATAGCACAGCACTAGATGATGCAAAAGCGAAATTAAAAGAGATTCAGAACGATGTAGATAGTTATAGCGAATACCTTATCAAAAAGAAAAGTAATAAATTAAAAAAGGATATAGAAAATTATAACCCGGAAATTGTATATCCATATCTTCAAAAAGACTTTTATGACCGTCCCAAAGAGAATTTCCAACCCCGCAGACAATGGCAAAACCAACCCAGAAATCAGAATAGAAAACGGGTGAGATTTTTTGATTCCTCATTCAGTAGCACAGATTCAGAAGGTGAAATAGTAAATGAGAAACATCAACAAGATGGAGAGACAAACAGACAGCAAACCACTACCAAGGAAGGTTTAGCTTTTTTAGACAGGCGCAATCAGACGTTTGGGCAACAGAGAGGGAGAGGGAGGGGCAAAAACAATTACAATCAGACACAATACACCCAAGCCCAGAACCCTCAACGTCCTCGAACGAGGAGCCAGAAACAGTGGGATTAACAACAACCAAAGTCAAGCCAGCAGTGATCAATCTATCAGACCATGAACTAACCTCAATAGAAACCAGATTATTAGAGAAGGGACTAAGCTATGCAATATGTCTACCCATTGATAGATATGCGCTAGAACGAGACCTGCAGCAATTTTTTAGGAAAGTCAGACTCCAAATCTTTTTCGAAGGAAAAGAAAGACCTGAGAGACCCAATAAATCTGGATTGAAAAACAAATCCACCTGGGTCCCACCTCTCAATGCCGTACACAAAGACGTAGAGGCGTTCGAAAGGTCTGTTGATAAGAGCATTGATAATCTCTTGAAACAGAAAAATTGGACACCTCACAACCTGACATATGAGGAAAAGCAAGCACTGAAATCCTTAGAACAAGACAGTACCCTAATAATAAAACCAGCGGATAAGGGTGGGAGTATTGTAATTATGAATAGCCAGGATTACGATAACAGGATGTTCAAATTGTTAAACAACAGTAACCATTACAAAAAATCAAACAGAGAGGAATGGCAAACACTGAAAGGGGAAATTGAAAGGATGTTAAGACTAGCCAGAGATGATGATATAATATGCGAGGAAGAATTCGCCTTTATGTTAAATAAAGACCCACTAATCCCAGCACTATATGGCCTGCCTAAGGTTCACAAAGACATCTGTGACCCCCCAATGAGACCTATAGTCTCATGTATAGGATCTTTGACAGAGCCCCTTAGTAAGTACGTGGAAGTCTTTCTGCAACCTCTCGTACAGCAACAAAGATCTTACGTAAAGGACACCACAGCTATGATTAAAAAAGTGGAGAATCTTAGTTTCAATCCAGAGTCACAGATATTGGTGACTCTGGATATTGAAGCTTTATATACAAACATTCCCCAAAATGACACTATTGAGATTATGGAGGAGATCCTGGGGGACAATCAACAGGACCTAACAAGCCATCAGACTTTTATTATAGATTGCATAACCCTAATCCTCAAGAACAATATTTTCTTATTCAAAGATAACCTCTTTAGACAGATCAAGGGGACCAGCATGGGGGCCACATGTGCCCCTAGTCTGGCATGTCTTTATGTGTCAAAGTTTGAGGATAAACATGTCTACAATATAGCGGCCCCTTTTTATGAAAACATCTCAGAGTGGGGTCGCTATATTGATGACATCTTTTTTATATGGACAGGCGAAATGGAGGACCTTGAAGAATTCTTGGCATGGTTAAACCTGGGAGATGCAAATCTAAGGTTCACATCTCATTGGAGCAAAAGCCAGGTGGAATTCCTAGATATAATTATTAAGCATGAAGATGGCCAACTTGCCGTAGAATTATATACCAAAGAAACTGACAGAAATAGCATGCTGCATTACGGGAGTAACCACCCTGGGTCACAAAAAAACAATATCCCCTTCGGGCAGTTTCTTCGCCTTAGGCGGAACTGTACTACCATGACAGACTATGAATTCCATGCCGAAAACTTAAAAAGAAAATTCCTGGAAAGGGGATATCCGAGAAGAATGATCAGACACGCTTACAAACGAGCCAAATATTTTAACAGAGAAAATCTTTTTAACCCAAAACCTCAAAGCCAGGACAAAGTACAGCCAATTATGTTTGTGACCAACTTCTCACAAGTCAGTTTCAAAGTTAAAAATATAATAAATAGAAATTGGCATTTGATTGTAGATAAAGCCCAGGAGCCTATCCCCAAACCAATGTTCTCGTACCGGAGAAATAGAACGATCAGGAACTCCTTGGTACATACTTACAAGGAGAACCTGAAAATCCAACAAACTACCATTGACAATAATCCCTTACCCACGGGAACCCATCCCTGTATGGGCTGTGTAAACTGTAATAGTATCCTTAAAGGAAGTCAGATCACTGCAAATGGTAAAACAATATATATAAAAACCTTTATTAATTGCAGATCCAAGAACGCTGTCTATTTAATCTTATGCCCCTGCAATATGCCATACATAGGCGAAACCTCTAGGGAACTGAGAATGCGACTAAATGAGCATCGCTCAGCACTTAGAACAAACAAGACAGGAGCGCCCTTGACTGAACACTGGAGGGAAGCCAAGCACAAAATAGAAGATCTTAAATGGTGTGGCATAGAGAAAATTTCTGATAATGTTAGAGGGGGGAATATAAATAACAAAAGGAAAAGGAGAGAGCAATTCTACATGTCAACCCTCAATAGCGTGAGGTGTGGCCTAAATTCAAGAGAAGACTGGGAAAAGATAATTCAGTAAAGATTGCCCACCAACATTTGATAAATCAACCAAATCATTTGACAAACCCACCCAAGATCTGAGCAAAACTTGGGTTTCTGGTAAGCGAATTAACAAATATGAAAATAATAACCTAAATCTCTTCCATCATCAATCTCCTACAATCTCTATACCATCCACATACTCTGAGTGGGGATATGTCCTGGAAGGCTGAAACATAATCCTGGAACACATTGTATATTAATATTAATATTATAGAATCTATTTAGGTAAAAACCAGGCAAACCAAACTAACTGACATCACAAAATGGCAAATATCATTTTAAGTATGTAAAGAATTTAGGGAGCACAACATGAGGTATAAAAAGCTTTGTCGGTTGCCATTGGGAAACCACATAGTGATTGGCTCATCATGAACCAATCATACGTGGAACAATCCCATTGCACAACGTCTCAACGAGAAAGACGAGTTGTTTGGAATAGTGCATGATCACACGGAATATACAGGCCAGAAAGCAACATCGAACAAACACTGAATTTCCAAAGAACTGAGAGTCTTCTTAGCCGGCAACAAATGGAAGTAACTACTGCAATATAGCGCGTACTGGGTGTGTGACTATGTACGCACGAGAGCGTCCTGCTGCCATGACATCCATGCAGCATATGTTTGTAGAAACCACCGTGCAGTATTGATTTAAATGATCTGCGTGTTGTAGAAATAAGACTTAATGGGCGCGAACACTTTAGGAAACTGTGGCATAGAAAAACAGATAGGAACGGGTGAGAATGTACGCATTTTAACTACAGCGCGAACGGGGGCTGTGACGAGGGACGCACGAGAGCGTCCTATTTCCATGACAACCACGCAGTGTTTACCCATAGAAATCAATGCGCATTGTTGTTTAAGAGAACTTGCGTGTCCCAGAAATGATATTGAATAAGCGTCGAGACTTCAGAAAGCTATGGCATACAAGAGCAGCTACAAACGGGTGAGAATAGACATACTATAATGCGCTCGTGTGGGTGAATAGACACACCATAATGCGGTCGGTTGCTATGACAACCGCTCGCTCTTCAGAACGTTTTCAACCAATCCTGGAAGGAATAAGTGTTTGACTTCCGCCAATAAGAAAGCGCATATAACTATAATAGAAGGCGCGTTCGGTCCCCAGGGCAACTGTAATTCCATTTGTCAACAGCGAACCAATCAGTTTAGAGAAGAACGAAAGCCAATACAGAAGCTTTCGTATAAAAGTGCCGAGGTATGAGTAAACCCTTAGTATTCAAGACGTTCCATCAGTGGAAGGACGTGTGGACTGACTGCCAGAGACCAGGAGCAGGGAGGCCGAACCTGTGAATTAAGGTAATGGAAAACCAGGATACAATAGAACAGAGGGGTAGATTTAGACATCTCTGACTTAAAACTATATTACC
Source organism: Lissotriton vulgaris (assembly GCF_964263255.1). Lineage (NCBI taxonomy): Eukaryota > Metazoa > Chordata > Amphibia > Caudata > Salamandridae > Lissotriton > Lissotriton vulgaris. The sequence goes on along the minus strand of NC_141685.1, from coordinate 821,307,301 downwards.
TTATGACTTCCTGAAACTTAGAAAAGGGGCCATTAATACAAATAGAGTGTAAAAATTCTCTGAGCTAAATAAAAACAGAGGATGGATTAAACCTATGGGATATTAAAAAGGATAAGAATATAAAAATAGTCTAAATGAAGAGAGTACATAAATCTACAATATGTATCTCTTTTTGTTGAATAACAGAAAGAAATTGGAGTGGATCAAAAAGGAAGGTGGTAGCAACTCATCCTGAACATTGCGCCAACTATCCTATTTTTTAATGGTGAGTGATTCATCAATAATCTATTAAGAAATAGTGAAAAAGTTTTTCCTGAAATAGATTGAAGCTAATTTGTGTTATAAAATTCTCCAGGGCTATTGAAGAAACCCATTTGTAGAAAAACGGTGGCTCCCCCTGGCAGTCCAAGACAAAGTTTTTATAACCCAAAAATCAGGTACTGTACGAACACACCTTTGTGTTGATCTACAAGTTAGCATAAGGTCATAACAAAAATTGGGATCTAAATGTAACACCATCCTATTTTTCTTTATTCACCGCAATTAGTGAGATCAGAAATTGAAAATCTGGTCGGGAGAATATCAGTATCCAATCACTACATGGTACAGAATTCACTTAAACTGTGTCCAGTGGGCGCCTTGCCCTATCTAAATTCAAAGGTATGCCTAACCTATATAAACAATATATTATAATATCATGTCCTGGGTTCATAAGCATTGTACCGTCAGGTCCAAGGGAAAGGTAAAGACTATTAGTTTTGTCAAAGTACAGGAATGTATATCAACAGAAAAATATGATTGTTTTGATAAAGACCACAGGGGTACAGGATTTGAATAAAATCTTTTTTGTCATTGAAGAAGAATACAGTACAGTGACTATGAATTGTGTTTAGACAGGGTATTGTGTGAAGAGATGCCCAGACCACTACAAAAAATGTAACTCTGTTTTTTAAATCTTTTTAAATCTGTCTAGAATCAGTCCTGAAGAAGGTTCAAATACAGGATACCGAAACGCCGCGTCGACTTGTGATTCTTGTTGTTTTTAAAAAAAATCTTTTTATGAAATGTATAATGATGTTTTTAAATTGTTGTATATTGTATTATAAATATAAAATAAATGCATAACAGAGTTTTAATGAAATCTCTTGTGTGGTAAATATCTTTCCAATATTTCATTGAACCATTATCAACTGTACTTGTTACGTAATTCATTTTCGGTAAACACCAATGCTTGGTGTTTAAGAGAAAATATCTATGTTCAAATTGTGTTTGTTAAAAAATACTCCCCTGGATACACAATTCTCTGAAAATTTGGTCACTGTAACAATAGAATTGAGTTGATATATAGACCTTATCTCGCTAGTTCAAGGTTGCTTTTATGGATTGTTATTTTTGAAACCTGTAACTTTACCTTTCCCGCCGGAATGAACGGCATGTTAGTTTTTGAGTAATATACTCAACCTATGTGGGCTCTTCTTTGAGGGGACGCCTAAGTCTTTTCAAGAGTTACTATTCCCCCCAGTCCCCTATCAGCTGTAGTGGGGTCCTCCTTTTTATCTGATAACTATATACTCGGCTTGTAAGCTGAGGAGGGTACGTTGTTATAGTGCATATCAGCACACTAGTGTAAACATCAAACATTGGCATACTTAATTTGACAAGTATCACCGGGAAATCCTTAGAATGGAGGGCATAAAAACATATAGCTTCTCAGAGGATCAGTTTGATAAATTGATAAACAAAAGATCACGAAATACCACTACAATTCGATTAGACAAAAATGATGAGGAACAGTGGGAAAAACTATGGAACCTAAAAAAGAAAGTAGTGAGAGCAGAGCTACACGCAGAATTCCTAGTGGAATACTGTAAGAGTGGAATTATCCCGAAAGGGTTACAAGTAACCAATGAACCAGGGATTTTCATCACAGACAAAAAATTCATAGACAAGTGGACCCTTGTGGCCAACAGATGCAGTAGAGACTGGATTTTACTCATTGTAGAAACAGCGGAGGAATTTATAGTCATTGAAAGGAAGGAAATAGAAGATATGGAGACACAATTGAGGGATAGCACAGCACTAGATGATGCAAAAGCGAAATTAAAAGAGATTCAGAACGATGTAGATAGTTATAGCGAATACCTTATCAAAAAGAAAAGTAATAAATTAAAAAAGGATATAGAAAATTATAACCCGGAAATTGTATATCCATATCTTCAAAAAGACTTTTATGACCGTCCCAAAGAGAATTTCCAACCCCGCAGACAATGGCAAAACCAACCCAGAAATCAGAATAGAAAACGGGTGAGATTTTTTGATTCCTCATTCAGTAGCACAGATTCAGAAGGTGAAATAGTAAATGAGAAACATCAACAAGATGGAGAGACAAACAGACAGCAAACCACTACCAAGGAAGGTTTAGCTTTTTTAGACAGGCGCAATCAGACGTTTGGGCAACAGAGAGGGAGAGGGAGGGGCAAAAACAATTACAATCAGACACAATACACCCAAGCCCAGAACCCTCAACGTCCTCGAACGAGGAGCCAGAAACAGTGGGATTAACAACAACCAAAGTCAAGCCAGCAGTGATCAATCTATCAGACCATGAACTAACCTCAATAGAAACCAGATTATTAGAGAAGGGACTAAGCTATGCAATATGTCTACCCATTGATAGATATGCGCTAGAACGAGACCTGCAGCAATTTTTTAGGAAAGTCAGACTCCAAATCTTTTTCGAAGGAAAAGAAAGACCTGAGAGACCCAATAAATCTGGATTGAAAAACAAATCCACCTGGGTCCCACCTCTCAATGCCGTACACAAAGTCGTAGAGGCGTTCGAAAGGTCTGTTGATAAGAGCATTGATAATCTCTTGAAACAGAAAAATTGGACACCTCACAACCTGACATATGAGGAAAAGCAAGCACTGAAATCCTTAGAACAAGACAGTACCCTAATAATAAAACCAGCGGATAAGGGTGGGAGTATTGTAATTATGAATAGCCAGGATTACGATAACAGGATGTTCAAATTGTTAAACAACAGTAACCATTACAAAAAATCAAACAGAGAGGAATGGCAAACACTGAAAGGGGAAATTGAAAGGATGTTAAGACTAGCCAGAGATGATGATATAATATGCGAGGAAGAATTCGCCTTTATGTTAAATAAAGACCCACTAATCCCAGCACTATATGGCCTGCCTAAGGTTCACAAAGACATCTGTGACCCCCCAATGAGACCTATAGTCTCATGTATAGGATCTTTGACAGAGCCCCTTAGTAAGTACGTGGAAGTCTTTCTGCAACCTCTCGTACAGCAACAAAGATCTTACGTAAAGGACACCACAGCTATGATTAAAAAAGTGGAGAATCTTAGTTTCAATCCAGAGTCACAGATATTGGTGACTCTGGATATTGAAGCTTTATATACAAACATTCCCCAAAATGACACTATTGAGATTATGGAGGAGATCCTGGGGGACAATCAACAGGACCTAACAAGCCATCAGACTTTTATTATAGATTGCATAACCCTAATCCTGAAGAACAATATTTTCTTATTCAAAGATAACCTCTTTAGACAGATAAAGGGGACCAGCATGGGGGCCACATGTGCCCCTAGTCTGGCATGTCTTTATGTGTCAAAGTTTGAGGATAAACATGTCTACAATATAGCGGCCCCTTTTTATGAAAACATCTCAGAGTGGGGTCGCTATATTGATGACATCTTTTTTATATGGACAGGCGAAATGGAGGACCTTGAAGAATTCTTGGCATGGTTAAACCTGGGAGATGCAAATCTAAGGTTCACATCTCATTGGAGCAAAAGCCAGGTGGAATTCCTAGATATAATTATTAAGCATGAAGATGGCCAACTTGCAGTAGAATTATATACCAAAGAAACTGACAGAAATAGCATGCTGCATTACGGGAGTAACCACCCTGGGTCACAAAAAAACAATATCCCCTTCGGGCAGTTTCTTCGCCTTAGGCGGAACTGTACTACCATGACAGACTATGAATTCCATGCCGAAAACTTAAAAAGAAAATTCCTGGAAAGGGGATATCCGAGAAGAATGATCAGACACGCTTACAAACGAGCCAAATATTTTAACAGAGAAAATCTTTTTAACCCAAAACCTCAAAGCCAGGACAAAGTACAGCCAATTATGTTTGTGACCAACTTCTCACAAGTCAGTTTCAAAGTTAAAAATATAATAAATAGAAATTGGCATTTGATTGTAGATAAAGCCCAGGAGCCTATCCCCAAACCAATGTTCTCGTACCGGAGAAATAGAACGATCAGGAACTCCTTGGTACATACTTACAAGGAGAACCTGAAAATCCAACAAACTACCATTGACAATAATCCCTTACCCACGGGAACCCATCCCTGTATGGGCTGTGTAAACTGTAATAGTATCCTTAAAGGAAGTCAGATCACTGCAAATGGTAAAACAATATATATAAAAACCTTTATTAATTGCAGATCCAAGAACGCTGTCTATTTAATCTTATGCCCCTGCAATATGCCATACATAGGCGAAACCTCTAGGGAACTGAGAATGCGACTAAATGAGCATCGCTCAGCACTTAGAACAAACAAGACAGGAGCGCCCTTGACTGAACACTGGAGGGAAGCCAAGCACAAAATAGAAGATCTTAAATGGTGTGGCATAGAGAAAATTTCTGATAATGTTAGAGGGGGGAATATAAATAACAAAAGGAAAAGGAGAGAGCAATTCTACATGTCAACCCTCAATAGCGTGAGGTGTGGCCTAAATTCAAGAGAAGACTGGGAAAAGATAATTCAGTAAAGATTGCCCACCAACATTTGATAAATCAACCAAATCATTTGACAAACCCACCCAAGATCTGAGCAAAACTTGGGTTTCTGGTAAGCGAATTAACAAATATGAAAATAATAACCTAAATCTCTTCCATCATCAATCTCCTACAATCTCTATACCATCGGCATACTCTGAGTGGGGATATGTCCTGGAAGGCTGAAACATAATCCTGGAACACATTGTATATTAATATTAATATTATAGAATCTATTTAGGTAAAAACCAGGCAAACCAAACTAACTGACATCACAAAATGGCAAATATCATTTTAAGTATGTAAAGAATTTAGGGAGCACAACATGAGGTATAAAAAGCTTTGTCGGTTGCCATTGGGAAACCACATAGTGATTGGCTCATCATGAACCAATCATACGTGGAACAATCCCATTGCACAACGTCTCAACGAGAAAGACGAGTTGTTTGGAATAGTGCATGATCACACGGAATATACAGGCCAGAAAGCAACATCGAACAAACACTGAATTTCCAAAGAACTGAGAGTCTTCTTAGCCGGCAACAAATGGAAGTAACTACCGCAATATAGCGCGTACTGGGTGTGTGACTATGTACGCACGAGAGCGTCCTGCTGCCATGACATCCATGCAGCATATGTTTGTAGAAACCACCGTGCAGTATTGATTTAAATGATCTGCGTGTTGTAGAAATAAGACTTAATGGGCGCGAACACTTTAGGAAACTGTGGCATAGAAAAACAGATAGGAACGGGTGAGAATGTACGCATTTTAACTACAGCGCGAACGGGGGCTGTGACGAGGGACGCACGAGAGCGTCCTATTTCCATGACAACCACGCAGTGTTTACCCATAGAAATCAATGCGCATTGTTGTTTAAGAGAACTTGCGTGTCCCAGAAATGATATTGAATAAGCGTCGAGACTTCAGAAAGCTATGGCATACAAGAGCAGCTACAAACGGGTGAGAATAGACATACTATAATGCGCTCGTGTGGGTGAATAGACACACCATAATGCGGTCGGTTGCTATGACAACCGCTCGCTCTTCAGAACGTTTTCAACCAATCCTGGAAGGAATAAGTGTTTGACTTCCGCCAATAAGAAAGCGCATATAACTATAATAGAAGGCGCGTTCGGTCCCCAGGGCAACTGTAATTCCATTTGTCAACAGCGAACCAATCAGTTTAGAGAAGAACGAAAGCCAATACAGAGGCTTTCGTATAAAAGTGCCGAGGTATGAGTAAACCCTTAGTATTCAAGACGTTCCATCAGTGGAAGGACGTGTGGACTGACTGCCAGAGACCAGGAGCAGGGAGGCCGAACCTGTGAATTAAGGTAATGGAAAACCAGGATACAATAGAACAGAGGGGTAGATTTAGACATCTCTGACTTAAAACTATATTACCTTATGACTTCCTGAAACTTAGAAAAGGGGCCATTAATACAAATAGAGTGTAAAAATTCTCTGAGCTAAATAAAAACAGAGGATGGATTAAACCTATGGGATATTAAAAAGGATAAGAATATAAAAATAGTCTAAATGAAGAGAGTACATAAATCTATAATATGTATCTCTTTTTGTTGAATAACAGAAAGAAATTGGAGTGGATCAAAAAGGAAGGTGGTAGCAACTCATCCTGAACATTGCGCCAACTATCCTATTTTTTAATGGTGAGTGATTCATCAATAATCTATTAAGAAATAGTGAAAAAGTTTTTCCTGAAATAGATTGAAGCTAATTTGTGTTATAAAATTCTCCAGGGCTATTGAAGAAACCCATTTGTAGAAAAACGGTGGCTCCCCCTGGCAGTCCAAGACAAAGTTTTTATAACCCAAAAATCAGGTACTGTACGAAGACACCTTTGTGTTGATCTACAAGTTAGCATAAGGTCATAACAAAAATTGGGATCTAAATGTAACACCATCCTATTTTTCTTTATTCACCGCAATTAGTGAGATCAGAAATTGAAAATCTGGTCGGGAGAATATCAGTATCCAATCACTACATGGTACAGAATTCACTTAAACTGTGTCCAGTGGGCGCCTTGCCCTATCTAAATTCAAAGGTATGCCTAACCTATATAAACAATATATTATAATATCATGTCCTGGGTTCATAAGCATTGTACCATCAGGTCCAAGGGAAAGGTAAAGACTATTAGTTTTGTCAAAGTACAGGAATGTATATCAACAGAAAAATATGATTGTTTTGATAAAGACCACAGGGGTACAGGATTTGAATAAAATCTTTTTTGTCATTGAAGAAGAATACAGTACAGTGACTATGAATTGTGTTTAGACAGGGTATTGTGTGAAGAGATGCCCAGACCACTACAAAAAATGTAACTCTGTTTTTTTAAATCTTTTTAAATCTGTCTAGAATCAGTCCTGAAGAAGGTTCAAATACAGGATACCGAAACGCCGCGTCGACTTGTGATTCTTGTTGTTTTAAAAAAAAATCTTTTTATGAAATGTATAATGATGTTTTTAAATTGTTGTATATTGTATTATAAATATAAAATAAATGCATAACAGAGTTTTAATGAAATCTCTTGTGTGGTAAATATCTTTCCAATATTTCATTGAACCATTATCAACTGTACTTGTTACGTAATTCATTTTCGGTAAACACCAATGCTTGGTGTTTAAGAGAAAATATCTATGTTCAAATTATGTTTGTTAAAAAATACTCCCCTGGATACACAATTCTCTGAAAATTTGGTCACTGTAACAATAGAATTGAGTTGATATATAGACCTTATCTCGCTAGTTCAAGGTTGCTTTTATGGATTGTTATTTTTGAAACCTGTAACTTTACCTTTCCCGCTGGAATGAACGGCATGTTAGTTTTTGAGTAATATACTCAACCTATGTGGGCTCTTCTTTGAGGGGACGCCTAAGTCTTTTCAACAGCCATTTTGTCTTGCAGTGTGGGCTGGCTGGAGTTAAGGCTGGAGTATAAGGCGGGGGTAGGATCATCAGAGGGTTGACCTCCCATTGTAGGGACGCTCCTTACTGGTTCACCACCCTTCTACCCTTGTAGTTGCTATCCTGACCCTGCCTGTAGGAAATCCTGAAGACCCTGGGCACCTATTCCCATCTGGTCCCAGTGAAAGGCGTGGGTGAGGGAGGTTGTACCTGAGGGAAGCCCCCTGCCCAGTGAGGAAAAGGCTGTAGCGCAGAATTTGAGGAAAGGGACTCCTGGATACTTCCATTGGTAGCCAAGGGGACTGTGAGCAGAAGAGGAGTCATCAGTCATTTAAATCAAACCTTTCTTCCCCCATCTCCCTGTTACCTGGGATAGCCCTTTGCCAAGGAGTAGTCAGATTGACTGGATTGGGGCTAAAATCGAGTGACTGGCGAGGCGTCACCGAGTGTACTGGCCGCCTGGTAAAGTCTGCCCTCATCGGCCTGGGTCCGCTGACTGTAGTGGTGACATTGTGTGAGGAGAATCACCCTTGCTTTCCCTGTTGCTGATCAGCGCCGGCCCTGCTGAAGGATCGCGTCAGTCGGCGCGTGTGGGCGGGACCGGAGGAGGTAGTCCTGCAAAGCCTCTGACCTAAGCCGCTACTCTCCCGCGCAGGCCCGGTTGAGCCGCTTCCCTCAAGGAAGGCGGAGGCGGGACCGGACAGGGCAGCGCCTGGAGTGTGGCAGCGGCTCGTGATTGTTGTTGTGCCTTCTTTCCCCCGCTCGAGCGCCACACGGAGGAGCTGGCTTGAGCGGGAGGGGAGAGCGGAGGAGCCCCCAAGCAAGGGCTTGAGAGCCTCAGTGTGGTTCGGTTCCTTTTCCTTGCCGCCCCCCCCCCCCCCCCGGCGAACGAAGACACCGGCCCAGCGGATTAACAACAAGTAAGGAGGAGGTCGAGAGAGGGGGAAGTTGTCCTCTTAAGTTAACCAAAACGAGGGCAGAGAAACAAGGCTTAATAATTATATAATCAATGGATCAAGCCCAAATCGTGCAGCGCCCTTAAAGACTCCCATAAGGGTCTACATAGATTGTTGTTTCCTACTGAAAATAGACAGATTGGCTCATTGCTTACATCGTGACATTTCTCCAGGGGAGCAAGTCCAGAAATAGGGGAAGTGTGAAGGGTTAGCCAGTACTTCCTGATGACAGTGGTGGAGAGGGGGTAAATGTGTCAACCATTTCTAGAGGAGTGCAGTCACTACTCCCTGGGAACTATTGTAATGTGATGTAAAGTCAGAAAGCCAACTAGTGAGGAAGTTTTGGCAACTTTGAGGAACTTAATAATCTCATGATTAAATGTAATGTACTGAACTGCAATTTCTGAAGACAAGAAAGCAAAGAATATTTTCATAAACAAGCTCGTATTTTTCCAAACATTGGTGTAGTGTCATTTTTGGGTGATATTGCATTGAATTACTGCGGGGTGGCTTGCAACCTTTACACATGTGCCTCTGTTGATATTGCCTTACCCTAGGCCAGGCTACCCTAGGTGACCTGACATATTTAGGTTTCCAACAGTGTTCATTTGTAGTGTTTCAATGTGTTACTGTATGTGTTTTGTACAAATACTTTACACATTGCCTCAGAGATAAGCAGACTACTCATGCCAAGCTACCAAGGGGGTGAGCAGGGGCTACTTTAGCTGTGTAATTCCTGTACCCTGACTAGAATAAGGGTCCCTATTTGGACTCGGTGCAACCCGTTGCGAACTAGAGAACCCCATTTCTAACAATAAGCCTGACTGCTCTGTGCCTAACTACCAGAGGGTGAGCACAGCTTCTCTTTTTGTGTGTATCTAGCTTACCCTGACAAGGATTGACAGATCCGCCATCCAGCACACCAGACGGGACCCATTCGCTGCCCGACGGTGCTCCTATTACGGAACGCTCTCCCCATTGTGCGGGATCACGCAACGCCAGGTGTCTAAGCACGCCAACAGTTTACACGGCCAAGATCACTTGCCAGTGCCTGACCTGAAATCCAATATCCCAGAAGCAGCGGGAGGCTGGCCTCACTTATCCGCTAGGCGCCTCAGGTGGACTGTTGCGTCCACTCGCCTGGTTTCTCAACGCCGGGAATGCACATCCATTAAGTGCACCGGCTTGTTTCAAAATATACTCAGGCAAAATGATCACTGTAGTCCTGAAGATGATACCAATTTAATTTTTGGAGACTGGGATCGAAACGTAACGTCGACAGTTTGTGCAGTTCTGCTTCCCTTTTCAATCTTGTAATACGTGTTGCAGTTATTGTCGGTTTTGAGCTTATGTAATACTTCACTGTACTACAAGCCACCGTTTTTCTCCACTTTGTTTGCCTGCTATTCTATCCTTTTTTCCCCCATGTATTGTCTCTCCTTTTCCTCCGACTCGGTACAGGCTTGTGCCCAGTTAATTGTGGCTTGCTCCACTTCCCAAATCTTGTATATATTCATCAAATCTTTGAAATAAAAATCTCCTTGTCCGGCTGGACGTTGGAGAAAAGATACATAGTCTTTACCTTAAAGTCTGTGTCTATCATTCTATGTTGTATCTACCAAAGCTTAGGACCTTTGTCTGCTCTAAAACACATACACCTACCATTCACAAGCATACACACACCCATTCACAGCACACACTGACAAATACACATACATCATACATAAGCACATGCATGGCAAACATTACAAAACATAACACTTACCTTCTGCGGCTTCTCAAGGAGGGAAGCCTCGGAGGTTCCCAGAGGATAGGGACTGCTGCCTCTTCCCATTGGCTGACCTTAGGTTAGCCAATTAGAGGAGGCAGCAATCCCTACCTCATCACAGAGTGGGTGGGGTCAGTGAGAGTGACCCTACGCCACTATGTGATGAGGTATCACTGATTGACACTCAGGTCTGGGCACTTCAGGGCTTAAAACTAAAGTGCCCATGTCTGAGGCTATCAGTGGCGCTTTTCCTCATCATGAGGGGGGCCTACAAGTGCTTTGCCAGGCTGTAGAGGTCACGCCCACAGCAGCAGTCACATCTTCAGAGATGCAAAGTTCAGCTCAGGCAGCCAGGAGCCTGCGCATTTAGCGCATGTCTAGCTCCTGGCTGCCTGACCTGAAAATAAAGAGTGTCTGCCAGGCTGACCTTTGCTCAGCCTGAGAGACACTCTTTATGTGGGTCAAAAGGTGGGTTGGGGGTGGCCCCGCCGTCCTTAAGGATGGGCCGCTGCTGATAGCTACTTTCAGGCAGGGTCGGATTGGGATTAAAAATCGTCCCGGGCACGCTGAAAAAAAGTGGCCCACATTTGCATATTGCCTTTCCGCAAACCACTGCCTCTGCGAAATTTTATAAAAAAGGGGGAGTAAAAAAAACGCACAGATTAGTTTACACTGGTGAAACACACCTGAAAACAAGTGAGGCCACTTATGCTCAGGCCCCCTGTCCTATGCATGCATTAATGGGCCGGCCCAGCGACAGAAAGGGAGTGACACCTCTGCTGTTAATAAGAGGGAGGTAATGGACGCTCATCTGACTCCAGAAAGGCCACTCGGGCATCCACTGGGCCGCTGGCGGTATCGAACACAAACACCACCCAAATCGGCCCCCAGGCTGCACATAAAAGCAGCCCACAACAGGAATTCGGATACCGGCCCCTCGGGCATTGCCCTAGTGCCCATTTTACCAATCCGAAGCTGTTTTCAGGCACTTGCAACAATGAACAGAAGATGTTAAATGAAAAGATATTTGTACCAAGGTTAAGTATGCATTAAATCACCTGTAACTGCATGATGATGTCGTCGATGACGACTAGATTGTGCGAAAAACTGACACCACGAGGGTGCAGCCTAGCAAATGTCCGATTGCTAACAAGGATTCAGAAAAGGGGGGTGGTGATGAACAGAGTGTCTGAATTAAGCAGACCACTCTTACCCAGTCCAAAGATCAGGGCTTGATCCATCACCATTATTTATCTCACTGCCCCATCCCAGCTCAGAACCTGGCTATATGCAAATCAGTCTGTCCCTGGCCCAGTGCATCATGGGAACAGGGCAGACTAAACTACCAAGCCAATTCTTCACCAGAAAGGAGACAAGCTACCGGGGACCGGTTTCTGGCATTTCAGCCGTCTTCGGCCCGGCTTGCTTGAATCCTGATGGAGCAGTGAGAAAGGGACTCATGTCTGAGTATACCCTGCCACACCTATAGTGGCCAAAAACGATTCAGAAAAGGGGGGTGGTGATGAACAGAGTGTCTGAATTAAGCAGACCACTCTTACCCAGTCCAAGGATCAGGGCTTGATCCATCACCATTATTTATCTCACTGCCCCATCCCAGCTCAGAACCTGGCTATATGCAAATCAGTCTGTCCCTGGCCCAGTGCATCATGGGAACAGGGCAGACTAAACTACCAAGCCAATTCTTCACCAGAAAGGAGACAAGCTACCGGGGACCGGTTTCTGGCATTTCAGCCGTCTTCGGCCCGGCTTGCTTGAATCCTGATGGAGCAGTGAGAAAGGGACTCATGTCTGAGTATACCCTGCCACACCTATAGTGGCCAAAAACGATTCAGAAAAGGGGGGTGGTGATGAACAGAGTGTCTGAATTAAGCAGACCACTCTTACCCAGTCCAAAGATCAGGGCTTGATCCATCACCGTTATTTATCTCACTGCCCCATCCCAGCTCAGAACCTGGCTATATGCAAATCAGTCTGTCCCTGGCCCAGTGCATCATGGGAACAGGGCAGACTAAACTACCAAGCCAATTCTTCACCAGAAAGGAGACAAGCTACCGGGGACCGGTTTCTGGCATTTCAGCCGTCTTCGGCCCGGCTTGCTTGAATCCTGATGGAGCAGTGAGAAAGGGACTCATGTCTGAGTATACCCTGCCACACCTATAGTGGCCAAAAACGATTCAGAAAAGGGGGGTGGTGATGAACAGAGTGTCTGAATTAAGCAGACCACTCTTACCCAGTCCAAGGATCAGGGCTTGATCCATCACCATTATTTATCTCACTGCCCCATCCCAGCTCAGAACCTGGCTATATGCAAATCAGTCTGTCCCTGGCCCAGTGCATCATGGGAACAGGGCAGACTAAACTACCAAGCCAATTCTTCACCAGAAAGGAGACAAGCTACCGGGGACCGGTTTCTGGCATTTCAGCCGTCTTCGGCCCGGCTTGCTTGAATCCTGATGGAGCAGTGAGAAAGGGACTCATGTCTGAGTATACCCTGCCACACCTATAGTGGCCAAAAACGATTCAGAAAAGGGGGGTGGTGATGAACAGAGTGTCTGAATTAAGCAGACCACTCTTACCCAGTCCAAAGATCAGGGCTTGATCCATCACCGTTATTTATCTCACTGCCCCATCCCAGCTCAGAACCTGGCTATATGCAAATCAGTCTGTCCCTGGCCCAGTGCATCATGGGAACAGGGCAGACTAAACTACCAAGCCAATTCTTCACCAGAAAGGAGACAAGCTACCGGGGACCGGTTTCTGGCATTTCAGCCGTCTTCGGCCCGGCTTGCTTGAATCCTGATGGAGCAGTGAGAAAGGGACTCATGTCTGAGTATACCCTGCCACACCTATAGTGGCCAAAAACGATTCAGAAAAGGGGGGTGGTGATGAACAGAGTGTAACTGCATGATGATGTCGTCGATGACGACTAGATTGTGCGAAAAACTGACACCACGAGGGTGCAGCCTAGCAAATGTCCGATTGCTAACAAGAGCAGAAGGGGATGAAGCGGGATTGGGAGAACTGTTTCTCATTTCTTTGAGTGTTTAAAAAAATGCTGATAATGTTTGTGGTAAGATATCTGTGCTGACTTGATCTGTATATAATCATAAAATGTAATAAAGGTATATACAAAAGAGTATGCATTACATCATGAATGACCCATAATAGACCACGTATGAATCATAAATGACCATCATGTGTTCATGAATATAAAAAACAGGCGATTGCTCTGTAGGAATAAGGGATTCTTCCTCCTCACATGTCGAAAGTCGTTGTTGAATATATGTGATGACAGTTAAGCATTATTTTCTTCCTCTGCGCATTCATGTGAATATTAAAAATATATTAATTTCCCGAACACACGGAGCCGACGTTCACTCATTTTTGGAGTCGGCCATTAGGCGAGGCTTTCAGACATGTGCGCTCTGAAGTGCTCAATTAATAAAGTTCCAAGATGTTGCCAAAGTCCGGCTGCGGTAATTGTCTCGTTAATTTGCTGTATCAGCTCCTTTGGGCATCCCAAACCCTGCTCTTAATTAGGCTCCAGCCACTCATCTAGTTAATAAGCTTACAGTTCATTTACATAAAAAAGAAAAGCACGATTCACCTTCAACGGGAGGAGTTTCTATTGGAATGGTTTATTCTCTCTCATCTGCTCAGCAGCACGCATTAACCGTGAATTACAGACGCTCAGCTCTCAAGGCAATGAGTGTGCACTGGTTGTAATAACTCCCCATGTACTTAGTTGTGCAGCTATTGGTGTAGGCCCTTATAACAGAATAGCGAAGAATACCAGAATTTTCTCTCACTAACAAGCGGTTGTTAGGGCCTGAGTTTTTTATGGTGCCACAGTGACCTTTTTCTGTGGATATGTGCTTAATAAAACATTATAGCATGCCGTAGTATGCCCTGACTAGGTTTATTGGAATTATGCAGCAGGGAAGGACCAAATTATGCAGCAGGGATGACTAAATTATGCGGCCTACTGCGGCACATTTAGTGTTAGTATTGCCTCGTTATTTTGGCATTTTTACACATGTTAACACTATATGGGCAGAGGTTTCACCTCATTAGTGCCACTTTGGCACCCAAAGAGAGAAATAAGCTGCAGAAAGGTGACCAATCAGACTTTGTGAAGGGACGTCTGAGCACGTGTTGCCACGTATTTAGTAACTTTTGATCCATTTGAACTAAAAGCATATTGTCAACAATCTGCAAATTGCCAAATTATTTGGCAAATCCTTGATTATGCTGAAAACTCCACGCCCGCAAAATTGCATAATTCAAGTGGCCCTGACTATGCCATGTCCTGCAGCTCGGCACTGTTGCCCTGCACAACACCATGAAATACTGGACTAAAAAAATCCTAATACACTATGTAAATGCCAAACAACTCCATGCTGTGTTGCACTACATAACACCAATACCATACAACACATACCACAGCATTTAGTTATCATAATATGCAACGACATTCCATACCAATCTTTATTGCACTAAGCAAGCGAAATTGACATATCACATCACCCCTTACCATACCGTAAGCACAGCATGTCACACCATACTGTATCGTACGTATCATACCATACCCTTTTGTAAAATACCACGCTTACTATACTAAACTTGCCAAGATGTAGTACAACATACCATACCATAACATGTGTATTTGTAAAACTCACATTCACCCAGGGTATGTTGGTGCTGGATAACCAATGTTTATTGTTACCCAACTCAATGGTACTCATTTTATCGACCTCAGAAGGATGAAAGGCTAAGTGGACTTGCTCGGGTTTGTACCTCATGAGGTCGAACACAGGCCCATATAGTGGATGCATTAGTCCACTAAGCCACCAGACCCGGCTACCATACCATACCACACCATACCATACCATACCATACCATACCATACCATACCACTCCAGATGTTTATTTGTAGGAAGCATTCTTGTACAGTTTCGTGGCATTGCACCATAGTAAGGGATCAGTAAAGAATTGTATTATATTTTACATTGAACCTTCTATGAATAAAGTCCCTATTTTCGTTTTCTACAGTTAAGAGTTCTGGCAACGAATAAAACGTTTGTCCATCGTTTTGTCACTGTAACAGATATTTTAAGTCAATCTATTATTTAACCATTTTTCTTTATTGATATGTTTTCCTGGACTTTTCATATGTTTTCCTAGAATGTCTAGACGCATGAACAACATATGTGTAGCACCCTGTCCTCATATGACAGATCCACCACAATATTTCAATGGTGCAAAGAAATGCATTTTTCAGAACCTGTCCCTTCAACATCTGGCTCTAGATCTGCCAGTGTCATGGGTGAGTTATACTTTCAAGTGGTGCTGTGTGGTAAGCAAGAGAACTGATCAATGCATGGGATCCTTTTTGGCTGTTTGTGGCCATGTTTTATTTATAGTGCCATTGGTCAGTTTCAATTGTCGGGCCCAGATTTTCTTACATTTTATGCAACACAATAGAGCAAGGAAACGTGCCGCTCTGCCTTGCATACAAGCAAGAGAGCTGAAATGCATCACATCTACAAAGATATGGCACACTGGTGCTCTCTCATTGTACTGGCCAGGCACCCTTGCACCATGGTGCAATGGGGACATGCATTATGCGCAGAATTGTTTTTGTGCAGTAAGGGACTTCATTGTGCACAAAAACAATTCTCTTTACTTTGTCATTATCTGAAGGGTTTGACAAAGTTAACTGTCATACCACAATAATTCCTTGTAAAACAGACGTGAGTCTACCTATACTGGACGATTCTATGAAAAGTTACCTTTTCAAACTGTCTCCCCGGATATTTGAATACTTGGGACAGTATATTTTGACATATTTCCACTCTAGGTACTGGGAGACAGATAAAAACTATCTCTGCATGTGTTCTGACCACTAAATGTGGTAAAGAATTGCATAATCCCCACTTGTATTAGCTGACGTTTCTGGAAGGGCATAGAACAGTAGTAAATACATGAAACATTGATCTAAAAGTTAGATATCACATGTGGACTGCAGTGTGGAATTATTCCACACATGAATACCTCTGAAAGTATGGGTTCCGGCCTGCGAGAGCATTCCTGAATTGTGGTGTCAGCCAAAGGTTATTGAATTTTCTAGTAAAGTAGTCTATTTATATGTTCAAAAGCCTCTTAAAACAATAGGTCATTCTCCTCTAAGTAAGGCCATGGAACCCACAAGGCCTGTGTGCCTAATGCGTTGAGGAAATATATGCTAAATATGGAGTCAACAAGTCCCTGCAGTAATAGATTTTGAACTGCTATTGTACCACATGGGCAGGAGCAGTCTTACCCTGTAGTAGATCCTGCCATAGATTTAAAAGTCATACCATCATAAGGTGACTTAGGAAAAACTGGAAGAATCATCTTCACAGAATTGTGGTATTTATCAAAAATGTATTTCTTTGGTGACCTTCAATTTGGTAAAAATGCCACAAAGATTATTTTATTTGAAGTCGACAGCTCTTCCTCAAGCTTGAACAATTAATAACTGATTCTGCTAGGCTCCTTCTCCTGTAGTGGTAATAAGTAGATGTTCTGAGCTCAAAGGAAAGGTGTAAAAGGCTCTCAGCACAGACCCCCGTGGCGCGTTTTAAGTTGGGGGATTAAGTCCCATTGAATCCAGAGATCCCCAGGCGGCCAACTAGCCCACCAGGTACCTCTAGTAAGCGCCAAAGAGCTGCGTTGCAGAGAGGTGTAAAAAGGGGCTTGGCCTCAGAACACCCCGGCGCATAATGGAGGTACCTGGTGGGCTAGTTGGCTGCCAGGGGACCTCAGGAATCAAGGGGAAAGGGGACTTAATCCCCCAACTTAAGACATGCCACGAGGCGCGTTTGCACAGTGGTGAATGTAGGAGGCGCTTCCATACCATTAGCCTGTTACATAAAGTTTTCCCTCTACTACCTGATTCCCTTAGGAGAACTCTTGTTCAGGCTTTGGTTTTAAGTCGGATTGACTATTGTAATGGCCTGTTGCTTTCTGCCAACGAAGGCGTGCTGGCCAAGCTTCAGGTCATTCAGAACACGGCAGCCCGCCTTGTCCTCAATGTCCCCCCGAGAACTGCTTCTAAGCCCCTCCTTGAGCAACTGCACTGGCTCTCAATCCGGCAGAGAACTAAATTTAAAATATGTTGTCTGATTCATAAATGTCTAAATGGACAAGGGTCCGCCTACCTTGAAAACAAATTTGTTCCCTATATTCCAACTCGATTGCTCAGGTCCAGCAACAATCTTCTTTTAGTGATCCCCCGTGCAAAAAAAGCCAGACATGGGAGCAAAGCACTATCTATCACAGGACCCACATTATGGAACAAACTCCCTCTGTCTCTGAGACAGTGTAAAGAACACCTCACTTTCAGAAGACACCTGAAAACTGTACTGTTCAGAAATGAGATCTAGCCTCCATTCTTACACACCTCTGTTTCGACCGGCTCCAAAAGCGCTGAGATACTCCACCAGGAGTCGATTCCAGCGCTATACAAACCAGCAAATAAATAAAATAAAATAAGGTGATATGGGTGCACACACGCCCTGTGGTGTGTTTTAAGTTGGGAAATTAATTCCTCTTCAATCAAGAGGTCCCCTAGGAGTCAACTAGCCCACCAGTTACCTCCAGTAAGCGCCACTGAGCTGTGTTGCAGAGTGTTGTGAAAAGGGGTGTGGCCTCTGAATACCTCTCTGCAACGCAGCTCCCTGGCGCATACTGGAGGTACCTGGTGGGCTAGTTGACTCCCAGGGGACCGCAGCATTGAAGAGGAATTAATTCCGCAACTTAAAACGCGCCACGGGCGTGTTTGCACACATGTCACTGCAGGCCCCGCCCCCTTCCTTCACCATTGTACAAATATTCCTCTAAAATCAGTTGAACTACGAATTCCGATTTACTCACCTGTTATCAGGAGAAAACTCAGTGCTGCATCATTTAGCCCAGCACTAACCCTGAAAAGTAATTCTAAGAGTACTTTCCAGTATCTTGTATTTCCTTCCATAGGAATCCATTGTGTGGTTTTCACCAGAAAAGTTTCTAAGTGTCGATTTTTGAAAAGTACAAATATTCCTCTAAAATCAGCCGAACAGGGGCGTGGCCAGGATGGCGGCGGAGTAGGACTTGCTTCCTTGTCCCTCCGGCGCCGCTTGACATTTTGCTTTGTTTATCGCCCTGGCTAGTGCCCATCCGTGCTGGCAACGGTGCGGCCCTGTGTCCCCAAATTGCCCTGCTGCCGTTGGGGCCCCTATTTTTGCGAACCGTGCAAGCTCCGAGCGGATCTGTGCGGTGAGGCCCTGACTCACTTCGGGTCCGGCGGGCCTCGTGGCGGGAACAGAGTGGAGACCTGTACTTGCGGCTCAGCGCTGCCCACTCGGTACAAGCGGGGCGGAGTGTGGCGCTGTGACTGAAGCGCCGGGGGAAACGGACGGTCACTGCTAGGCCTTTAGCAGTGCTCGCAGAAGTGTGGAGCTATGGCCTGACCGGGAGGAGTTGGGGTGACCGGGGCAGTCCAGACGCCCATCGAGGCGGCAGCGGTTGAGACCCCCGTGGGGTGGGCGTGTGCTCCCGCGCCGTGAGGACCCGAGTGGAGGCAGACTGCACTGTACACCCCGGCCCACGGTGAGAGAAGTGAAGAGCAAGGGGGCGGCTCCCTGGAGACCTGAGGCTCGGTCCGCAGACCGACGGCCTGCGCGGGGCCTGCGCGGGGGGAGTTGGCGCTGGGGCCCCGGTGTTGGGGGCGTGGGTGGCCTCTTGCTCCTGATCCCGGCTGCCCCTTGGACCCGATGACTGGGGGCTTTGTTGGCTGGACGAGGCCTGCTGATCTGGGGGCACGAAACGGGCCTGGACGTCAGCAGACGGCATTTCCTCCCCCCTAGGCGCCCGCGGACTATACCATTGCACAACCGATTGGGAGAGATTCCTAAACGGGGGGGCTAGACTGATATTGACCCGCATAACGGCGGGGGGCCTTTTCTTTGGGCGGCTTTGGGGGCAGCCGCTCTGGAGCATGGGCCTGGGTGAAGCCTGGGAGTCTGGTGGCCGCCTTACCCCTGAAGCCCTGGTGCAGCAGAGGAGCGCTGGTGAGGGCGGATGGCAGGCATCCCCGTGTCTGGAAGTGAAGTTGGGGCCTACCCCTGATTGGGCCTATCCGGCGGTGTGCCTCTCGCCTTTGCTTTTGGACCGGGGCCTAGAAGATTTGGGCGGCGGGGTGCAAGGGGTCCACCCATGGACTGTGCCCTTGTGATTAGGGAGGACTACTGAACTTGCCTGGCCTGTGCTGCCCCTCTCCCCCTGACGTACAGCTGCAGCGGCCTGTGCAGACGGCTGGGCCTCTGGGACACTGACCGAAGCCCTGGGCAAAGGGTGGTCCTGCTTTCCGCTACCCCCCCTTTAGAGATCTGTTATGGAACTGAGCTTGCGGCTGGGGGAGAGCGTGTGGGCTCTAGGGTGGGCCCCTGAACGTTGGCTGCGCCTCTGTCCTAGTTCTGCATACTGGGACACAGGCCCCCTCAAGGGGCAAGATGGCAGCAGCCAGAAATCGAAAGGATAAACTCCTGAAGGATATACCCCAGAAGGTAGCGGGGCAGTCTGCCTCACCGCCCGCTGACAAATCCCCGCGCTCTGACGATAGTGAGGCACCGGCGACCAAGGCCTTCATGTTAGAGTTGTTCTCTGCCATTAAGGAAGACATGTTAGAGCTCCGCTCACAACTTATGTCAGACCTGCGCGAGATGAGGCGCGATGCGGACGCTGTGGGGGAGCGGGTGGCGATTCTGGAGGAACATGACCTGGGAATGGCGGAGGACATCCATCAACTCCAACAAGACGTGATTCGCCTCACAGAGCAGAACCTGGACCTTCAGGGGCACGCCGAAGACTTGGAGAATAGATCCCGGCAGAACAATATTCAAATTAGGGCGTTTCCATGGAAAGGAGAGGGAGATGATCTACGCGAGTATGTGGGGGCACTTTTCCACCAGATCCTTGGCGAGGAGGACATACAGGACATTCAATTGGATCGTGTACACCGTGTTGGTCTGCCGCGTGGGGCCAGAGCCCCTCCCCCAGACATACTGGTGTTTGTCCATGATTTTCAGCTCAAGGAGTGGATCCTCCGGAAAGCCCGTGATCTCACTCCCCTCCACTTCCGTGACCACCACCCTGCGCTTTTCCAGGACCTGGCGGCATCCACTCTTGTCAAGAGTAGGGAATTTAAGCCCATCACCAATCACTTGATGGAGCAAGGCATTCCCTACTCGTGGGGGCACCAGTTCAGGCTAATCTTCAAGTTCAAAGGCAGGTCCGCTCCTTGGGATCGGCCTTCCACATTTTGGGACTGGAGCAGGCCGCTTCCACACCTAGGAAATGCAGGTCGCCTAACAGGCAGCGCAGGCGTTCCGCGGAAGGGCAACATGTTGGGAAGCCCTCTTCCGCTGCAAAGCCTGACTTGTCAGCGAGTCTGCTGGAGAGGGGGGCTGCGGTTGCCTCTGTGGCCTTGGTCACCGACATGTCTGGGGTCTCTTGAGGCCCAACAGCACGGTACTAGCTGTGCCTGTAGCTGGCGCCGGAGGCGGACGTTTCTCTGATGAAGTGTGGTAGAACTCTTATGTCCTTGGGTGGTAGTGTGTCCTGTATCAGGAACTGGGAGGGTGAGATGATGGCGTCATGTTCCCCTGCTATTGGGGCCTGTTTAACAGACTGTTCTTTTTTCTTCTCTTTTGCGAACTTTGAGTCCTTTCTCCTTTTGGGTTTTCATGTGATTGGGGCGGGGGTGTGGGGTTTGGGGTTCGGGGTTGTTTTGGGGGCTCCGCATCAGCTTTCGTGGGACTTGGGCGAGGATCCAGGGATCGAATGGGGCAATATGGTACATTAGGAGCTTTGGAGATGGGTCATGCATTGGCTATCTATCCCTTTCATTGATATGGTAGGTAGGGACCTAAAAGTAGGGAGCCTCAATGTTAGGGGTTTAAATAGCCCAGTGAAGCACGCTGCTATGCTCTCCCTCCTGGAGAATGCGGAGGATGGTGTGTGCCTGTTGCAGGAGACTCAACTCCTTTCTAAGGATATCAGGTGCATGGCAGACAAACGCTTTCCGCTCCAACTTTGGTCCTCAGGTCCGAATAAAAAGCATGGGGTGGCCATTCTTTTTAGTGCGCGCGTGCATTGCAAAGTTATCTCCCAGGTGGTGGACATTAAAGGTAGATTTTTGGCTGTTTGCGCGCAATGGGGGGAGATGCAATTCACAATTGGGTCCATTTACGCCCCAAATGTTAAACAGGAGTCCTTCTTGCAAGCGGCCCTCTCGCAGGTGTTGGCGTCGCCGGACGCCCTGATTCTTGTGGGTGGAGACCTGAATATTGTAATGGAAGCGGGCGTGGACAGGTCTGAGCAGAGGTCCCATCAGGCGGGGGCAATGTCGCAGGGGGGGAAGCAGTGGGTTTTAGAGGTAGGGTTTCATGATGTATGGCGCATTCAGCATCCCCAGGAGCGCAACTACACCTACTATTCAGCAGCCCATAAGACATACGCGCGTTTAGACCACTTCCTGGCCACATCCTCTCTTTTGCCTCATTATTCAGCAGCAGACATTGTGCCGCGTTTCTTGTCAGATCATGCGCTTATCTCTGTTGTACTTACTTCCAGGGGTGCTCGGCCGCCGCAGGCTGGCTGGCACCTCTGCAACTCCTTGCTTCACTCATACTCTGTGGTTGCGAAGATACGTGACACTATTACTCACTACCTTGCTGAAAATGAGGTAGGGGATACACCCCTGACATCGATCTGGGAGGCCTTGAAATTGGTGGTGAGAGAGAGAATTTATAGCGCTTGCAGCGACATATTCCCACCTGTGCAAAGAGAAGCGCGCTGAGTTGGAGAAGGAAGTTAGTGGCTTGGAGGCGATCCATAAGAGGACTGGGGCCCGAGGGTCTGGAGGGAGTTGGAGACGAAAAGGCTCAAGCTGAAACACCTTAACCTTGATAGGGCTGCGTATGCCTTATTGCGCTTGAGGCACAAGCTCTAACTCTGTGGGGACAAAGGGGGAAGGATGCTTGCGCACAGGCTGCGGGCGCGTACTCAATTTACCACTATCCAATCCATCAGGGACCCTCAAGCAATTGAGCAAACCACTGATGCCGCCATTGTGGACACTTTTCGTCAGTTCTATCAGACCTTATATAGGAGGGAGGGTGCGGCTTCTGGGGGAATTGTGGATTATCTTGCTTCGTGTGGCATAACTCCCCTCTATCGGGAGTCGGCCAAAGCTTTAGATTCAGCGATCCGCATCGAGGAGGTCTAATCTGCTATTGCGTGGTTGAAGGTAGCTAAATTCCCTGGGCCAGATGGCTTCTCAGCCATATTTTATAAAACTTATTGCGTGGAGCTGGCTCCTCTCTTAACCTGCCTTTTTAATCCCTTTTTTGATACAGGGGCAGTTACTCCGTCCATGGCAGAGGCGGCGATTACGGTCATTCTTAAACCCGGGAAGGACCCTACAGAGTGTGGCTCGTTTCGGCCGATCTCGCTGCTCAACATTGACGCCAAATTGTTCGTGGGAGTGCTGGCTGCGAGGCTTAGCCCCTTAATGGATGGAGTTATTGAGCCGGATCAAGCAGGATTTATCCCAACTCGGCAAGGAGGGGACAATACTAAGCGGTTGCGTCACCTCATGGATCTGGTTCATCGCTCTCGGACGCAGGCCTTCTTGCTCTCTATCGATGCGGAGAAGGCCTTTGACCACATAGATCTGTTTGCTGTGCTGAGGGCGTTTGGGGTGGAGGACGTCTTCCTGCGGTGGGTCCAGTGCCTCTTGTGGCCCCTAAGGCGGCAGTGTGTGTGAATGGCTGTAGATCTGCCTTTTTCCCCATTAATAGGGGAACGAGACAGGGATGTCCCCTTTCCCTGTTGCTCTTTGTGCTCTATATGGAGCCCTTTGCGCAGCGCGTTCGGTCTAATATCGGTATCTCTGGGATCATGCTTGGGGCAGATATTCATAAGATTAGTCTGTATGCGGACGACGTCATCCTGGCCTTAACCCACCCTCAATCCTCTCTGCGGTATCTGTCGATGGAACTCCTCGAATTCCAGAAAGTAGCGGGATTTATAGTTAACTTCTCAAAATCACAAATTCTTCATATCTCTGTCCCTGATGCAGAAGTACTGGATTTGAGGCAGGGCTTCGCCTTCCAATGGGTACACTCCGACATTCCATACCTGGGTGTCGGATTGGCCCCATCTATTGCTAAAATGGTGTCCCTAAATTATACCTTGCTTGTTGATCATGTCACCAAAGCCCTTTCGGACTGGTCCCATCTCAATTTGGCCTGGTATGGGAGGCTGCGATAAAAATGACTGTACTCCCCCGTATATTGCATCTCTTCTAAATGCTGCCTTTGAGTCCCCCACCGGGTATTTTGCAGAAGCTACAGGGGCTCCTCAATAGGTTCTTATGGAATAATAAAAGGCTGCTGCTGGCATTGTCCATAGCTACTACCCCGAAGGCGGCAGGTGGGCTAGGCTTTCCCCTATTGATGGCGTATTTTCAAGCGTCCTGTCTTAGGTACATTGTAGAATGGAACAGGCCACTGTCTAGTAAGCATTGGAACTTTATGGACCAAACGGTGGCGGGTTGTAACATATGGCAGGAGTTGTGGTTGCTGCGCAAGAGTAGGGCATGGGGTCTGTATTCCTCCCCAGTGACTTCCCCGAGCCTAAAGGCATGGGACCAACTGGCGCAGCGAAAGTGGTGGACTACTTTTCCCTCCCCATTGACCCCTATCGTAGACAACCCGGACTTTATGCCAGGATGCAAGTCCTCAGTCTTCCATCGCTGGCGAGAGGAAGGCTGTAAGAGGGTGGCTTCCCTCTTTGACCTGGATGGTCAGCTTCCGTTTACCCGGTTATGTGCAGAATACTTCCAGCTGCCAAGGGCTGACTCTTTCCACTATTCACAGGTGGTGCATTGGGTGACCCAACCAGCCAATGTTGCCCCTATGTCTCGGCCCTTGACAGCGTTTGAAAAATGGTTAGTCTGCAAGATGGACGACCGAGGGTTCATCTTGGAGGTATATGCGATGATTATGCGCCATCCTCAGAAGCAGCATACGAAAGCGCAAGTCCGCTGGGAAATGGAGCTGGGGCGCCCCCTGACGAGAAAAGAGTGGGAGCACGTTTTCTATTGCACACAGCACATGGTCTCTAACACCGCGGGTACCGAGTCGGCCTACAAAGTAGCGGCCTATCGGTGCTATACTCCAGCGCGCGTCAAGGCATGGGATGTTAAGAAGTCAGGCCTCTGCTGGCAGGGGTGTGGCCTCTCAGGGACATTGGTGCACTTGCTGTGGCATTGCCCGAAGCTGGGGCGGTATTGGAACATGGTATTGGAGAAGTTGGATGCTGCATTTCAGATTACATTCCCCCGGATGCCTGAGCATGTGCTGTTAGGGCTTCCCCATCCTAAGTTCTTTCCATTGCACTCGCTGAAAGGTCGGCAGAGTGCTTTGGCTTTGTTGGTTGCGAGGCAGGTCCTCCTGGCGCAATGGGGATCCCCGGCCATACCTGACCCCCGAGATTGGATTCAAAGGCTCTGGCACATTCTAGCCATGGAACGGCTCGCATTGGGCATGGATGGGAAGGGCTCTGAATATGCTAAGCTCTTGGGTCCGTTCCTGCAACTCCTTTCCAAAGACCTTCGAGAAGTGACATGCCTGAAGTATCTACCAATCCTGCAACTCATTCCTTTAGAGCCTGCGGGGGCTACACCTGCTGTTTGAGTGCTGCTTGGTAGAATTGGTCGATCCTGGAGGGTGAAGGGTGTAGGTAGAAGCTGGTGCGGAGCGGGGTGGGAATGGGAGGGCTGTTAATGGGGGGTGGGAGGTTGGGCATTTTGTTTTTCTTGTTTGTTCACTTATAAAAGGTGGTTATAGCTCAGATGGGGCTGCTTCTAGAGCTCCTTCATCTACGCGGGGTCGCCCCACCGGGGTGTAGGTCCAGACGCTGTGTCATTGCTGTGAGAGTTTGCCCTGCCGGCAAGTTGATGTAGGCAGCTGGGCTGTGTACCAAGATGCTTTCCCGCATAATAAAAATGATTGACTCTAAAATCAGCCGAACTACCAATCCCTATTTACTCACCTGTTATCAGGAGAGAACCCAGTGCTGCATCTTTTAGCCCAGAACTGACCCTTAAAAGTAATTGTAAGCGAACTTACCAGTAACTTGTATTTCCTTCCATAGGAATCCATTGTGTGTTTTTCAAAAGAAAAGTTTCTAAGTGTTGATTTTTTAAACGTATAAATATTCCTCTAAAATCATCCGAACTACGAAATCCGATTTAGTCACCTGTTATCAGGAGAGAACGCAGTGCTGCATCTTTTAGCCCAGCACTGACCCTGAAAAGTAATTCTAAGCGTACTTACCAGTAACTTGTATTTCCTACCATAGGAATCCATTGTGTGGTTTTCACCAGAAAAGTTTTTAAGTGTCGATTTTTGAAACGTACAAATATTCCTCTAAAATCAGCTGAAGTACGAATTCCGATTTACTCACCTGTTATCAGGAGAGACGACAGTGCTGCATCTTTGAGCCCAGCACTGACCCTGAAAAGTAATTCTAAGCATACTTACCAGTAATTTGTATTTTCTTCCATAGGAATGCATTGTGTGGTTTTCACTAGAAAAGTTTCTAAGTGTCGATTTTTGAAACATACAAAAATTGCTATAAAATCAGCAGAACTACGAATTCCGATTTACTCACCTGTTATCAGAAGTGACCTCAGTGCTGCTTCTTTGAGCCCAGTAGTGATCCTGAAAAGTAATTCTAACAGTACTTACCAGTAACTTGTATTTCCTTCAAAAAGAATCCATTGTGTGCTTTTCACCAGAAAAGTTTCTAAGTGTCTATTTTCACAAAGTAAAAATATTCCTTAAAAATTGCCTGTATGACTTAAACGCAGTCTTTCGACTGTTTACAGGAGATGCACCCGTGCTGGATCCAGGATCCACCACTGAGTAAGAAAAAGTAACGTTAACACTACTTACCTGATAAGTGAATTTCCTCCCATAGGATAACATTGGTGATTCTTTGTGAAAAAGTTTCTGGCAACTTTTAAAATACAACAATATTGCTTAAAAATCACTACCTTAACCAAAACATTTTTACTCAACTGTTTACAGAAGATATCCCAGGACTGAATCTAGGATCTAGTCTTGTGGTTAAAAAAGTAATCCAAAAAGTAACTAATTGCATTTAACTAGAAATTCACATTGAGCTCATTGTTGCATTGTGTCTGAAATTGTGTTGCGCATTACAACAACTGTAACTACTGTACTTAAAAGTATATTGCCTTTTTGCAAAGTATTTAAACTAAAGTAATTCATTCTGAGAAAGTATATTTTGTAATGTAATTATAATGTAATTTAAAAAATAAAATATCTAAAAATAAATAGTTTAAAAAAATGTAGTAAATCAGTATCAAAAAAATAAATATAAGAATGAATACATTTAAAAATTGTCATTTACAAAACCTTTGGAATTCAGTGAAAAAACTATAGGTTTCAGACATGTTATAGTTAGGAATTAGCATTTAAAAAACCTTTGAAATTCACTGAAAAAAACATAGGTTTCAGACATGTTATAGTTAGGAATTAGCATTTAAAAAAACCTTGGAAATTCACTGAAAAAAACATAGGTTTTAGGGTTGTTATAGCTAGTTGGACATTTCACTCGTACAAAACCATTGACAGTTACATTTTAAATGGTACATTGTTGGTAGTTTGTAGTGGTCACGGTCACTAGGTTTAGTTTTGTTCATTTTTTGGGTGAGTTTATAATTTGCTATTTATTTATATATACTTACTTTCTTATATCTTTTTGCGGGTTTGTCATAGCTGTTATTTTCTGTCAGTTTTTCGGTTTTCAAGTTGTAGATGTTTTCTTTTAGGAAGTCTATTTAAAGAGATAAAAATTGGAGTGTGTTTTAATATTTATTTGCTATTGTACATTTTTAAGTTGAATAACAGTTACTTTTTAGTTTAAATATAGCTATTACTTACTTGGTTGTGCAGTTGTTGAGCTGTATATATGTCTTCTTTAATGGTTTGTTAAGAGAATCCAGCAACATTCTCTCGTATTGCACCGGATGTACTTTTTTGAAGTATTTGGTTGTTTAAATTAGTGTGCCTTTTATAATGTTGTTGATTTAATTGCTTATTTGATTTTATTGGTTAAAGTTATTTATAGTTTTATTTTATTGGTTGGTATAGAGTAGTTAGAATTTTTTTATCACTCGAGTCCTTCTATGGGTAAATGCTAATGTAAGTTTTATTTTTATGTGTGATATATAGTTTGATATCTTTAGTCATAACATTCTATATATATATATATATATATATATATATATATATATATATATATATATATATATATATATATATATATATATATATATATATATATATATTCACTGAAAAAAAACATAGGTTTCAGACATGTTATAGTTAGGAATTAGCATTCAAAAAACCTTAGAAATTCACTGAAAAAAACATAGGTTTTAGGGGTGTTATAGTTTGTTGGACATTTCACTCGTACAAAACCATTGAAATTCCGACGTTATAGTTGTACTAACTATAACTCGGGCGCCCACAATCTACTGCTGATAATGTCACATATTACAACACTCATGACATGGTCAGTGACATCACTGATGACACTGTTTGCAGTCCGACCATCCAAGAACCGCATGGGTCGGCGATCTACGGCACGACGTATTACGAGTTGTGTTGTCTGAAACGCGATTATCGCCACAGCAGTGTCTTCCGGGCAGGACCGTGTTGGTCTGGAATGTCGGTAGTGCATCCAATGACGCTGCAACGTCTGCAGTCCACCCGCTGAGGTCACTACGATTACACTGTTGTACTTTATGTCTCACAGCGATGATCAACAAATGGCGGTTACCCGACAGCAGTTGACCGCCGTAGTATACGCCCCCCCGAAAAAACAGTGACCAGTGGATGGATTAATAAACTACACACCTGATGTGCTTTGGCAAGTGGATACTCCAGAAAATCACACTATAAAACACACACCTTCCCTGACCAGCATCCTTTGCTTCCAAACTGCAGCACAGCAAGACAGGCATCCATTTATTGCCTTTTTAGATCAGGCACCCCTTTTTTCATCTCCCCATTTAGCACTCTCCACCACATGTAATTGATATTTTTGCACCTTTGTACCACTATCACTTGTGTGTTCTTCATTTATATACTCACTTACATTTTAGTTTTTTTCACCATGCTAGGGAAAAAACCTAGCTTCACTGAGCAAGAGTTGACAGTCATGGTGGAGGAAATCATTAGAGAACATCAACACATTTTTGGGTCCTAAGTCCAGCATACTCCTCCCAGTAGGAAAATAAAAATGTGGAACAGGGTAGTCAACAATGTGAATTCTGTTGGTACGACTGCACACACAGGGAGGCATTAGGAAGAGGTGGAATAACCTCAGGTTGAGGGCCAGCACCAAGTACAACAGCCACTACTTGGACTCTCAGTGGACTGGTGGTGGCCCCCCCAGTGCACCATTCCAACTCTTACCCTGGGAGAAGAAGGTCTTGGCCATCCTGCATACTGAGGGCTTGTCAGGAATAGAGGAGGGAGTGGACTCTGGTAAGTTACACTTCAATAACTCCCATAATATTACAATGTTCTGTTTGCACTCAACACTGCTTTTCCTATTCTTTGTAAGTGGGGTGTGTACAGTATTATGAGATGGCAAACAACACTGGCGCCATCAGTATTTATGGCTACATGATGGAATGCAGAGCTATAAATTGTTGTTCTATCATCTGCACAAGGATATAATACATGATGTAAGTGTCTACATATGTTAAGGTGAGAGTCCTCCACAGTTGTATGTTTCGCCCAATGTGTAAAGGACAATGTTCACTCATGCTGGAGATGCAGGTGATGTGTGCACACAGACAGGAGTGTGTAGACATGGGTGGGTTTGTTAGACATACAAAGAGACATTGATCTCTCTTATTGGACATGTTCAACTGTTGAGGCTATGTACTCAATGGTATGTACACTTACAGTTGTGTCTCACAAGCTGATCATCGATGCCATTGATGTTGCAGGGTAGAGTTATGTGAACTACATATGTAGACTTTTGAATGTACATTCACTGACTGATGACATGCAGCAGGGAGTGACATGCAGATTTATTGTGGTCATATGTGGGTGTTTAAACACTGTGATATATTGGTATTTGTGTGTGGTAAACATTTTGGGTACTGTGATGTGCCATCCTTTTTGGACACAAGTGACACCTCATATTCATGGACTGGAGATTATCTAAAACCTCTTAAGACTTTCACTTTTCTATTGAGTTGTAGAAATACAGTCTGAGGATGTTGTTTCCACCATGATCAATGTGGACTGGGGATGTTCCTAGCTGTAGGTGGGGTCTGGTACTAAGGATATATATGCAGCATCTGACAGAAAACGTAGGGGCATCTTGTCTACATGCAAGTTTAAGAATCCTTGTTGGTGGTGTGATCTGTGCACCTTTGATAATCTTATTTTTAAGAGCTGTTCGCACAGTGAGTTTACGCAGATGTCTTACACCTATTTCAGCTGTCTTTTCAGCATCACCCACAGCAAGCAGAGACTGTGCTGATGATGTTGGGGTGCAGCAGGCCACGGTGCCTCCAGTCGCGAGACTGACACAGATAGAGGCAGTGCCCCAGAGGGTGAGGGGATTCCATGGAGGCATCTGATTCAATGTCATCAGATACTGTGTCAACCTCAGTGTCAACTCCCTGGTGGTGGCATATCACACAGGACCTGTGTCCACCACATCCTTGTCCACCACCCCTGTTCCATCTCCACCCTCCCTGCTACTTCCCAACAAGTTGTCTGGCTCCCTTCACTGAAACAAGGCGGTGTCTCCATTGCTCCAGGGACCTCAACCCCCTGACCCCCCAACTGCCCTGAGTGAGAAAGCTATTGCTCTCCTGAGACAGATCTCTGTTGGTTAGACTGCACTGCTGAATACCATCCAGGGGCAGTCCACCCAGATGACGCAGATGCTGGTCTACCTGGTAGGCATTCACAATAGTATATCTGTCCTACAGAGGTCGTTTCAGGCTCTGTCCTCCTCACTTATGGCAGCCTTCCACCCACCCCTGCCTTCCACCTTACCTCCTGCCTTTTCTCTATCCCAATTCCTTTCAGCTAGACATGTCCATAGCAAATGCAGACTGAAGCACACACCCACAATAACATCCACACACAGAACACATATACCAGAACCCAGGAAAAAGTCCAGACATGCAACCACTCAACAGACACTCACCTCCGTCACCAGCCCCACCACAAACATACCCACAGTCCCTACACCAACAGACACAGCCCAGACATACAGCATACCCAGCACATCCATAGCAAGCACCCAAAAAAGCATGCAAATGCAAAACTGCACTCAAACAACAGATACCTACAATACAGACACAACATACATCAGACCCAAACACACCAGCACCAACAACACACACACAAAACACTCACTGTTACCCCCTCTACCTCCAAAAGCCACCCCCTGTCGCCCCACCTCCCCAGGCTTCCAAGGAAAGCCCTATGTTTGACTTTGCCCATACCTCTACCACAGCCACTCCCCCTTCTGAAAGTCAAGCCAGCTCCTCACAATACTGACCCCTGCCCTCCCAAATAACATCATTGATTTGGCTGGACTGTCCACTAGAGGCCCCTATCCTTGGGAGGTTTTCCTGGCAGTCAGTAAAGGCATGTTTCGTGGTACAAGATTATGCTGTGGCACATGGATAATTAATGGACTGGCCATTGGCTTTTCTATTTTTTTGGGATTTATTTAAATCCATTCATTAAACACTTTCACAGTTTGGAAGACATTAGCCCTGCCATTACTTTTGTATTGAGTTGATGTTATTGTATAGTTAGTGCTGTGTGACCAGAGTTATAATAATCCACATTTGTAAAGCGCGAACAATCACCCATAAGGGTCTCTAGGAGCTGGGGACGTCGGGAAGATTAAAGCAATCCATTGCTTAGAGTCACATATTGCTGGGCTAATCTGCCGCCGGGGATTGAACCGTGATCCCCAGATTCCAGCATCAGTCGCCCTGGCCCCGGCGCCACACCTCTCCCCTCAGTTGTGTCTGTTTGATCCCTGATTGCTGATCCAGTTGAAGTGTTTAGTATGATGTGGCCGGGAATCCAGTGCTGGAGTTAGACAGGACAAAGGTAAATGTTGGGTGGATGCCTATGTGGGTTGACATCCAGATGGGGCAGACATTGCATTGGGTGACATGTTATGTGGTAAGTATTTCAGCTTGGCCTGGCCACTGTAAACGTAATTGAGCTTGCCCTTCTCACTATGATGTAGCATGGGTGTATGTTTGGTGTGTTGAAGTTAGATATTTATGTATCCACACATGGAGGGTGTCAACTTGTCATCTCTATGTGTAGTTCAGCATGGACATGTGCCCATTTTGCAGTGTGTGTCGTACAGCTACTTCATCTAGATGTGTGCCATATGCTGTAAGTGCTGTGTTTGCTTTTATAAGGTGAACCTACCCATAGCCTGTCCATGCCTGCCACTTGGTTATTCTATTGGTTGTCCCTGATATACTTCAGTTCCCAGGTCCAGCGCACATAGTGTTTGTCAGACATGCAAAATGTTCTAAGCACCAGGGCCCCAGCCTTTCAGGGTTCCCCGTATAGAGGCGTGGCTATCCTTCAGAGAGTGTTTCCATTGTGCCCTTAGATTGTTTTTCACACTGCTTCTATGTATTCCCATTGACTGACATTGCCTTTTCTTTCAGGTGATTGTTGAGAGATCACTACAGAGTTGTAGCAGAGAAAAAGTGTTTCACTTTAATGACATCTCCATACTGATGTTTCTTTGACCTCACAACAGGACCTGGGTTGTGGGCAATATAAGTATGTCATATTTACTATGGCATACTAGTCACAGTTAGTTGCAGTCACAGGGCCTCACAGTAGTTGTAGTCAATTCAATGTCACTTTACCAACACTTGACAAATGATAAGCTGCTGAGTAGTATAGATCAGTGGTGACATAGCGGACAAGTGAGAAAGGGCAAAAAGAGAGTAGCATCTTGGTCAGAGTTGCACTCACAGGGCCTCATGGTAGTTGTGGTCAGTTCAATATCAGTTCAGAAAAACTTTATTTCGGATGATATGACCATAAAAGTATAAATACAATAGAATCCATTTCATTAAATTAAGATAGAATAGTAAAAAGGAATCCATCCATTTTAAAAAGGAGCATGTCGATCATCTTGATGTTTCATAGAGTAGTCTACAGTAAAACATGTCCGAATCCGTTGACCTCTTTAAAGTGCATGTGTAAAATACTAACAATTACAGAAGGAAATTGCCATGAAGTACAACTTCTCAATTATGGCTGGAAAAGTAGAATTGATTTTAGACAACGTTCAAGTGCTTTCCTTTGGTTGTGGAATGGTGGATCCATGGAGATTGTAACGCTTGCAAGGGAAGGTAAAAACTTAGCGCGTCAATAAAATTAGAGTTTATAAAAAGACATAAAAAATCTGATTAATCCAATGTTAGTTGGGGGCCTTATGTGCACATGTGGCTTTAATAGCAAGTTGTAAAAGTGACCGCCATCTACGCCACATTGAAATTAGAAATCGGGATACCGAGAATACAATGGGCACACAAGTGTCAGTCTTCAAGACTCTCAACACCTCATCACAAGGCACGAACCCTAGATTCCTACAGAACTGGATGAGCCAGCGCTGCCTAAAAAGTTGGTAGCCAGGGCAGA
The DNA here is from genome assembly GCF_964263255.1 of Lissotriton vulgaris. Taxonomy (NCBI): domain Eukaryota; kingdom Metazoa; phylum Chordata; class Amphibia; order Caudata; family Salamandridae; genus Lissotriton; species Lissotriton vulgaris. Next base: position 821,273,945 of record NC_141685.1, on the reverse strand, counting down.
AGAAAAAGACATGGAACTCTGACTCTTCCTCACAGCTGCAAACAGGGTACCCTCGCAAAGCTGTCTTCGACCATTTACATGAGAAAGCACGAAGTGTCAGGGTACCATGTCTAAACTGGACATATAATTTCCTTGCCAGGGGAGGTTGAATGACTTCCAGGAAGAGCTCAAATGTATATTCATCTTTCAATTGCAAAATTTCGGCGCTTAGATGCCCTAGGGTCGAGCGAGCTCCCTATGAGGCTGCAAGACATTTGGTAGGTTTTAACTAATTTGGTGCAGGTGATTGCAATGCACACTTCCTCTGGGTTGCTCCAAAGACTAGTCATTCCCATCCTAATACATTCATCCTTAATGTATGGGAACCACAGGATTGTATCTACACCCAGGAGACTCAGTAGTTCTTTTAATTCTGATCGATAGGCTGCCAATTCCGGCGTCACCCACAGATACCGCCCGAAGGTTAGGGGTCTGAGACCAATCTCATCCCCAATTACTCTGATTCCTAAATCCAGTCATAGGGGGATGAAAGGGGTTCTTAGAGGGAGACCCAGGATCCACCTCATGAAACTATTGTCTACACTTCTCAAGTTACTACAAGAATAATGTCCCCATAGTTCTGCCCCGTACATTGTCGCACTCTACTTTTTTAAACTTATATGTAATCATTTTGTCCTAGTATTAATCAATTTTTCACATATCTGTTTGTATATTGCCTTCATGGATTTGTTTATCTTTTGTATTTAGGTGATACCTACTGTATTCCAATTGTATGTTTTTGTATTGACATTCAACACATGATCCATATATTAACTTGTGTATAGTTTAGGGAGTTTGTGTGTTTTTTTGCCATGCATGGTGGTCACAGGCCGGCAGGAAAATATAGTGACACCCAGAGGCCCTATATCTGACAGCCCATTTGGTCATCAACTTACAGTGAAAGCCATCCACTCTTCACATGCAAAGATGCCTGCCCCTATTATCTGGTGGACAGCCATCAAGGCAAGAGTCTCTGACTCAGAGCTACCTAAGACTCCATCACAGGAAACCCAGCTACTCGCCACCTCTGAATGGGTCAGAGGAACCATGAGTTTGGCAGGCGGAACATCCATACAACTCTAAACCACCCTGTGGGTTCCAATAGCAAAGACTCAGTGGGAAAATATTGCAAGGTTATCCCAGCAGTAACGTCGGTGGTTACGATTTCGAACTGTTCCTACTCAGAGTTTTTGCCATGGAACATAACAAGCATTTGCAATGAAATAGGTGTCGCATTTACGAGAGTTTGAGCGATTGGCATTGTAAATGACAATGCCTTTTATTTATGTGTTATTTTAAAAACAGATAAACAAAAGACATTGTCATTTTCAATGCTTTGCAAATGCATTAGTGCTCTAAAAATGTTTTAAAAGCGTTAGAAGAGAGAGTGTCCTGCCTGCTACAGCAAACAGCTTTCCATCAAAAGGAGCCTAGGATCAGAGTGCCCATGCCCAGAAACTCACATTGACACTTTGGTTCTCCTTTGTTCCTTTTTTAGGTCTCGCCTGGAAATAGCATCCGAAGGATGCGTCCAGGCTGGAGACTTATAGCTAGCTGACACGGGGGAATGAGGGACAAGAAACTGTCACGAGCTTATCCTTGGCTGGATTGAGCTGCGTGCACGAGCTTTCTGCCTTCAGCCTTCAGTTTCTTTTACAATGTTTCTTTTTCTTTGTGTGAGCTTGCCTTAACCGACAATGTTTCTTTCTTGGTGTGATCGTTGTTTCACTTTCGTTTCCCGTGTCTCAGACTAGAGTGTGTTTGTTCTGAACACGAAATATGGGGCACAAGGCACACATTCACTTGACACGAAGCAATCAAACAGCAAAGAGCACATTTTAAATACAGCCGTCCGACTGCGTGCAATCAAACAGCACAGAGCACATTTTAAATACAGGGTCACTTTTCAACACGAAATAAATAGAATATCATGTGTCTTTAACGCATGCCTGCCTGCCTTAGGGATCACGCCAGCAACTCCCCGGGCGGCGGCGCCACACCTCCAACTCCCGGCGCAGCCCAGGCAGCAAAGCAACAGAGGCTGTCCCGGTGTGTGCATGAATGGCGGTGGCAGTCTTCAGGGCGTCGGGGCAGCTCCTAGACCAAGCCTGCCTCAGCTCGAGCCGCCCGTCTCAGGGTTCCTGCCTCAGGGGAAGGTCCGGTCCGGGAAGGTGCTGTGTCGACGGGAGTCGCAGCACACGCGCCCCAGCGCCTGCTCGCACATCCGGCCATCGACACTCAAAACAGGGGGGGTGATCCTCCGCAATGTTCGACCACCCTAACCCACACACCAGGCGATCACTCCGCTACCCCAGCCAGGGCCATCCTCACCGCTATTTCGCCATCAGCCGGGATCCTGTCTCCGCAATCTCTCGGCGGGGCAGGGCGCCCCCGGGTGCGCAGCCCTCACGCCGCGAGTCCGCTCACCAGCGCAGGCAGGATTGTAGGGACACCCAGGTCTGACCGGCGACTTCCGGTCTCGGCTTCCGGCACCAGTGATGATCTCGTGCTTGCCCTCTGCCTCCCGCTACTATCTCTGCTGCCACTGCTGATACCGTGATCCTCAGAGCCCCAGGGATTTTCTGCGATGCCTCTTGCAGTACGCGGTTAGTGGGTGAGCTCTGTACCTCAGGTTCCTTGGTAGCAGCTCGCGGCCGCCTCTCGCCTCTCACCGCTGCCGCATGCATGCACACGCATTTACACTTACACGCAGGCACCCAGACAGGCAACCCCCCACAGTCACACACACACACACACACGCATACACACAGACTCCAAGACACAGACACACACACACACACGCACGCTCACACACATGCACAGCCCGTCGCCGCACGCGCGCGCACACACACACGCCCCCCCCAACAAGGCGAAGCCCAACTCACCGGCTTCCTCGGCTTTCACCGGCAGCAGGACTCTTCCTTCCTTCTTCGGCACCGGGGCGCAGGGTAGGCTCCTGCCTGCTCCGGTGCTCAAAACAATCGCGGGCTTCCTCGGCTCTCACCGGCAGCAGGACTCTTCCTTCCTTCTTCGGCACCGGGGCGCAGGGTAGGCTCCTGCCTGCTCCGGTGCTCAAAACAATCGCGGCTCTTCCGTGGGAGGCGTGGTAGGCTCCCGCCCTCCTACTTCCTGTTTCCGGTTGTCCCGCCCGGCCTGCCTGACTTCCTGGTCGCAGGCCGGCGGCGGACTGCAGCACGCGCCATGCTTGTTCCAAGGAGAGGCCGGCGGCTTGAGCAGGGGGATGGGCAGTTTGGTGTTTGCGTGGTATAGGGAGGTGAGAGCCCAGCAGGAGGACGACAACTTGGAGTTTGTTCTCATTTCATTATATTTAATTAGTGTTCTGTGTATTTGTCAGCCTTTTTAAGACTTTCCAGTGCGGACTTCCAGCGCTGTTACGATTCATTGGATGATGAACTTGAACGTTCTCCGCCTTAGTTCCTGAAAACGCCAGGGGCACGTTTTACTTTTCCTTTCACCTTGTTGAAGGTATTAGTTACAGAACGCATCCATCCATTCAGCAGGCAGGATGGTCTTTAGGGGAACCTCCAGCGCCCTTTATATAGAACAAAACTAGAAATTCCCGTTGGTGTATTTGGCTCATCTTTCGTCCCTCTTTTATCAGTGCCCGTCTCACTCGCCTTCTCTTTTCTAGCGCCAGCCAGACAGCAGATGTCCGCCTGCTCGAGGTTTTTTGTTTGTTGCTGATTGTATCGCACGCTAATCTTTGAAAAGAAGTATGGTGACTCCTTGCAGCAGACAAATGCAGAGTGCAGAGTGACAGTAAGTGCAGAGTGCGTGCAGAGTGAGTGCAGAGTGCGTGCAGAGTGACAGTGAGTGCAGAGTGAGTGCAGAGTGAGTGCAGAGTGAGTGCAGAGTGACAGTGAGTGCGGAGTGACAGTGAGTGCAGAGTGAGTGCAGAGTGACAGTGAGTGCGGAGTGACAGTGAGTGCGGAGTGACAGTGAGTGCGGAGTGACAGTGAGTGCGGAGTAACAGTGAGTGCGGAGTGACAGTGAGTGCAGAGTGACAGTGAGTGCAGAGTGACAGTGAGTGCAGAGTGACAGTGAGTGCAGAGTGACAGTGAGTGCAGAGTGCGTGCAGAAACAGTGAGTGCAGAGTGCGTGCAGAGTGACAGTGAGTGCAGAGTGACAGTGAGTGCAGAGTGAGTGCAGAGTGCAGGGTGAGTGCAGAGTGACAGTGAGTGCAGAGTGACAGTGAGTGCAGAGTGACAGTGAGTGCAGAGTGAGTGCAGAGTGAGTGCGGAGTGACAGTGAGTGCGGAGTGACAGTGAGTGCGGAGTGACAGTGAGTGCGGAGTGACAGTGAGTGCAGAGTGAGTGCAGAGTGACAGTGAGTGCAGAGTGACAGTGAGTGCAGAGTGACAGTGAGTGCAGAGTGACAGTGAGTGCAGAGTGACAGTGAGTGCAGAGTGACAGTGAGTGCAGAGTGTGTGCAGAGTGACAGTGAGTGCAGAGTGCGTGCAGAGTGACAGTGCGTGCAGAGTGACAGTGAGTGCAGAGTGTGTGCAGAGTGACAGTGAGTGCAGAGTGTGTGCAGAGTGACAGTGAGTGCAGAGTGTGTGCAGAGTGACAGTGAGTGCAGAGTGCGTGCAGAGTGACAGTGCGTGCAGAGTGACAGTGAGTGCAGAGTGAGTGCAGAGTGACAGTGAGTGCAGAGTGACAGTGAGTGCAGAGTGACAGTGCGTGCAGAGTGCATGCAGAGTGACAGTGCGTGCAGAGTGACAGTGAGTGCAGAGTGCGTGCAGAGTGACAGTGAGTGCAGAGTGACAGTGAGTGCAGAGTGACAGTGAGTGCAGAGTAACAATGAGTGCAGAGTGACAGTGCGTGCAGAGTGACAATGCGTGCAGAGTGACAGTGAGTGCAGAGTGACAGTGAGTGCAGAGTGACAGTGAGTGCAGAGTGCGTGCAGAGTGACAGTGAGTGCAGAGTGACAGTGAGTGCAGAGTGACAGTGAGTGCAGAGTGACAGTGAGTGCAGAGTGTGTGCAGAGTGACAGTGAGTGCAGAGTGCGTGCAGAGTGACAGTGAGTGCAGAGTGCGTGCAGAGTGACAGTGAGTGCAGAGTGACAGTGAGTACAGTCACTCAGCACCACCACATTATCACTCAGAACCACCACAGCACCACTCAGAACCACCACAGCACCACTCAGCACCACCACAGCATCACTCAGCATCACTCAGCACCACCACAGCACCACCACAGCACCACCACAGCACCACCATAGCACCACTCAGCACCACCACAGCATCACTCAGCATCACCACAGCCCCATTCAGCACCACCACAGCATCACTCAGCACCACCACAGCACAAATATGTTCTCTCAATGTTTCGAGCTTTATTACAAATGTCACAAAAAGATGTTAATATTTCACTTCTGTTCTTGGATTTCGTTACAATAAAATACACTGAACATAATCTTCACAAAAGTTATTTACAAAAGTTTAAGCTATTGCCATTATAAATTACAATCACTTTTATTAAGTATTAAAAAAAATTAAAAGCCATTGTTATTTGTAATATCAATACATCTAAGTCACGTAAATACAAATGTTGCATTACAAATGCTACAGGTGTCACATTTGCGAAAGTTATAACTATTGGCATTGTAAATGACAAAGCTATTAATTTAGCTATTTTCAAAACCAACACATAAATGAACATTTGGTGAATTACCATTAACATATTTGACTTTTTTACTAAGATATTATTGTACTCTTTTATGCAAACAAAATTTAGATACTGCATAAATAAGTTTAATAAAACATATTTTACATGTAGCTTTTTATGTAAAAAAAAACTATAGCACAAAGCAAAAAACAATTGCCATTTACAATGCTAATAGCTCAAACTTAAATAATGCGAGACCTATTGCATTGCAAATGCTTGTTATATTCAGGCTTCAAATATTCATGACTCCTGTTCCCCATATGCGATCTTGACTATGTTGGTGTTGTTTTATGTTTTACCATTTTCATTAAATTGGTTTGGTAATATTATTGTTCGATTTCAAATATTAAACAAGCACTTTTCTTCGACACAAGAGATATGACTTTGTCCCAAAATTACAAAAAGCTCGGGATTCCTTATCGAATCATGCTTAATTAAACAAGACGATGACTGTTATGAGAGTTCATATCTTCTCCGTTATTTATAATAATAAAGAAACTTACATGGACGCTTAGGTGCTCCTTTGTGTGTTTTTGACATTTAAACGTTAAACTTTCATAATTCCTTGTAACCTTATCTGATGTTGATTATTTTAGTTTTGATTTACGTTACATTTTCTCCTTTTTTTAGTAAATTGGTTGATTTCTTGAACTAAATGAAGTTTAGTGCTGCTTTGATTATAATATAACAAGCACTTTTCTATTAAATCCGTTTGTGTCAAACTTACCAAAGGTAAGCATGCTTTACTAAACACAGCTACACTGCCTCGAGGCTCCACCTTTCCGCTCTCTCTAACTTTCTTGCATTCTCTTTTATATATTGATCAGTTTTCCCCCTTTTCTCACTTCTCAAGCTACTTTCTTCTCTCACTCAGGCAGTTTTTCTGCTCGTTTCGCCTTTCACCTCGTTTCTGCCTTTGCTTAAAGCTCTTTGTAGCCCTTTTTGCTTTAGCTCTTCTGCTTTTCACCTCTTTTCTGCCTCGTGCGTAAAGATATTTGCAGCCCAATTCCATTTTAACTCAGCTCCTCTACTTCTCGCCTCATTATCTACATTTTGCTTCAGCTCTTTTCTGCTGTTTTCTCTTTTGCCCGACTCCCTCAGTTTCAGCCAGTTCAGTTTTTTTTAGCTCTTTTTCACCCGTTATGCTCTTTTTAGGTTTCGACCTGGCGAAAAGCTGCGGAAGCAGCGATTCGCGCAGGCGAAATCTTTTGTTTTGCAGTATGGGAGACTTGAATCCGCCCCTTCTTCCATTGGCTAGCTCCATAAATGGAGGCTAGCCATTGGAAGACAGAGGCGTCCGTCATTCACCGAGGCGACTCGTGGGCGTTCCTGGGATGTTTTTCTCATCCAGCCCCTTTTAGGACGTCAGTGCGGCGGTGGGCGGGGTTTATTTTTCTGTTCGGCGAGGTTTCTTTTCGTCATTCCGCGGCCGACCGCCGCCGGAGGAAGTCCAGGTCCAGGTGAGTGCTTTCCGTGTGTTCCCGCACCCCCCTCCCGCTGTCCGTCTTCCCGTTCCTGACCCCCCCCGCAGTTTGTGTCCCCGTTCCTGCCCGCCTCCCGCTGTCCGTGTGCCTGCCCGCCCCCCTCCCGCTGTCCGTGTGCCTCCCGCTGTCCGTTCATCTATTCGTGTCCCCGTTCCCAAGCACAAGCACAAGCACAATTGTCCCTGTCATTAAATTACAAGATATTTTGTGGTAATCTTCTACGCCTTTTGCAAGTGCACACAATCTCCATTGATCTGTCGATTGCACACTTCATGTCCTCTTTCCCATCTACGCCACAAGGGCGGTGCATATGGCTCTTATAAACTAACGGGTTAACTTCTCAGATGAGTTCCCAAAGTATGGCGGGCAGGATTGTTAGAGTATCCCTAGCAAAGGGGGTGCAGGATCCCGAGCAAACGGCTAAACTAAATGGTGCCCCTTCACCTGACAGCAAACCTAGAACCTTCCAGCTTTTTCGAATAGTTTATTTGATTTCTCTTTAATATGATTTGCTTCAGGCATCTTTTGTGGGGCTTTAAGTAAATCAAATCACAGATGTTTAACATTTCACCCGCCGATTTACCTGTCAGCACAGTCTCTCTGGAGAGGGGAAATATTTCCAAAACGAGGCTAAAAACTTCTTTAAAGGTATAAAGTTTCAATGATTGGCCAGTAGTCAAGACAACTATGCCAGGCTCTCTTGCAGCACAATTTTCCCCCTTTTCTTCTCACGGATTTCAGGACAACGCTGTCTTCAACCCACACCATTAACCCGACAAACGTCGAAAATAAACCCCACTCCTTGGAAAATTAAACGAACCAGTCCGCAAAGTGCCATCAAGTCCTCGCTAAGATTTCCCCTCTTTCGCCCTCAGCTTTCCCTTGACACGGGGGGTGGGGCCCTTCCTTTGACAGTGCGCGCCGCTGGTGACCTGCAGCAAAAGGCAGGGCCCTAATAACCAAAATTAACATGAATAGCCTAGTCTTTAATGGCAATTACCGCTACTCTCGTCACCATGGCAACGTGCCTGCAGCAAACAAAAATTGTCCCGTTCCGGCCCCCCTCCCGCTGTCCGTGTGCCTCCCCGCCCCCCTCCCGCTGTCCGTGTGCCTCCCGCTGTCCGTTCATCCATTCTCTGGCAGACAATGCCTTCTCCATGATCAAAGGAGCAAAAGGATGGGGCATTCACAGTGAAGATCATGCTCACTCTGCAAGGGATATTATGAATAGCATAACCCATTTAGCTGCAAGAGATTATCTGTGTCTACAGTGTTGTAATAGCTGCGAGGACAGTGCTATCAGGACTAAGTGCACAGTGTTGTAATAGCTGAGAGGACAGTGTTGCTGTGACAGGGCACAGTGTTGTAATAGCTGAGAGGACAGTGCTGTTGTGACAGTGCATAGTGTGTTAAAAGCTGTAAGGACAGTGTGGCTGTGACAGTGCACAGTGTTGTAATAGCTGACAGGGCAGTGCTGTCATGACTAAGTGCACAGTGTTGTAATAGCTAAGAGGACAGTGCTGCTGTGACAGTGCACAGTGTTGTAATAGCTAAGAGGACGCTGTCCGTCTTCCCGTTCCTGCCCCCCCGCTGTTCATGTCCCCGTTCCCTCCCCCCTCCCACTGTCCGTGTGCCTGCCCGCCCCCCTCCAGCTGTCAGTGTGCCTCCCGCTGTCCGTTCATCCATTCGTGTCCCCGTTCCCGCCCCCCTCCCGCTGTCCGTGTGCCTGCCCGCCCCCCTCCCGCTGTCTGTGTGCCTCCCGCTGTCCGTTCATCCATTCTCTGGCAGACAATGCCTTCTCCATGATCAAAGGAGCAAAAGGATGGGGCATTCACAGTGAAGATCATGCTCACTCTGCACGGGATATTATGAATAGCATGACCCATTTAGCTGCAAGAAATTATCTGGCTAGTATCTTGGAATATGCATTTCAGTGAGAAGGACTCTGTTCGTCATTAAAAGACGCTTTCCGTTAACCCTTGCTCGCTATCTGTGTTTGGCTGCATACTTTCTCAGCATATTTTCTCTTGTGTTAATACACTTTTTTATTTATGGGTTCTCGTAACTTCAACTGACCCTGCTTTACAGAACTGTGCCGCAGTTTATTATAGCAAGTACATTAGGCAAAATCACATCATTCAGTGAGAACATCTTCTGTCCGGGATACCACTGGTACGCACTAACATCCACTTCCCCTCTCTGACTCGAGCTACCACAGAAATCACCCCTTGACTCTACCTTTGCCTTTGACCTACACCGCTCCACCGCCTGTCAGCTAGGTTCATGCTTTACAAAGGCCACATAAATACATACCTACCATGAGGGACATTTTTGGTGGAAAAGCTCACAAAAAATACCACTGTGACTGCTCCAGAGTGTGTGTGTGTGTGTGTATGTGACTGCTCCAGTGTGGGTGTGTGTGTGTGTGTGTGACTGCTCCAGTGGGTGTGTGTATGTGACTGCTCTGGTTGTGTGGGGGGGGGGGGGGGGCTCTGGGTGTGTGTGTGTGGCTCTGGGTGTGGCTGGCTCTGGGTGTGTGTGGCTGGCTCTGGGTGTGTGTGGCTGGCTCTGTGTGTGTGTGTGGCTGGCTCTGTGTGTGTGTGGCTGGCTCTGTGTGTGTGTGGCTGGCTCTGTGTGTGTGTGGCTGGCTCTGTGTGTGTGTGGCTGGCTCTGGGTGTGTGTGTGTGGCTCTGGTGTGTGTGTGGGTGGTAGTAATTGCTGTCTGCTGAGCTCATCCGTAGGGTACAATAGTTCTCACATTTGCGAGAGATTAAGCTATTGGCAATGTAAATGACAATGCCATTTATTTATCTGTTTTCAAAACCAACATATAAATACAAATTTTGTCATTTACAATGCCAATAGCTCTAACTTCTCCAAAGGCGAAACCGTTGCATTGTAATGCTTGTTATAAGCTGTTTCCTGCTTTTTCCTCCTTCGTGCGCTCTTCGCCCCTAAACCCTCCTGTACCTTTTTCTTGCCGCCCGCCTGCCCTGCTTTTTACCTGCTCTCCTGCATCTTCTTAGTGCTCTGCCGTGCAGCCCCACCCATTGCCCCAGTGCCATCTCAGCACCTATTTAATGGTGGACGCACCCTGCAGCCCATCTTTGCCCATCCATGCCTGGACCATGCCCAGTGCCAGGATCCTGGCTCCAATCGTCCCCCAGTGACACACCAAGGCACTCCTCCAGTTCCTCAACCCAGCAGCCGGGGACTCATCTCCACAACAGGGGCCTTCAACTGCACCCTCTGCTGCTTCACCTCAGCAACCTATCTACACATCCTACAAAAGCACCAGCAACACCCCACACTACAGCAAACCTTCACCCCAGCACTCATTCACATGCATGCTACTCAACACCCACTCACTCTGCAAACAAGAAACCACATTCTTGGACCTTCTGAGCAGTGACACACCAGACCTCTTTTTCCACACAGAAACCACGACAATCCCAGTAGGCTATAAGATTGCACAACAAGACCTCATTCACAACCCAGGAGGAGGACTTACAATCATCTACAAAGACTCCACCAAATGCTTAACGATTAGGGAAAATGCCTGCCCTTTTATGGAACACCTGCACTTCTCACTGCAAATCTCCCAAAAACTTCACCCTAAATGGAACCCTCACTAACCGGCCACCAGGACACAAGCTACCTTCTCCAGCTTTATAACAGACTTCATCACCCCCTCACCATCGCATCCAAATCCTTCATACTCCACAGTGACCTCAACATCCACCTAGAAGACAGAACCAACCTGTGCTCCACCACACTTCTCGAAACCCTGAACAACATTAGACTAACCTAACTCATCTCAAAACCCACATACATCACTACACCCTGGACCCCATCTTCACCATATGTGACTGCATTAAGGACTAAACCTCACCCCTCACCTGAACCGACCACTACATATTCCACCTCCGAATCAACACACCGTAAACCTACACACCCATCTTAGCCAGGCTACCCACCTGCAGCTCTGGCAAAATCACAGAACTGGACTGGATAAACTCCCTCAGCATGGATCAATGGAAAGCCACAGACAACCTCACCAATGACATTCTCAACGTCAATGATTGGATAAAGAACATCGCAGACTACCTCACACCCATCAAACTCAACAAACAAAGAACCAAATACAAGCCAGCTGGTACACAGATGCCTCCGAGGCTCCAAACAACATTGCAAACAGCTAGAAAGAAAATCAAGAGCCAGACAAGAAGCTATCTGAGAAACACCTGCAAAGCTGCACTCAGGCTCTGCTAGCAGCTAAGAAACATCAAGAAAAGAGAGCAAACAGAAGGCTTTCAAGGGAGCTTCGACCGCTGCAAGGAAATCTTTTAGTCATCAAGGTCTTCACCATACCCACTGCCTCTATCAACATTACCCCTCCCAAGAACTCTGCAACACTCTATCCAACTTCTTCCACAGCGAAATCGCAAACATCTACAGCAACTTCACACACCAACCTATTGAACTCATCGCAAACCTGCCCATCACCAATCATGACAATCACCTGACCGCTTGGAATACATTCACCAGAGAAGTACAGTCACAACCATGCAGATCATTGACTAATAGAGCCCAACAGATAAATGCCCCCACCACATCTACAACCTCGGTGCATCACTAATCAACCAAACCCTCACCACGTCATCTACAACTCCATCACCTCTGCCACCTAACCGGAAGACTGGAAGCAATTTAGAAGCCAACACCCTCCTTAAGAAACCTTCAGCTGATCCAATCCAACTGGCAATCTTCCATCCTATCTACTTGCTCTCATGCCCAGCTAAGGTCATCAAAAACCAACCTCCTAAGCACCTCGAGCTCCACCATCCATAGAAAGCACTCATTCATGCTTCAGAAACAATCACAGCACAGACACAGCACTCATCTGAGCCATCGGCAACATCAGGGTCATTCTGGACCAAGAAGAAACAGCAGCCCTCACACTGCTGGACCACTCTGCAGCAATCAACACAATCTCACACAACACAGTCATCAGAAGACTCCATGAGATCAGCATCCAGGGACCAGATCTCACCTAGATTTGCTCCATCCTCATAGGAAAAACCCAAAGTGTCAGACTGCCACCCTTCACGTCGAAGACCAACAACCTAATTTGCGGACTCCCCCAGGGATCATGCCCCAGCCCAACCCTGTTTAACATCGGTATGACATCACTAGTACTAACACCAACACCCACCAGCCACTCAAGACACCCAGTGATTATCCAGAAAGACAAGTTCAACATGACCCAAAAAGTCAACGCAGTGAGCTCCGCCTGCTTTCACATCCTGTGAATGCTGCAGAAAATCTTCAAGAGCCTGCCACAAAACACAAGACATACCGTCAAGCAAGCTCTCATCACAAGCAGACACGACTATGGCAATGCAATCTATGCCGGAATCTCCAAGCAACTCCGGCACAGACTTCAGACCATCCAGATCACCACACTCATCCTCAACCTCCCATGCGCACCTACATCTAACCTCACCTCAGAGAGCTCTACTGGCTCCCCTTTCATAAACAAGCACAGGGAATCCAAACTACTGAAAAACACATACAAAGCCCTGCACAACAGCCTCATGCACTTCCACAATCCTGACAGACACCTATGCTCAGACTTTCTCTCACTTGCACCAACGCACATCCTCAAACGCAGAGCAGGAGGCTGCTCATTCTTCTACATCGCACTCATAACTTGGAACGGCCTCTCACAACATATCAGACCTCCTCCCCCCTTCTTGAGTTCTGCACGAAGCTGAAAACCTGTTTCTTCGAATAAGTTTGCAGGGACCACCGCCTACACATCTGCTCTAGCGCCTGGATACCCTCCTGTGTCATAAAGGGGTTCTACAAATTTACATAACAAGACCTTGACTTTAGTGGGACTACATGCCTACTCCCCCATTAAAGTAACCCAGGATCTCACATAGATCAATGTTCTATTTGATTATTTAAAGCATTCTTAAAGTATGTTTTTTTGTGTAATACTTCACACTAATCCAGTAGGTGAATTATTTAATTGGCCCTTGACACTACAGATGAATACTTTTTCGGTCCTATTGTTAGATCATGTATTGATTGATAAAGGATTGAGCCTTCAGCAAATTGTACTTATTAAATCATATGAAGGCTTCATTTTGCCAGTAAATAATTTAGCAGTCTTGTAAATCATAAAGGATTTGATTATTTGGGTTTTCTCCTTTGACACTATATAGCTCCTGAATTAAAAACGTATAAATACAGGGCCTCATTTACAATATTTTTGATGCACGTCCGCACAACAAACCTTCTTGCTGTGCTGCAGTTAATCAAAAGAAAAGGCCAGTAATGCACCGTATCTACAAGATACGGCTCATTCCTGTCATTTTCCCCTACACAGGCGTATAATGGGCTGCCAACCACCAACGCAGGCACCCTTGCACCATCTGCGTTGTTGGGGTGATTTTTTTGTGAAGGAAGGGATACCTTCCTGCACAAAAACAATCCCAATGGGAAACAACACTTACAACGCAACTTTTACAACACACTACCTTTACAACAAAACTTTTACAACGCAACATCCATTACAACGCATGCCATTACAACGCAACCATTACAGCGCATGTCACTACAACGCATACCACTACAACGCATACCTTTACAACGCAGTCATTACAACGCATACCATTACAACGCATACTACACTATCCAACACTTACCCTATTGTTGCACCCCCTGGAGTTAGAATAGTAATTTTTACCCCTACACTATCCAATACTTACCCTACTGTTGCACCCCCTGGAGTTAGAATAGTAATTGTAACCCCTACACTATCCAACACTTACCCTACTGTTGCACCCCCTGGAGTTCGAATAGTAATTTTTACCCCTACACTATCCAATACTTACCATACATGCAATGTAATGGTATGCGTTGTAATGGTATGCGTTGTAAATGGAGTATGCGTTGTAGTGGAATGCGTTGTAAAGGTAGTTTCAAAGATCCCAATAGGTGTTTTCCTCCTTCTATATATGCTGCAGAATGCAGCACACATTGAAAAAAGAAAAACAAGGAGAAATAATGGTATCTCTCCTTATTGCACTTTCCATACGCCTCCCCCTGCAACTGACGTTTTTGGGTGCCTAAAGAAAAAAAGGGAGTTAATATCCTCCACAAGTTGTATTTACAGTGTAATCAATTTAACCACACAGTGAGGACCCAAAATCGGCCCATGAGATTAAGTATGGATTTATAACAAATTCAAAGCCAAACTAATGTACACTAATCTCAAATATACATTGTAGGAGTACCAAATCACTACTGGCAGACCAAATCATCTAAAAAAGTTATGTCTCTGCAACAGGAAACATACACAAAACCCAGTAATGGCAATATAGAAAACGAGAAACAGGATATGCGGATCAGAATAAGATTTGAATTGATCTTGCCTAGGCATGAGTAAATCAAATCTTAAACTTAAACTGAGCCTACTCTATTTAGAGTGGGGAAACCCTAATCAAATCCAGTAAAGCAGGAAGGTTTCAACATTACAGAGACTTCTGTAGAGGTTCTCCGAAATCAGTAGTATTGCGTAGCATAATGCCACACAAGAGTGAAAAGCAAAGAGGTCTGTACCCCTCTGAGTCTAATGGGAATCTAACTAAAGCTGAAGTGTGATCACCAACTAAACCCTCAAAGAAACATTTGAAAATCCCACACCACGTCTCATTACTTTCCACCTTCACATGTAAAACTTGGCAACCACACATGAAGCTCCTTTCCTTTGGTCCGCACATCAGAATGTCCTTGGATTCCTCTCGTCTCCCAATTCAGCATAGCCAGTGGTCATCCCTTTGTTCATTAGCACCTCTCGTCCTTGCCAAAACTACTCCTCAGAGCCTCACTATCTCTCATACACAATTCCCCGTTTTCTGTCCATGAGATCATACAACTGCACCTGCACAGGAGAGAAAAACATTGCACCCAAGCAAGCCTTTGGTCAAGTTAACATGGCAACCATTTTAGTACACATTTAAATGCATGGCTATAGACACAAATACAGTTATAAAATAAATGCAGAATTCTATTCAAATGAGTACATGATTATATAAGAGTTAATATTCTTCAAACCACACAAGAGCAGAAATACATGAGAAATGCAATCTTATGACACTCTAAGGAAAACATTAGTATGTTCCCTCAAATAAATGTTGAGATTACACAGTAAATGCACTTTCTGTATTGGTTCAAGTGCACCACATTACGTTAATTATATTAAGTCACACAACTAAATGAGACCATGTGTACATATACATGGCATGGTAAGAACATAAAAGGGTGGAGCCAAAGATACGCTGCTCCAACAGTGAATATAAAAATGGCTCAACCGCACATTTTCAATTCAATTCAAATGATTTATATAGCGCGCTACGTACCCAGAGGGTCTCAAGGCGCTTGGAGAAGGGTGGGGAATTACTTGTCAAATATCCAGGTTTTAAGTTGCTTTCTGAATGCTAGGTGGCTCTGAGTGAGGCGAAGGTGAGTGGGAAGTGAGTTCCAGGTTTTGGCTGCCAGGTAGGAGAAGGATCTTCCTCCCATGGTGGTTTTGTTGATGCGAGGTACAGCAGCAAGGGCTTGGTGGGAGGAGCGTAGCTGGCGGGAGGGGGTGTAGAAGGAAAGTCGTGTGTTGAGGCATTCGGGTCCAAGTTCGTAAAGTACTTTGTGTGCGTGGGTTAGGAGGCGGAATGCTATCCTCTTATTGACGGGGAGCCAGTGGAGGTTTTTCAGGTGACCAGAAATGTGGTCTTTACGCGGAATGTCTAGTATGAGTCTGGCTGATGCGTTCTGGATGCGTTGGAGTTTTTTCTGAAGTTTTGCGGTGGTACCGGCGTATAGGGTGTTTCCGTTGTCCAAGCGGCTTGTAACCAGTGCGTGGGTGACCGTTTTTCTAGTTTCGGTGGGGATCCAGCTAAATGTTTTTTTGAGCATGCGAAGGATGTTGAAGCAAGATGATGAAACGGCGTTGACCTGTCTGGTCATCGAGAGTGAGGAGTCCAGAATGACGCCCAGGTTCCGTGCGTGGTCCGTCGGGATGGGTGCTTTTCCAAGGGACTCTGGCCACCACGAGTCGTCCCAGGCGGAGGGGGAGGTACCTAGGATAAGGACTTCTGTTTTGTCGGAATTCAGTTTCAGACGGCTGAGCTTCATCCACTCGGCTACTTCTCTCATTCCTTTATGTAAGTTTGTTTTGGCGGTGTTAGGGTCTTTGGTGAGTGAGAGGATCAGTTGAGTGTCATCAGCGTAGGAGATGATGTTGAGGTTGTGTTGGCGTGCGATGGCCGCGAGGGGGCTCATGTATACGTTGAAGAGGGTGGGGCTGAGTGAAGATCCTTGTGGCACGCCGCAGATGACTTCAGTGGCCTCTGACTTGAATGGTGGGAGGCGGACTCTCTGGGTTCTTCCGGCAAGGAACGAGGTGATCCATTCCAGTGCTTTTCCTTGGATTCCTATGTTTCTGAGGCGTTGTAACAGGGTGCTATGACAGACTGTGTCGAAGGCTGCGGAGAGGTCGAGGAGGATGAGGGCGACTGTGTCTCCATTGTCCAGTAGAGTTCGAATGTCGTCTGTTGCTGCGATGAGTGCGGTCTCAGTGCTGTGTTTGGCTCGGAAGCCAGACTGTGAGGAGTCTAGGGATTTGTTGGTTTCGAGGAAGGCGGCGAGCTGGTTGTTGACAGCTTTCTCGATGACTTTGGCCGGGAATGGAAGGAGCGAGATGGGGCGGTAGTTTTTTAGTTCGGTGGGGTCAGCTGTGGGTTTTTTCAGAAGGGCTTCGAGTTCGGCGTGTTTCCAGCTTTCCGGGAAGGTGGCGGAGTTAAGGGAGCAGTTGATGACATCTCGGAGGTGGGGTGCGATGACGGAGTCAGCTTTGTTGAAGATGTGGTGAGGGCATGGGTCTGTGGGGGATCCTGAGTGGATGGAGTTCATCAGGCGGATGGTGTCCTCAGTGGAGATTGGGTTCCAGTCATTAAGGATGTTCAAGGGGGTGGGGGTACGGCAGAGGGTAGGGTGGGTTGGTCTCCAGGATGGTTGTCAAAGCTGTTGTGGATGTCTGCTATTTTGTCGTGGAAGAACAAAGCTAGGGAGTCGCAAAGGGCTTGAGAGGGAGTGATGTCGTTGGAGTTGGCAGTGGGGTTGGTAAACTCTTTGACGATGTTGAATAATTCCTTGCTGTTGTGGGCGTTGTTATCAAGTCGGTCTTTGAAAGCGGCTTTCTTGGCGGTTCGGATCAGTTGGTGGTGTATGCGGATGGCGTTTTTGAACGCGTCCCTGGTGCTGGTGTTTGGGTCTTTTTTCCATGTCTTCTCAAGGGAGCGACAGAGTTTCTTGGATTTCTTAAGATCATCGTTGAACCAGGGGGCGTTTTTGCTGCCTAGTTTGATTTGACGTTTTTTCAGGGGTGCTAGGCTGTCGGCACTGTTGGTTAGCCATTGAGTGAAGTTAATGGCTGCTTGGTTGGGGTTCGAAGAGTGGGCAGGGGGGTTTTGAAGAAGCGATGAGGAGATCTGGTCGATGGTGATTTTGTTCCAGTTTCTTCGCAGAGTAGGTTGAGGATGGTTGTGGGTTGTGGTCTTTTTGTAGATAAAGTGAACGCAGCTGTGGTCAGTCCAATGGAGAGCTGTGGTGTGACTGAAGGAGATATGTTTGCTGGAGGTGAAGATAGGGTCAAGAGTGTGACCTGCATGGTGAGTGGGGGTATTAAAAAGTTGTTTGAGTCCGAGGTTGGCGAGATTGTCCAGCAGGGTAGTGGTGTTGCTGTTGTTGCTTTTTTCCAGGTGAAAATTGAGGTCTCCCAATAGAATGTAATCCTCGGAGGGGAGGACGTGTGGGGTGATAAAGTCAGTGATGTCTTCACTGAATTGTGCACGGGGTCCTGGTGGCCTGTAGAGGAGGGTGCCTCTGAGTGTGGTCTTGGGGTCGGTGTGGATCTGGAAGTGAAGGTGCTCGGCGCTAGCGAGGTTGACGTCTGAGATGGTTGAGATGCGGATGGAGTTCTTATGGACGATAGCGATGCCTCCTCCTGTTTGCTTGGTGCGGTCTTTTTTGTATGATCTTGTAACCTTCCGGGATGGCAATGGTGATGTCTGGAGCTGAGGAGGCGTTCATCCATGTTTCTGTTAGGAAGGCGACGTCCGGAGAGATGGTGTCTAGTAGATTCCAGAGGTCGATGGCGTGTCTGTGGACCGAGCGGGTGTTGAGCAGGATGCATTTTAGGTGGTTGGTGTCAGGTCTCTGTTTGGTGTTAGTGGATGAGGAGTTGGTCTTGGTGCCGTCATACTTGCAGGAGTTGCATGAGAAGGGTCCATGGGTGTGTCCGGGGGCGGCTTGGGCGCAGTTGGGGAGTCGGCCGGGGTTTAGGGCTAAGAGGGTGGAGGCGGCGTATGTAATGCGGGTGGGGTGGGTGGAACGGGGGCCAGGGGGTCTGGCGCTGGGCGCGGCCTTGGCGCGGACGGGCGTAGACGGGCTTACCTTTGGCGCACCTTCGGCGCGGCCGTAGCGCGTGGACGCTGCGCTTTGGGACAATCGACTTAAATGGATAGTCGATGGGGGCGGAGCGTGGGAGGGTCAGCAGGGAGGCGTTAGCTGGGAGGGTAGGCGGGACAAACGAGTAAACAACAAGCCAGGTTCCAAAATGGAGTTTGGAAAGTGAAACTGGGACAGACTATGTTTAGTGCAAAGCTAATACCACAATGAATGCACAGTCGAGGCAGCACAAGAATGCAGATTAAACAATGTCAGCAGTAGCTACAATCACGTGAAGTTACACCACAATGCAGAAAATGATGCGAGGTACGGTGCTATTAATTAGTCAAAGCGCTATGTTTAAAATACCAATTTCTATCGTGCGCGATGATGCCAGGTCAGTTTCACTCAGGCGCTGTGCTTCAATGTCGAGCGCGATGTTCAGAATGCACTTTAAAAGCTAATTGACTCGAGCCCGATGTTCAGAGCTCCTTACAATCACGCGCTATGTTTAGTATGCTATTGCAGTCGAGCGCGAGTTACAAATGCTGCTTTACAGCTATGCGCGATGAAATAAAGTAATTGCAAGTGAGCGTGATGCTCAAATTTCTACAATACCAGCGTGCAGCAGATCTCAATGGCCAGGGAGCATATTAAATGTATGTTGACACATTCATTACTAAAGTACAAAGGTTGAGTTTCATGCTATTTATTTATTTATTTAAAGATTTGTATAGCGCTAGAATCGACTCCCGAAGGAGTATCTCTGCGCTTGAACAGACACTGAAGAGAGTAGAAACTGTTGAGTTAAAGAGGGAGGAATAAAAAGGTCTTTAGTAATTTACTAAATAGGGAATGTTCTGAACAGAGTCTGAGAAAGTCAGGAAGTTTGTTCCAGAGGCGAGGCCCAAGGTAGGAGAGGGCCTTCCCTCCCAATCTTTTCCTCTTAATGGTAGGTACTACAAGGGGATTTTTACTACCGGAACGCAGGGCACGCGAGGGAGTATAGGGGATAAATTTGTCGGCCGGATAAGATGGACCAAAATCGTGGAGTGCTTTATGGACAATGCAGCAGACTTTAAACCTGATCCGTTGGCGGATGGGCAGCCAATTGAGCTTTACTAGAAGAGGGCATGAAGATGACCTAGGAGGTGCATTCTGGACAAATCTAGCTGCAGTATTTTGGACTGTTCGTAGTCTGCTTAGTAGGGAGTCATTGGCTGAGATCAGGAGCCTGTTACAGTAGTTCAAGCGACTCGTGACTAAGGCCTGGACTAAAGTTTTCCGGGTAGAGTCCGGAAGTAATGGAAAGACCCTCCGGAGCATCCCAATTATGTGGAAGCATGAACCAGCAGTCTGTATCACTTGCTCTTTTAGACTAAGAGCCTGGTCTAAACGGATCCCTAAGTTTTTACGACTGATTTAGGTGCGGGATTGGGGCCGAGATCGGAAGGCCACCATTCCGGGGTCGACATAAGAGGAGCATCACCAAACAGCATGACTTCTGATTTCCCTACATTGCATTGCAGGAAGTTGTTTACCATCCACTGGGACACAGCTCGCATTCCATCAGAAAAGGCCCGTTGGACCGTGGTAGTAAATTTGCTGAATGGGAAAAGGAGCTGAGTGTCGTCAGCATAGGAAACAGGGATGAACCCGAAGGTCATTAGGAGACTGGCCAAAGGGGCGACATAGATACAAAAAAATGTGGAGCTCAAACAAGAGCCCTGTGGCACCCCCTTGGTCAGTTTCATGGGGGTGGAGCAGTAAGGACCGAGGCTAGTATCAAACTACAGCCTAATTTGAGAAATTACTATTTACTTTCTCATAAACACCACCATGTTATAATCACTTTACAGAGGGAAGCCACTGGGTCCTTACATGGTCTATTCAGAGAGATTTTATGCCACAGACGGATTAAACTCTTGGTGCACTGTTCTGTTCAGTTTATACACTTCAAAAGACCACATGGTTTATTCCGTAAGTGCATATGTACTAATATTAATGTGGAGCGTATTACTATTGGTGAGGAAAGGGCGGGCTGGGTAGGTCTTTTAAACCATGGGTAGGAAAGCCCATGGCCACTACTGGTGCCCCTGTCACTTGCCCCAGCTCACCAAGGATAATTGAAGCAGGCATGAGTAGGCTTCAAGACAGAAAGAGTGGGAGGGAGGGGAAAGATATAGGGAAAGAGATCAGAGAGGGAGAAGGGAGAGCGGTGAGAAGGAGAGAGAGAGAATGGATGAAAAGAGAGAACTTGTGCGAGAAGACAAAGAGAGCGGGCAGATTTGAGCATTTTTGCCAGTGCTGCTTTTGGTTCCCCAGTCCTGTCCTTGAGGAGGAAGGAGTCCAAGAACCAGTTGAGGCCCACCTCTGTTGGGTCATGGTCCTCCTGACACACCACAATGGTAATAAACAGCATATTACCCTGGGCTCTCCTGTATGTGTGTTATAACATATGATGATCGTCAGGCACCAACAATAAAATGAACCGTAAAAAAATGGTCATTGACAGTCTGCTACTACATATGCTAGGATTGAAGTGCATCCGAGAGTGTAATAACTTATTTATTAAAGAACATAAAATCAATAAATCATTATTGCCTATAGAAATTCAGCAAAACAATGTCATAGGAAGAGGCACTATTGCCTGTTTGAGAGGAAAGCAAAATGCAAAGTAGGAGTCACTGTGTAAAAAGACGCAAACACATTACACTTTAATTACATTGCAAGTTCCCAGTAAAGCAAACAATCTTCGCCCACCCGCCTTTTTGGATGACTGCCCAATCTAGCGAGCTTTACATAACAATGAATGTGCTTCTGGTGTGAAGGCAGGGAGCACGGCAGATGTTTGCCTCTTCTTAGAGACAGGGTCTCTCGGGAAACAAAAGGAGGGCTTTCCCTTATCAGGACACCCAGCACTCATTGCAGAAGCACCCTGTAATTGTTTTCTGACGTGTCTTCTTTTAGCGCTAGCCCATGGAGGCAATGAGAGGCGAGGCGATGAGGCGGAAGTATCACAGGGCGATAATTACCCGAGCTGTGGTATTAACAGGCACGGCCACGCCCCCTCTGCATTTTACTCTTCAATTGCCAGTTACTTTTAAGATCTGTTTATTTTTCGTGGCCCATCAATTTAAGCAGTTTAAATAGAAACTTGAATTCACCATTCCTTTTTTTTTTTTTTTTTTTAAATGTGTTTTTATTGTTGCATCATAAAACTTGGGTACACAGAGAATCAACTGCTGGCGTGGCTTCAACATTCAGCCACGGTCAGCCATGCGCGCAACTTTTCTGTGAGCAAACTTATGAATTTATGACATTTCTTCTGTGAAACAGTACAGATTGGCATGATACAGTCTCAGGCTGGGATCCTATTATCGTGCTCCATAAGGGAGAAGGGTGGATACTAGAGGATACAGGAATGCCCGCCTTGATGGCGTAGTGTCAGAGTCTGTACAGTTCTTATGATTGTATTGCTGGTAACTGGGGAAACACAACTGGGGAGGGGAGCATATGGGCGTTAGCAGGTGCACGGTAGAAGAGGAGCAGGTGTCGGATGCCGGGAGACGAAGGGTTCCCTCAAAGTGCGTCTATATCAGGGCAGTGTAGCCAGATAGCGGGGGCAGTCCATGTTAGAGCCTAGCGGGATTACAGTGTGCGGCCTGGGCCTTGGACAGGAGCTATATGTTCATTCGGGAGAGGGAGTGGGGGTGAGGGGGGGGGCGTGGGTGGGTCTTCTGTGCGCAGGGACTGCCGGAAGCTGTGTAGGAGCATGGCCCATTCCATGGAAATGGGATGTTTACGCGCGCCCTTGGCCTCTTCCTCCCTAAGGGCGTCCTCCTCCGCTGCCGCCCACTTACAAACTGCTCCTGTCCAGGCTGCTATAGGGGGACCTTCCGGGGATCGCCAATGCATAGCTATGCATCTGTTTGCCAGCAGCAGCGCCAAGGACACGAACCGCCTGTGTACAGGTTCCTGTTTAGGGATGTGTAGGATGCCCAGTGCGCTGGATTCCCAGGAAGCTAGTGTTGTGAGGCCTGTGAGATCCGCCAGTGTGTCGTGCACAGTTTTCCACAGGGAGTGTAGGCCGGGGCAGTCCCAGAACATGTGACGGAAATCTGCGTCGGGGGAACGACATCTGGGGCATAGGAATTGTGTGGATGGGTAAAACCGTTGTAGGCGCGCCGGCGTGAGGTATGCCCTGTGCAGTATGTAGTATTGGATGTTTTTGAATCTGGCATTTCTGGAGACGCGTTTCGGGGCCTCGAGCGCCTTGGTCCACTCTGAGTCGTGTAGTGCGCGACCGATGTCTTCCTCCCATGTGGCCCGTAGGGCCGCCAGGGGGGCGCGTGAGAGTTCCTGGATAGATTTATACAACCAGGTGATCAGATGGCGACCCACTCCCATGTGTAGGATAGTGTGCACTACTGGGTGCGTATCCGGTTCCCCTGCCCTAAGATTATGGTGGGGACGGAATCCCTCAAGCAGCTGTCGGTGCCTAAGGAATTGACCTGGGGGGAGGTCGTATTCTGCAGCTAGCTGAGTGATTGGTTTCAGTTGTCCTTCCTCGAAGAGCGACTCCATATCCATGATAGTGCAACGAGTCCACTCAGCTAACATTGGCGCCGAGAAATAGGAGTCTTGTCTGGGGCAGCCCACCAGCGGCAGCAGTGGGGAGTATGGGGCCCTACTTGGGGCCATCCGGTGGATCCGCATCATACATTGGCGCGCTATCGTGACTTGTCGGGGGTATGTCCGTCTGGGTTTGGTGCCCGGGATAAGGAGACGGATGAGCTCCGGGGTCGGAACTCTGCCGGTCGGGGTAGCGGTCTCCAGGGTGTAGCGGTCCGCTGTCCAATATGATAACCATTGGAGCTGTGCCGCCAGGAAGTAGGACTCGAAGGAAGGAGCTCCAAGTCCGCCTTGTGATGTGGGAAGTTGAAGGGTTTTCAAGGCCACTCTGTGTCGATTCGTGCCCCAGATAAGGGTGCCCAGCAGAGAGTTGAGGTCCCTAAAGAAAGATCTGGGCGGTACCACCGGCAGGTTTGTGAAGTGATAGAGAAGTCGGGGGAGCATCACCATTTTTGCCAGGGCTATCCGTCCTATCGGGGCCAACGGGAGCTTGTTCCAGAAGGCTACAGTCGGGCGTAGATTAGCAAGCACCTTTCGGTGATTGCCGTCAAAGATGTCCGCCGGTGAGTGGTACAGGCGGACACCGAGGTACCGAGGGGCCTCCGCGGACCACGAGAGCTTGCGGGTTCCCAGCTCGACGTCTCGGGGTGGTAAGCGTGGGTGGAATGGGTAGACCGTGGACTTGTCCCAGTTCACCTGGAGTCCTGAGGCGTCCGCAAACTCTGTCAGCGCCACCCCTATGGGGGTTAGATCCGCCTCTATATCTCGGACATATATCAGGAGGTCATCTGCGTACAGGGAGACGCAATGCATATCATCCGCAAGCGGGCTGCCCCAGTGGATTCCCTCCTGACGCAGTCTAATCGCCAGCGGTTCGACGGCCAGGGCGAATAAAAGGGGTGATAGGGGGCATCCCTGTCGCGTGCCTCGGCGGACCTCGAATGCAGAGGATATGTGTTTCCCAATCCGCACTCGCGAGGTTAGGTCGGTGTATAGGAGGCGAGTGTATGCCATGAGTGTCGGGCCGACGTTGAGACGACTCAGGATCGCGAATAGGTATGGCCAGGTGAGAGTGTCAAACGCCTTTTCCAAGTCCATGATCAGGCAAGCGGCGCGCGGGAATCTGTCCCGAACCTGATCCTGTACATGGAAGACACGGCGGATGTTCTGTGAGGTGTTCCTGCCCGGTACAAACCCACATTGGTCAGGGTGGACCAGTGGGCGTATGATCTGAGTGTATCTGTCAGCCAGGATCTTCCCGAGGACCTTGCAGTCCGCCGAGAGGAGCGTGATAGGACGATATGACCCTAGTTGGAGCGGGTCCCTGTGAGGTTTGGGGAAGGTCACGATAACGGATTCCCGTAGTGACTGAGGAAGCACTCCCAGATGGAGGGCCGCTGCGAACATCCGAGCCATTCGGGGAGCTAACAGGGCAGAGAACGTCGAGTAGTACTCCAGTGGGAAGCCGTCAAGTCCCGGGGCTTTATACCGGGAGAGGGCACGTAATGCCTGAGTGACATCCGAGGGTGTTATTTTGGCGTCAACCGTGCGCTTGTCAGCGTCCGATATCGTGGGCAGCGTCAGCGAATCGAGGAAGCAATCCACGCATGATGGAGCGTAGCGGGTTGGGGCCTCGTATACCTGTGCGTAATGGCGTTGGAACGCCAGGAGAATCTCGGCCTGGGATCGCACCAATATGCCTTCCGGATTGATAATATCCGTAATCGGCTTGGTCTCGGCGTCCGGTTGTGCCATCCAGGCAAGCAGTGCCCCCGTTTTGTCCCGTTCTTTGTGTACTCTGGAGGCATAGGCGCGAAAATTATACTTCCGGAGATCGGCGCAAGCAGCCTGGTATACCGACTTCGCCTCGGCTGTGAGCGCAACGCTCTCTTCCGAGTCATCGGTTTGTTTCGTAAGCGTAGCCAGACGCCGTTCCGATGTGAGGAGCGTCTGTTCTAGTGTGCGACGAACCCCTGCGATTTGTTGTATGCATTCCCCCCGCGCCACCACTTTGAATGCATCCCATTCCATTAACGCCGATGATGTCGTACCCGCGTTGTGTAGGAAGTAATCCTGGATACTGGTTTTGTGTGTGTCTCTGAAGACTTGGTCCGACAAGCAGTCCTTAGGGAGGCGCCAGGTGGGGACCGGCGGGCGTGGGGGGCGCCAGGTCAGGCGTAAGATGTGGGCATCGTGGTCCGAGAGGATCCGACCCAGATAGTCCGAGGACGTGACCCGTGGGAGGATAAGTGCCGAACATAAGAACCTGTCCAAACGGACCCGGAGGTTGTGTGGAATCGAGTGGAACGAATAGACACGGGCCAGCGGGTGTAAGTGTCGCCACGCGTCGGTGAGTGCCCAGTGTGTGGTCCAAGCCCTGAAGAATTCCGCCTGTCGGGGGGTTGGGGAGCCTGTGGGAGGGGGGTGTGATCTGTCTAGAGCGGGGTCCAGCGTGCAATTGTAATCACCTCCCAAAATCCATGGAATGGCAGCGAATTGGGCCAGGACTACTGTGAGGTGATCCCAGAATTTATCTTGTTCGGTGTTAGGGGCGTAAATGCTGCCCAGGAGGACCCCTTGCCCGTCTAAGATTCCCTCTAACAATGCGTATCTGCCCTCCCTGTCAACCACCCGTCTAAGTGTCCGAAAAGGGGTGCCTGGCCTAACCCACACTAAGGCGCCACGAGCGAATGCTGAGTAGGTCGTGGCGCAAAAGGTCCCCCGCCATTTGGCCTGTAATCGGGCCAGCTCGGTAGCGTTGGTGTGTGTCTCTTGTAACAGTGCTATGCAAGCTGACATGCGTTTAATGTAAGAGTAGACGGAATAGCGTTTGCTAGGTGTGTGGAGGCCCCGTACGTTCAGCGTGAGGACGTTAACATCTGACCGTGGAGTCGCCATTGCTGTGGCTTCGTGCTTGCGAGTGGGGAACCCTTGTACCTCCCAAGGACCGTGTGGGCCTGTGTCTCGTATGTGCTCCTGCGCGCCATGCTGCC
Organism: Lissotriton vulgaris; assembly: GCF_964263255.1. Taxonomy (NCBI): domain Eukaryota; kingdom Metazoa; phylum Chordata; class Amphibia; order Caudata; family Salamandridae; genus Lissotriton; species Lissotriton vulgaris. The sequence continues at coordinate 821,247,590 of NC_141685.1, read as the reverse complement.
ATATGTGTGGGGGAGGGTCTAACGGGGGCTACAACGTGTAGAACCAAAAGTGGGGAACAGTCCCAATGCCGGGGATATATCACCGGAGGTGGCATATCCAAACTAGTGTCCCACTAGGGGAGAAATATAACAAAATTCTGTGGGGGTGGTAGCGTGCGTTACTGCTGGGCTGTTCGCAGATCGGGCTGTTGTAGGAAAAATGACATTCGCGCGTGTGTATGTACAGCCAACTAACTATGCCTCTTCGGCGCGCAGTCTACGCATAGCGTGATCAACAGCCAAAAGGAAAGAGGATACAGCAATCGTCCAATTGTTCACCCTGAAGAGGTGCCTGGTTGACCTGCATGGGTGGTGTCCGTGGTGTGTACCGCAAGGAGGGGAGATGAAATCGGTCCAAATCCTGACATTGTGCCATCACTGTCCCGGTCCTTCTCGGGGGTGAACAGGTGTGGTTGGTGTTCCAGGTCCGAAGCTGGAGGAGAAGTGTGTAGCTCAGTCACTGCCCGTAGGGCGTCCCGTCGTTCTTGCATAATTTGCGTGAGATCGGGTGAGCCCGAGGGTGAGGATGCTTGACTCTTGGAGTTGTCTGTTCGGGTGCGATTCATGCCTCGCCTTCTAGAACGTCGTGAGTCATTGTTTTGTCTCCGCTGAGGACCGGGTTTAGGGATCAACGGACAGTGGAATTCCGCCCAGTCCTGTGCTTCCTCCGCCGTGGTGAAAAATATGGATTTCCCGTTATGAAGCACCTTGAGGCGGGCCGGGAACAGTAGGGAGTACTGAAGACCATTTTCACGGAGACGCCTCTTAACTTCCAGATAGGTCGAGCGCTGCTGTTGTACCTCGCGGGCGTAGTCTGGGAACACCATGACCTGCTGGTCTTCCACTTGCAAGGGGCCCGCCATCCGGGCCGCGCGGAGAACCGCATCTCGGTCTCGGAAATGCAGGAACTTGGCCAGCATAGGGCGTGGGGGCAGGCCCGGTTTGGGTTTCCGGGCTGGGACCCTATGTGCCCTTTCGATGGAGAAGAAAGCTGACCGCTCCGATTCGGGGGTAAACGACCTGGTCCATGATTCCATATAGGTCAGCGGGTCCGAGTTCTCGATACCCTCCGGCAGACCCAGGACGCGGATGTTGCAACGTCTTGAGCGCCCTTCCAAATCGATAGTGCGCTCCTCGAGGGCCGCCACTCGGCGCATGACTTCCTTCATGTCTGCTTCTTGCGTCTTCACCGTGGGCTGAAGCGCCGCCACATTTCGCTCTCCCTCCTTCACTCTATCCACCAGTTTGCGGTGATCGTCGCGTATTAGGTTGATGTCCGTCGTCAGGGTGCCTAGACGTTCCTCCATAGAGAGCCGGGACATTTCGATAGCCGCCAGCACCTGATCCAGTTTCGCCGATAGCGTGGGATCAGCGTTCGACGTGTTCGCCTGAGTCCATGTCCTTGTGTGCGGCATGTTCTCGATGGCCGTTTCAGGGACGGCGGTCACCTGCGTACCCCTTGGTTTCCCCATTGGGCTGTGGGAGAGGGCGCTGCGGCGTCTCGGGGTCCGGGGGCCACGGGTAGTTGGGTCGAGGGTCACTCCTGTGGGGGTCGAGCAAGCAGGCTCTTGTGGCAGTCGGGGTCCCCGGGGGTTCGCTCGGGGTCCTCCGGGTCGGTGGTAGGGCCTGCGTGGGTCCAAGGCAGCAGGCTATGGACGTGGTATAGGGCCAGCTGCACACCCCTTCCCCCAAAGCCGTGAACAGGCCGTGGCGGGGGTCGAAGTAAAGTGTGTTGCTTGGAGGGTTCCCGTGGGACCGTGGTGGTGAGGCGCTGTTCCTGATACGGTGTGACTCCGCCGGCGTCCCTGCTGTAGGGAAGCCCGGGGCAGGCTCGGCGCCTAGGCCTCTCCGGGCGCCATGCCGAGGTCAGGCAGCTCGAGTAGCAGTGCTGTCCGCTGCGCCAGGGGGATCAGTGCAGCCTCGGTCCCCGGCCCATGGCGTGGATGTGGGATGACCGCTGGGGGTCTCAGGGGGGGCCCGGAGGTCGCTGCGGGGGCAGTGGTGGAGGCCCCCCAGGGGGGAGGGGGGGAGCCGGCACTCACCACCTGTCAGGAGCTGCTCCGCTGCAGAGGGATCCGGGCGCCGCGACGGTGATGCGCTGGCTGGCGTCCCTCAGTGCCCAGCAGCCAGACCGGCAATCAGTCGGGCAGAGGTGCAGGTGGGGCGAGGCTCCTAGGCCTCTCCGGGCGCCATGCCGAGGTCAGGCAGTTCGAATAGCAGTGCTGTCCGCTGCGCCAGGGGGGTCAATGCAGCCTCGGTCCCTGGCCCACGGCGTGGATGTGGGATGACCGCTGGGGGTCTCAGGGGGGGCCTGGAGGTTGCTGTGGAGGTAGTGGTGGGGGCCCCCAGGGGGGAGGGGGGGAAGCCGGCACTCACCACTCGTCAGGAGCTGCTCCGCCGCCGAGGGATCCGGGCGCCGCGACGGTGGTGCGCTGGCTGGCGTCCCTCAGTGCCCCGCGGCCAGACCGGCAACCAGTCGGGTAGAGGTGCAGGTGGGGCGAGGCTCCGGGCTGGCGTCCACCATCTTGTGCGCCGATGCGCATTCGTCGCGGCGAGTCCCGTGTCGCACAAGCCTTCAGTAATCAGGGCCGCCGACCTGTTAAGATTTCCGCCGCCTCGATGTGTGCGCGGTCCCCAGGGTCTCCGGACCGGCTGTGGGGGTGCGGACACTCAGGGTCTAGGTGGCCGGGGACGCGGCCGCCATCTTGCGGTCCGGCTCCTCGTCCCGGCAAACAAAGCTTCTTCCTGTCGGTACCGCACTTCAGCAGCGGTCACGACTCTTTCGGGTGAAGCCCCTGGTGCTGCCACTTCTGTCAGTTGTCGTTGCTTTGGCTGAGGCTCACGGCGATCCCTGGTAATGGGCAGGATGCGAGCCCGATCGCGGAGCCTCAGCAAAACGCCGCCGCCATCGTGGCTTACCAAGCCACGCCCCCGTTGAATTCACCATTCCTATTATTCGTATTTAAAAAGCAAGCTTCATCAAAGCCAGTAGGTCTTGATTTTCTGGGCATACACAGACATACACAAGAGTGCATTTGTGCCTAAGGGAGCATGGGTTCATTAGCACGTGAAAACCAAACAATGTGCAATGTAACAAACAAAAGCAGGACTACCTTGCCTTCACTATAGTCCTGTGTTTTTTAGTTCTACGTGGATGGAGGTCATATGGCAAGGGAACCTTTATTATAGCCTTTTGTATTTTCTATGACATAGAAAGAAACAAGGGGCTAGATTGAAAGGCTCCCTTGCCACCCAATCACCATATCACATAAAAAACAGGACTGTAATGAAGGCAAGGGAGCATTCAATGTAGTTCTGCTTTTGTATCCATGTGAAACAAAGATAGGTTAGTAATTTAGCCTTCATTATAATAACAATAACTTCCTTTCTATATTAGGCTTCATACTGCATTTTTACTCTCCCCCGCCTCTCAGGCGCAGGACTCACACTTGCATAAAGCAGTGGCCCCCTCCACTGCTGCCTCAACCACTTATGAAGCCTGGGACTCCCTGCCACTTCCCTTCCCTCCCCTTCCCTAACCCCTACATGCGGCTTTAGGCAGCGGGGTACAGGAGGGGGCCCTCCCCCGACAACTTCTCTCTCACTTCCCCCCACACTTCTCCGCCCTTACCCGTTTGCACCACTCCCCCACCCCCTGCTCCTCTTCCACTTATAGTGACACTCATGGGAACGTGGGAATCCCCCCCCCCCTTTCTCTTCACTCGTGCTTAGGACCACTTGATATTAGTAACTTCGCTTTTAGGTACATTGAGGAATGAGTTACTTATCATTATTCTTTCCTTCTTTCTTTACTTCCCTTCCCCCTTTCTTGTGTAAGTTACTTTGTTGGAACTGATGGCATATCCTGGCTGCACACTACCCCTTCATTACAATATTTTGGTAATCTGAATGGCCAACTGCATCTTTGTGTTCGATTCTGCACTAACTGTTTGCATATGTTCTGTTTCTTCTTTTTGGGAACATGAATAAAAACAGTTCAAAAACAAAAACCCTGTCTACAAATGATAGTAGATAGGGTTTTGCATCAAAAATCAAGGGGGGTAGCATGGGACTGCCCAGGTATCTCCCATCTAAAGCCCCCATGACGCTAAGTAATGCAAATCAATGCTTCATGCTGGTTTGCATTACTTTTCCTAATGCAAATGGAATTTACGTTGGTTTTTAAATCCTCAAAAAGATTTTGCATTGGGTTTGTGTTAAAAAAGTAAAACAAACCCAACGCAAAACCTTTTAAATCTTGGACTCATTGTGCAAGAGGAAAGGATGGCCAACAAGCACTGAGGACCCGATAGAGGGAGAGGCTGGGAGATGTAAAGTAGCACCTCATCCTTTGTAATGCAAGCACTTGATTAGAGGCAGAAGGATACATCCAATCAGCAAGAACCTTTAAGCGATAAATAAATACTAATTTTAGCTGAGACAAGACTTGATTGACAATATCTCAAGCGAAAAAATGAGAGTAGTCTAAAAAAGGCAATGGTTGAAAGGACAACCCAGCAGTATAAAAAAGAGAGCATCTTCTTTATTATCCTGCATCAAACAATGTTGGTTCTACTTTATGAAAAGTGCTTGAATTACTTACATGTAATCGCCATGGCTTCTTGGTTTATCTTGAAGGTGGCATATGCTTGTCTCAATAACAGTTCTTTGTAAAAATGAAAAAAGAATGCAATATAAATGGTTTAGAACTGTTGATAAACAGTAAGAACTTATGTATATGATCACTGTATACTGTGTGTATATATACATATGTACTTTTATGTTTTGTAGACATTGCAAGTGCTGTGATTAATACAAAAATTTTAAAGCCTGAAGAAGGTGGTTGGGCCTGCAAGACCACCGAAACGCGTCGCTCCTTGGTCCTTTTTCAATAAGATACATTGTTTTTTATTTTTTGAAGGCATTAATGGTTGTGATAATTTGTCTTATTAAGCTTTTAATTGTGTAATAATATTGACTTTTCACAGCCTTTTCTGTTTTTTAATCTTAAAAACTGTACTTTATTGTGATTTTTATTGTGTTAAGAACTCTTAATGTACTAATAAATTAAACACTTACTACATTGTTGCTCGATTGGCAAATTTTGGAAATTCCTAGTTAAAGAGTGAGTGTGTATTAGCTGTAGTCTGGGGTATGTGGACTGGAATCAGGAGTGTTGTGAAGTATGAAAAAATTCCCAAAGGGATTTAATTTTTAAGACATTGTGTCTCAAAGATCAAGCCATGCATATGTAAGTACATAAGGACGGTGTAGTGGAACCTGTGAATACCTTTTTTAAATCAGTTATTGTTGCTTTGATCGCTCAATCTGTGACTTTGATAGCTATGGAAATTCTAGAACTAATATATGTTAACATGCGCAGACCACCTGCGATGTGTGCTTTGAGAAAAGAAAAGACCAGTCTGGCCTCATCCAGTCACCTTGGTGACTCTAGATAACCTAGGGCCAATTGCACTTCACCCTGGTGGCAACAATACATTCAGATGTCAAATCTATCAACTCTCTGTAGTAAGTTTTGCACCTACTATGCTGGGCATGAGTAGTGGGGAATCATAAAGGAGGGCTGAGAAAAAGCTAACTCCTCCAGGCAAGGCAGAAGGGAGATAGTGATGAAAAATAATAAAACAGAACTCTTTCAAAGCTTTTGCAATTGGAAGGGGCACTTAAATCCTTTAACAAAGATTATTTGAAGTGCAAATCTGCTGTCAGCAGCTGTGATGATTTCATCTCCAATAGAATATTTACTTTGCTGCAGCTAAAAAGCTTGTAACTGGATCTTGGGATTAAGATAGCTGTTTGCCATAAGGATAACTCCCCCCTCTTACAGCCCCTGCCTCATGCACACCCTTGGTGTTCTTTTCTTATTGTTCAAAGCAAGCTGGTTGCTTAACTACTTCAGCAATGAACAATGGAGTAAGACTCTAGTTCTTATTTGGTGGTTTTCTGAACTGGTGCAATGATTAAGGGGAACAAACACAGGTGTTCATATTGAGCCACTGGAAGTGAATTTCTTGAGCAACAGCATTTGCCAAGAATATTTGTGATAAACAATAATGAACGTAGGAATTGAAAGTGGCTGGTTTTCACACTCTCTTGGAAGTGGAACTGAAAATGCATGTGTTCACATATCTTACACGTGGTTCTCATTCTATTGAAGACACATTACATTTCATTTGGCTGAAAAGGCATTAGTGACCTAAAAAAGGCATTGTCAAGCAGGCTAAAGAGCCTGTACTGCGCCTAAATGAGGTGTGAAAACAGCTCCCAGATTAGAGACAAAGGTCTTGGTGCGAGGAGGTGTATTTCCCCTTGCAGGACCACCAGATAGGGTGGGTTCAGGAACCTCATTAACTTCAAAGGGGGCTGCCATGTCACAAGTAAATGACAAGGGGTGTCAGTAAAGACTTCAGCCTTCGTTCACCTAGTCAGGCTGGCACCAAATCCAGTGGGAGGAAAACTACACCCTGAACCAGTTTTGAATGACCACAGATGAAGGGTCTATTCATAACCCTGGTCGCTGCTCTGGGTGAACTGCTGCCTCTTGTACCAAGGAAAAAGAAGTTGACTTCAAGGATCAGTTGGCTGACCTCCTGTGCGGCTACAGGGACACAACAAACTGCATAAGATCTTTTCCCTGAAGTGCCCAGCTGACCAGTGACACAGATTCCAGAGGTCATGGAAGGCAGTGCCAGATCAGTTATTGCTGTGGAGGAAGGTAGCTGTAGCTGTTTACCTAGAGCAGGGAGTCCAAATCCCCACTTCTCCCTGGAGACTGGCATGGAGAAAAATATTCTTAGTTTGGCAGGTCTACTGTCACTCTAGTGGATACCATAGGTGCTGCAGTTCACATGTGGCATTTATTTTTTCATGCCAGGGGTGTGTTTCTCGACATTATATCATGGCCTTATAGGAAAGTTAATTGCACCAATCAGGTTAAAGCCAATTGTGACACGGGTAAAGTGCACTGAGTTCTAATGCCAGAGATAGGATGGGGGTAACTACACAAAAATATGGTAATTTCCCACACTGAGTCTATGGCTAGGCTGTGACCATTTGTCTACATATGGTGGGTCACGGATTTGCATAGAGAGATGTTTGTGTGAAATACGTTCCTGTTATATAAAGTGAATTAGAAAATATATCCCTGTCCACTCACCATGTAGGTTGTCAGAGCCATGGACCCTGGTGAGTTTTATACTAGTGACCTCATTTGTAGGAGGGTACTAATTGGAAAGTATCATAAAGGCAGATGTCCCACCATTCCCCTCTTTTGCATTCCTCTGTTAATTTAGAAAGCTGTAAAAGTAGCGGAACCTCCTTCGCCACTTTGGAGCCTCTGGCAGGGGTGCCCTTTTTCAGTGGTGAAATCAATTAAATTTGTGGTACTGGGTAAGCAATTTATGGGGACCGGAACACTCCTATTTATGGTCTCCCCTCCCTGACAAATCCTTTGACAGATCATCTGTCACATAGCTAAAGAGAGGTATGATTGGCACATTGAGAAAAAACTCCCATCCTGTCATGGCACTTCTAATGTGTATTACATTTCCAGGACCTACATTCAGATCCGGGGTGCGGGGAGGGCAGTGCTGAGGAAGGGTCCAGGTGGTGTCATTGTGTTATTACGTGGAGAAAAGATGACAGTGTCACATAGATGGAGAGAAGAAGATGGTGCAATAGGAGCTAGAGACAATGGACAGTGTGACAGGGAACTGGCAACAAGGTGGTGGTGGTTTCACAGAGGTACAAGCCATGGGAGGGTAAGACAGGGGACTTCATCAGTTGTTACCCTAAGTGACAAAAAGTTGGGAGAACCCTCAGGCTGGAGAAAGCCTCCCTGGCAGAGTAGCAGGTTCATAATAGTATGGCAGCCATGGTCCTGCTTGTGTGACAGAAATGTTCCCTACGCTTGCTTCTGAAGAACGTGTACATAGTCCCTACTGCTGTGCTGAGCTTGGATTGCTCATGTGTTCTTACAAAGCATACATCACCTGTCTCAGATTTGAACTTTTCCCGGTTTAAGCCAAGTTAATGAAAGGGAAAAAATGTAATTTGCATGTTCTTGGCCACCCCCAAGATACTCCTCTCGGCATGGATTCTTCTGCAATCTCAATCTGAATTTATTTGTGCTTAAGTTAGAACATCCCTGCATGACGCTCAGTCGTACCTGTCGAGGCACATCTAATTCATGTGCAATCACTAAAATCGCCAAAAGGTACACGTGTGTAAATTAAAACCTTTTTTTTCTGGCAGTAATCTACTTTTTGCCAAGAAAATGCTTTGTGAATGAACTCTGATATTTTCAGAAGGGACTTGGGGGGTGGGGGGGCACATACTTACAAGTGCCATCGGAGAGCCTCTTTTTACGATGTTCCAGTGGCGCAATACCCTGCGTCATATTTACAATGCAGCACTAAGCCACTTTGTGTGGGTTAACGCAGCAATGTAATTATTGTACTCTTTCAGACAGTTTTCTGCATGCAAGGGGCATGCAATGAGTGTTGCTGTGTGCTTTCCACCACAATACCCATTGCTTTTTGGCGCTACCCCAGATTAATAGGATGTGTAAATCTGAGGCAGCCCCAAAAACTAACGCCACTAAAAAGCAGGTGTCAGAGTGGTGCAACAAGGAGGAATACTTTTATTTCTACTCGTTTTCTGCAGCACACATAGAAGGAGCAAATCGCCTTTATTGTTAATTTATGTGTTGGAACGTGTCCCTCCCCCGGGAGAAGGCAAGATGGGGTCAACTAGATGGACGAGTGACTGAGGAGCTCCTGGTTGTTTTCCCCCACCCTGGATTTTTGTGGTCAACATTTCAAAGAAAAACAGCGTGAACGGTGCAGAATAGACTGAGGATAAAAATATATAAAAGGCGCGACACACAAGAAGCCAAAAAGTTAAGCTTTCGGAAGGTATTGCTCAAGCAAATCAAGGCAGTGAAACTGGCAAAAGGAATTAAGCAGGAACGCCCTGTGAAGGCTTTCCCCTCCAGTGCACGGTCAGCTGCTGTACACACCTGTAGAAGCGGGGAGAGCCGGCGACGGGAGCCGGGCTGTTGGACGGGAGGGCGGATGTGCGGAAGAGGTTTCGTTTAGCTGGAAGCTGGAAACAGTAAACACTAAGTTGTAAGGCCGGTGGTCTGGCTGGTTTGGTGTAAACGGCGGCGGCGTCTGGGCTGTTTGAGGGAAAACGATGCATATGCGTGCGGAGCAGAGAAGGCATTAAAACCGGCATTGGAGTCGGAAAACGGACAGACCAGTGAAGGCGAATGGCGGTGAGAGCGGCTAAGTGGGGGCTTACCTAGGGGTTTAATAAAAGAGTAAGCTAGCAATTTGGCTGTCGGGGGTTCAGTCTTAAATAACTATCTGAACGTGTGCTGAAATGCCTCCCAAAACAGCCCGTGGTGGGAAAACCAGAGATATTACTGCAGTGACAGGCAACAGAGCGGCACTTGCTGGGCATAAAGCTATGGGGGCTCTGGAGATAACAGAAGGGCTTATGGAGAATTTGCTGCAAGGAAATTACCAAGGGGAAGCAAGCACAAAAGTACCCCAGATATTTTGAGCAGCAAACAAGAAAAAACATCTAACCCTGCATGTGTCTAAGGCTGCAACAGATACAGAACAAATGGGATTGATGGAAAAGGAGAGCCTACAGCGACAAATGGAGTCTGAACAAAGTGATACTGATACTGGATCAGTTCCGGAAATGCCAGGGGCAGTGACTGAATTAAATCTAACAACAATGGGGCTGCAAGTGGATGGCAGGCCTTTGGAAGTTGAGGCTGGACGAACTGCTGAAGTCACAAGTAGAGAGAGTGATTCAGGGGAGAAGTTTTTCTCCCTATCAGATGCTTCAGATTTGTCGGGAGACGATGGTGAATTGAGGCTCAAATCCAGATCATTGGAGGGATCAGTAATGAGCATTGGCAGTGACTTGAATAGCTCAAATCTGTAAGATGCACATTTGGAGGCAACCATGGTGTGCAGGCGGGGGTTAAATAAGGAGAAGGGGGATCAGTCTGATGCAACTAAGAATCTACTTTGGCAATTATCCTCCTTAGGAGAAATGATCTCTGAAGCTGTTAAATCTGCTGACCTAACAGCGGCTGGCCCATCGGAAAAAACAAGTTATGAGATATCCCTGGAATCAATCTATCAATGCATTTCAGATCACAGAGTAGAGACTCGCACTGAGAATGCAAAAACTCATACGGCGTGTCGCAAACTTTAACATCCAGTCAGAAGAATTGCTAAAACGTGCAATGAATTTACAGAGAGAATGAACGAGGCAGAGGCTAGAATCTGTACACTGGAGGATGAAATGGTGGTACAGAAGGCGGCTATAGGAGAGATAAGGCTACACAGAAATAACATAACAAATTAGCTTGTGGACTTGGAGAACAGACTTTGGAGGAATAATCTCAGGATTTTAGGGGTGCCTGAGGGGATTGAGTAGCAGGATATCCATTGGTTTGTGGTAGAGCTATTTGTAGAAGCTTTTTCAGAACTGACAGGTTGGAAATGGGCTGATGAAGTGCAGAGGGCACATAGATTCCCATTTAAACAGCAGGCGGTGAAAGCTGGGCAACCTGATCTATGACCACGGGCGATTCTGATCTGCTTGAACAATTTTTTGGCACGCCAGGCCATCTATGATCTTGCACGGCCTGATAGAAAGAGGGAGGGAAGGGAACACAATTTTTGTAAGACCCAAATATTCTCAAAAGGTGGAGAAAAGGTGGCAGTTGCATCAGTTAATCACTTCCTTTCAGGGAAAGGGGCCTAAGCTTTTTTGTTACAACCTCCTACACTTAAAGTAATTCTTCAGGGTCAAATCAGTTTTTTCACCTCAGAGGTGCAAGTCAAAGAGTATCTGATGTCTATTTAAGGGGACTGTGGACTATGGAATTCGTTTTTTTTCTTTTTTTCTGGCTGTGAAGCAATGACAAATGGGGACATATGAAGATTTTATTAGATTGTGATAACATAGGTTAAGAAAGTCATTGATGTCTTCTGGTGATGTTGCAAATATTTGGTTTAGATTGTAGTTAGGCAGGAATATGTTAGAAGGGTGGGGAAACACAGGGTCGCAAACTCATTTTCCATCACAAGGGCCATTGGCCCTGTTGCCTATTTTTTGGGGAGATGGTGGAGGGAGGGGGAGGGGATCTTTGGTACACAGGGGTGGTATTGAGTGGGAGTCAGGGTTGGGATACGGGAAATGTGGGGAGGGAATGGGGGAGAAAAATTCAATCCATGATGATAAAAACATGACATTTGTGAGTAGCTCTATTGAGGTTGAATATATGATGTATATACTGTTAGGATACCGTATAAGACATGGTCGATAAAATGAGGGATTCTGGGTTAAGGGTCTGTTCGTTCAAGGTTTGTGGTCTGAACTACACAAGTAAAAGATTACAGATTGCAGCTGATCTGCGGTTAAGGAATCCTGATATTGTATGTATACAGGAAACACATGTACCCTGGGGCAGACGTATGGTGATGAAGGAATTCGGATTTAGTTTAGTAATGGCATCCCATCAGACTGTAACGAATAGGGGTGTGGCTATAATGGTTAGACATGGACTAGGGCTTAATGGGAAGACCAAGGCTGACAATTTTGGGAGCTGGGCTACTGCAGAATGGTTAATAGATGGTAAGAAGATTGTCATATGTTCAGTTTATGGCTCAACTTTTGATGAAGCAGAAATATTAGCAGGACTAAATGTTGAGTTAGCGATGTGGGACACTCTGTTGATTTTATGTGGAGATTTCAATATACATGTGGAAGGGCAGGAGTGGGATCCTAATAAGAAAAAGTATTCAGATCGGAAGCCCAAGTTTTTTAAAGCCCTACGGCAACTTTTCTTGGATCATGGATTAGTTGACGCTTGGGCAACCATAAATTATGTGGATCTGGGGTATACTTTCTATTCGCATCCTCATCATAAGTTAGTAAGACTTGATTATGTTTTTTGCAAAGACAATATACGGTGGGAGCAAAAATGCAGATATGGCCCAGGATAACAGCAGATCCTGGCCCATTGTTACTAGACTTTAATTTAGGTGTTCAAAAGAGGGTGGGCAGGCCTTTAACGTTTAATAGGAAACTCTTGTTGGATAGTTTTTTTGTTGAACACATAAAAGCTTGGTGTTTAAAATGTTTAGAAATTAAGAGAGAATCAGCCTCAACAGCTATGACATGGGCTGCAATAAAGGCCGGACTGCGAGGAGAGATAATTAGTTACAGATGGGGTAAGAGGAAGCAACATCAGGATATGATGCGAGGACTTCTAGATAATGTTAGAGATGCGGAACAGGAACTTTTTCAGGAAATAAAGAGGGGAGTTGAAGACAAGAGTATACAAACAAAGATAGCTTGCTGTAAGGCTACAATTAACCAAGTCTGGAGTAAGGATATTGCTTGCCAATGTATAAAGAGGAAAGACATGAATTTGGGGAAGCCACAGGTTGGTGTCTGGTGCAGAGATTGTGGGTCAAGCACTCTCTGCAGAAAATAAGTGCATTGAAGGACTCAGCTGGGAATATGGTAGAGAGTATGGAGGGTATATTGGGAATTTTTCATGTTTTATTAAGAACTATATTCTCATGAGGGAAGGAGTGAGCAGGCTATCATGGCTTTCTTGCATAAAGTAGATTTATTAAAACTAGGATTAGAGGAGCACAAAACACTCAACACTTTGATAACAATGGAAGATCTAGAGGAGGCAGTGGGCTTGCTGGACCGAGGAAAAGGAGCAGGGCCAGATAAATTTCCACTGGAGATGTATCAAGTGCTGTTTCAGGTGTTAAAGGAGGATATGTTGGCTGTCATGCAAGAAGCACAGATCTGGAAATCGCCGCCATCATGGGACGTGGCCAACATAGTGGTATTCAAATAGAAAGACAAACCACCAGAATTACCAGGGTCATATAGGCCCATTTCTCTGTTAAACTCGGATGGCAAAATCTATGCTAAAATTTTGGCAACAAGGTTGGTGAGGGTCATTTCCCCTTTGGTCTCTATACATCAGCATGGGTTTATACCCGCCAGGAGCACGGTCAATCATATAAAGAGAGTAGTTGCTTTAATAGACTATGCGAATGTACAACACGCTAAGCTGGGATTGATATTCTTGGACGCGGAGAAGGCGTCTGACTGTGTCTCCTGGCCTTTTTTATGGGCAGTTTTATATAAGATGGGGTTTGGCCTGCGATATGTTCAGGCTATTCAAACCATGTATATAACACCCAAAACCGAATATGTGTAATGGGTAAAGAATCGGAGCCGGTGTTTATAACAAGGGGAACAAGGCAGGGGTGTCCCTGCTCCCCGTTGCTATTTGCATTATATACCAACCCATTTTTATATATGCTTGAAAATAGCAATAGTATTAGATCCATGACCTGTGAACAATACACAGTTTGATTATTAGCCTACGCAGATGATATTGCGGTGGCAACATCGGATCCAACCCAGGCGAATGAGGAGATAAAAAGGCTTGCCCAAGGATCCGGGGAAGTGTCTGGATATAAATTAAATTTGGCAAAGACTGAGATTCTCTCTACAGAGGGTGGGAGGGACCAGGGGACCCCCAGGTGGTGATGGAAGCTACATATCTGGGTATAAAAATTTGAATGGATTTACAGCAGCTAATAGATGTTAAGTGGGGATGTATAGTTGCAGGGGTTCAGCAGATGTTGGACCGGTTGGAATGCCTCATTTGACATTAGTGGGAAGATGCAATGTCCTCAAGATTTGTATATTACCCAAGCTCATGTATTATTTTAGAGCAGTACCGTTAGAGCTAATTTGCATACAACTTCGAAATGTACAAGCTATTGCTGATAGGTTTTTGTGGGGACAAATAAAAGCCAGGAGGGCTTTTAAATATATGATGCTACCACGGGATCGAGGTGGTTAAGCTGTACCCAACTTTGCTTTTTATTATTACATTTATCTCTTTCTAAATATGAGGGTTTTGTTAACAGGGGAGGAAGTGGAAACATTGGAAGAAATATCGTCAATATATCAGTTGCTGATGGGATCAGAGGCGAGAAATTGTTTGTTTACATTTTTGGAGTTAAGTTATTACAAGAGAACGCAATTCAAGATGGTAATAGCGGCATATAAAGCTTGGACGCTATTTAGAAAGAGAATAGGAGTAACAGGGATTTGTTATTATACTCCTACGAACACCACTGCAATGCTGCCGCCTGTATTTTGGGATTTTAGAATGGAGAAATGGAGAGTAAATGGGATCAGGCAGATAGGTGATTTTTTTGAGGATGAGGTATTTGTTACCTTTAAAATGTTATCAGATAGATTTGCCTTACAAAAAAATGAGTTCTTCAAATATTTGCAAATAACAGATTATTTTTTAAAGCGGAAAGAGCAGAGGGGGATGAAAAGCTGCCCACTTGTCGAGGCAATTAGACGGGGGGCTAGAATAGATATACTGTATCAAATATTGATGGATGAACAGCAAGATGATATGGAAATGCAAGATAGTAATTGGGGCTCCCGGTTACATTAAGATGGATTGTATATGCAGGAATCAATAGATGTTGCAGGGAAAATGTTGCTGTCAGCTAATTTGAAAGTTCAATAGTTTAAGACACTATTTAATCTGTGTCACACACCTTTAAAAATTATGAAATGGGGAGCCACAATTGATGGGAGATGTTTTCCATGTGCAATGGAGAGGGCGGATATTATCCATATATTTTTTGGGTGTGTGCAGCTAAACTTATGGAAGAAACACATTGAAGGGTTTCTATCAGAGATCACAGGGGTTAATGTACAGAGAACAATGGACATAATGCCGACAGGAGTATTATCCATTTAGATACCCGATATTTGTAGCAGTGGCGGTCGCCAGGCTGTGTGTAGCATCGTTGTGATTGCAACAGGAAGCTCCTTCTTCTGAAATGTGGCAGGTAAAATTGGGTATTCAGATATGGGGGCCTATGTTAGAGCATATGAAATAAGTAAGTTGAATAGGGGATAGATCATGAATTGATTTGCTTGATTTGATTATTTACTATTTTATTATTGTGTATAAACGATATGGCGGTTTGGGAGCTTATGTTTCTATGTAACTGATTTTGATTGTTATCTATCATGGATTAAATAAAAAAACTTTTTTAAAAAGGGAGGTGTCCCTCCATGCACATAAGCAATCATCCCTGCAATGCAGACACCCTTGCACCAAGACGCAAGGGTGTCTGCTTTGGCACTAGGCAGCTGTTTTAGCGCAGCAAGGGAAAACAGGGGTATGCCATATTCTTGTGAATACAATGGATCCCTGAGTTTTTTTAAATGAAGTAGCATGGAGCTGCTAATTTCCTTGCAACACCACCCGGCGTAATTTGTTTGTAAATATACCCCCAGATATTTAAGGTTTAATATAGATTCATGCATCCATCTTAACTAGGCCTTTGATGCTGTTATTTTTCTCTTCACAATCGCGCCTTGAAACACTAAGAATCTTCACAAGGCCCGTACCTGGCAAGACAGCAGACTAATAAATTAGAGTGAAAAGGAATCAGACGCCATAGCCGCAAATTGGAAGGTTATTGTTGTAGCCAAGATAATTCTAATTATAAACTTCGCATTTTATAGATGTCTCATGCTAAAAGGCACGGTGCAGAAACCATCAGACAGCCTCGTGCTGCACAAGGAAAAGAGAAAAAAATGTTAATTAGGCTCTTCTTTGCAGATTAGTTAAGACAGGGTTATTAGGCACATTTCAAGCTAATGATATGCGCACATCCTGTACTCCTATATAATATTAACCAAATGAACAGGCTTTCAGTCTCATCTGCTTTTGTCTCTATAACCAATTTTTAAGAGCCACATTAGGCTAACTGAGCAGCATTTCACTGTGACGATTTATCCATCCTTGTTTTCGTAGGGGTTTATTTCATCGGCCTCTTTAGTTTGTCGCTGGTATTTCTGAGAGTGCAGAATTTGTTACAGGTTGGATGCTTCAAGCAGTCTCTTGGCAGTGTCACTCGGGATGCTTGCATCAGGACCAGTCATTTGCTCACTAAGCATTGAGTTCCAAGTCTTTTACAGGATCAGTAAGTGGGCAGTGAAGACAACTCAAACGGTGATGTAACGCAAAATGATGCCCCCCTGCGCAGAATGTGACGAGTCTCCTATAGCTCACAGATATTAATTGACTTAGGGCTCAACGGGGTCCCTTTGAATAGTCACCCCTCCCCCCCCCCCCCCCCCCCCCCCCCCGAGGCTTGGGAGCCCCCTTGCGCCACAGGGGCTATAGGGGACTGTGGTACGGCCCTGAGCTCAAACACTTTCCTTAAAGGGGTGGTATTTATTGTATGGGGAGGCAGGATGATGAGTATTATATGATTAGGTATACCGAAATCAAGCTTCAGGTTTGACTGAATTCTTCAGTTTGGAAACAGCTAATTATGATCATAATATGCAGCAAAGCAAAACTATGGACATGTTCTGTGGCTTTATAAGGTAGCTATTATCATAGCCGCTGGATGTATGGATGCGTGGGGTGCTGCAGCATCCCGAAAATAATCATGCTGAGTTTGGAAGGTGAGTGAGCAATAAAGATGCCTTTCAAATTTTGTTTTTATCTTGTGGTTTTACTATTCAAACACTGAGGTTGATGTCAGGCTATGTCTTATGACAATCTGCTGCTTATTCTTTTACCATGGAGATAGATAGCGTTTACTTTTCTTTCTAACTGCAAAATGAGAGGATTGTGTAACGTGAACTGTTCCACAATCTTGCTGAGATACACAGGAGTGTGAAAGAAAAAGCGCTATATTGTGAAGTTTTCTCTAACTCTCAACAAAATATAAATACTATTTAATGAACTGTATGAATATTTCTTTTTTAAATCAGCAGTGCATAAAGCACAATTGAAGCACATTTTTTGGCAAGTGTGATGGAAACATAGTTATAAGGGATTTACACAAATGTAGGCACCTTACTCGGTAATAAGCAAATTGTAATTGAAATTGTAATTGCATTTATATAGCACTTACTACCCCTGACGAGGCATTGAAGTGCTTTTCGGTGAGTCGCACGCTACTCCGGAGTGCACAAAGGATTAGTGGTAAATTAGTATAGAGAAGTATGAAAGTAACTTAAGTGGTGGATATGTGAGTGTTATTTGAGTTGAAAAGGATAGTGGAGGGATAGATATGGGAGGAGTTTGCATTTATATAGAGCTTGGTACCCCTGATGAGGCATCAAAGGGCTCTGAAGAGTAGCATGCTACTCCGGAACTCAAACAGGATTAGTGGTGAATTAGTACTGGGAAATATGAAATTAAGTGGAGCGATGAACATGTGAGTCTATTAGTTAAATTGAAAAGGATAGTGGATGGATAGAAGAGAAAAGGGTCTAGAAAGGTTTTTTTTAAGCTCATAGCAGCAGAAGCAAGTTTGGAATGAGTAGGCACCAAGAGGGCTGAACTGACCAGTTAGGGTATCACTGAAGGGAGGGTGGTCTTTGTGAAGACTAGAGATAGAGAAGCAGATTCAATGGGAAGAGACTGGTGCCTTGCCTGGGGCTTGGGACCTACCTCTCCATACAGGGTTGACACTTAGGGCTCAAGACATTAGGTTACAAGAGGGCTGAAAAGATGGAACAAAAGGGGGAAAACACTTTCCCAAACTACACATTATGAATAGAGAACCACATGCACCTTCTCTTCTCCACTTGAGAAAGGGGCTGAAACATATGGCTATCAGCTGACTAAGCTTCTTATTCCCTGTACTCCACCTAAACACCTCCCTCCCACAACGTGCCAGCCCCATTGTTAGATCTGGGCGTCTCTAGTTGGCAATGGTATTCACCTTTGTCCAAATAGAGACCCTTACTTCTAAGTCAGGATAAGGGGATTACACTCCTTAATAACCCCAGCTCATACCCTTGGTAGCTTGGCACGAAAAGACAGGCTTATCTCAGAGGCAGTATTAAGCATTTGTGAATATACACAGTAATACAGTGAAAACACTACAGATGGACACAACACAGGTTTTATAAAAATATGTATTCTTTATATAGACTAAACACAAGACCACAAACGTCAAAAATCCACAATACTACACTTAAGATTACTTAAAAGATGATTAAAGTCTCTTAGTTCAAGTTGTTGGTAAATGCGACAAAGTTCTCAACAAAGTACCTGGATGCGTAATGCAAAGTAAACAAAAGGCTTGCAAAAAGGGAGATGCATCGGTTCCATGACCCAGGGGAACGGTTGCGTCCTTCCTCAATGCTTGTGCAGAGTAGGGGACTCTTCGTGAGCCTTACCATTGCTAAAGTGATGCGTAGATTCTCGGCCTGCAGGCCCGTTGTGGTGCGCAAGATGGCGCCTTGATGCGATGCGATGATCCAGTTGCGATGCGAGAAGATGGCGACCTTGATGGGGCGATGTGATGACGATGCGATGACGCCCTGGCAGCCTTGCGGTGAATCTGTACTTTGGAGCCGCGACAGGCCCTGCGACGTGCTTCTCTGGTGATGCAATGGCGACTCTCTCAATGGTGTCATGCTTCTCCAGTGATGCGACAGCACACAGCTTCGATGAACACATGCTTCCAGGGAGATGCGGCGAAGGCTCGCTTCTCCGGCATTGCAATGATTTCAGCTGCGGCGTCGACACGCTTCTTCTCGCTGCGTCGCGCTTCCAACTCCCAGCGGCACCCAAGTGTCTGGAGTCAGAATTCCCAGCAAGGAAATTCAGGAGGGAGCTGGAGGTGAAGTCTTTTGTCCCTGAGACTTCAGCAGGGGGCAAGCACAGTTCAAGCCTTTGGAGAACATTCTGTAGATGAAAGTCCTTACAAAGTTTCTTCTCCTTTCCCTTGGCAATGAAGCAACCACTGCATGCCAACCCAGCAAACAGCACACTGGCAGAGGGGCAGTCCAAACTCCTGCAGCTTCCTTGGTTCTTCTCCTTGGCAGAAAGGTTTCTTGTTCCAGAAGTGATCTAATTTCTTGGGATCAGAGTCCCAATATTTATACCCCAAAGTCCTTTGTTCTCTGAAGGCAGAGAGGCCTCTGCCTAGTCCAAACCAGTTCCTGAGCACTTTGTTTACATGACTCTTTTCTTCCTTTCACTGTGCGGGGCAGATACATCAGCCGCCCCACTGTAGGTGGAGCCAGCACAGGGGAGGGAAGATACAGCTCTGAAGCACTCTGTTGACATGATTCCTCCTCTCCTTTCACAGTGCAGGGCAGAGACATCAGATAAGCCACAGGAGATGGAGCCAGCATTGTAGAGGGAAGGCCCAGCCCTATTCAGGTCCTAGGTGCAACTCCTCCCTCCCATCTAGATGCAGATCTCTCTATTCACCACTGGGCTGCCCCAGCCTGTATCTTGAAATCCCCCAGACCTGTCACACACAAACCCAGACAAGGAATACACAACTCAGCAGAGGCAGGCTCAAATGCTTAGGCAAGCAAATACCTACTTTCTAAAAGTGGTATTTGCAAACACAGAATAATAAAATTAACTTTACTAAAAGAGGTATTTTATTATTCTGAGTTCAGGCATACTAAATTCGACTTTCTCCCTGAGTCAGTTAGGATTTTAAGAATGTAATAATCTAATTGTGCATTCTGGCATATGACAACAGGTAGCCTTCAATAATGAAACACGAAAATGGCTGTAATTCCCTATTAGAACATGCTACACACATCAGAGCATGTCCTGCCTTATACTTACAATGCACACTGCCCTTGGGCATACCATAGGGTTGTCTAAAATGAAGCAAAGGGCAGGTTTAGGGACTGGCAAGTGGGTGCACTTGGTCAAGTTGACATGGCAGTGCTAGACCGCACACAGGCCTTGCAATGGCAGGCCTGAGACACACTTTACAAGCTGCCTCTGTAGGTGGCACAATCAGTGCTGCAAGCCCACCAGCAGCATTTGATTTGCAAGCCCTGGGCACACATGGTGAACTGTACTAGGGGCTGACAGTTAAATCAAATAACCCAATCATGGAATAACCAATTAGTACATAATTTTAACATAGGGAGCACTTGCATTGTGGCACTGATTAGCAGTGGCACAGTACCCAAAGCATAAATCCAGCAAAAACATATCAAAACAGAGGAGGCAATCCGTCAAAATGTAAGGTAGACTCACGCCAATGATGCCAGGTCTAACACATGTCCCCTCCAGCTGAAATGTGGGGAGAACTACCCTTCCCCTTGGGAGTTCTCTTCACTAAGGCGGAAATATCTGGACAGCCCATCAGCGTTGGCGTGTTCTGTACCAGGGCGGTCTTCCACTGTAAAGTCCATACCCTGTAGGGAAATGGACCACCTCAACAACTTTGGGTTCTCACCCCTCATCTGCATTAGCCATCTGAGGGGCCTGTGGTAGGTCTAAACCAGGAAGTTAGTCCCAAACAAGTATGGTCTCAACTTCTTTAGTGCCCAGACCACATCAAATGCCTCACGCTTAATTGCACTCCACCTCTGTTCCCGAGGAAGTAACCTCCTACTGATGAAGGCTACAGGTTGGTCTAGGCCCTCTTCATTAATCTGTGATAGAACAGCCCCCACACCATGCTCTGAAGCATCTGTCTGAACAATGAATTCCTTTGAGAAGTTAGGCACCTGAAGCACAGGTGCTGTGCACATGGCAGTCTTCAGGGCATCAAAAGCCTTCTGACAGGTGTCAGTCCAGTTCACTTTCTTGGGCTGCTCCTGGAAGTCAGCTCAGTCAAGGGTGCAACTATGTTGCAATACCCCTAGACAAACCTCCTGTAGTAACCCGTGAGTCCTAAAAAGTCTCTCACCTGAGTCTGAGTCTTTGGGGGTTGCCATGCCAGGATGGTATCAATCTTGGGTTGTAGGGGCGCCACCTGGCCGCTTCTTACCTGGTGAAGCAAGTACACCACGGAACCCTGCCCGATCTGGCACTTACTTGCTTTGTTCGTGAGGCCTGCCTTTCGCAGTGCCATCAACACTTCCCAGAGGTGCTGCAAGTGTTCTACCCAACTGGCGCTGAACACTGCAATGTCATCCAGGTAGGCGGCACTGAAATTCTCCAGTCCAGCCAACACCTTGTTGACCAACCTCTAAAAGGTGGAAGGTGCATTCTTCATCCCAAAGGGCATAACCTGGAATTGGTAGTGCCCATCTGGTGTGGAGAATGCTGACCTCTCCTTAGCCCCATCAGTCAAGGCGGTCTGCCAGTACCCAGACATCAAATCAAACGTGCTGTGGTACCGTGCAGCCCCTAACCGATCAATGAGCTCATCAGCTCTGGGGATGGGGTGTGCATCAGTCCTGGTGACTGAATTGAGCCCTCTGTAGTCCACACAGAACCGGAGTTCAGGTGTGGCACCCGGCGAGGCAGCCTTTTGGACCAAGACCACTGGGCTGGCACAAGGACTGTTTGAGGACTCAATGACCCCTAAAGCAAACATCTTGGAGATTTCCTCCTTAATGTAGGCCCTAACCTTGTCAGTCACTCTGTAAGCCTTGTGCTTCACAGGAGAACTGTCGCCAGTGTCCACATCATGGATGCACACTCTGTGACACCAGGAACCAAGGAAAATAGATCAGAGAATTGCCCCAACAGCTGGCGACAATTTTGCTGCTGATCAGGGGTCAGTGTGGCAGAAAGGCTGACACCATCCACTGACCCATCTTGCTCGGTTGCGGACAGGAGGTCAGGAAGAGGCTCGGTCTCCTACTCCATTCCACTATCTGTCGCTAGGAGCATGCCCATTTCGGACCTTTCTAAGTGGGGCTTTAGGTGGTTAACATGCAGGACCTGCAAGGGGATCCTGGGAGACCGCAAGTTCACCAGATAAGTGACATCACTCTTGCGCTCCACCACCTCATATGGACCAGTCCACCTGTCCTGGTGGGCACAAGGCTCCACAAGGCCAATGACCCAAACTTTCTGTCCAGGTTGAAGCTCAATCATAGTGGCATTCTGATCGTACCACCGCTTCATTTCCTCCTGGCTGGCTTCCAGATTCGCCTGAGCAAGATCCCTGAAATGTCTAGTCTGGTTCCTGAAGGCCAGCATGTAGCTATATACATCCTGGGGAGGTTTCCTGGGAGATTGCTCCCAGCCTTCCTTGACCAAACTCAAAAGTCCTCTTACCGGGTGAGCATACAAAAGCTCAAAGGGGCTGAACCCTAGAGGCTTTTGTGGCACCTCACGGTAGGCAAACAGAAGGCATGGCAAGAGGACGTCTCACTTATGCCTCATTGGTTCTTCAAGACCCATGATCATGCCCTTAAGGGTCCGGTTGAGTCTTTCAACTAGCCCATTTCCTTGTGGGTGGTAAGGATTGGTGAACTTGTAGGTAACACCACACTCCTTCCACAGAGACTTCATATAATTAGAAATGAAGTTTGTATCTCGGTCAGACACAACCTCTCTGGGGAACCCTACATGGGAGAAGATCCCCATCAGTGCACGTCCCACCACGGAGGCCGTCACTGTCCTGAGCGGAATGGCTTCCGGGTACCGGGTAGCATGGTCCACCAAGACCAGGATAAACCTGTTGCCCATGGCTGTCGTTGGGGTTCAGTTGCCCCACAATGTCAATGCCCACCCGTTCAAAGGGGGTACTGACTACAGGGAAAGGTTGGAGAGGGGCCTTGTGCCTCCTTCTACTTTTCCCACTTGCCTGGCAAGTTTGACAGGTCCTACAATGAGTATCTGAACTCTTCCGCATCCTGGTCCATTAAAAGTGGGAGACAAGCATTTCAAAGGTCTTGTTCTGCCCCAGATGACCAGCTAAAGGAACATCATGAGCCAAATCCAGTAGGAAGGCTCTGAAGCGCTGGGGTACCACCAGCACATGGGCCGACCCAGGTTCAGCAACCTTAGGCTCGCTACGCAGGAGACCATTCTCCAAGTAGATCCAATGTGATCCAGACTGATTACCTGCTGCCTGGTTTGTGGCCTGTTGCCTCAAACCCACAAGAGAAGGGCACTTCTGCTGCTCTTCACAAAATTCCTCCCTGGAGGGACCCCCTTCTTGCTGCCAATGGGTCTGCTCAGGTATGTTCCCCAGTTCAGAAACTTGCTCCCCTGTAGGTTCCAGGGCATTCCCCTCAAGGTCTGCCTCCTCTTGGAGCGTGGGAAAAAATAGGGGATGGTTTCCCGCGCCCCCTACCTCTTCTCTTTAAGGCAGGTCCCTGGGCCATACTTTCAGGCTCCAGGGTCTCTTGAACACCCGTAGCTGCCACAGACCGAGTTGTCACACATGCCCACTCAGGCAGACCCAACATCTCTAAATGCGCCTTCCTCTCCACCTTAGCCCAAGAGGAGCTTTCTAAATAATTGCCTAACAGACAATAAACAGGCATGGGTTGCCTCACAGCTACTTGAAGAGTGCTAGAGACCCCCACCACACTCAAAGGAAACTTGAGCCACCTTGCAATGGCGCTCTGTGTTGTCAGTGGCAACAACTGGGAAGAATGCATGAGGGAGTTCCTGCTCTTCAGAGACCAAGTGATACTTGACAGCTGTCACACTTGCTCCTGCGTCTCTGAGAGCCTCCACTCTATGGCCATTGATGGTCACCCACTGCCTGTATTTCTTAGTGTTATCAGGCAGCTGAGTTCTAGGGACCATCTCAAAGTCTCCTAATGAGACAAGGGACATTTCTGCGGGACCCCACCCACTGTGGGCACCCATCTCCTCACCACCCAGGACCTTTTTAGAACTCCCTCTGTTTACCCTTGTCGCCCCCACTCTTCTGCTGGGGACATGGCCCACCTTTGGCGGAGTCTCCCACAAGACCCTTGTGGACCCTGGTACTGACCCAGTGGTCCGCCTCTTCAGCAAGCTTTCTAGGGATAGTCAACTTGCAATCAAGAAGGTGCTGGCGTAGCTCTGGAAATCAGCAGACAAGTGCTCCTTAGCAATCAAATCATAGAGCGCTTGAAAATTATCAACATTGCTACCCCTCACCCAACCATCCATAGCTCTGCAAAAGAAAGACACATATTCTACCCAAGTGGTTCCCTCCAGTTTCTTACAATTTCTTACAATTTCTGAACCTCTGTCTATAGAGCTCTGGAGTTAATTCATACCTTGTCATCAGACAACTTTTGGCCCCCTGAAATAGGGACCAAAGTACGGCCGGTGGAATCAGTCCGCAATCTAGGGGTCATGTTGGATCAAAGGCTCAGTATGGAGACGCATGTACAAAAGACGACTGCCTGCTGCTTTGCCATCCTTCGCTCCTTGAGGAAAGTTCTGCTCTTTTACCAACCCATGCTCGTGCCCAGGTGGCAAGGTGTACCATTCTCAGCAGGCTGGACTATTGTAATGCCCTCTTGCTAGGGTCCCCTGGGTTCCTGTTGGATAGGCTCCAAAGGGTCCAATCAGCGGCTGCTAAGCTGGCCTTGGGGCTTCCGAGAAGATCACACGGGCCATCCTCTCTGGGCAAACTGCATTGGTTACCGGTGAGACAGAGGATACAATTCAAGGCCCTTTGCATAGTCTTTAGGGCTCTCCATGGAACGGGCCCGACCTCCTTACAATCAAAATTTGCCTGGTATATTCCAACTAGGCAGCTTCGATCTTCTGAGGCCAAGCTGGTAGTGGTACCCAGATTCAGGAAAGTCAGAGCCGGAGGTAGATCCTTCGAGGTGGCAGCTGCCAAACTCTGGAATACGCTCCCGGCCGAGATTAGGCAAATTATGGAACTTCTCCCGTTCAGGAGAAGGATTAAAACTTGGTTATTTCCCATGGTAACCGGCTGAAAGCTCACGCTCCCCTCGGTCACTTCCGCTTCTTTCTGATCTAGTCAGCGCCAGTATGCCTGCAATGGTGACAGTGCGCTTAATAAGTGTCTTAAATAAATAAATAAAGTGCTTCCTTCATGTGGTGATAAGACATCTTATGCTCACTGGGTAGGTCTAACAAAGTATCCCTCCCCTCAGTCAGAAAGTGGCCCCACAACACCACTCCCCAATCCTTCTCAGGGACCCGGTGGGCCAACATTGCTATCTCATAGGCTGCAAACCACTGATCAATATCTTCAACTTTGTGAAAATCTTTGATGACATCCTTGGGAATAAGTACCCTGCCTTCCGAAGGCACAGATGGTGTGCTGCCACCAGAGGGATTGATTTCTAAGCCCTTGGCCTTGACCTCTAACTTCCTCAACATTCTCTCATGCTCCATTCTCATTCTCATTCTCTCTCTTTCTCTGTTTCCCTCTGACTCTACATTTTAAGCTTAGCCATCTCCAGCTTGTGTGCCCTACTTCTCTCTCAGTCTTCCAACTCTCTGGGGGACAAGCCTTTGGAAGAGATACTGCTGCCAGGCGGGGACGGCACCCCTCCCCTGGCTGGAAACACTGGCCTATCAATTTGCCCATCTGTATCCCCAACAGGCTCCACCACAAGATCAGGGATGTTTCTGGCTTCTACCCAGGCCCTCAGCACCCTTTGGTATTCTTCCTTTTTAGAAATGCCTGGTGTATTAACTTTCAATTTCCTGCATAGATACTTGAGCTGTTTCACAGTGTAGGTTTCCAACCTCTCTTCCTCAAAATCAAGATCCATAGATGCAACAGATTCTGGTTTACTCATGGTAGTAAAAACTGGGAATTTTCAGGAAAAAACTAACAGTCCAAGGAAAAAGGATTCTAAAAGAATTATGTGGTCACGTTTGGTCTGCACTCACTAGTAGTGTACACCAATCACTGTATATAAAACACAAATGCAAAGTCCAAATCCTCTCCGCTGACCACCAATGTTAGATCTTGGGGTCTCTAGTCTGCAATGGTATTCACCTTTGTCCAAATAGGGACCCTTACTTCTAAGTCAGGATAAGGGGATTATACTCCTTAATAACCCCTGCTCATTCCCTTGGTAGCTTGGCACGAGCAGACAGGCTTATCTCAGAGGCAGTGTGTTAAACATTTGTGAATATACACAGTAATACAGTGAAAACACTACAGATGGACAGAACACAGGTTTTATAAAAATAAGTATTCTTTATATATACTTAACACAAGACCACAAACGACAAAAATCCACAATACTACACTTAAGATTACTTAAAAGATCATTAAAGTCTCTTAGTTCAAGTTGTTGGTAAATGCGACAAAGTTCTCAACAAATAACCTGGATGCGTAATACAAAGTGAACAAAAGGCTTGAAAAAGGGGGGATGTGTCGGTTCCGTGACCCGGGGGAACGGTTGCGTCCTTCCTCAATGCTTGCGCAGAGTAGGGGACTTGTCGTGAGCCTTACCGGTGCGGAAATGATGGGTAGATTCCCCGGCCTGCGGTGCACATGATGGCGCCTTGATGCAATGCGATGATCCAGCTATGATGCGAGAAGATGGGCCCTTGATGCGGGATGCGATGATGATGCGATGACGCCCTGGCAGCCTCTGTACTTTGGAACCGTGACAGGCTCTGCAACACGCTTCTCCAGTGATGCGATGGCGACTCTCTTAATGGCGTCACGCTTCTCCGGTGATGCGGCAACAGACAGCTTCGATGAACACACGCTTTCAGGGAGATGCGGCAAAGGCTTGCTTCTCCGGCGCTGCAATGATTTCAGCTGCGGCGGCGACACGCTTCTTCTCGATGCATTGCGCTTCCAGCTCCCAGCGGCACGCAAGTGTCTGGAGTCAGAATTCCCAGCAAGGAAATTCAGGAGGGAGCTGGAGGTGAAGTATTTTGTCCCTGAGACTTCAGCAGGAGGCAAGCACAGTTCAAGCCCTTGGAGAATATTCTGTAGATGAAAGTCCTTACAAAGTTCCTTCTCCTTTCCCTTGGCAATGAAGCAACCACTGCAGGCCAACCCAGCAAACAGCACACTGGCAGAGGGGCAGACCAAACTCCTGCAGCTTCCTTGGTTCTTCTTCTTGGCAGAAAGGATAGTGTAGGGGTAAAAATTACTTTTCTAACTCCAGGGGGTGCAACAGTAGGGCAAGTGTTGGATCGTGTAAGGGTATTATGCGTTGTGATAGTATGCGTTGTAATGGTAAGCGTTGTAAAGACTGCATTGTAATGACATGTGTTGTAGTGGTATGCGTTGTAGTGTCATGCGTTGTAATGGTTGCGTTGTAATGGCATGCGTTGTAATGGATGTTGCGTTGTAAAAGTTTAGTTGTAATGGTAGTGGGGGTGACCTGTCCCAGGACACCCCCGCGCCGCAGGGCCACCAGCTGTGTGTGTGCCCCTCGCCCCCTGCTGCCCGCAGCCTCTTTGGGACTGCCTCTCTGCTCCCAGACCCTCGCAGTATTTCTCGAGCGTGTGTTGTGCCACCTATGTAAATTCTGTTCCTTAACCTTGTTTTTCTTCATTTAATTAACTGCTTTTTTGCCCTTCTGTATTGTGCCACTGCCAGGCTTCATTGCTGTTCTGTCCCCCTGTGCCCGCCCCGCTCCCCGCTTCCCGCCGCCGTCCATTAGGCCACGCCCCCTTTTGTTTTGTGCCCTCCCCGCTCCCGCCTCCCAGCTGCTCCTCCCTCCCTCCCACTTGGCCATAAATGGCGACCGCGCAACTTAGGTTAGTGTGACCTGTCCCAGGACACCCCCGCGCCGCACGGCCACCAGCTGTGTGTGTGCCCCTCGCCCTCTGCTGCCCGCAGCCTTGTTGGGACTGCCTCTCTGCTCCCAGACCCTCCGCAGTATTTCTCGAGCATGTGTTGTGCCACCTATGTAAATTCTGTGCCTTAACCTTGTTTTTCTTCATTTAATTAACTGCTTTTTTGCCCTTCTGTATTGTGCCACTGCCAGGCTTCATTGCTGTTCTGTCCCCCTGTGCCCGCCCCGCTCCCCGCTTCCCGCCGCCGTCCATTAGGCCACGCCCCCTTTTGTTTTGTGCCCTCCCCGCTCCCGCCTCCCAGCTGCTCCTCCCTCCCTCCCTCCCACTTGGCCATAAATGGCGACCGCGTGTACGTGCAGCGTTCACGCGCAGAGGGCGCGCCGATTGTGCGCCGAAGGTGCGCCAAAGGTAAGCCCGTCTGCGCCCGTCCGCGCCTGGACCGTGCCCAGCGCCAGAACCCCTGGCCCCCACCAACGCAAGACGACCCGACAGACCTACGACGCCGCCGCCCTCAACGCACTCAATGCCGGCCGGAACCCCGCCTGCTGCCGGGCTGCGCCGAAACGCTTCCACGGACCCTTCACCTGCACAGCCTGCAAGTTTACCTGCCTCCGAACATGCACCGCGCCCGCCATGCCAAACCCCAGCAGCGACCTCAAGTGCATCCTGCTCAACACCCGCTCCGTCCACAGACACGCCATCGAACTCTGGAACCTGCTCGACACTACATCACCAGACGTCGCCTTCCTCACTGAAACATGGATGAACGCCTCCTCAGCCCCCGACATCGCCATTGCCATCCCGGATGGATACAAGATCATCAGGAAGGACCGCGTCAACCAGACGGGAGGAGGCATCGCCATCGTCCACAAGAACACCATTCGCATCATGACAGACGCCGACGACACCTACACCGCCGCCGAACACCTCCACTTCCAGATCCACACTGACCCAAAGACGACCCTCAGAGGAACCCTCCTCTACAGACCCCCGGGACCACGCACACAATTCAATGAAGACATCACAGACTTCATCAGCCCACACGCCCTCCCCTCCGCCGACTACATCCTCCTAGGGGACCTCAACTTCCACCTGGAGAACAACAAGGACCGCAACACCGTCACCCTGCTGGACAACCTCGCCAACCTCGGAATCAAGCAACTGGTCAACACCCCCACCCACTACGCCGGCCACACGATTGACCCCGTCTTTTCATCCAGCAAGCACATTGCCTTCAGCCACTCCACCGGACTTCACTGGACCGACCACAGCTGCGTCCACTTCAGCTTCAGAAAAACCACCACCCGCAACAGGTTCCTCACAGGAGCTGGAGCAAGATCACCGCCGACCATCTCACCGCCTCCCTCAGCCAGAACCCACCTACCAGCACACCGGACCCCAACGAAGCAGCCCGCAAATTCACGCAATGGCTGACCGCCTGCGCCGACGACCTCGCACCACTGAAGAACCCCCCTAGCAAACCCAGAAGCAAGAAGGCCCCCTGGTTCACCGACGAACTCAAGGACTCCAAGAAGACCTGCTGCACCCTCGAGAAAGCCTGGCTCCTCGACCGGACCACTGACAACATGACCGCCCTCAAACACGCGACCCGCAAGCACCACCAGCTCATCTGCACCACCAAGAAGAAATCACTGAAAGATCGACTGGCCAACATAGCCCACGACAGCAAGGAACTCTTCAGCATCGTCAAGGAGTTCTCCAACCCCAGAACCAGCAACAACGACATCACCCCTTCACAAGATCTCTGCGACTCCCTCGCCTCGTTCTTCCACCGCAAGATTGCCGAAATCCACAACAGCTTCGGCACACCATCCTCGCACCCAACCGTTGAACCAACGCACCCCACTGCCACCCTCCGCACCTGGACCGCAGTGACCACCGAAGACACAGCCCGCACGATGAACACCATCCACTCCGGATCTCCGACTGACCCCTGCCCCCACAACATCTTCAACAAGGCCGACTCCACCATCGTACCCCAACTCCGAGATGTCATCAACACCTCCTTCGACACCGCCACCTTCCCGGAGAGCTGGAAGCATGCCGAGCTCAGCGCCCTACTGAAGAAACCAACAGCGGACCCCACCAACCTCAAGAACTTCCGCCCCATCTCGCTCCTCCCTTTCCTGCCAAAGTCATCGAGAAGATCGCCAACAGACAGCTTGCCGCCTTCCTCGAGACAAACGGATCCCTCGACCCCTCGCAGTCCGGTTTCAGAGCCAACCACAGCACCGAGACCGCCCTCATCGCAGCCACCGACGACATCCGAGCCCTTCTCGACAACGGGGAAACAGCGGCACTCATCCTCCTGGACCTCTCCGCCGCGTTCGACACTGTCTGCCACCGCACCCTAGTCCAGCGCCTCAGCAACACCGGCATCCAAGAGAAGGCACTGAAGTGGATCATCTCGTTCCTAGCTGGAAGAACACAGAGAGTCCGCCTCCCCCCATTTCGTTCTGAGGCCACCGAAGTCATCTGCGGCGTCCCGCAAGGATCATCACTCAGCCCCACCCTCTTCAACGTTTACATGAGACCCCTCGCAGCCATCGCACGCCGACACAACCTCAACATCATCTCCTACGCCGACGACACCCAGCTGATCCTCTCCCTCACCAGAGACCCTGACACCGCCAGAACCAGCCTCCACGAAGGGATGAAAGACGTCGCCGAGTGGATGAAGAACAGCCGCTTGAAACTGAACTCAGACAAGACGGAAGTCCTCATCCTTGGACCATCACCCTCCGCCTGGGACGACTCCTGGTGCCCCTGCCCTGGGCACTGCCCCCAAGCCGACAGACAACGCACGCAACCTTGGCTTCATCCTGGACTCCTCCCTCTCCATGACCAGACAAGTCAACGCCGTCTCCTCTTCATGCTTTCACACCCTCCGCATGCTCCGCAAGATCTTCCGATGGATCCCAATCGAAACCAGGAAGACGGTCACCCAGGCCCTCGTCACCAGCCGGCTAGACTACGGAAACACCCTCTACGCCGGAACCACAGCCAAGCTATAGAAAAGACTACAACGCATCCAGAACGCCTCCGCCCGACTCATCCTAGACATCCATCAACGCAGCCACATCTCCGGCCACCTGATGAACCTGCACTGGCTCCCCGTCAACAAGAGGATCACGTTCAGGCTCCTCACCCACGCACACAAGTCTCTCCACAACCTGGGCCCCAAGTACCTCAACGACAGCCTGACCTTCCACACGCCCACCCGCCAGCTACGATCTGCTAGTCTTGCCCTCGCCGCCGTACCACGCATCCGAAGAGCCACCGCCGGAGGCAGATCCTTCTTCTACCTGGTGGCCAAGACATGGAACTCCCTCCCCATCCACCTTCGGCTGACCCAGGACCAACTCGCCTTCAGGAGACAACTCAAGACCTGGCTGTTCGAGCAGTAGCGGCCCCCTTCCCCAAAGCGCCTTGAGACCCTTCCGGGTGAGTAGCGCGCTATACAAGTGATATGATTGATTGATTGATTGACAGTGAGTTGTAAAAGTTGCGTTGTAAAGGTTGTTTCCCGTTGTTGCATAGAGCCCATCCTTACTTCACCAAGCCCACCCTAAGCAACTCTTTAAGCTCCCAAAACCTCTCCCGTCAGCCCAGCCCCAGCTTCCCAGCCACAGACCATCCCATGATCTCCACTCTCCTCAGCTTAAATCAAGTGACTACAACCAGCCTCAGCACCCAGAGAGCTTCTTTAATGTCCTTGGCCTAACCCTTACCTTCCTTATCCACCATGGTGCCCTGCCTTGCCTCGGTCTCCTGGGGGAAAAGCCTTCCTCCAACTTCGGTCTGTGCAGGCAGCCTCAAGTGGGTGCGCTGTGTTCTCTAGAATTGGTGGGAGGACCACGCTGGGTGTGCCTGCTATTTCAGCGCTCATGTCAAATGATAAATATTCACTGAAACTTGACCTCTGCACTCCATAATTTGTACACTGTATAGTTTTAACAGCAAAACTGCACATCTTTGTAAATTTAGTGGTCAGCGTAAATGACAGTGAGGTACCATACCAGGCTTTGGTAATATACATCCAACAGTGTGCTCAAAAATTTTCCACTGGTTACCTACCAGAAGCTTAGCACATTCCTGATGAATGGGCATTTGGAGAAGTTTGGTTCCTGGTAGAAAGGGGTGAAACCCTACTCAAGCAGGAACTACAATATCCGTCAGGGTGAAGTCACAAACAAACCCTAAATTAACCTGTGCTCAGCCCTCAAGTATCTTGGCACTCCACAATAAAGATCCCACACCAGATTAGAAAAACAAAGTACATTTTAATAAATAAAAAAGACCAAAATGACAAGATCAAAATCAGTAAAGCCATAGATATACAAATTTAAAGATTTAAGTGAAAATAGCACCAAAAAGCATAAAGTGACAACTGTGGAAATTGGCTCACACCGGACTGGGGAGATCTCACAAGTTCAGGCTGACAGCGATGGGGCATGGGCCAGGTACAGGGACCCAGTTAGGTACGCTAAATAAGAGTACCTTAAATACTGGTTGTAGAGCATTGCAAGTTCCTGCATTGAGGATGCAATGCACTGCAAAGGCAATGTGTTTGTTCTGGTGAGCTGCAAGGTTGCAATGCAAGGTCCTATGCCATTGTCAAGAAGGCTGTAGACTGGAGCAGCTTGGATGCAAAGCCCTGTGTCAAGGATGCGTTGCACACCGTCTGGCTCCGAAGAGACTGCAGGGCTGGCGATGGAAAGTCCTGCTTTGTCATCAAGGCTGCCGTTGACAAGAGGTTTGCAATGTGAGGGCCTGGATCTGGGATGCATTGTGCAGCACCAGTTCTGATGCAGGTACGCGCTGTGAGGTTGATGTGGAGTCCTTGCCCTGGAAAAACCCTTGCAGAAGAGGCAATGTGTAAGTTCTGTTCGGGCTTGCACCATGGAGCAGAGATGATGAGTTGATCCTGCTGAATCCAAAAATAGGTTAACAAAGCACCTTCATGACCACTTCCAAGGGTCTAGGACTGGAGAGGCACCACTTGAAGGGCAGCACTCACAGTTGCAGAGTTCAGGTGCTGGTTACAAGAGACTGGTGGCCCTGGGTTCAGGTTACAGGTGAAGTCCTTCTCACCTAAGCAAGAGAGCCACAAGCAGAAGGTCAGCACAGCAGGCAGCCGTCCTTTAGGAAAGCAGTCCAGCAGAGGGACAGCCCTTTCAGAGCACATCAGTCCTTCTTCCTGGCAGAGTCTTCCATAGGTCCAGAGGTGTACTGAAGCATTGGTGTCTGAAGTCCAATATGTATACCTGTGCCTAATTTGAAGTGTAAGAAGCTTCTAGAGGTTTCAATTTCAACGGCACAGGTTTCCTGCCTCGCCTGCCCTGGCTCCAGACTAACTACAGGGGATATGCGATCAATTGTTTGAAGGCAGAGCATCCTGTTTAGGTGTAAGTGGGGCTGTGCCTAACTCCTCCCTCCCATCCTGCCATTAAAGGCCCACTCGGGCACACCTAAGCTGGGTAGGGATTTCTAGGAGGAATGCACAAAAACCAACTGGAAACAACACCCAGCCATGTGACCCAGAGTCAGGCTGCAGACACTAAGGGCCTCATTACGAGCAGATGGGTTACCCAATCACAAACGTGATGGATATCCCGTCCGTTGTATTACTAGTTCCATTATAGCAAATGGAATATAATGGCGCTCACAATATGGCAGACGGGATATCTGTCACATTTGTGATGGAGTAATCCAGACTCCAAACTCGTAATCAGTTCCAGAATGGCTATGGTAGGAAAATGCCAAGTTTCTAAAAAGTTTCATTTTCAAAGTTGTACTAAAAAATCTGGCTTCGGGGAGGAGCCAAGATGGCGACCTGAACGGACGCTCGAATCTCGGCTCCGCAAGCCTGTGTGGTCCGCACCTATATCCTGAGCTCAAATCCGACTTTGCACCGCAGCGGACCATAGCTGAGACTGCACAGATACTTCCAGTGTTCCGTCGAGGTCCCTACCTGCCAGATTTCCGAAGTTTTCATCCCATCGGGCGGCGGCCCCCATGCCCGGGCGCTGATACCGGTGCTGCTCCTGGCCGCCGTGGACCTCCAGACCGGTAGACGTTCGTGAGTCCTGGCGGCGGTGATCCATTTCTTGGTAGTGACGGCGTTGGGGGAGTCGGACGGATCCCTCATGCAGCACCTGGCGCCCCAGCCTGCGTGATCGATGCAGGAGGGGGAAGCACTCCTTTGTTGTGGACGTCTCTCCGGCTGGAGCTGCCCTGCGCCGTCCAGAGTCAGTGGATCGTCCCAAGACTGCCCAGACTTGCACCGCGGCGGTAGTGCTTTTTCTTTCACAACGTTCCGGAATTGAGACGCACTTTGGTCCGCTCCTGAACGCCTGGGGACCGACTCTGCCCTCCTCCTGTGCTGCGCCCCACCAGGCACCGAAAATGGCGACTGCCCTCCCTGCCGTGGAGACTGTCCTTTCGCCTCGCGCCGGCGACCCCCTGCCAGACGATGAACGGGATGCTGTGCAGTGTACGGGGACTTGTGTCGAGGAGCAGCATAGCGCGCAGGCGGAACTGACCTGCCGTGATGTTTTCATGGCCCTGATGGACCTCGGGGTAGAATTGAGAGCACTCTCCGACATGGTGGGAGGCGACGTGGCATGGCGGTCAGAGTGGGCTCAACCGGCCGCCTCACGGCGAAGTACCGACTCGGCACTGAAGTGCACGGAGGAGGAAGCTGTGGGACCGATCACCGGCAGGGAGATGAGGAATGCTGGTCTACGCCACGACCCCCGTGCATGGCAGTTCGTTACTGGTCCCGGGGACACATTGTTGCAAACCTTGCTGGAGTCCGAGACTTTGCTGGTGGAGAAGTTACTGTTTCCCCAACTTCCATTGACACTGCAACTGTATCCCCCTGAGCTCGATGCCTTTCCAGTGCCTTTTTTCCAGCGACGGAAGGTATGTCAGTCTGTGGATATATGGGTGCTCCTCCTGCCTGCTTGTGGGTCGGCTGCTGCCTGGGGACCTCCATTTTGTCCCCGTCTCCCGTTTTCTCATCGACGGTGGCCATTTTACATCCCGGCTCTACATGGATCGGGCCCTCCTCGGTTGATGTCTCCAGGGGGACTTTTGCGCTCTGGCCAGGGCTGAAGAATTTAGTTTGCAGATCGGGACTGACAGGATGATGGGGACTCGAATCGGAACATTTATGGCTATGCTTTGGATTGTGCACATGGGAATGTCTCACCCTGCTTCCTACAGTGAATATGACTGATATTGTTTTGCTATTTACGGGGTGGGAAGAGTCTGCACGGCGGACGTGACCGGGAATGATAGTTTTGGGCCCTCCCCAGGCTTTCTAGTAAGGGTCATTTCCTTCTCTCTTCTTCTTTTGTCTCTTGTTCTATATTTCGGGCATTCTATTGGGCGACAGACACACTGCAAGGGGGGGGGTAGGCCGTAGCCTCTGCATGCGTGTAGGGTGGGGGGTTTAAATGTATTTTTTCTTCATTTCTATGGGCCTTCATTTTTTCTTTCTTCACTCTTTTTCGTCTTTTTCTGTCCTTGGGCTGTTGTTTGGTTTGTTGCTGGGTGGGTTCCTGCCGACATTCGCCATATTGTTGACTTAGTCATCCTGTTGTGATCCTCATGATGCCGCTAGTTTGATTGCGTCCTATTCTGTCCCATGGGACTCGCCTGGTTATCGTAGACAACTTGTTCTGAAGTGGGACTGACTGGACAATGGCTCTCCTGGACCTAATTCTTGTCATTATTTTATAAAACTTTAAATTAACCTCATTTATCCTGAATATCGGCAGTGTAGTGTGGCCCAGTGTAACCTCATGTGTTTACTCCGTAATGACATCCCACTGTCGACATACCGTATGGTTTGCATTTGTGCTTACAGTTTCGTGGCCGGCCAGGTGGTTGTAGGCCCGTATTTGTTAGCTGCTTATGCACAATAAAGGTTTCCAAAAATTTAAAAAAAAAAAAAAAAAAATCTGGCTTCACCATATACAGAGGATTTTTCATTGCAATTACAAAGACACCAAACATGAACTTTAAACCTGTTCACATTTGGAAGTTACAGCGTATTAAATGTAATAAGGCAAATCCAATGTTATCCTACGGGAAAGGCAGGCCTTGCAATAGTGAAAAACTAATTTAAGAGTTTTTCACTACCAGGAGATTTAAAACTTAAAATGACATGCCCTACTCTTTAAATACATTGCACCCTGCCCGGTGAACTGTTTAGGGTCTACCTTGGGGGTGACTTATATGAATTAAAAAGGAAGGCTTGGGCCTGGCAAAAGGTTTATTTTGCCAAGTTGAAATGGCAGTTTAAAATTTCACAGACTGGCTCTGCAATGGCAGGCGTGAGCCATGTTTAAAGGGATACTTACATGGGAGGCACAAGTGCTGCAGGTCCACCTATAGCATTTAATTTATAGACCCTGGGTTTATATAGTACCACAATACTAGGGACATATAAGTAAATTAAAGTGTCAATTCTGTGTAAGCCATTCCATCATGTTTAGAGGACAAAGCACATGCACTTTAGGACCGGTCCGCAGTGGTAAAGTGCACAGAGTCTCTTAAGGCTAGCAAAAACGCAATCAGAAATAATTGGAGGGGTAGGTTTGGGGGAAGAAACCCTTAAGGCTGACAAGCGTGACTTGTTTGTTACATTGTGTGAGACACTTGGGTTTTCACAATCTCCATGACTTCAGTGATGTAACATTTATGGCAGCACCCCCACACTGAAAACGGTTCCAGCACCACTAGCTTTTATGACATTTAAACATGATTAAATCTTGAATGAAAATGACTAGTGATACTTTGCTGAGTTCTATCAATGAGTAAAAGATGCTCATTCAACAATGACATGTGCAGCGTCTTGCATCATAAAGACACAGCTCTTTTAGTCTCAACAGGCAATCTGTGTTTTAAAACTTGTCTTCTAATGTCAGTGTGTGCAAGATGTTTGTCATTACAGTGTGAAACTAATGAAATCACCACTTTCTAGTAAGCGTACTGAAGAAAAAAGGGACTGTCTAAAATATTAGGGATGGTTTTTCACCAAATGTCACTTCAAAATATAAGACATCTCATATAAAAAATATTTGGAGTTCTAATTTCTAAAGGCTGTTCTAGATACTTTTTTGCTTTGAGAACTCTAAGTGCTAAGTATCTACTGAATTCAGTATTAAACCTGTCAAACGATTCAATAAAAATATAAGTACAAGATAAATATAATGTTTTAAGAATTATCATGGACAAGAATTTCTTGAGATAGCTAAATGTTTTTCCTAATTACTATAATGTGTTTCGTTTTAGCATGAAAACCCTTCTTACATATTTTATCGAAACCTGTTGTAAACAAGCACTGGCAAAGCCAATACGTTTTACACTTGCACTCAAGCTCTCATAAAAGCAAAAACAAAATGCTTCTACAGTGAAAAGTGGATCACTGACAGGACATCA
Organism: Lissotriton vulgaris; assembly: GCF_964263255.1. Taxonomy (NCBI): domain Eukaryota; kingdom Metazoa; phylum Chordata; class Amphibia; order Caudata; family Salamandridae; genus Lissotriton; species Lissotriton vulgaris. The sequence goes on along the minus strand of NC_141685.1, from coordinate 821,210,497 downwards.
GAAACACAAATATTATGTGGACAGAAAATCATGTCAAAAATATCGAGGACCAAAATATTGAGAAGGTAAGTGCAAATAGGTACGTATAAATATACTATTCGTAACTCCACATCTACGTAACTTGAAGATATACATATATCAACACAAGAGGGACTTATGGTGCAATTGACCTGGCGAGCATAACCCCCACCGCGGATCCCATGGCGTGAAGCCATTTCATTCTTCGCGTAAGCCGTTTATATGTAGACCAAGTACTTCCATGATGCGGCGCACACACCTCTTCGCTAGAGGAGTGTGTAGCGTGGCAATCAATTCATGCTTTTAGTAAATGGGGACAGCACTAACCGAGCGTGCGCTTCATGGTTAAGGACACAGGGTGAAGATTCTTGTGTGACATGTGAGGACGCTCATTAAAGAGAGTAAAAGTTTCCCGCACTATTTCTAAGTGTGAGTAAACCTCTGGTAGAAATACTGAACAGAGGTTCCTTCTCACCAGTGTCACAATATGTACGGTCACTGGTGTGGAATGGGTGTCTAACAGGTGACACATTAAACATGGTTTTACTGATGGATATATACCTCGACACATTTATTAGAGAGTATGCAATGTCCACGTGAATGCCTTGATGTCTGTTATTTCTCTTTCAAATTAGGGCCCTTGGAAATTCCGAGAGAGCCCATGGGTAAAAATCGTGGGTTTTTACCTAGCACAACACACTCACCCTCCAGGTTAGGGTACGCCTTAGCGTGCGTATACTGCCGGGGGGCTGCTCTTTTGGTCCTGATGAAAGCTTTGCTGAATTAGGCAGTCTCAAGCAGAAACATGTCAACCGTTTTCACAACTAACCTAGGATACAGCTGGTTCAATTTTAAAAACAACACGTGTCCGCCTCACTTGATTTTAAAGATCGCATTCTGTTCTTTCAATAAAATTACTTTTCGAAGCAGTCTGCCATCTTTTAAATACCTTCACCCACTCCTTTTCACTATCACACAGTCCGAAAAAAAAACACTCCGCTGTAACTCAGGCATTGTGGCACACCCGGGAGACACTCGGTCTCCCTGGTGGGAGCCCGATGATGAAGCATGTCACCAACTAGGTTGGTGAGTGAGGGTTCATTTAAAAACAGAGGTTTTTTCCATCACGTACATACACACCCTAACTAATTGTGGTTGCAATTTTCATTTTTTCTTTGCGCCATAAGTCAATCTTTTGTTGTTGAATAGTATCTATTAGGGGACTAAGAGTGATTTCTATCCCTATCTCTCCTGTTGTTGTTAGATATACATATATCATCAAGGCACATATATCTGAAGATATATGTAGTAAAACTTTGCTTACTTATAGAAACTTCATGATGATTTTGTCCTCCATATTCTTGAGACATTTTGTTCACACAATATTTTTTCTCCAATATTTTGTCTGCATACGGTGAAAAGCACATGCCACTGACTGCCATCATGTGCAGCAGAGCCCTATCTTCCTGTTGCCATTCAATTATGTGGTGAGAACACAGCTAAAAAGTACCATGTCGATATAGGCCATATTTAGAGTTAGGTGGAGCAGCACATCCATCAAAAGTCGGCAAATATCCAAGCCACTGTATTTAGAGCACTGTTAACATCAATTCAGTCGCAATACGGAGGTGGGGACATTCAACGCTTTTTTGGCAGATGTCCCCCATCTGCAAAACTCAATAAGGCCCTATGTTTCCTCTATTTCATTCATTGCCATATTATGCAAAGTTATTTCCAATGTGCCTGTTAATGCAACCATGCACCCCGGTACACATCATCTGCCATTCAATGCCATGATGTGGCAGGTATGCCTATCTAATGGATAAAGTCATGAAGTACCCCACACATTCACATCTGCCAGTCAATATAACACTGTGTCCCACGTAACCTGCAGCATGTGTCACAGATAAAAATGTAAAAGGATCAAATAATGCAAAGAATGCTGAACAATGCAAACATTTACCCCTGTCACAAAGATCTGTGTTTAATACATTGTTCTTTTTCTCACCATGCCACCCAAGTTTGGATCCATCCATATGCAAATCAGTCTTGACCCTGTTACTCATGGAAACAGTCCAGTGTGAACTGCCAAGCCAGATCCTCCTTGGACCGCAAACAAACATCCTGAGACGAGTTTTGGGGTTTCACCCCTCATCAGCTAGGCTAGCTTGAGTCCAGTGGCGCAGTGAGCATGGGACCCACGTCTAGGCATACCCTTCCCACTTAGGGCGATAAAAGCAAAAGGAACAAATGATGAATGGAATGCTGAACATTGCAAACATTCATGCCTAGTCACAAAGATCTGGGTTTAAGATAAGAATGTAGTGCATAGTTCCATAATTGCATTTCCGCGATATTTCAGGACGCATGGAGAATAATACAGTATTGACTGACACACAGCATGTGTGCCCCAGTGAGGTGCTCCAGTTACCCAACTGCATACCAGTCAAAGCAATTATCTGCTTCTTTTATCCCAACATATACGAGTCACTTCCATTATGTGACCCAGTTATCTCCCTTTTGCTAATCAACTCAATGCTATACCTGAGGTTTCTTTCCATATGCCAGTCAATGCCATGCCGTGCCCCTGTTAGTGCTTCACATATAACCAATATCATGATATGCCCATGATCACCTTCATCTCTGTGAGGTCTGTGATTTTCTACAGTTATTCACAGATTTTGCCAATCAATACGGTGTAAATGTCCTAGTTATGCCCCACGTACCGGTCAATGCCCCAAAGTATTCCAATCATGCCCATTTGCGGGTCAGTGCCATAATGTGCACCTTTCATTTCTACATATTTCAGTAAATGGAGTGAATCTGTCATATGTCTCCTTTTTGAAATATGAGAAAATGCTCTGGTTTCAGAATTTCAGGCATTTTGTCAGGGGCAGCTCCTTTGTTATGGCGGAGGACCGTCGCTCCCTGCTGTAAGCCAGCAGAGGCAAGGACAAACAAAATGATATTAAAACATTTTTATTATCATTTTATTTTGCGTCCCACTAGCCGAGCCGAGGGAGGGGCGGGGACAGCCACAGTGACACTGCAGCACCAGGGAGAAGGGGGGAGGGGTGGGCACTGCTAAATGCCCATGATGGTTTGGCCGGCCCCAGAGGGTCGACCAAACCGTCATGCGCACTTAGCCTTTCTCCACCTAGCTGTGTGGTACTTCTGGGTGGAGAAACCATTCCAAGCCTAAGCACCGAACCGAGGCACTCAGACCAATCCCAGTGCCACTCGCATGCATGTGAGCACTGCTGGGATTGAGAGCTGGGAGCTGGCGCAGTGTGCACCAGGTTCCTGACATGGACGCCAGGATCAGGTGGAAGGCGGTGGCCGCCGGAGCAGGTAAGTACAGTTTTATTTGTCTTTTTTTTGGTACCCCCCTTCTCCTGACCCACCACTTCACAGTACCAGCGGCTGCTCCTGCATTTTGTTTGAAACCAGAATGTCTCCACATTCGGAAAGAGATGGAAATATGGTCATCAAACCTCGACTTTCAGGATAGCACTGCTAGATGAGGCTCCTCTTTTTCATCATCATCAATAAATTTAATTCAGAAATCATAATTAAAAATAATAAAAGTACATCAATAGCATAAAATCACAAGTACATATCCAAACTTGAAATCATTAAAATAATTAAAAAACAAATGAGGGACAAAAACTCTGCGCATACATGATCCAGGCTTAAAGAAAATTCATGCAAATATGTTGATAATTTTCTGGACACACATTTGAAAATTTCATACGTTCTACACAATTAAAATTGCCCTTAAGAACTCTGTACATAATTCATTGCTTTGAAAAGTTTAAAAATCCGCAAAAACCTTTGCGGATATGGAAGGCTTATTTCATGAAAGCTATAAGTGCAAAACAAATATAAACAGAGTGCAATTGTTGTAAAAAGGCTAAGGCTGGGATATAGTGTCTGCAATTGTACTTTGACTTTGACATCAATTTCTTAATAAGCCTGCTTATCGGCCCAATATAATATTTACAGAGCAAGAGAAAGTGCATGGTGCTTTGAGATGAGAGCCCTAAAGAATGAAAAAGAGGTGATGATGGAATGCTTGTATTTATTTTAGCCACTGGTAATTACTCATGTAGCATCCCAGTCCATTGCTATTTTGCACAACATTCCACCTCAGTTTGGGTCCAGTCATATGCAAATCAACCTTGACCCTTGTACAATGAACTGCCAGGCCAGGTCCTCCCTAAACCAGATCACAAGCAACCCAGGGACGTTTTTCCTTAATTAGGGATCATCAACCAGGTGTAGTAATTATCAGTGGCTGAGATTAATAAAAGCATTCCCTCCCTCACTTTTTGTATACTTCATTGAGAGGATAGTGCACAGGCAACACATTTGAATACCAGATCAGTCAATCTGCTTCAGTAATACAGCCTTTATATGAATGATATTCAGTCTGAAACGGGTCAGTAAAAACCTGTGATGGCTATTTATAAACCCAGACCAGATAGTGTGGCATTTTGTCTTTTCTTTTCTTTTAGATTGAATATATTACATCACCTTGGTCTCTTAGTCCATAGTGTATGTAAGACGCAAACCTAAGACATGACCAAATTCCATAAGCATCGCCGGTTTTTACACTACGAATATAATTTTAACACTTCTGGCACACAAGCACTATCTCTTAGATCCTTAAGGCTTCACTAATCGCGTCACTTTATGCACACGCCGAAATGATACTGATGCTCGCACACGACGTGGTGAAGCTGTTTCAGCTAACTTGGTGATGGCCATCCCCAGTGTTTTTTTCCCCTCGAGTGAAGATGTTTTTATTTGATTTGCAGTTTAGATTTTCGATTTTCCCCTGAAGAAGGCATTGGTGTCGAATTGCATTGGGAATTAATGTTGGAACCACTGATATTGATTATCCATATTACTGTACTGTAAATGTTACATGGAGTGAAGATTCAAGAATTCATTGACATCTTTACATGGATTTATGCTGAATAATAAAAGAAATCTATACTTTAATATTGACATTCGGGAATTGTTTTGATTGAACTTGGCTGTATTCTGCAACACCTACAACCTAGTGCCCAGGGAGACACCTATACAGATGTATTGGTGCAACTTGTTCATTTATTTTTATTAGAACAATGAGATGACTGACTGTTCCTCCCTCGGTGCAGCTTTGACGGCATTCCAAAAGTTCCTAAACACATGTATGGTATCATTCTAAATGGCCTGGGGAGCATTTGGCTACTCTGGTATGAAGACAGTTCTATTCATACTCGAGGGCAAAGATCACTGTTCGGAAATATCCATATCTATTGTTTTCTTGAATAGATGGAGTGTATAATTTCTGCTCAGTCCAATTATTGCTACCATTCTAGATTACTTCTCTTTCTGCGTATCTGACCTCTCCCATCAAGAGAGTGTAATATCAAAAAAGTCTATAATGTTGTTACTCTCCTCTCAAGAATCAATTTTTTATTTGTGGCTATTGTTGTTTCACCTGCTATCGAAGTTACTTTCATCCAAGCTTCTCACATCAATTTTCAGTTCTACTACTTGAAGTACGTCCAGCTGATAGCCTCCAGGAACAGTGTTTCATAAATGTTTTCTGAATCCAGAGTCCAGAGGAATATTTTTGTGATAATACAAATATCCAGGTAATTCTGTCAGTAGTGTATGGATTCTCACCTTAGAGCCAGCCATTCATTCTACAACAACTATAACCGCAAATGCCTACTGGTTTGAAAGGACTCTATTTAAAAAAAAAAGAAATTGGACACTTTCTTGCTTAGATTCAGCAGCAGGTTGGCACTTGTGATACCGGTGGATTCAGGATAGACCCAAGATCTAGCTGCATTCTTTAGTAGTTGAATAATTCGTGGTCAAAATGTGCCTCTGGTATTAAAGCCTTCTTAATAAAGTGATAGTATCATGGCCAGGGTGATATCCAAAGGGAAATTTCAGTCTCTGAGCACTGAAGCCCTCAAGACTAGTCTTCACGGATGAAGACGTTTCATCATTCAATATAGTGAGAGTATAAGGATGGCTATTTCTTTCATAATTTCTATGTCTTAGCAAGAGTGATCTCTCCTTTGAGTAAATAAGCTATGTCAAATCACGTATCTATAAAGCATTCCCGTTTGAGGGATAAGAAATTGAGTTTTCATCAATTGATGACAATGTATAGACTATTAATAGCAATCCTCTGCATGGTGAATAAGGTTAAATGACAAAAATACTTAGGATTGAAGCTTCGACGGTAGGAACTCCCTCTGTGAGTAGAGTGCGAAGGAGTAAGTCTATGCCTAGTAGATTGAAGGCAGAGGAAATGCAGAGGCAGTCCAAGTGGGGTGATCACACTTACCACAGATTTAAGCTTTGTGAGTTTTGGTGTGAGGTATAAGAATTACGTTCTGGAACATATTGAACAAGTCACAGAAGTTTAATAAAGCAAAAATTTCAGGAACGTGCCGGACTTGATAAATGAAGTAATTTTGTAAGGTCCCAGTAGTGTAAAATAGGTCATCTAATTGAATTAAAATTACATGCCTGCATTTACTTACGTTCTTTTGAATCAATGAATAATAATATGAAATGTGAGTTATCCGGGTTTGAAGGTCCAAGGACAGTAAGAAGGGAATGGTTCCCAATTGCAATAACTGCAGTCTTTCGCATCTGGTGTCCTGGGACTTCCATTCAGTGGATCTCAAAACTGGCAACCAAGTACCCTGAGTCAGACAATTAAGCAAAGCCATGCTGTGAGGGTTTAAGATAGATTTTATTTCAGTCACCTCCTTAACATTAATCAGAAGTTCAAATTTCTACACAATTCACAAATCACAGTTTTTTTGCCAGGGATGCAACAGATTTGTTCATCTCACCTGCAGCTTCGGTTTCATCATAATTTTTCTCTATTCACCTCCGCTGATTGGCACAATAAAGAGTGGTCCTCAGCCAGTCCCTAAGGAAAAATAGATAGTGAATTTTACCTATCTTAACTAAACCCTAACCATCCTTTGCTACCAAAAAAATACTGATGGCGTGCGATTACCAGTTCAGGACTAACATACTCACCTGGGCCAATAAACAAATTCACACCCCTAAACCGGTAATCTATTTCTTTTATCCTGCCTATCAGTGATTTATTTTTTTTACCATAACTTACCAATTCCTTGTCGCTGATACTTACTTATCTTGCTTAGGAATTTTGGGATCAAGGTGTTAGAATAGTAGGTAGTAAGACATTTCACTTTATCCTAAAATAATCACAGACTGGGGAAAGTGTTAAAACTTTTATCTATGCAGTATTTTGTGGGTCAGAATCCAGTACAGACTATTCAACAGGTTCTCAAAAATAAGAGTAATAATCAAGGCAAAAATCTTTGGAGACTTAATTAAGAATTTGGACATTGATACCTGGAAAGGGTGAGAAAGGGAAACAGTACAAGGTCATACCACACTAATTTATATTTACCTAGAATGGTGTGAGGACCAACACCGGCCACGGGCTGGGAAAGAAAGGGTTCCCAACTTAACAGGAGCCAACAGGATAGGACAAGTGCAGAAGAGGTACAGTACAGGACAGGTACCTTCCGCTAAGTGCATCACCAGCGTTACACACCTATTTACAGCTACTCTGAGACCCCGACTGGGAATCGATTCTTCTCCCTCAGCAAATTCCCGATTCTTCTGTCAGAGTGCTCGACCAGCACTCTGCTCTCGATTCTTCTTCAGCATATGTTGGGTCAGTGACAGGTCTGTGACAAGTCGTTCAATCTAACTAACTGAGCCTACCTTAGTTATACCAATTTTCAGAGCATGTACCACCCCCCAATGTTGCAAATTCATGTATTCACATTGTTTGATTGTTCATAAAGATAGGGAGAGGTCATCACACCATACCAGTATGAAATCATTTTCATTCAATTTAATTGAGCAATGTTCCTGCCCATAATTTACTTTCCCATGTATTTTTAATCCACCCAGCAATATTATTTTATTTAATATACAATGTAAAGTTCCACTCAGCTTCTTCCTCTTGCTCCAGGTCACAGGGTGAGGTTCCCTGGGACATCACTGGTAAGACGGGACTTGGCTGCTATTAAATGACAGCAATTCAAGGTTTTTGGTCTTCATACACACATGCGCACAAGATTCAAGATGGAGGTTTTTCGGTAACCTTCAGACCCAAATAGAAGCTATTAATAAAGTCAAAGAGACACATATTAGAATACGAAAATAAATGAATGCACTGTATACCACTTATTTCTACTCTAACCCCATTACTTTATTTTAACTATAGCATTAATGGTTAGGCAGAACACACAAGGTTTAGTTCGAGCAGGAGCATGTGCATTAATGTGTGACAGTTGAAGCGGCCATCTTTAGTACTAATGCGCAGCTGCAAGAATTCCCACCAAGGCAAGAATACGTCATAATACGTAGATGTAGTAGACGCATGCGCAGAAAGAATCCCGCGTTTTCGGCGTCCATTTTAGGGCACTTGCGTTACTGGTTAGTAAAACACATTAGCAAGCTTCCCCTAGACACTGGAATGTCATGAAATACAGTTATTAGTAAACACAAAACATGTTGGTTAAATCGTTATATGTTATTTGGAGAGGGCTGAATCTAAGCAGGTTTCTGTACGTATGAAACCTTGCTCCACCAGAGGGCTACTACTTACATTAATTCTTTGATAAGTTGACACCACTACTTTGAAGGACTCTCTAAAGAATACTTATTTCAGGTCTAGTGCAGTAAATTCTCTTCTGCTGGGTAGAAACTCTTCTACCACCAAGGAGCGAGATCTCACTTCCTCATGTCTTCATGCATGTTCCACACAGGTGCTCCCTTCTACCCCCAGATTCTTAAAACCATTTCTGGATTACTATTTCCAGGCCACCCACAACTTCCTGAACACTTTCGTTAAGCCACTGTTGAACTCCAGGAACACTGACTGCCAGGGACATAACATCTCTCTCCTATAAGCAACTGGTCAGAGGTTTTTGCTCAGACAGGCTTGTGATGTTTAATGTGATCTTCCAATCAATGCATCTTCATCCTGGTACTCCCCTCAGTGCTGTCAGAACTCAGACCTCTTGCCAGACCCTCCTCCAGATCTTATCTGCGGGCACCTTGCAGTCTCTAATCCTCTCTACCATAAGTCTCCTTGCCTTCAACTCGCTCCACCACATCTAAGCCTCCTGCTCTTCTTCACAATTTCTATCCTCATCCCATTCATATTTGCCACTGTCTTTCCTCTTCCTGTGTCAGCTGAATACTTTTCCTCTGTTCATACGGTTCCCGCTGTAACCTCTCTATCTCCATACTTTGGAGATCCTGTGCTTGCCACTTTCATCTCGTTCACCCCATCACATACCTATTTTTAGCACTTGACTCTCAGTGTAGTGAGGAAGAGCAGTCCAAGGCTTATTCAGGAAAGGAGCACTGGACAGATGACTCTGAACTTAGCAAAGAAAAATATAACACTTCATGAAGCACGGTCCAATCAGTGTTTTTTTACACATACTATAAAATGCTACACACAGGTTCACTCCTCCCTCACTTTTCCCTCTTACCCTTCCTGCCTCTAACTCTCCCTTAATCCCTTCCCTCCTTCCTCTCTCCCACCTTCTTTCCTTTCCCCTGTCCCAAAAGACTTGATAAACAGCTTCCGAAGTGATTGCAAATAGCAGATATCTTTCCAGGAGTTTGGATTTAATGACATTGGAGATTTATGGGGATATTCTCAAGAAAATGTGATGAACATCGCAAATTTAGCTTAATGCAACTTTGCATATCGCAGTCTATCGTGACAAAATAACACCGTCTTAATGAACAATTCCCAATCCTGAGGCACCAGGTAATAGCAGCAGGATAACGCACCAAATGACTGCATAAACAATCAATGCGACGCACAAAAAATGCGAATCACGAACGCCCAAAAAGTTGCGATGCCCCAAAGCACAATACAAAAATCAGAGACAACCAGAGACAGGCCTGCAATTCCCACTCATTATGCGGGAAAATGCAACAAAAAAACACCAAAGCAAAGTTCATAGCACCATGGATGTACCCGGACCGAGTGCAGAGCACCACCTGAACCCAACAAGCCCCACGGAGGACCAGCCAGGAACCCCATGTTCGGGGAAGGGCAAGGAAAAGAGGAAGAGGAAGACGGGGTTCAGTCCACAGGAAGACCAGATCATCGTCATGAGGTGACCGAACACTACCAACAACTCATCGTCACCTCCACTGAATCATTGGCAACACAAATGGAAATATGGCAGTCCATCGTCAACAATGTCAATGCAGTCGGAGTGTCGAGGAGGACAATGGAGGAGGTCAAGAGGAGCTGGCATGACATGTAAAGCCAGACCAAACAGAAACTCGCCACCAACAGTAAATCAACAAAGGCGACTGGAGGTAGCAGTCCTGCGCCACAGGAGGAGCTGGATGAGCTGGAGGAAATAGTGGCCACAGTCACCAGTGTGGGACGGTGCAAGGAGTTGGAGTCTGGACACAGCTCGATATGACCTGACCCAACAGCAACAGGGTGAGTAACCACCAGGGACTTGGGGAATGGGGAGATGGGCACAATAGCACACATGCACAACCATGTGTAGCACACTGCACACGCACAATGATAGTGGAACATGGGGGGCGCTATAGGGCGCCAAGCAAGATTGCCACACTCGCATAAGGCTCTTGCAGTTCGGGTGCTTTGTCCTCAATTTATCCTAGTCATTGTGCTCCTCTAAATGCCTAACTTATAGATCTAGGCATCGGATGACCCTTCAATGTGCTACTGGGGGCCCAAATGTGTGGAGAGCCCCTATGCTGAATGCAGGCGAGCAGCTGATGGTCCCGCTCGCTGACGGAACTGAGATCGTGGGACGAGCGACTGTGCAATGCGGACCGCGTTAAAGGTAGGGGGGCGCTGAGGGGCTAGACCCGGGACCCGGGGGGGACAACCGGCACAGCTAGAAGAACACATAAACAATCCCCCGGGGCTGGAAATACTCGCTGCAGGAGGTCGGAGGTGTGAAGAAGCGGCCGGCGCCTGGACAGCGCGTGGGTTGCTCTGCCGGAATGTCGGGGGACTTCGTTGATACTGGGGGCCCTTCGGGACCGGACTGTCTGCCTCGCAGGTGCGCCCGGGGAGGAGGAAAGACCTGGCTGTACTGGATGCGGCGAGGCGACAGGACGCCATGCGAAACTGCGCTGGCCCCATCATTGGGGGGTATGACCTGCCCCTGAAGTAAGGAGTGCGGGGTGACTGACCTGCTTTCCCTGATAGACAGAAATCTAACTAACACACTGGGAGGCCTATGGAACTGCAGTAGCTGAAGCGACGGCCCCCCGACTGGGCTCCCCCCATATGGACTACAGGGAGACCGCCCTGCACTTCTGCCCCTGCCACACGTCGCGGAATATAGGGGCGGTATATCACGCTGAGAAAATCGTTCCCCCTTGGCAGGACCGAGAGATCAGCCACTGAGCTCCGACGCCTTGAGCGGCCAAAATGGCGGCGAAGCGGATCTGAGGACCGGAGCTCTGCAGCACAGAGGAGATCGCTGTGGACGAGCCGACCCTTCAATGTGCTACTGGGGGCCCAAATGTGTGGAGAGCCCCTATGCTGAATGCAGGCGAGCAGCTGATGGTTCCGCTCGCTGACGGAACTGAGATCGTGGGACGAGCGACTGTGCAATGCGGACCGTGTTAAAGGTAGGGGGGCGCTGAGGGGCTAGACCCGGGATCCGGAGGGGACAACCGGCACAGCTAGAAGAACACATAAACAATCCCCCGGGGCTGGAAATACTCGCTGCAGGAGGTCGGAGGTGTGAAGAAGCGGCTGGCGCCTGGACATCGCGTGGGTTGCTTTGCCGGAAGGTCGGAGGGCTTCGTTGATACTGCGGGCCCTTCGGGACCGGACTGTCTGCCTCGCGGGTGCACCCTGGGAGGAGGAAAGACCTGGCTGTACTGGATGCGGAGAGGCGACAGGACGCCGTGCGAAACTGCGCTGGCCCCATCGTTGGGGGGTACGACCTGCCCCTGAAGTAAGGAGTGCGGGGTGACTGACCTGCTTTCCCTGATAGACAGAAATCTAACTAACACACTGGGAGGCCTATGGAACTGCAGTAGCTGAAGCGACGCCCCCCGACTGGGCTCCGCCCCCCATATGGACTACAGGGAGACCGCCCTGCACTTCTGCCCCTGCCACACGGCGCGCTTCTGCAGACTGAGCCGATAGACACCCCATAACTGGTGCCTCTACCGCACTGACGATCTTGGTGCACACCGCAATATGTGGTGCAGGTTCTAGCGGGAAACACCCGTTACAACGCAACTTTTACAACGCACTTCCATTACAACGCTACTTTTACAACGCAGGATCCATTACATCGCATGCCTTTACAACGCATGACATTACATAGCAGATGCTATTACAACGCATGCAATTACAATGTAAGTATAGGTAAGTATATAATTTTATTTCTTATTTTATTTAACTTTATTTAATTAATTTAATGCTTATTAAAAATAAATAAATATATTAATTTATGTATTTTTATAAAATAAATTAAATATATTAATTTAAGTAATTTTTAAAAATAAGTATGAGTATAGGAGTATATGTTTTGGGGTACTGAGGTATATGTTTTGGGGTGTTTGGGTATTTTTAGGGTTCAGGGCTAGGTTTGGGTTATGGGGTACAGGGGTATTTTTAGGGTTCAGGGCTAGGTTTGGGTTATGGGGTACAGGGTTTTTTTTAGGGTTCTGGGCTAGGTTTGGGTTATGGGGTACAAGGGTATTTTTAGGGTTCAGGGCTAGGTTTAGGTTTTGGGGTACAGGGGTATTTTTAGGGTTCAGGGCTAGGTTTGGGTACAGGGGTATTTTTAGGGTTCAGGGCTAGGTTTAGTTTTTGGGGTACAGGGGTATTTTTAGGGTTCAGGGCTAGGTTTGGGTTTTGGGGTACAGGGGTATTTTTAGGGTTCAGGGCTAGCTTTGGGTTTTGGGGTACAGGGGTATTTTTAGGGTTCAGGGCTAGGTTTGGGTTTTGGGGTACAGGGGTATTTTTAGGGTTCAGGGCTAGGTTTAGGTTTTGGGGTACAAGGGTATTTTTAGGATTCAGGGCTAGGTTTGGGTTTTGGGGTACAGGGGTATTTTTAGGGTTCAGGGCTAGGTTTGGGTTTTGGGGTACAGGGGTATTTTTAGGGTTCAGGGCTAGGTTTAGGTTTTGGGGTACAGGGGTATTTTTAGGGTTCAGGGCTAGGTTTGGGTTTTGGGGTACAGGGGTATTTTTAGGGTTCATGGCTAGGTTTGGGTTTTGGGGTACAGGGGTATTTTTAGGGTTCAGGGCTAGGTTTAGGTTTTGGGGTACAGGGGTATTTTTAGGGTAAATAAATTACATTAATTAAATTAAATTAATTAAATTAAATTAATTAAATTAATTAAATTAAATTAATTACAATTTAAAAATTAATTAAATTAAATTAATTAAATTAAATTAATTACAATTTTTAAAAAAAAATATACTTACCTATACTTACGTTGTAATGGCATGCATTGTAATAGCATCTGCTATGTAATGACATGCGTTGTAAAGGTATGCATTGTAATGGATCCTGCGTTGTAAAAATCACGTTGTAATGGTATGCGATGTAAAAGTTCGCGTTGTAACGTCATACATCCGGTTCTAGCCTGCCCTTAATTGGATGAATCTGGCGACCTTGTGGTAGACGTGGGAGGGAATTTCGCTGAGAACCTCCGGACTGCCTGGGGGGTCCTGTTGGATCCGTGTGGGCTCTTCAGGCCCCCTGTGAAACATTACAGTGAGAAGGCTTGGCCCTGTCCGGAGATACGCGTCGGGCGGACCCCACTGCTGAGGTTGCACTGGCCCTCTGAGGTGTTCCCCCTTTCGTTTAGAGTCTGCGCAAGTCCCGAAAGAGGCACGGCTGATTGAACCCCCCTCCCGTCCTGCTGCTGTGCATCATGGGGAAACCGGACGGACGTCAACCTGAGTTAAACTTTAACACGCGGAAGGGTACCCGCTCCCAGACAGACCCTGAGGAGGAACAGGTGGGAGCTCAGGCACCCTCAACTGCTGATTTGAAGGACTTACTACTAGCCATGCAATCCAGCTGGACCTCCATGGAAACCAAGATGGACTCAATGACCGCGCGCCTGGATGGAGTGTCCCACAGATTGGATAAACATGAGGAGTGGCTGACGGAGACGGAACGCCAGATATTGGATTTGGAAGACACTTCTACTACGACGACGTCCCGAATGCTGGACATGGAGAGGGTTTTGAGAGTAATAGCAGCCAAAAATGAGGTGCTTGGAATCCCGTTCTCAAAGATACAACCTCCGCATCCTGGGAATATCGGAATCCACTGCCACCGGAAGAATGGAGGAATACGTGGAGCGCCTCCTAATCACGCTCTTTGGGAGGGAAGCTTTCTCCCCGGTTTTGGTGGTCGAGAGGGATCACCGCTCGCTGGCAGGTCGCCCGGTACCCGGAGCAACACCTCGCCAAATCATTGCCCGTCTGCTGAATTACCGGGACCGAGATACAGCCCTCCACCTATCCAGGGAGCGGGGCCAGCTTCGCCATGAGGGAATGGACTTTTCCATATATCCTGACTTTTTTCCATGGCCGTCCAGGAGCAGCGACGGAAATTTATTCTGGTAAAGAAGAAACTACAACAGTTCAATATCCCCTACGCAATGCTCTTCCCGGCCAAACTCAAGGTAACATTTCAAGCAAACAACATTTTTTTGCCACTCGCAGCTTGCACAGGACTTCCTTAAAACCTTGCCCAAGCAGGTGGCGGAGCGCGCCTCCCCGCATCATCGCGCTAATACTGGAGGTGGAGTCTCGGACGTGGAATGACTCGGAAGCCCCTAGCTCTGATCCACACATCGAGATTTTGCCACATGACAATGACTCGGATATACCAATGGAATGGGAACCACTTGATATTGCGGCGGGGTGCTGGGGGGGCTGGCATGCCCCCTCTTAACATGTCATTCCTATAGACTTCAAGATGTGTACAACTGGTCGCTCCTGCGGAGAAGATGGGGACCTGGTGAGGACTGGGGGTGGACTGGTTGCCCCCCCTGCCCCCCGCCGACTGCCTGCGGGACTATGGATAAGTACGCCCTATCCCTGAACTGGTAAACTGGCAGTTTCTCACGACAGAGCAGTTTGAATGTAAACTATAACCGAAATGACCACACATATGTTCACCCGAACACCCTCGCCTCAGCGAAGAAGACCCCTGGTCTCCCTCTAGTCTCTACCTCTTAGGTGAACCCTTCATAATATGGTTGTTATTGTTTTATTGCTGGTTCTGACTTGGGCCATGTCGTGCTACCCTGTTCGGAACACTGTGTTGAGGGTTGGGGGGAGGGGGGCAGGGTAATGTGCCACGGCAGGTTTGGGCTGCTGATGTGGGAGGGGGAGGTAAGGGATGGAGAATTCTGGGGTTGGGGGGATGGGGAGGATTCTTCCCACAACAAATTGGAGTTGCTATTATGGGAAGAGGAAGGGAATGGACACTGTTCTTTATGTTTTTGTTATTTTGGCACTCAATACGATTTCACTGCTTGTCATATCTTCATGTAGCTACACACAATACAACCCGTCACGTCTTCTTCCATCTAAGCGTGGGCGGAAAATCCGTTCCGCTCGCGGATTTTGCGGATTTTCGGGAAATCCGCAATCCGCGAGATTTGCGGATTTCCCGCAAAATCCGCAAATTCGCACGCAGCGGATTTTTTTGGCGGCGCGCGGCGTTGGTGATACAATTTTTGCGGCGCGCGGCGTTTATCATCGTTTGCCGAGTTGTTTTTTTCGATAGTTTGCGAGTGCTGCGCCATTTTGGATCTTGCTGTGTGATCCCGCGGGAATTGGCGAGCGCGATTACGTCATCGCGGCTTGCCAGCGATAGTTTGTCAACGCGAGTACGACGAGATCACGTCTCGCGGTACTTCGCAATTGCGAGATTTGAGATGCGGCGCGCGAAAATATAAATTTGCAATTCTGCACAAGAAATCCACCAGCAAGCAGCATAAACCTTCTAGAAATGATGATTTTTATGTGAATAACTCCTTAGTTTGACATTTGCCTGCACTTTTTTAGCGAGGAGTCCATTTTGGGGAGGGGGGCAGGGGGGTGGGAGGAAGGAAGTGCCCCATAGTCTTCAACTTCCTGTTCCTGTTCAGCAGGCTCCTCCCAGTGCTTTGTCCATCTCCTGGTCACTTTTCATTCGGATGTGGACCTGGAAGGATTACCTTTTGTGGATGCTGCTGGATCTTTGGATTTGAGGCCTTTTTGACTTTCTTTGGATCACTGTTGGATTAGAAATTTTACAAGTAAGTTTGTTTGGGGCATTACAGTTGCTGCAACTAAAATTTTGGGATTTTCGATTTTTGGGCTGTTTTGGGGCCTTTTCCCAGGGGTACTCAGTGGTGGGTGGACTGATTCTTTCTGTGGGTTGTCTTGAACTTAAACATCATGGAGGCCATAGATGAATTGGGATTGTGCTGATTTTTCTGTGTTTTTCGATTTTTTTTTGTTGTAAAATTTTGTGTTTTTCGATTTTTGACCTGTTGTTGGGGCCTTGACCAGGGGTAGTGAGTGGTGCATGGGCCTAGTCTTTCTGTGGGCTGTCTTGAATTTAAACATCATGGAGGCCATGGATGGAATGGGATTGTGCTGATTTTGCAGTGTTTTTCGATTTTTGGGGGTGTTCATGGGGAGGGACATGCCATGTGGCTGGTGGCCATTTTGAGTGCAGCTACAGGCACTGGCCATGTGCTGGCAGGCAAGTGGCCATTTTGAATGCAGGCTTTGTTGTTAGGCCTCCAACCATTTTGCCTACTTTTCAACCTTTATTTATGCCAGGGGTAGTGAGTCTTGCATGGGCCTAGTATTTCTGTGGGTTGTCTTGAATTTAAACATCATGGAGGCCATAGATGAATTGGGATTGTGCTGATTTTTCTGTGTTTTTCGATTATTTTTTTTGTAAAATTTTGTGTTTTTCGATTTTTGACCTGTTGTTGGGGCCTTGACCAGGGGTAGTGAGTGGTGCATGGGCCTAGTCTTTCTGTGGGCTGTCTTGAATTTAAACATCATGGAGGCCATGGATGGAATGGGATTGTGCTGATTTTGCAGTGTTTTTCGATTTTTGGGGGTGTTCATGGGGAGGGACATGCCATGTGGCTGGTGGCCATTTTGAGTGCAGCTACAGGCACTGGCCATGTGCTGGCAGGCAAGTGGCCATTTTGAATGCAGGCTTTGTTGTTAGGCCTCCAACCATTTTGCCTACTTTTCAACCTTTATTTATGCCAGGGGTAGTGAGTCTTGCATGGGCCTAGTATTTCTGTGGGTTGTCTTGAATTTAAACATCATGGAGGCCATGGATGGAATGGGATTGTGCTGATTTTGCAGTGTTTTTCGATTTTTGGGGGTGTTCATGGGGAGGGACATGCCATGTGGCTGGTGGCCATTTTGAGTGCAGCTACAGGCACTGGCCATGTGCTGGCAGGCAAGTGGCCATTTTGAATGCAGGCTTTGTTGTTAGGCCTCCAACCATTTTGCCTACTTTTCAACCTTTATTTATGCCAGGGGTAGTGAGTCTTGCATGGGCCTAGTATTTCTGTGGGTTGTCTTGAATTTAAACATCATGGAGGCCATGGATGGAATGGGATTGTGCTGATTTTGCAGTGTTTTTCGATTTTTGGGGGTGTTCATGGGGAGGGACATGCCATGTGGCTGGTGGCCATTTTGAGTGCAGCTACAGGCACTGGCCATGTGCTGGCAGGCAAGTGGCCATTTTGAATGCAGGCTTTGTTGTTAGGCCTCCAACCATTTTGCCTACTTTTCAACCTTTATTTATGCCAGGGGTAGTGAGTCTTGCATGGGCCTAGTATTTCTGTGGGTTGTCTTGAATTTAAACATCATGGAGGCCATAGATGAATTGGGATTGTGCTGATTTTTCTGTGTTTTTCGATTTTTTTTTTTTGTAAAATTTTGTGTTTTTCGATTTTTGACCTGTTGTTGGGGCCTTGACCAGGGGTAGTGAGTGGTGCATGGGCCTAGTCTTTCTGTGGGCTGTCTTGAATTTAAACATCATGGAGGCCATGGATGGAATGGGATTGTGCTGATTTTGCAGTGTTTTTCGATTTTTGGGGGTGTTCATGGGGAGGGACATGCCATGTGGCTGGTGGCCATTTTGAGTGCAGCTACAGGCACTGGCCATGTGCTGGCAGGCAAGTGGCCATTTTGAATGCAGGCTTTGTTGTTAGGCCTCCAACCATTTTGCCTACTTTTCAACCTTTATTTATGCCAGGGGTAGTGAGTCTTGCATGGGCCTAGTATTTCTGTGGGTTGTCTTGAATTTAAACATCATGGAGGCCATAGATGAATTGGGATTGTGCTGATTTTTCTGTGTTTTTCGATTTTTTTTTTTGTAAAATTTTGTGTTTTTCGATTTTTGACCTGTTGTTGGGGCCTTGACCAGGGGTAGTGAGTGGTGCATGGGCCTAGTCTTTCTGTGGGCTGTCTTGAATTTAAACATCATGGAGGCCATGGATGGAATGGGATTGTGCTGATTTTGCAGTGTTTTTCGATTTTTGGGGGTGTTCATGGGGAGGGACATGCCATGTGGCTGGTGGCCATTTTGAGTGCAGCTACAGGCACTGGCCATGTGCTGGCAGGCAAGTGGCCATTTTGAATGCAGGCTTTGTTGTTAGGCCTCCAACCATTTTGCCTACTTTTCAACCTTTATTTATGCCAGGGGTAGTGAGTCTTGCATGGGCCTAGTATTTCTGTGGGTTGTCTTGAATTTAAACATCATGGAGGCCATGGATGGAATGGGATTGTGCTGATTTTGCAGTGTTTTTCGATTTTTGGGGGTGTTCATGGGGAGGGACATGCCATGTGGCTGGTGGCCATTTTGAGTGCAGCTACAGGCACTGGCCATGTGCTGGCAGGCAAGTGGCCATTTTGAATGCAGGCTTTGTTGTTAGGCCTCCAACCATTTTGCCTACTTTTCAACCTTTATTTATGCCAGGGGTAGTGAGTCTTGCATGGGCCTAGTCTTTCTGTGGGTTGTCTTGAATTTAAACATTATGGAGGGCATGGATGGATTGGGATTGTGCTGATTTTGCAGTGTTTTTCGATTTTTTTGTGCTCTATAACTGAACTGATGTTCCTCTGTCTTCCATTTTTTTTAGGTGCACAAGACTCAAGAGAACCACCAGTGCCAGGAAGAAGTCCTGCAGCGGTGTGTGTGTGCAGCATAACGTCACGCGACGTCACGTCTGGCCTCAGACAACTCTACAATTCGTGCAACTGCGGCCTGCTGTCTGACCTGCTCTGAAGAAGATGGCCCCAAAGAAAGTTCTCCGTAGCTCCTCTAGCAAGAAAGTTGCTAGTAAGGAGCAGAAGAAGCAAGTTACCAAGGAGGCTGGTGTGCCACCTGCCACTTTTTTTGGGAGCAAAAAAAAAAGTACGCCTGCAGCAGCAGGATCTGCTGGGGACCAACCTGAGAGCAGCACCCCTGCTCCATTGGGTTCAGTGCCTCCACCACCACGCCAACTTAAGTCAAAGCCCTTGAGTGCTTCAGAGGCAGTCAGTGTACTTCTCCAATCACCATCGACCAGTGATGTTGGCTCATCGCAAGAAAGTAGCAGCAATGTCCCTGAATCAACACAGGTTGTTGTAACTCATCTGACAAGTGTTGAACAACCACAGCCGCAACAACAACACCATGTGCAAGTACACGCCCAAGTACATGTGGAAGGAGAGGCAGCAAAAGGAGATGCGCAAGCAAAGGTGCATGGACGTTCACAAGTGCCCACAATAGTTGTTCCTCCCGAAGTAGGGGCACATTTGGAAATCGACAATGAAGCTGAGGTATCATTGGAAGCCACTCCTCCTGATGATCATTCATTGTCTTCCACATCCCTAGCAAGGAAAAGATCAAGGGGGGTGTCTACATCTTCTTCAAGCCCACCTCGTTCTGGTGCAAGTGATCTGTCTTGGGAACCACAACTGCGGTCTGACAGTGAGGCAGAGGCACACCATGATCTGACACCGTTACCTAAGCGTAAAAGGAAGGTCGTCCGAAAACTCAAACCTATGGAGTGTGATGAGGCTCAACAAGAAGTGACAGATACTGCTGGTGATGAAGCCTCTCACGATGACGACGAGGCAGTCATCACAAAGGTCACTGCAGCCCCACCGGGCATGCAGCAAAGAGACATTTTGACCCTATCCCGAGAAGCTGCTGAGCGTGATGATGATGTCGACGAGGAGGCAATGGAAATGGAAACACAACAATCATTAGATTTGGAGTTAACTAGTACACCAACACCTACCGCTTCCATATTTCTTCCTCGCAAGAAGGGACCTCCATCCACCTCGACCTCAATTCGTGGTGGTGAAAGTGCAAAACGTACTGAAGTTCGGCAATCCACATCCTCCACTTCATCTGTCATTAGCAGCAGGACCACCACCACCAGTATCGCCGCCTCCTCCGGCCCCCGAAGACATTTCAAGTCTCCAGTTTGGGACTTCTTTAGTGTTTGCCCAAAAAAGGAAAACGTAGCCATTTGTAGCCTTTGTAAGCTTCGATTTAGTCGTGGTAAGCTTGGTTCTAACTATGGTACCGGAGGCCAGAGAGGTCATCTTGAGAGAAGGCACCCTGTCGAATGGTTTCCGCACCTAGAGGCGGTCAAGAAAGCCGGAATTGCACGTAATGAAAACGTTGATTTGTCATCTGCTGATGACGAGGTAGAAGACGATTCAAACACTTCACTTACACCCAGTTCCCATGTCAGCAGCCCACCCCATGGGAGCCACACTAAGAGTGTGGGAGAGAGTGAGACATCAATGCGGAAAAGTTCATCAGCGAGCGTAACTGGGTCGAAGAGATCATCATCATCCCGTAAATCATTGGTCCAGGGCAACATTAAAAAGATGTTGTTTACAGAAGCGCAATATGAACGCAACCACCCAATGACCCGTCTGTATAACACTAAGCTGGCTAAAATGCTAGCTCTGGACCTTCTCCCTTTTTCTTTTGTAGAAGGGGTTGGTTTTCTAGAATTAGTGACAGCGCTCTGCCCTAAATGGAAGGTTCCTAGCCGGTTCTATTTTGCCCGAGTTGCGGTTCCAGCACTACATGAAGATGTTCTGAAGGTGATTGGGGCAGCTTTGCAGAAGAGTGCTGTTCACACTATACATCTGACAACAGACATGTGGACCAGTGGCGCAGGCGCTGATTACATGTGCATCACTGCACACTGGGTCTCTTTTTCAGGGGCTAAAGCAAAGCTAAACTCAGGTGTTGACACTAACATTGTTTTTAAAGGTGCTCGGAAACATGCAACACTAGCCATGTTTGGTTTGGAGAAACGTCACACAGCAGAAAACATTTTGGATGTCTTTAACACAAAGGTCCTTAACTGTCTGTCCCCACTAAAACGCAAGGTTGGTTATGTTTCCACAGACAATGGCTCCAATATAGTTAAGGCCATGAGGGACGGTTACTATTTCAGAGTGCCGTGTTTGGCGCACTGTATAAACCTGGTTGTCCAAAAATTCTTGGGTAATAAACGCAGTGCAGCGTACAGTGTATTGGAGAACTGCCGAAAAATATGCAAGCATTTCAGGCATTCTTTTAAGGCCCGCAAGCAGCTGAGGAGCATGCTATATCAAAGTCAAATGCCAGTGAAAGCACTCATCCAGGAGGTGGTAACACGTTGGAACTCAACCTTCTACATGCTTGAGCGTCTGTATGAGCAGTATACGCAACTCGATCAATATTTCTTGAAAGAGCGTATAGAGGAGCTGAGGATGGGTGGGCCGCAATGGAACATAGTTGAAAGCCTAACACGCATGCTTCGTCCTTTTGAGGTCTTCACACGTGCAGTCAGCAAGGAGGACTCTAATTTGGGAAAAGCTATCCCATTGTTGTACATGCTGGAGGACCAACTGAAGGAGGTGTGTTCTGTGTTTCGAAAAGATGACAAAAAGAAAGACTCTTTGCTTCTGGCTGAGAAATTATTAGAGCTCCTACAAGGTGATGAACGTCTTCAAAAGATCCACTCAGAACAGCATTACATTTGTGCTACTATTCTGGATCCACGCTACAAAAAGGCGCTGGCAGGCAGAGCATTCTTTCCTTTTGCTGATGAAGATGTTACAAAGTACAAACGTTGGCTAGCCTTGTCAGCCAAGAAGTTTGAAACAGAACGGCTGGAAATTGAAGGAAATGGCAGTACATCAGCAGGCCATCCCCAGTCAAAACAATCCACTTCTGCACCTGTGGCTGTGGCACAAGTGACCTCTCAGCCGTTAAAGACACCGGCAACCGCATCATCTGCACGAAAGACAGCAGAAACATTGGAGGCTGAAGAGGATTGGCTAGCTCTGCGTGGGTTTGGTTCTCAAAAGGTCAGAGGCACAGCAAGAGCTACGCAAAGTGGAGGAACCTTGGAGGAGGACCTTGAGTCGATGGTGAAGGACTATCTGAATGACTCCACAGAGGTCTATGTTAATTCTGACCCATTGGCGTATTGGCATGGGAAAAAAGAATTGTGGCCACAGCTCACCAACCTGGCTTTAAACTACTTGTCTTGCCCACTCGCAAGTGTGTCTTCTGAACGGGTTTTCAGTGCGGCTGGTGGGATTGTAACTCCCAAACGGAGCCGCCTCTCGCCCAAAAATGTGGAGAGGTTAACAATGATCAAGATGAATCAGCACCTCATACCACCAGATATAAGAGTACGAGAGAGCGTGCCGGATGAAGAGGAGGTGGCCAGCACCATAGATGAGGGAATTTCTACTCTGTCAGGTGGCACTGACCTCACCCGGGCTGAATTCGCAGAGTATGATGACGAAGCCTTATTCTTATTCCTGGACCGTGATTCCGACTTCGAGCCCTGAAAATGAGACAACGAATCAATAACTTTCTTTTTCATCCTTATTCACTTTTATTCCTGTGTGTCTGTCTTTCTTTGTTGTGCACAGTTAATATAATTCAAACTTTAATCAGATAATCACAAAGACAAGCCCATCAGCAGAACTGTCTTCACTTGTTTGCTAATTTATTTGAAGGTGCCGCAGTCTGCATTCCTCAGGTTCACAAGTTCAGAAGAACATGCTCCTCTATCCTCCTCCTCCAGACTCCTATTTCCATCAAAGCAGAGGGCTGGTTTACGCCCAATGAAGAAAGACTCAGCACTTGTGGGGGTGTTGTTCTACCTCTTTGCAGGTGAGTTGACGGGTCTGGGGCCATTGCTGGGAAGCACTAAAAGTGGTTTGTGCCAAATCCGAGGCGGAAATTTTTTTGTGTTTTTGATGACTTGCTTGCCTTTGAGGTGCTCTTAGGGGGGGTTCCGTCTGTTTGTGGGTGAGTTTCGTGGTCTGAGAGCATTGCTGGGACACTCTAATCTTGATTGCATTTGCTTTTCAGGAAATCCGTCGTGCCAACCCCGACTTATGGCCTAGCTACGCAGCGCGTTTGGACCGAAGGCCCAGAAATATTGCAAGTATGAGATTTTGCTTTTGTCCTGTTTGGGGGTGTTATGCTTCTTGGCGGGTGGGTTGCCGGGTCTTGGGGCATTCCTGGGAAGGTCTAATACCGGGTAGAAGTGGTTGGGACAAAATCCAGGCCGATTTTTTTTGGGCTATTTCAGACATTTTGCTCTATGTAGCGTTTTCGGGGGCCTGTTTGGGGGGCTTCCTGGTGTTTGCGGGTGAGTTTCGTGGTCTGGGAGCACTGCTGGGACACTCTAATCTTGATTGCATTTGCTTTTCAGGAAATCCGTCGTGCCAACCCCGACTTATGGCCTAGCTACGCAGCGCGTTTGGACCGAAGGCCCAGAAATATTGCAAGTATGAGAGTTTGCTTTTGGCCTGTTTGGGGGTGTTATACTTCTTGGCGGGTGGGTTGCCGGGTCTTGGGGCATTCCTGGGAAGGTCTAATACCGGGTAGAAGTGGTTGGGACTAAATCCAGGCCGATTTTTTTTTGGGCTATTTCTGACATTTTGCTCTATGTAGCGTTTTCGGGGGCCTGTTTGGGGGGCTTCCTGGTGTTTCTGGGTGAGTTTCGTGGTCTGGGAGCACTGCTGGGACACTCTAATCTTGATTGCATTTGCTTTTCAGGAAATCCGTCGTGCCAACCCCGACTTATGGCCTAGCTACGCAGCGCGTTTGGACCGAAGGCCCAGAAATATTGCAAGTATGAGATTTTGCTTTTGTCCTGTTTGGGGGTGTTATGCTTCTTGGCGGGTGGGTTGCCGGGTCTTGGGGCATTCCTGGGAAGGTCTAATACCGGGTAGAAGTGGTTGGGACAAAATCCAGGCCGATTTTTTTTGGGCTATTTCAGACATTTTGCTCTATGTAGCGTTTTCGGGGGCCTGTTTGGGGGGCTTCCTGGTGTTTGCGGGTGAGTTTCGTGGTCTGGGAGCACTGCTGGGACACTCTAATCTTGATTGCATTTGCTTTTCAGGAAATCCGTCGTGCCAACCCCGACTTATGGCCTAGCTACGCAGCGCGTTTGGACCGAAGGCCCAGAAATATTGCAAGTATGAGATTTTGCTTTTGGCCTGTTTGGGGGTGTTATGCTTCTTGGCGGGTGGGTTGCCGGGTCTTGGGGCATTCCTGGGAAGGTCTAATACCGGGTAGAAGTGGTTGGGACAAAATCCAGGCCGATTTTTTTTGGGCTATTTCAGACATTTTGCTCTATGTAGCGTTTTCGGGGGCCTGTTTGGGGGGCTTCCTGGTGTTTGCGGGTGAGTTTCGTGGTCTGGGAGCACTGCTGGGACACTCTAATCTTGATTGCATTTGCTTTTCAGGAAATCCGTCGTGCCAACCCCGACTTATGGCCTAGCTACGCAGCGCGTTTGGACCGAAGGCCCAGAAATATTGCAAGTATGAGAGTTTGCTTTTGGCCTGTTTGGGGGTGTTATACTTCTTGGCGGGTGGGTTGCCGGGTCTTGGGGCATTCCTGGGAAGGTCTAATACCGGGTAGAAGTGGTTGGGACTAAATCCAGGCCGATTTTTTTTTGGGCTATTTCTGACATTTTGCTCTATGTAGCGTTTTCGGGGGCCTGTTTGGGGGGCTTCCTGGTGTTTCTGGGTGAGTTTCGTGGTCTGGGAGCACTGCTGGCTATATCTACTTTACTTTGCAAGAGGTTTGAAGCAAATCCATGGTGGCAGAGGGGACTTAGGGCCTAGCTGCAGAGCGCGCGCGGAGTGATTTGGGAAATTTGTGAAAAATTGACTAAGTCCCCATTTTTGTACTTTTGCTCTTTGGCTGTTTGGGGGTCTTCTACTCGTTTTCTCCTGGGTTGACGGCTCTGGGGCCATTGCTGGGAAGCTCTAATACCGGATAAAAGTGTTTTGGACCAAATCCCAGGCGGAAAATTTTTTGTGTTTTTGATGACTTGCTTGCCTTTGAGGTGCTCTTAGGGGGGGTTCCGTCTGTTTGTGGGTGAGTTTCGTGGTCTGGGAGCATTGCTGGGACACTCTAATCTTGATTGCATTTGCTTTTCAGGAAATCCGTCGTGCCAACCCCGACTTATGGCCCAGCTATGCAGCGCGTTTGGACCGAAGGCCCAGAAATATTGCAAGTATGAGAGTTTGCTTTTGGCCTGTTTGGGGGTGTTATACTTCTTGGCGGGTGGGTTGCCGGGTCTTGGGGCATTCCTGGGAAGGTCTAATACCGGGTAGAAGTGGTTGGGACTAAATCCAGGCCGATTTTTTTTTGGGCTATTTCTGACATTTTGCTCTATGTAGCGTTTTCGGGGGCCTGTTTGGGGGGCTTCCTGGTGTTTCTGGGTGAGTTTCGTGGTCTGGGAGCACTGCTGGGACACTCTAATCTTGATTGCATTTGCTTTTCAGGAAATCCGTCGTGCCAACCCCGACTTATGGCCTAGCTACGCAGCGCGTTTGGACCGAAGGCCCAGAAATATTGCAAGTATGAGATTTTGCTTTTGGCCTGTTTGGGGGTGTTATGCTTCTTGGCGGGTGGGTTGCCGGGTCTTGGGGCATTCCTGGGAAGGTCTAATACCGGGTAGAAGTGGTTGGGACAAAATCCGCGCGGAAAAGCCTTTAGTTTTGGCACTTTTTGTAACTTAGGGTTCGTTAGGGTTAGCCCTAGCAGCAGGATTGCATATGTATCGGGGTGTTCTAGATTTTTCAAACTGAGTTCTGGGGTCTTAGAGCACTCGTGAGAATGTGTAATTTTGGTTGCAAGTCATTTGAAGAAAATCCATGGTGGGAAAGGGGGGATTTGGCATAGTTAAAGAAAGCCTTTGCCACTATTCTTAACTTAGGGTTCGTTAGGGTTAGCAGTATTTCTATTGCATGTGTTTGAGTGGGGGGGATTTCGAGTCTTGGAGCGATGCTGGCTATGGCTACTTTTGCTTGGTTGCTTGCAAGTGGTTTGAATGCAATCCACGGGGGGTAATGGGTAATTAGGGTACTTCGGCCTACTTTTACTTTCAAAGTAAGTTTTGTCTCCAGTTTTCTGCTAGGCCTCGTTTTTTGGGTGGGAGCACTGCTAGGAAGATCTATTTTTGTTCTAAAACACAGTTTACAGTACACCTAGCTTGAGGGGCAAGATCCGCTACATTAATTTGCCCATACTTATTTATCCTTCAAAAGGTGACTCAGAGTACGCACTTTCAAAAACATTGTACTGTCTGTCTACTAGGAAAAACAAATTGTGACTTTTTGCACTCCACAGCCTACATACCTTATATTTATTTATCAGTGGTGTTGTAATATTATATCACTTCCTGTTTTTCGTTGAATAATTACAGGCCGGGTTTCAGTCTCTGCAATGGGGAAAAAAGGATGGAGTCAGGCTTCACAGTAGCGAGCCACAATTCAGCATCAGGCAGGCAGTGGACAGGGTGTCTTCTGGTGACCAACATCGGTGGACGAAGCGTCGGCTGCAATGGAGGAGTGCCGCTAATAGGAGGATTTTTTTTCTGCGGGCAACTTACTTACCACTTCCAACAGGACCACTACAACCACATAGATACAGTATCCCTTGCCTTTTTCTCTGACTGTGACTGCATTTCTTTGCTCTCTCTCGGCTTCTACATTGATCCCTTAACACATCACTTAGTCCACTCCACTATCTGCACCACACATAGTCATTTGTAAGTGCTCCTACGTAATTCGCAAGTCGCAGCACGCCCCAGGCCGTAGAGGACTGGGATGGCCCCAATGATGAAGCATGTCACCAAGGGGCAACCCTGGTGAGTGAGGGGACACCTAGAAAAAAAGCAATTTCTCCTTTTCTATCTACTATACCTTCTGTCAGGTTACGCAGCCCCTAAGCGCCTACCGTACTATGAAACTACATTTCCCATGAGTAGGCGGGAGACTTGCAGACTATTTAGTGAGACTATATGAGAGTACCCTTGTATGTTAGGACATCACTTCACTGATGCCTGTCTTGTCTTCTCTTACAGGTATCCTTTCCCTGCTGACCCTACCTTTACCCATCCCACATTTTTTATTTTAGTTTGTTATTTTTCTCCCTCGCCTAATGCCTCGAACACCCTGTGTTTACACTTCTGGGTGTTGGTGACATTTGGAGGTGGAACCATATTTGCATCGACTGGATCACGGGGAGTAAACGTGACACCTTCCAGACCAACCCCATTGAGTGTTGTTGTGAATGGATTTATAGTGACCAGCAAGGCTCTCGGGTATCTGGCTACAGAGACCTTATGTTGAATATAGTTATCAATAATTCCACACAGGCCCTGTACTGTCGCATTCTTTCTTTCCACAGTTGTCGATGATATATTCTTACTCTGCTTGACAAAGAACCATTGCTAATGTGAAAGAACTTCAACCGAATTAGTAGTTATACTTTACCATTTGTTAGGCTACAATGTGGCACTGCTCTACTGTACTTCTGTCACCTGCTATATTCTCAGTTGTACCGTTGAATTGCTCAGGAGGACAAACCAGATTTCATTTTCTTTTTTTTCATAGGCATGCAACTGCCACTGTGTCACACCACTAGTACCACCGCTATGAGGAAATTTTATCCGACCAAGATTGCCAACGTTATTCGGTGTTTCCCGTGGAGCCAGCCCTGGGCCTAGCCCTACTTTCAAACACAAATTACAGGTAAGATAAGCGTTTGGGGGTATAATGGAGTATTAGTACGAGAGACGAGAGACTGAAGGTAGTACTACTAAAGTCCTAGGACTCTTGGATTCACTTCACTTAGTCTGTGAGAGGCACTTAGTGTTGAAAACATTTGGGCATTTACACTTAAAGGAAGAAAATGGAACTAAACTTTCAGGAAAACAGTCAACGTTAAACCCCCACCCACCAGGCAAGCAGTAAAAAACAGGTATGCTCAGATAAAGTTTGAAAAAGTATATTTATATCCCTAACAAAATAATCTCCCGCAAGACCCTCCCTAACCCCAACGATTGTCCTTCAAAAGTCCCCAAAAACCCAACTCCCAATTCCCACCCCCCAAAAGTCTCTAAAAAAGGGGCAAGGGACACTATGGGTGGATGCTGTTAACTTTTTGGGCCAGGGCATCATGCTCCTCGCGGAGCAAGGCGAGCTCCTGCTGAAGGCGGGACACCATCAGGGTAGTGCGGCGCAGGCGTGCCTTCACTGCCTTGCAGGTGCAAGGCCTGTGAGAAGCAGCTGTTGGCCTTGCTGCTCGGCGGTGGCGTTTGCCTTTGGCAGCCCGGCTCAGTCTCGGTGGACCACTGTGCTGGGTGGCAGCCGGTGGGGCCACGGAGGCCGATGCAGACGACGTTGTCGTTGTTGTCGACCGCACACTTTCCTCGTCCTCCAGGGCCACCAGCCGCCGATATTCCGCAACAGTGGCCTCGATTCTCCGTTGCCGGGCCGCTCTAGCCAGCTCCTTCCTCCTTGTTCGTTTGGAAGGAGAACCTATATGAAGAAAGAAAGACATAGTCTGTAACCAATGCTCTTTAAGATTAACTCAATCATTCAGCAGAAATGTGTGCTGCAGTACAACTAGCAACTTGCAAGCGCATTACATAACTATTGAGGCCAGTATCTATCTAACCTCACACTTCTTCATCCTTGCTCTAACATTAGTGGGAGTTTAAGGAACAAATTCTATGAGCACTGTGGACTTCCATTGGAGTCGACTATGAAAGTACACCAGTCTTATTCTTCTTCTTGTCTCTTGTTTTGGAAAATTGGTACGTTATTTTCTGCAAGCCGGCATAATGCCAGCGCGGTAAACTTGCACCCGAGAAAAAGAGACGCACGCCATGAGGAGTGACCTAGACTTGCGTTGCCGTTGCGTTACTGTACCCGTCCAGTACATGCAGGTGGTGAATCTCTTACTTTTCTATTACGGGTGGCACTGAGAATACTCTGTTACAACTCAAGGGCTACTGCTTAATTAATTTAACTTTCACCCTACAGTGGAAATGAGTACTAGAAATGGAAAATTGAAGAAGATAAATAATCTGATTATCTATCACTTCACATGGGATGTTTTTGCTTATATATGGGATGACTTTAGGTGCTTTGCTTTTTATTGAGTGACAGGCAGTGATACATCCACACATGAATGACTGAGTACTACTAAACTTATTAAGAGAGGTAGGGAGTGGCCACCATAATAACCGGATCTATGCAGTGCTTGCAATACAAACTACTGCTACTATTTATGGTAGTATTTGGACAAAATTAAAAGTTCTTTTCCTTGCCTTTCCTACACTGGAACGGACGTGCGGGTGCAGTGTTACATGCTCTTCAAAGTTACACTTAGTTCATCCACTGACCATCTACTCTCTCTAGATCATGGGTACTCACAAACTTTCTCTCAGGGGCTACATTTACAGTGTAGTTTGGGGCCGAGGGCCGCACTGGTGGGGGCGGAGTCAGAGGGGGCGGGGCTAAAGCAAAACGATAACTTGTGACCATGAGGTTGCACACAGGTCCCTGCAGCAGATGCCCTCATCCACTGAGCCACCAGACCCAGCATTTACATACATCTCTCTCCCTCCTGCTGTCCCTCCTGCCCTCCCTCCATCTCTCTCTCCCTCCTGCCCTCCCTCTCCCTCTGTCATCTCACTGTGTGTGTGTCTATCTGTGTCAGCCTTCAGCCCGGGTTGAGACCGCTTCCTCAACGCGCACACACAGACAACAACACCAAAGTACTTAACAGGTCTTTAAAAGACCATTAACATATTATTGAGGCTTTGTTTGTTTTAGCGCCCCTGCTTCTCCACCCTGACAATCACTGCTTGCCCGGCCCCACAGAGCAGAGGCTTTGTTCTATTTCACCTCTTTGTGGCCTTGCATCTCCACTCTGCTCTGTGGGGGCCGGGGGAGCAGTGATTGTCAGAGTGGAGATGCAGGGGCGCTAACAGGTGAAATACAAAAAAGCCTCTGCTCTGTGGGGGCCGGGGGAGCAGTGATTGTCTGCAAGGTCTGCGCACCGCCAAGGAAGGCTTGCCGGGCCACCACCGGCCCGCGGGCCGTACTATGAGTACCCCTGCTCTAGATACACATATGCTATCTAAGAGTCAGATAGTAGCATGATCCAGGTATATGGACACATACAGTTTCTGTGTCACCCACCCAGGCTGTTGTCCTTCCACCCATCATTGCTTCATCATTCACCCAGCCATGCATCTCATATTCTTGCCTTCCCAGCTAGTCTTCAATCTCAATAAGTAAGGAATATATAAGAGCTTACCTCTGGCCGCCACCACCGTCTCAACTCTCACAGCCGCCGCCGCCGCCTCCTCCCCTGATGAACTGCCCTCCGCCTCCGTGTCGAGCACCACCACCACACTGGCCCCGCCACCAGATGTTCCACCTACAAAGTACATTTAAGAATCTTAGAATAAAGCACTCACTAGTCACTAGTATTTGGTCTAGGAATGAAGACATGTGAAAACAATGTAATTTGTGACTGTCTACGTTAAAGTTAAAAAAAATGTCCCTTTTTCCAGGGAAGGTTGTCTTGCTGCACTTTTTGGCACAACTGATGAAGGCTGATTTTTTAACACGCACCATTTTTCTCCACACAGACAGAAGATGGACTTCTAACAACAAGATCAAGTTGAAACCAGGTGAGAGCTCGGCTCGACCACAAGAAATGTCTTCAATTAATCGTCAGCACTAACCACTTTTCCATTATCAGTTAAACGTTTAGTTTTATTATGACTTCATTTTAATAAATGTGTTTACTTTTAATAAAGCTTTTAAATTTAAATACAATCTGTGTTTTTTGGTCCTCCAGACTAGAGTGACTGAGCGAAAGGTTTTGCAATTTTTGCAAGCATGAGTCCAGATAGAACACTTCAAAAGACATTATGGACAATCCCAGAGGACTGCACTAAGTTGATAGAGCTATTGCTGACTAGAATCATGGGAGTTTCGCCAACCGTGCAATCTTAGTTAGCTACACAGACAGACTAATAAGAATAATCTAGTAATACCACAGGGAGTCATAGTAGAGGCAGGATAAGAATTTAGATACAGTCTACAAGAAGAGCAAAGACAATTTTGAAAAAATTCAAATGAGGAACGCTAGGAAAAATAGGTACTAGTCTAAAATGAAAACTTACTGGGGCCAGCAGAGGAGCCCTCGCCTGCCCGATCCTGGCCCTGTTGAACAGCATCCGCCGCCTGCTGCTCCTGTGTCCTCCTCTCGCCCCTGGGGGGAGCTGACGTACAACATGAAAGAAAGAACAGAAAACATGGATGATTGTTGCTTGTCAATGTCAACCAAATCAAACATTTCAAAAGAACAATAACAAAATATTTCAGCGAAATTATATTGATTATGGTTACTTTTTATTTATTTGCGGACCTGTGACTTCGAAAGTCACGTAACTCACTAAACAAAGTACTGAAACGTTCACCTAGGACTGGCAGGCAGCAGTCCGCAGGCAAGACGCAAAGTGACAGACAAACTCCATTGTGATTTCAGTCAGATCAGTGACAACACTAACAGTTGCCTGCTACATTACCAGTCATTTAAATAGTCAAACTATCAATCCACCGCCACTATTTTTCTTATTGTCAGGGTTACAAAGGAAGGGGCAGATTTAAGCCCTTGCGGCTCTTTTGCGCCGTTCTTGCGTGACTTTTGTGACGCAGCAGCTAAACAAAAAAGGGCGCCATGGTGCGGCGTATAATATTATAACAACGTGACGCATTTGGGAGATGCATCCCGTTATAAAGCCCTGCGCCATCAGGGGGCGTTCCGGCGCAAGGGAGGGCATTCCTGCGCTGGAACACATCCTAATAGTGGCTGAGGGAAATCTACAAAATATCAATCAGTCACCTTTAGGACAATGATGCGTCACACAAACCCTGCACCTGCTTGAAGCAGACGTACGGCTTGACCCAGCATTGGGGAGATAGGGTACCCCAGAGCATTGATGGAGCTGCGCCATCGTTGCGACGCAACTCCAGCAGTAAAGCTTCGGTGACGTTTTGGGCCCATGGGGCGCCGCATTGCAAATACGGCGCACCATGTTTGGTGGTGGTAGCGGGCCGCACAATTAATGGCGCATCCCTGCTACTTTGCAGGGATGCGACGGTAATTGCAATTCTGCCCCTTAGGGGCATACTTACTTACGCGTTCTGGCGCATCTCCAGAGATGCGCCAGATCAAATGCGTCACGCAAAACTACCCTTGCGACACGGCAGATGTGCCTCATTTACAATGCGGCGCGCCCTGGCGCAAGGGTAGGCACTTGCGTGACGCATCTCGTCACGTAAGAGCGGCGCATCGCTGGAGTCACGTCGCCAACGCAATGCAACTCCAGTAATGCTCAGGGCCACCCAATACTTTACATGCTGTGTCAGTCCTTTCGCCTGCTTCGAGCAGACATAAGGAATTGAATTGACGTAGCAGCGTCGCAGAAGTGCCTGCGTTAAATCTTGTAGATTTCACGCAGGCAATTTTGCGAGGCGCACAGCCGCTGGACCGCCCACCCTGCGTACTAGGAACGCACCCATTGTGGTGCAGGCCCATGGCTTTATAACGTGACGCATCTCCCTAGATGCGTCATGCTGTAAATGACTTGCAGGGATGCGGCACGTTTACGCCGCTG
Source organism: Lissotriton vulgaris (assembly GCF_964263255.1). NCBI lineage: Eukaryota > Metazoa > Chordata > Amphibia > Caudata > Salamandridae > Lissotriton > Lissotriton vulgaris. The sequence goes on along the minus strand of NC_141685.1, from coordinate 821,177,352 downwards.
TTGCGTCACGCAAGGCAACGTAAACGTGGCGCAAGGGGCTTGTAAATGTAATCTGCCCCCTAGTGTCTAGCATTACGCAGTTCTGTTAAGTACACTCATACATAATAGTTACTCAGGCCAATGAGACCACGAAATAGAAAACAAATAAGCATAGTAGCAACCCCACTGAGAAGGAGAGCAGTGCACCTGAAATGCACAGAAGATTTTGAAATATAATTTAACTACAATGTAATCGTCATCAGCGGCATTATTGGCTTGCTCCATGTAAAAAACAAATATTTGCAATACAACAACACAGAGCAGGAGAAAACATCATAGTAGTGAGTGATTAAATGCCAATGGCTACTACTACTCACCAAGCCCGGGGATCTCCAAGCCGAGCTGGTCCAGCAGGTCGCGCTCGCGGTCCAGGAGGTCCGTCCAGCGATGGGTGACCTGGCTGTAGGTGCGCTGGACCCCGTAGAGGTGGGATATGGCCCAGCACACCTTCTCCCACCGCTTCCGGCGCTCCCGCATGTTGTAGCCGCCGGCCGCGATCCTGCCGCCTCCCGCGATGGTCCTGGGCAGGCGGCGCTGGACGAAGTAGACCAGCGCGCCCACTTCCTCCGGGCTGAATATCTCCCGGCGCGTCACCTGCTCCCCCCTCGATCTCACGCCTGCTGTCCTGCCACTGGGTCCAGCACTACTCCCCGCCGCCGCTGCGGCCCTCAAGTGCCTGGGCAGCTTCACGGCGCCTGGCTTGACCATGGTCTGGGCAGGTAAGGTAGGAAGAAGTAGAAAATTAAGAAAGAATAGGATAGGGAAGAAGAAAAGAAAAGAGTTTACAAAAGTAGTTTAAAAGTAAAGAAAAATAGCAGAAAAGACAAAAATATACAGCTAGGAAAAGAGAGGGATAGATAAGAAGCAAAATCGTAAAAAAAAAACTGAAAACAAGCAAAGGATGGGAAAGATATCAAGAGGATTAAACACCATGCCCAGACACAGGAAATGAATGAAAAACAAGATGGCCGGCGCCCGTTTCCGAGCGCGAAAGTCAGTTCGCGCGAGATTTTCCTCGCGATCTCGTGCGAACCTCTAGATTTCCCGCGCGATCTCGTGCGAACCTCTACTCGCAATGCGCTTACTGCGCGAGATTATACATAGCGGGCGGAAACGGAAATACGTCACGCAAACAAAATGGCCGCGCCCGTACTCGACCTTGGGGTAAATTCGCGTGTTGCGCTGCAAGCGGCTCGCGAATACTGCAAAAAAACTCGCGAAACAACAAGCCGCAAAAAAATAAAATGCTCATTCGCACGAATTGGCGGCTTCCGCGGTCGGTTTCGCACGACGCCGCGCCCCGCGAATAGCGCGAAAAAAACCGCAAAACGATTTCAGCAAAAGCAAAAGCAATGAGCAGGTGCAAAAGGTCAACCTCATGATTTGTAACGATTCTTTGTATTGCTTCCTGAGGGGGCCCTCCAGAATTCGGTTGCCTGCTTGCAACTATTGTGTGACCCTGCTCTGACCTTAACTGTATGCCACAAAGGTCCTGATTTACAGCTAAAGGAGCAGACAAGCAGGTGCCAGGCTGGAACTTTAAATTCTTTCAGTGACACATTAATTAGCCCCTAATTCATTATTGTCAGTTGGGGCAGGGCAGGTGTTGTAACTAATTTTGCAACAATGAAAGCACTTAGCAAGTGCAAAAGATCACTAATCAGGGCGCACTAAGGAAGCAGGTGCCAGCTAAAAAAATATTCTGTGACACATTAATCAGCCCCAAATTAATTCAGGTCACTTGAGGCAGGGAAGGTGTGCTTTGCTTTGCCGAAAATAATGTACACTGGACAACCAGAGGGTGTGGTGATGAAACAGAGGGTGGCATGGGTGGGCCAGAGGGTGGCATGAGTAGTCAGAGAGTGGCAGTGGTGACAGAGAGTGGCAGTGATGAAGAAGAGTGTCCCAAACAGGCTGGACATGTAGAAACAACAAGTTCGCAAAACTTGCGACCCGACAGGTAAGTTCGCAAATTGCGAAATTGTAAAAACCCTCGCGAACTGGCAGAAACACGGGCGAACACAAAAAAAAAAAAAAATCCGCAAATTCGCGGGAATTCGCGGATTTTGCGGATTGCGAATCCGCAAATCCGCAAAATTCGCGAACGCGAGATCCGCAAAATTCGCCCATGCTTACTTCCATCACGACTATGACAGAAACCCGTCCCACTATGCTAAAATATAACTTTTTATCGTGGAATGTACGTAGGTTAGGAGACCCCCGGAAACACAGTCATATTCTTGCATATCTAGATCGTCACGGCGTCCACTGCACTGCGCTGGTAGAAACACATCTAGCTCCCAATTCCTCTCCCACCTTTGCTGTCCGCTGGGCAGCCCACAGAGGGTTTTCTTGTTACTCTTCATATGCTCGGGGTACTGCTATACTGGTGCGACACACACTCCTGTACACCCCCATAGGGTCCTATGTAGATTCTCCGGGGGAGGTATAATTTGCTGTGGGGCAAGCTGCTGGGGCAGTCCATCACCATGGTGTTGTGCTATGGCCCAAAATCAGATGATACTCTTGCCTGCCACAGTAATACTATGGGAGGTAAAGAGCTACCTTAGAACACAAACTGGTATTCTATTAGTCACAATAGACCCCACAACCCACTTTAAATCCAAAGCAATCACAATTATATCAGTTTTTAATCAATACCAATATTGTTTGCATTATAACTCAGTGCTCTTATGACGTTTTGTGTGCTATACATCATTATTTTTTGTGCAATATATCTGTGATTGCTTTGGATTTAAAGTGGGTTGTGGGATCTATTGTGACTAATAGAATACCAGTTTGTGTTCTAAGGTAGCTCTTTACCTCCTATAGTATTACTGTGGCAGGCAAGAGTAGTATATTAGTGATTTGCTATAAAAGCTTTTTTAGTGGGGCTTATTTTATTTTGTAACTACTCACCCTGTCCCTGATCGGAGCTGAGGGTATCTCCCTTGTATGTTTTAAACCAAAATCAGATGACCCAGAGTTTCTTAGAGTGTTATGGGGTAATATACAAGATTTGGACACCATACACCTGATTTGGGGAGGAGATTTTAATGTTACCCTGAACCCTAGTCTAGACAGGTCGCACCCACAGTCACATCATTATACAGCTGCGCAGTGTACCCTCGGAGACATTGTGGAGGAACATGGCCTTGCGGACCCATGGAGGACTCCCCACCCAGCGACACAACAGGGCTCTTGCTACTCCTCTGTTCACGCCTCCTGGTCACGCATAGATTAGTGGCTGGTTGACAAGGGTTTAGCAACTTGGACGTCCCACAATACCTACTTATCACGCACATATTCTGACCATTCTCCAATTCTGCTCACGCTCACTCTGGCACAAGAGGAACTACCATACTTGGCATGGCGCCTTAACCCGCAATCCATACTTGACCCTGTCTTCAAGGATGAGGTCGAACAAGAAATTTCGGACTTCTTCCTTCGAAACACCGGATCTGTCCCCCTATATTTTACCATATGGGAGGCTTTTAAAGTCACTATGCGGGGCATCTGTTTTGCAAAGAGCGGCGGGGTCTTAAGGGATATAAGGAATACACTCCACAAATTGGAGATGGAACTGAAAAAAATGGAGTCTGATCTCCAGTCTGCGCCCTCCCCCACACTGCAGGCGCGAATACGAGAGCTCCTTATTGACTACCAAGAAACCGCAGAGCGGAGTGTACATTTAGGGGGAAATACCATAAAGCTTGGTGCTATTGGGAAGGAGAAAGACCCGGCAGAGCGCTGGCCTCCTCTGCCCCCCCCCGCTTTACCAATACAATATTGGAAATCGAAGACAAAGACGGCCTGTTGCGTAGAAACTCCCCATACATTCTAGCGCATTTCGACAATTTTATAAAAACCTATACTTCACCCACCATAACACCCCATTTAATTTCGAATCCTTTTTCAACGATACTGCCATAGCCTGGTTAGGAAATAGCCAAAGAGAATTTATCTCGGCTATCATGGAGCTACAATCCAGCAAGGCACCGGGGCCTGATGGTCTTCCGGCTGAATTCTATAAAGCATATAAACATCTCCTTATTCCAATACTACGGCATGTGTTTGAGGAGGTCTGAAAATCTGGCTTCCTGCCCCACACAATGCGAGAGGCCCTTATTATCTCATTACCCAAGCCAAATAAATCGACCACGCAACTGGATTCTTACTGACCCCTCTCTCTTATAAATGTAGACACCAACATTCTTGCCAAACTAATCGCCAACCGCATTAGCCCCCTCGTGCCACAGCTGGTACTCCCGGACCAGTCGGGCTTTGTCCCAACCAGAAGCACTGCCCACAGCCTGAGGACCCTATTCATCTTACTTCAGGACATTGACCCAGAGGAGAACACGACTGCCATATTTCTTGATGCCACCAAGGCATTTGACTCCCTAGAATGGGATTACCTGTCCTTTGTGCTAGTGTGCATGGGCTTTCCATCCCCTTTCCTGGCTTGGATTAACTTATTGTACTCTGGTCTGTGCGCCACCGTGTTGGTGAATGGGTTACACTCTTCCTCTTTCCCGCTGGAGAGGGGCACCAGATAGGGGTGCCCTCTTTCCCCCCTATTATTCGCATTGGCCATTGAACCCCTTGCCGCTAAAATCAGACAACACCATCGGGACTACGCTATTGTCTACCCGGAGCGGCAGATCCTTATATCACTATATGCTGACGACATCACTCTATATTTATGACACCCTGACGTCAGTTTGAGCTCTATATTGTGCTTATTTATCCTGTTTGGGCAACTATCAGGGGTCAACATCAATTGGTCCAAGTCTCAAATTTACCCGCTTACTGACTCTATTACGAGGTTCGCTCCAGACTTCCCCTTCAAGTGGTGCGAGGACACTCTCACCTATCTGGGCATCACTGTGTCCCGATTGCGAGATGAACTCATGTCAGCAAACTACGGACGTGCATTAGTCTCAATTACCAACAAGATCACGCGATGGATTGCACTACCTCTGTCAATGGCTGGCAGAGCCTCCTTAATCAAGATGGTCATCCTACCTAAACTTCTATACTTATTTGTTAACATCCCCTACACCCCCAGCCGCCACTTCTCTGCCATGAGGAACCAACTGATAAGACTAGTGTGGGGTGGGAAGCAAGCCAGACTCCAATGGGATACACTTCTACGCCCTTACAAGATGGGAGGGTTCTCCATACCGGACATCGAATTATACTTCAACTGTGCACAGGCACACTTTGCCACATACTGGATGAAGCCTCCCCCCTATATACTTCACTGCCTCACCTGGCAATCAAACACGGTTACATGTGCCCCACTCCTAGCTCCGCCTACATCAGCGTCCCACTGGTCCCTAGGCACACTGTAACAACCACTGTCCAAAGCACAGTTAGAGCATGGCATGATCTAGCTAAATTGACAAATTGTGCGCCTATATATTCTTCCCTCCTCCCCCTACATGGACGACAAGATCTCCCTGTTACACAGGAGGGAGGATGTCGACAACTCGTCCGTAAACTCTTGATACATACCTGGGGACACCTATACACTGGAGGGAAATTTAGAACTAGCGAGGAATTCTTTAAAGACGTCGAGCCTACGCCCTTGGACCGCTTTTACTACATTAGGCTCCAGCAAGACACGAGGGCTGCCACACCCTCTTATCCTTTGGAATCCCCAGTAATGCTCCCGATACATGTCCTACTACAACAAGAAGCCCCTAAACATGTACTGTCGACGTTATACCGCATTGTTCAAATCTATAGGGAATATGACCCACCACTGGCCCTGGGCAGATGTAAGGAGGAAGTCGGTCACCCCCTAACCTAATGGACATACTGCTGTGCCCAGATGGGTGAAATCTCCTCAAACAGCAGGTTCCGGATGATACACTATTAATACCTATATCGCTTATATTATACACCAACAAGACTACACAAGCTGAAACTCCGGGACAACGATCGCTGCAACCGTTGTGGTGGGGAGGGTGCGGACTTCCGGCATCTGGCCCTTGGACTGGCCGCTTAGTCAGTGCTTTTGGAGGAAAGTGCTTGCTGCGTTAGATCTCATGACTGCCTTGCACGTACCCACTGTCCCACTCAATGCTTTATTGGCATACACAGAACCTATTGCTGCTAAAATGCGGAGGAACACCTCAATGGCGCTATTACTCGCCAAAAGGAGGATCACATGCAGGTGTGGGAGGGGACGAGCGCCAAAATTTAAGGACTGGCTCCAGGACTTAATATATTGCCAGGAGCAACTACACACTTATGCAGAACTTCAACCCCCCTCATCATGCCAAAGAGATATATGGGGTCCGCTGCAAATCTATTTAATGGAACATGCTGCAGATCACAGTGCGCAAACCTCACAATGCATATCACCCTCTCCCTGATGGTCTCCCCCAGTAAGACACCTACCACTCTTGCACTAACAGCGATGGGGCGATGAATGTCTTAGCTACAATAATCAAGGGCTGAAAAATCTCCTTATCATGATCATGAATGTTTCCTTTTTTGTTAGTGCAAAGTGACATACCAGTGAAATTGGGTATTATCCTTTACAAGATGCCTTAGTTGTATGTTAACGTTATCAATAATTTATATGAATGTAATGAAAACTCTGCCCCTATAACCCGCCACTCCCTCTAACCCAGCGGGCCCATAGGGGTTGTAGGCGGCTTGCTGTGTACTCCCCTACCCCTGACACCCACCCGTCCTATATAATTGACTTGTCGCTATGCCGGCCGAGATGCGGTTGTTTGTATAACGTTTTGTTGGCCTTTAATAAAGGTTTTTGGAAAATATATATTTTTTCTTATATTGGAACATGTCCCTGATACCCATGGCACACTGTTGCACACATAAAAATAAACAAAGTAGGGCCCCTTCCATAACGTGCACAAATGGGCCACCTCCACATCACCAATGCCACAACACACCCATGCACATGTGCAGAATCCAGAAAAGCAGCGGCTCTGTGAGCCACACTGACTATGCAAGTGACACCGCATGACCGATAGCATGGCTGCAGTCACAATAATTGACATGGTGCATGATTCGACATTGAGGTGGCCCAGTGTGGATCACATTCGTGAAGGAGCTAGTCACACTTTGACACAACCACGTGCACCTACAACCCGTGACATCCATAACACATCAGCAGACAAACAATGCACAAGACCACATAACCTGTCCAAGAGCACAAATTACCCAGTCGCAAACATCCCAGCCCCCCGAAAAGTGCACAAGTCAAAGGCACACCGCATCAAAGGGATAAGACTCAGTGAAATCTGAGCTGCAGGGGCAACTCTCCCACAATGCAGCACACACACATAGCAATCACAGCACATCAACATTGACGGTAATGTGGTACAAAGTGCAACACCTACACCACCGGACGGAAGACACAAAAGGTTTGGCTTGTGCATAGTAACTGGCCACTCACATTTGGCATTGCATGACACTGTGAGATGGTAATGTACGAGTACAACCACACATCCGTCATGTAGTTGAAATTTCCACTGTCTGCCATCAAATAGCCAGCTTCACCAAAACATTCACAATTTACATTGTCATGCAGACTGTATGTAAACATCTTTTTATATCAATTGAGAGAGATAGGGCTTGAGTCAACACTCCTGTGCCCCATGAGGTTTATTGAAAACAACAAATGAGTGCTTATGTGTAACTAAAAACCCAGATACCAAAGAAAAATAAAGTGACAGTTTATTCCCGGACCCCTGCATAGGTCAGGTAGTACTGTGTTTTAGCATGTCTGCTCCTAATAGTCAGGAGGCGACCACCCTGTGGACAGGGATGACTATGTCCAACAAGGCAAGGCAAACCGCCTTTTGTTTAGAAGGACCCTCACTCACCACTAGTTGGTGACATGCTTCATCATTGGATCCCCGCTGGGGTGACCGAGTGCCGCCCCAGCGTGCTACAACGCCTGATTTACAGCGGAGCGGGTTTGGTGGTGAGTGTACTAGTGATTAAACTCAAATGTGTGTGCAAAATAAGTGAGTGCAAAGTTAAAAAATACAGGGTTAGAACCCAAACAAAATATTTAATGTGGGCCAACCCATATTAAGGTTAAAAACGTGAAGGTCGGACAACCAATGGTACTGTGTTAGGAGACCTGTGTCCTTAATTACAATAACTGGTCAACATGTTTCTGCTGTCAAAAAAAGCGGGATCACGCCGCATTAGTCAGGACCACACCTAAATGGCACTCCGGGGGTATGTACGAGCTAAGGTACACCCTCCCGTGAGGCACTTAATGTGAAAAATACAAAAAATTAAATAGTAAAAGAGAAATTACTCACGGTTATTAATCGTGCCGGCACACTGTAGAGTACAGTAGCCTAAAGGTACCTGTAAAGGGAAGAAAAAAGAACAAACTGACACTTAGAACACAAACAACAATGGGACATGTAATCCAACTTAGTCACACGTCTTATGGCAACACCAAGGCTCATTCATGCCCCCGTGTCATAGACCCCATAGTACGATAACAAGGTCATAATCCCCCTTTAGTAAGGAAATCAATAGTGCCTATGCCAAACTAGTTATCAAGCATGGGACGGGAAAACATGCGTTCCCTAAGGTGCAGATAAAGTGATTGTATCTGCATCTACAGTTTAACACCAATTAGGCAGTTAAACCAACCCTGCTGGTGTCCAGCCATATAATCACGCTGGGTAAGGCAAGGCAACCATAATGTGAATTAGAAAGGCTCACGGAAAATGCAAATAAGGATCAGAGTGAGGAGGAACAACAGTGGCAGATTTAATAAATATGGCAAATTTTATAAATACGGCCTGGTGAGTTAACGATTTCAATTGCGTGTGGTAAATGCGATGGAACTCCCGCGACCAATGTAATGAATACGGCAGATATTATCAAACCGGTATGCTTAATTATGCCGAACGAGGAATCAACAATGTCCATTCAGCATAGTAAATCATTCCGGACCTAAAGGAGGCACTTACGGATCGTTAGAAACTCGTAGACTTCCTGGGTCAGGGCGGCTTAGGGCAATATTCACGCCGCGTCTTACTGGAATTAAATAAAGACGGAGGTAGTCACTGTACAGCATTCTCGTAAAGCCGATGTATCAGAAATCGGTAGCGGGACTCCTGTACACAAAGGCCTTCTACTTACTTCAACGCCTGTGACTCCCCGCCCAGCACCTACGTTCAGGGACCGCCGTCTGCCCGAAAAGTAAGCTAGCAATGGAGCCGGGCTGTTTACATCTCACTACAGCGGGTCACGTGACCGGCGTACGTCGACGTCGGTGACGTTGGGCCCACCGCGAGGGAGTCCACATTTAATCACTAGTACACTCACCACCAAACCCGCTCCGCTGTAACTCAGGCGTTGTAGCACGCTGGGGCGGCACTCGGTCACCCCACCGGGGACCTAATGATGAAGCATGTCACCAACTAGAGGTGAGTGAGGGTCCTTCTAAACAAAAGGCTATTTGCCTTGCCTTGTTGGACATAGTCATCCCTGTCCACAGGGTGGTCACCTCCTGACTATTAGGAGCAGACATGCTAAAACACAGTACTACCTGACCTAGGTAGGGGTCTGGGAATACACTGTCACTTTATTTTTCTTTGGTATCTGGGTTTTTAGTTACACATAAGCCCTCCTTTGTTGTATGTAAACATCTCCAAAGTGTCAACATACATGGGACACTCAGTTAACCCCTTCACCGCGGCATGAATTTTGCCACGCCGCAGGGGGGTGGGGGGTCAGCGCAGCACTGCTGTGCTCGTGACGGAACAACGCCATCATGAGTCACGGGTGGCATGTGCTCATGACAGCGTGGTTCCTTCATGGCCCGCCCACTCTTTAATTTGCCCGCACAGGTGGGGAATTAATGCTACGTGGGCGGAGCGGCAGCCGCATGATGGAATCACGCCGTCATACATGCCGCCCTTGGCTTATGACGGCGTGGTTCTGTCATGCGCACGCAAGGGGTTAACCTGCATCTCCCTTTTACATTCCAGAGGGACAATCAACACCAACTGCAGAGCAGACCACAAACCTCATCAGTGATGATGAGGACAACCTGCAAATATGCTCAGACACCCACCAACGGCTAATGGACAGCCTCCACACCTAACCCCCAAGAGCAGGGCTGCCCAGGTGCCTTGAGGTGACCCCACCCCCTGCACAGACCACACAGCAAGAAGCACACACCGCCACCGCCGTCCAACAGGACTCCCCGACCCATTCATAGAATTCCAGCTCCATTTGTTGGGTTGCTAGGAGGAGATGGCTGATCAGCTGCTGGTGGGTTTCGAGCTTATGGCAGCCAAACTCGATGTCATACGTGGGTGTCTGAGTCCCATCAGGGACCACTTACAGACCCTAACCGACATCCACTGTCCGCAACACGCTCCCCAACAATCCTGACATTGCTTGTGCCATTACTCGGATACAAGAACGGTCTCGTCAGACAGGCACCAGCGATGACAGCACAGAGTTGGCACAGATGCACAGCACAATGAAGACCATGGAGCCGATGCTGGCTGCAAGAATGGCTGCCACGGCTGAACACCAGCGAGACATAGATGTTATCTTCCAAGCCATGCAGTTCCTCATCTTGCCATTGCTGCCACTGAGCTTGTCCCAGATAACGGGGAACATCCTTTACGACGCGGTTTCTACACCGCACTACCATTACAACGCTGGCTTTACATCGCAAGTCGTTACCAACACCTTCCCTACTGTGCGCAGGCTGGTGTTGGAATAGTAAATCTTACTATTCCTAAGTCCAGCACCCTACAGCGCAAGTTGTGGTAACGACTTGCGTTGTAAAGCCAGCGTTGTAATGGTAGTGCGGTGTAGAAACCGCGTTTTATTGACATACAACCCCAGTTACATGCAGCGGGAACTTTGACACACCCATCTCCGACCCCTGATGTGTCAGTAGCAAACAGTGATGCAGCCCAATCACCTTCGCACCCTGGTGTGTCAGTAACACACAGTTTCATTGATTCAATGGAGCGACGTCGCTCAGACCTGCGCTCAGCCATCTCAATATCCTTGTCCAACTCCGTAGAAGTCCTCGTGAAATAGCCCTCTAGTGTTCCTTTATTACCACCCCCCGCAGACGCCGATTTGTCACAATTGGAGGTCCTGATGGAAGAGTCCTACCTTCCCGACTGCCTGTGAGATTTGTGAAGATGTAAGATTGGTGTCCCGTACCGTCCTCCTTCGTCCCCGGACGGCCACAGACGGCCCGCCCTTTTCCCGGGCTTTGCCCGGCGCTCCCACGCAGCGGTAGTCTCTGTTATTTATGAAGGTGATCAGGCGGTGGTGGGCGGGTCTCGGTGTCGATGGAGGAGCAGGTGATGGTGAACCAGCAGGGACTCCTGGGAGTTTGAGTCCCTGCTCCGCTCCTCAACCCGCCTTGCTGCACACACACAACCAGTGCACAGGGTCTCCAGTCGTCGCAGCGGCACCCGCAAAGCAGGTGCGGCCAGAGGTAGCGTTAGGTCAGACTTTTTCTTTGGCGCTATAACCCGGTTACGTGAAGCAGTTCTCAGCAGTATCCCAAGGTCCGCAGGGTGATGATCGTGCTTTTAACCTGTTTGGCGGTGGTGGGCGGGTCTCGGTGTCGATGGAGGAGCAGGCGATGGTGAACCAGCAGGGACTCCTGGGAGTTTGAGTCCCTGCTCCGCTGCTCAACCCGCCTTGCTGCACACACACAACCAGTGCACAGGGTCTCCAGTCATCGCAGCGGCACCCACGAAGCGGGTGCGGCCAGAGGTAGCGTTAGGTCAGACTTTTTCTTTGGCGCTATAACCCGGTTCCGTGAAGCAGTTCTCAGCAGTATCCCAAGGTCCGCAGGGTGATGATCATGCTTTTAACCTGTTTGGCAGTGGTGGGCGGGTCTCGGTGTCGATGGAGGAGCAGGTGATGGTGAACCAGCAGGGACTCCTGGGAGTTTGAGTCCCTGCTCCGCTGCTCAACCCGCCTTGCTGCACACACACAACCAGTGCACAGGGTCTCCAGTCGTCGCAGCGGCACCCGCGAAGCGGGTGCCGCCAGAGGTAGCGTTAGGTCAGACTTTTTCTTTGGCGCTATAACCCGGTTCCGTGAAGCAGTTCTCACAGTATATGCGCCCAATCACCTTTGCACCCTGATGTGTCAGTGGCACACAGTGATGCAGCCATACTACCACCACACACACCTGACACACCGGACACAGAAAACGTACCAGAGAAGTAAGATGTGGATGGTAATGACTGTGTGATGAAGGAGGTAGTAGCATCCATCCCCACCATATGGCCTGTCCCTGCCTGGTTCAGCCCTCTGCATCATGCCCTGGGACAACACCTCCCACTGTCCCCTGGAACACTGTGCGACATTCACCTGGACCCGGACATGGACTGCCATATCTTCACTGGTTACCAATTCCACAGCAATCCGGCTGTGGGCTGCACTCTCCTTCTTCCAATTCACTGTTCATTCCATAGAGGACTCTGGTTGGCCCACCACAGGGCAACCATGTAATGTGGGCTTGGCATGGCCATGTACAACTCCAGCTCCGGCATTCATCAGAATGTGAATAAAACATTTGACATCTCGCAGATGTGTCATGTATATGTTTACTTCAGTATGAAGGTATGGATGGATGTAGGGACATTGCACAAGAAGGTACACCCTGGTAAATGACATCAATGTGCATGTTTGACCCTAAGCCACATGGCCAATTTGATGACTGTGCAGATGTAAACTAGCTGTGGCCTCATTGCACTTGGACAACAAACTCTCAACCCCCCAGCGTAGGCACACATCCATGTATTAAATAGGGCTATGTGTAGGAATGTCAAAATCGGGAGCAGGCCAGAAGTGGTGTCCTCCATCACATGTGAGAACAGAACTTCACTTTGCATACCTACTCACACACATCTGTGTGGACACAGTCTGTTTTGATGCATAACATTGCTCTACATGGCCAGAAGTTGGAAACCATACTCGCATTGCTGAAGAAAAATAGGTACACAGGTCTGCCAGCAAGTATCCCGAACACAATGTCTGGCTCACAGAAGTGGCGCAGTCAAAAGGGACCCACCCCCATTGTACATGCGTCAGTCAGTCCCAACCTGTGTATGGACAATGCTCATTGAGGCTCACGATTTGTCATTCTAATCAACACTCATCACAGTTGGACAGTAGTGAAGTTGCGTAGACTTTATTAGCATGTGTGTGTCAGTACAGGAAAGGCAAGGGCCACAACATGCAGGGGAATGCTTAAGACACTTACACGCAGCATGGGCACATGTCGAGATGCAAGAAATGGGGAGGCAAAAATAAACATAAATCTTTGCAGATGGCAACGTGCTCAGCCCACCTTGCCTTGCTGGATGAGTCATGTGATGTTTGGCGTCTGCTCTTCGCCCCGTGTCAGGGGACATGACTCATGGGATCGGCATAGTGCTGTCCACCGGACTGCGCTGACTGCCTGCTCTGGTGACAGCAAGCAGGTGAAAGGGTCCCACAAGGTCACATGTCGTACTACATTACCATGTGTGTACTCTACACCCAGCAGTATGTCCGAATTGGGAACGTTGCCAAACGAGGCTGTGCAGCTCCGCCCATTGAATTGCATCACCTTGCACAGGTGTGTACACACGCATAGTCCAGGCGAAGCCAGACATGTCCACTGTTGTGGTGGGATATGTGAGCATTCCCCAAGATGCAACAAGGTATGGGGACCTGTGCTGTGGGTGACAATCAGATGTGGCTGCAGGAACGTAGTTACTCGTCCGTGAATGCGAGCGCAGCTTCATGTGCAATCTGTGCCAAGAGTATGTCATTGTCGATTTCAAGGAATACCAGGGAGAGCCAATCCATTAACTGGCCCGGGCAGATGTACTCCATACACTCTGTTTCACCAATCCGCTACACAGCCCAATAGGGGAGCCCCTCGATGTGGTCACTGCACACGAGGAGTTGTGAAATCTCCCATGCACAACTGCCAGCCCATATGCCAAAGATCAAGGCATCCCATGCATGAGTATCCCGGTGACACTCCTGTTAATGGGCCATCAGGGGGCGAAATGTCAAGTCATAATCCAATTCTGCTACCGTTGCGTTGGATAGGCAGACCTCCAGGGGCCACTCGAATGTGCATGATCTGCAGTGGAACCAGGGTTGGACCCTGGTGACGTAGGCAAGATGCAAACTCAGACGGAAACTAATTCGCAACACTGCCATTGGCAGTGATCCCAACAGATACAGCATTCGTGCACGGTACAGTTCCACGTGACAGGGGTTGTGCATGTGCCCGGGATGGCCTGCCATTGCGTTTGTTGGTCTCGTGGCACAGGCAATCCTCAGACCGTTGGCAGTTGTGTGGGCGATATGCCACAGCTCTGGCCAATGAGTTGATTATGTGTGCAACATTTGGACGTATGGGTTATTTTTAACCAATGTGTCAAGGGCATCCCTTGCAGGTGTAGCTATAGCAGGGACAAGTGTGTGTGGCGTGTGGACACGTTGGTCTTTCTTTAGCGCAGTTTGTGGTGTGGGAGTCATCGGAGGCTGGTTCGGTTGTCCTTCCGCCTTGTGTATTGAGACAAAGGAGCTTACATACCTAATTTCAGTCTGATTACTCCTTGCATTTCTGAAATGTGATGTGGCCTTCGCGCTGACTTTGACGCCAGGCCTTAGATTTGTGGTGCACCAATTGCGAAACACACGCATCAGTTGGCATGTGTTAATGAGCCAAGAGCCCAATAGGCCTTGCGCTCCTTGTTCAGACTCTCTCTTTCTCTCTCTCTCTGTCCTTTGATGAGTGCCTGACACACCATCTTATCTTGGATATTGTCTTGCAGGCTGTGACTCACAGATTGTCCAGGGATGCCCCGCCATGACTCTTCAGAATAGTTGTTTTGAGACAGATTTGAATGTGATATTTTGTTTGGACTTTCAATGGTGACTTAATAAATCAGATTTTCCATACTCACATGTATGTTGATTGTTGTAAAGGTGTGAAATCAGGCGATTGCTTCTGTTCATGATTTCATGACGTTGATGTGCAATATCTTAGTCCAGTGGAGGTGGGAGGTGCCCGTGGTTGGGCCCGGGGGGGGGGATGTCCTGAGGGTGGTGGCGGTGGGTGTTGTGGCTCTGTTGGGGCTCCGAGCTGCATGATCAGTAGCTCCATGGCATCTGCTGTTCTTCAGTTGTGGCTCTGGACTGGGCTCCCTTTTCTGGTGCAGGCTGTCATCCGACTTTACACCAGGTCATAGCAGGTATTAATTTCCTGCTGCTGACGCACCTTATTGCATGTTTTGTGATCTTACCCTGTGGTGCCACTGATCCTTAACCAGTCCCAGGATGTTCGTTTCTGGTCCAGGGAGGACCTGACTTGGCAGTTCGGGCTGATCTGTTCTCATGAGGAGCAGGGTCAAGACTGATTTGCATATGGCTGGGTCAAAACTGGGGTGGTGTTGTGAGCAAAAGAACAATGGATTAACCCCAGATCTTTGTGACACAGGGTGAACGTTTGAACTGTTCAGCATTTCATCTATCATTGGTTCTTTTTGATTTTGTCACCTTAGTGGGAAGGGTATGCCCAGACTTGGTTCCTATGCACAATGCGCCACTGGATTCAAGCTAGCCTGGCTGATGAGGGGTGGTATCCTGAAACCGGTCCAGGATGCTTTTTATGGTCCAGGGACCACCTGGCTTGGCAGTTCGGGCTGGACTTTTCCCATGAGGAGCAGGGTCAAGACTGATTTCCATATGGCTGGGTCCAAACTGGGGTGTGTTTTAAGCAGTAGAACAATGGATTAAACCCAGATCTTTGTAACTGGGGTGAATGCTTGTACTGTTCAGCATTCTGTTCATCATTGGTTCCTTTTGCTTTCGTCGCCCTAAGTGGACGGGGTATGTCCAGATGTGGGTGCCATGCTCACTGTGTCACTGGATTCAAGTTAGCCTGGCTGATTAGGGGTGATGTCCCAAAACTGGCACAAGGATGCTTGTTTCAGGTCCAGGGAGGACCTGACTTGGCAGTTCGGGCTGGACTGTTCCCATGAGGAGCAGGGTCAAGACTGATTTGCATATGGCTGGGGTCAATCTGGGGTGGCGTTTTGAGCTAAACAACAATGGATCAAACCCAGATCTTTGTGATTGGGGGTGAATAGTTGCACTGTTCAGCATTCTGTCCATCATTGGTTATTTGGTCTCCTTGTGACATGACAAGAGAGCATATGGAAACTGTAAAGGTCACTGCGTGGACTTCTGTGGTACGTCTGTGATACTTTGTGGCACGGACGTTATTCTTTTGTTGCAGCAGCATTCCAGAAGGATCTTTTTTACGTTTTCTGTTTTTGTGTATTTAACCCACCAAGTGCTCTTACCTTCATTGTGTTCTCCGCCAGCTTGCATTCTTTTTTTCAGCGATGGTGGGGGAGCCAGCTTCCTTGTTTATCTGCTGTTTCGCTTGCTCTCCTAAGCTGACCTTGGCAGGTGCAGGGAGAGTGGATGTACAAGAGGCATGAGGGGCCTTGAGAGCCCATCCTAATTACAAGGCCAACCAGGTCAGGATGAGGGCTCCCCAGGCACTGGAGTTAATACCGTGGTCACCCCACTATTTTCAAAAGAGGTGCTAGGTGTTTGGCACAGTGGTCCAATAGTGCTGGTCCCCTGGGGCATCAGCCCTCCCTGAGGGTACAATCAGATCCCGCCTGGGATAATTACCATTGTTAAGTGCAATGCACTCCTTGATCGCTAGTCCTCTGGTGCAGTGCCTCCCTGGAAGCACTTTAAATGGCTCTCTGAACAGGGATCCACCAGGCAGCTCACACATCCGTGGGGCAAATTTATGCAGAAGTCTCTGGCCCCATTGCTACCCTTCTTGATGAGAATATTTTGGTACCTACTGGTAACATGCTGCAGCTGACAGCAGTGTAGGTTTTTGCCCACCTGATCTCTAAAAGTCTACAGAAGCGCAAGAAAACCCTTTTCTAAAGGGTCCCCAAAAAATCTATCATTAGTTGTCCCACTGAGAGAGTGAGCAGGCTAGTGACACTAGCCCTGGAGGCCAAGTCCACAGAGTCCGAAAATGAATCAGCCTGGAGTATTCTCAGTGCAGGAGTTCAGGCAATAGGGGTTTGTTCACACAGTGTGGGCTTCCTTCCAGTTCTGTACTACTCTCTTCTCTCAAAGCATCACCCTTGTGCTAGAAGGAAAATATCTCTATTCACTCAAAAAATGGAACATTGCTGCTTTTAAACTGACAGACAGGTTCTAGAAAAAGCCCTCTGGCAGGCCCACCCCCCTAAACAGCATTTTGATGGCAGAATTGTGCTCTGGTCTGTAAAAGCTCTACCTGTGTCTTAACTCTGTCTCTAACTGCCACTACAAAACAGGTACTTTCCCGCCAGGACTTCAAAGGGACTTTATAAATAAATAAAATAAACCCCTGGTATGAATGGTGCCAGAGATTCACCTGTTTCCCCATGATCCTTCTGAAAAGGCCATGCCCATGCTTCTCAATTAATCATCATATGTAGATTTCTACCCCGTCTCCTTTCTCTGCCAAGAAAAGCTAATCCAAAACAAAGTGGCCTATTGCCCAGGAGGTAGTTCAATACCTAAAGTTAGTTGACCAGGGAAAAATTTAAAAAACCAAAAACATTTACCTAACTTCCTTCAATTTGAGTAATGAAAATAATACATCAAATGTTTCCTGCATTACTGGCAACTTCCATGCTTGAAATGTTTAAAACCGTATGTCTTGACCATTGTGAGCTATGGGATCTATTTCCAACCAGTGCCAAGCTCACAGATGCAGCTGCGCATCAGCTCAATTTACACTGCTTTAATTGTATTCCTTCAATGGTCGCCCACAGGGAAGAGAGAATGGAAATCTGTCAAGTGAACACTCTCAGCACAAATGTCCATACACACTGAACTCCAATCAGAAAGTGCTTTAACTCTGCTCTGGTTTCTATACACGGTTTCCAGTGCTGCAACGTTGTAAAGAAAATATACTGTACACCACAGCACGAAACTGTTCTGGTCCAGGTTAAGTGATGCCATTTGCAGTTTACTGTGGAACAAATAGAGAGTCAAGATCAGTTCAGCAAATGTTTGAGTTAACCTGTGACATGTTCAAGAACTAGAGCTGGGGGGGGGGGGGGGGGGGGGCAGGGGGGGCTTACGGACCCGATTCACAAAGGTAAAATAAGACGTAAGTCCAACTTTACGATTTTCAGTGTTCACAAAGGGCATTTACTACTCGTTAATGCCTTTTTCTGAATGCCAAAAGTCGTAAAGCTAGACTTCCCTCTCCGTTTACTTTTGTGAATCAGGCCCAATATTGTTTAGTCTTGTGCAGGTCTTTAGAACATTGGAATGTTGGGAGCTCTATTGAAGACAATGGTATGCTGCCTGCTTCTACGGGCCAGTAAAGAGCCGCAGAGCAACATTCCAATGTTTTACAAAGGCCTCTCGGAGCTTGAGGGGATTTAAATCCCCTCGAGCTTCGAGAAGCCTTTGTTTTATTTGATAGAACATTCTGCCCTCTAGTGGCAGAATGTTCTAATAGCCTTATAGCCCTTTGTAGCAGGGCTATACTAGCTATTAAAGTCCGGTCCCTTGTTAAAGTCCCTCGCCTTCGGCTCGGGCCTTTAACGAGGAGACGGCCTTTAATAGCCGGTAAGGCTATATTAAATTATCACGCAGATAACCATGATACAATTTTAAATGGTTTCGTACCTCCGCATGTTTAAAAACCCTTAGACTGATATGTTTTTGTGAGCGCATTAATCTAAATTAATGTTAAGCACTGAAACTACTATACACTTTAACCCCCACAACATTCTTCTGAATTTGGAAAAGTGTATGCATCCGAAACGTGGATATTGTTTCTTAAAGGCAATAGCAAGAAACTGTCTGAACATTTTAGAACCCCAATATTTTCAAACCTGACTTCTGAAAAAAAGACCTTCCTAAACTTAAAATCTTTAAAAAATGTAGATTGTTTCAGGTAATGAGTGGGTTTGTCCAGGGCTAGTTACAGTAACAACAAATAAAGGATGCAGAATTTACACATCCTCTGAGATACTGCAAATATATTTTTTCACACAGTTTTCATTTGTAATGCCCATTGGTTCATTAATCATGTAAAATGATTGCCTTTTTTCTTGCACAGTTATATTGAAATATTGATTTATTGATTCATGATTACCACTGCCTAAAAATCTACTAATGTTTTGCGTCTAAATTTGGTGCGACTTCAAACTAAATTTCTAAAAATCGCAGTTCTTGCTCAATCTGGGAGGGTGAGAATTGGCAGGAATTGGTGCTCCCAAAATATATTGGGCATGGTTTAGAGTTTAGAATATGGATTACTCCATCACAACATGATGATATCCCATCTACCTTTTACAAGTACCATAGAATGTAATGTGTTTGTAATAAGACAGAGAGGATATCCATCACATTTGTGGCGTGGTTACCCATCTGCCAAATTCTAAATCAGGCCATTAGTTTGTATGCAGTATTTTTTGTTTTCTGTGAGGAAAGTGGTGTATTATATGGTGTGGATGTATGACCAGACTGTGTAATACACTCACAATACCGTCTTATGTCCAATCAGTCTTGTTTGTAAAACCTTAACTCGACCCTGTGCTTTTTCTGTATAATATATTGATCATATGATGCACATAATGGACACTTGTGTTTTTATATGTTTGATGTTAATTTAATTTCTTTTTGATTCAAGTATTTGTACTTTTTTCGTGATATACGTTTTGTACATTCTGTACATGGGGGTGATCATACAAAAAGAGGCATGTCCGTACATACTTGAATCCAATCTGCTCAAACATGAATGTGAAACAAATATTGTGTGTTTGTGACATAAAAATGACATATCAACAAAGTGTTTCTTGATTATTCCAAGTACAAAGCTTTTCGATCTTTCCATCCTTCGTTAACTCAACTTCTACCAGAGATTATACTCAAATGCTTGGGCCAGGTTCATGAAAATAAACTGAAAAGTATAGAAAAATATTTAGCCTTCCTCTCTAATAAAAATGTCCGTTAATTACCATTCATCAATATGCCTGTCAGGATACATGTAAAGCAGCATCAGATGCAAGTGTCTAGACATAGTACTAGGGATGACAGGTGGCTTTTTAAAACCTCGCCTAGTCAATTTGTGAAGAGCTCTCTATAGAAGAGAGGTCTACAGCGAGGGAACGGAGATCTCTGTGTGCAGGCACACATTCTTTTGGGACGATCAGACATTTTCCCTACGAGGAATGCGATTCCCTTGCACCCTTACCTGATCTTGGGATAATACACTGTACTTCTCATCATGAAAATTATAATGCAACTATGGTACACCCCTTGCTCACATCTGCACTTCCACAACACTAATGTCCTCACATTTCCTAAACAGCACTGATCTAACCCTGATTCCAAGCCCTACACATACTCATTCATCTGCTTTGGTACTCATTCCCTCAAGAGTACTACACCCCTGCACAAATGCCAATGCAAGTGAAATTAGCATGACATTCATGGCAGTTAAAGACAGTGTACAGGCAATGAAGGATGATGTGCAGTTGATGGGCATGGCATTGGCAGTAGAAACAGAATGCCCATTTTAGTAAGTGAATGAGGTCATGCATCAGCAGCATGTTGAAGTTATGCAGGAACTATGGGCCATTCATTTGGCACTAGATATGGCCAGAACATATGGAGGATGTGGGCTCCCTAGTCCTTGAATCTAGGAAATGATGCATTAGTTATTTTGAAGTATCTACCTTTGCGTGCAGGTGTCAGGTATGACCTATGCAGTACATAATAATTAATGAGTTTGAATAATGCGTTTCTAGAAATCTTAGGCGCCCTTTCTATGATGTTTTCCCAGTCCTTAGCAGTGTAGGCATGCCCAGGTCTGCCTCTCACCTAGTTCGTAATTTTTCTAATTGAAGCTCTTAATCTGTTTGCCGCGCTCTATATAGGCAGGAGACCGTCTTGATGGTGCCCCCTGAAAGAGATGTATATCGACAGCTCTGGGAGGTTTTAGGTCAGTAGCCCCCACGCCCCAATGTTTCCTTATCTCATTTCATTTCATCTTTATTTCGACAAGAAAAATGTCATAATAGTATACACAATAAAATTCATCATAAAACATTACAATGATTAAAAAGTACAAAGGTACAGGAACCATACAATTTATTTTCAATAAAACCATTTATCTAGAATCAAAGGCCAATCAGCTGAAGTCACCTCGGGTCACCTCACCCCCTGTATCACCTCAACAGTTGCATGATTAGATTTCATCTCAAGTTACCAAATATTTTCTTCTAGTATTCCACATGGCGGCCAGGAATTTCGTGACCGTAAAAACAATTATTAGCGATAAATCTGTTTTTAATATTCGGTAAGAGTGAAAACACTGCCTAATGCCCAGGTTGTTGCAGATGGGGATAATCCACTTCTTCCTAGAACCCTTATAGGAAGGACAGAAAAAGATCATGTGTAACTCTGTCTCTATTTCAGCCCCACACGCAGGGCAATTCCTGGCGGCATTAGGGTGCCAACGTGAGGTCAGAGCTCTTAATGGTAGAGAGTCATATCTCCATTGGAGGTATAGCTTCCTGTGACCATTAGGGCTGATGATATCAAACGCAGTCTCCAATTTATAATAATCTTTTAGAACCAGGAATGATCTCGTTATTGTTCCAATTTGGGCATTTGATAGACAGGCCAACAAATTTTTATCGTAATACAGACTAACTAACTCCCTTCGGGATATGCCCCTACATGCTTCTTCTAGATTAGACCATAATGGGGAGCAACCTAGCCTGTCAAATTCCTGCCTGATATATTTCAGCCAGGAAAGATTCCAGACATTAGTGGCTTTCAACAGTTCTACAAGCTCACGCCTATAACTGGCGAGTTCAGGGGTAACCCAAAGACGCCTCCAAAAAGTAAGAGGCTTGAGTCCTAGTTCCTCCTTAACCACTGCTGTGCATTTTCCCCATCTGTGCTGAGTTATGTTGAACTCCATTGTTCATGACGAGCTCAGCTCGTCATCAGCACAGCTCAACCGTGCATCATGACGAGCTCAGCTCGTCATGAGCATGGAAAGGGTTAATTGATCTAAGTCCCATGTCCATCCTAAGGGGGAGTAGGGGCGTACTGGGAGGCAAGGATACCAACTGCCTAAGAAACTTATTTTCCACAGTGGTGATTGCTGGGTGGCAACTGTGACCCCACAATTCCCCTCCATAGGTCACTGCTCCCCGTGCCTGCATTTTATGAATTTCGAGTGAGGGAGAAATAGGTTTTGAAATAGTTTGTTTTAGGAGTTTAAGGATCCCCCCTGCTTTTTGCGAGAGTTTTAATTGAGTTTTGGTCTGATGTTGTGCCCAAGTCATATTCTCATTAAGATTTAGTCCCAAATATTCGAAAGTTTGCACTCTCTCTAAACGAACACCATCTATCGCAGGATTAGGGCGGGATGCTTTCGGTGGATTAAAAATCATGAATTTCGTTTTGGAAGTGTTTATTTCTAATCCCCGATCGTAACAAAATGAGACAAAAGCATCCAAGACTCGCTGTATACCCATTGGGGTCTTAGCCAACAACAGGGTATCGTCAGCGAACATAATCGCAGAGATCCCTGTGCCTGCGAGCCTTGGAGCGTCTCTATTTGGAACCTTATTCAGGTGGGTGATCACTCCGTTTACATAGAGGCAAAACAGGGTTGGCGCCAAAATTCAACCCTGCCTTACCCCCCTGCCAACGGAGAAGCTAGATGACAAATTGCCTTGTTTCCCACACCTGACCCTTGCGAAATTCTGTAAATGGAGACGTATTAAAATATCTAAAAGGGGAGATGGAATACCTAAATCCCTCAAAACACTCCAGAGTTTCCCCCGTGGAACCAGGTCAAAGGCCGCACGGAGGTCAACGAAAACAGTGTAAAGCGAACCGCCTTGGACTTTGACCGTTTTCCAGAAGAGCAAATTTAACCTGAAAATCTGGTCGGTGGTGGATACATTCCTTCTAAAACCTGCTTGATAATCACTTAAAATTTCTGAGTCTTCAACCCAGTCTAAAATACGATCCAGAATCAGCCTAGTGAAAA
Source organism: Lissotriton vulgaris (assembly GCF_964263255.1). Classification (NCBI taxonomy): domain Eukaryota; kingdom Metazoa; phylum Chordata; class Amphibia; order Caudata; family Salamandridae; genus Lissotriton; species Lissotriton vulgaris. Next base: position 821,154,176 of record NC_141685.1, on the reverse strand, counting down.
GTTTCTGGGATACGTCTATCAGGCTTATTGGCCTATAATTGGCTGGGAGGAGAGGTGACCCCTTCTTGAAGATAGGGACCAACTCGGCTCCCAGCCAAGTATTTGGAGGAGCCATCCCCCCGAGAACAGCATTGAAAATTATTAGGAGATAGGGGGCCCAGATCTCCGGTTCCTGTTAATAAAGGTCCCCCGGGACCTTATCCAGCCCTTGGGCTTTACCCGCTGGGATCTTAGTTATGGCCGCTCTGACCTCAGGTAAAGTGAACCTGAGCTCTGGTGAATCAGAATCTGAAGTTATTACTACCTCTGGCAAGGAGAGAATGGTACTAGGCAAGTCCTCCTTATACAGTCTAGCAAAGTGTTCCTCCCATACCTCAGCGGCAATATTAGGAGCTACTGCCTGCTCTGGCTCAAGTGAGCCAGTGCTCACAATTTGCCAGAACTTCCGTGCTTCTTTGACCGCAAGTGCTGGCATTAGATTTGCCCATCTCTCGTTCTCCCATTCGATCTTGGCATGGGATATGAGGTTCCGATAAAATTGCCTCCTGGCTTTAACAAGGTCCCTATTATTATTCTGCTTAAGTGCTACTAGCAACTCACTTTTCGCCTGTCTACAAGCCTTATTATACCAGGATGGTTTCCTTAGAGCCCCAACAGAACTTGAACCTAGGGTATTTAAAATTTCGGTAAGGGTGGTTATTAGTACATTGTGAAGCTCTCGCAACTTTTCGTGAGAATAGTAGGGGGGGGGTGCTAGTGAGCGCGCAAGCAGTATTGCCGCATTCACGTGAGGCTCCTGCTGCCTGGATAATCATCCGACATTTATCCTACTTATTCCGCCACCTTTGTCCTTCCTGACCCCTCCCGGACTGAGAGGTGGATGTGTGGCGCCCTCGGCGAAGTTTTCAGAAAAATCCGCTTTGCCGATTGAAAGATACAGCGCCCGGTTTTTTGGACCGGAGCTGGGCTTGGAGCTGGTTGCTGAGGCCGGCCGGATCAGCGACCTACGGGAGGCCGCGGAGCGCCACGAGGAGTCAAGGCCCTGAAGTGCTCACTTTGCTGTAGTGACCTCCTGAACGCTTCGCGGCCCCCTCTCGGACGGGGGGGCGGCGGCTATGTGACTGCCTCGGTGAGGTCTTTTGCAGGAAAAACCGCTTTGCCGCTTTAAAAATACAGCGCCCGGGATCTTGGACCGGAGCTGAGCTCTGAGCTGACTGCTGCGGCCGGCGGGATCGGCGATCTGCGTGGGACCGCGGCGCACCACAAGGACTCAGGGCCCTAAGGTGCTCTCTTTGCTGTGGTAATTTTCTCAACACTTCGGGCTAATTCGAACTGCACTGCCCACACCGGGAAGATTACTATTGAGGGCAACATTGGGAGACATATACCTGCAGCCCCCGCTCTGGACCGACATTACTTGCATGGGGACGCTGTGACAGGCATGGTGCGGCCCGACCCGGTGAACAGCGACAAGATTCTGTAGCCTTCGCAGAGCACGGCGGTTTCAAGACTCAGAGGTACTGGGGGTGCTGTGGGGGCCTGGGTGGCCACGAAGACTGCTGCTTCCTCCCGATCGACTGCTGATTCCACCCCCCCCCCACATCAGGTCTGCGAACTGGTGCCTTGAGGCGGCGCACTGCCTCCCCTCCTTGCTTAAAGACACGCAGCTAGTGAGGAGGGAAACCTGTGTGGGATGTCTGTGCTTTGAGAATAGCTTGACCACCATTTCTCTTTGAACTCTGGTCCCTCAGACTCCGGAGAGCGGCTTGCTGCACTACATACCTTACCTGTGCTGGGATCGGTTTTTTTTCCACAATAGTAACACTAACTATATACTCACTACTACTGCAAGGTCCCCCCCCCCCAAGGACAGAGTGGTATTCACGAGCAGTGTACTAAAACAAGGGGCAATTATTTATGAACTTGAACTCCAGCCCACTTCGTGGCACCCGTGGGCAGCGCCTTTCGCCGACTGCGACAAGCCTCCACAAGAGACCTACAATGGGCAAACCAGATCATAGGCAGCCCAAGCTGTCGTTTGACCCGCTCTCCACCAAGAAGGGGCTCCGTGGCACGCAAGATGCAGTTACCTCCCAGGCCAATTCGACGCCCGAACATGGCGCCCCATCGGTCACGGCTGACTTGCAACAGATGATGCAGGAGATGAGGCAGGGCTTCGCCACTATAGTGGACAAAGTGGACAGGATGTCCTCCAGAATGGACGCCATGGTCCAAAAAATAGACGTGCATGAGGAGCGCATCGCTGCAACTGAACGCCGCATCTCTGACAATGATGATACCACTGCATCTCATACGACGCAACTCTCGAGAATGGACAATGTTCTACGAATCATTGCGGCTAAGAACGAGGAGTTGGAAGCCCGCAGTCGCCGGAATAATATACGCGTCATAGGTGTGCCGGAGTCTACCAACACAGGACGTATGGAGGAGTATGTGGAAAAAATACTCACAGCTGCAATTGGTCCAGACGCATTCTCCAAACAGTTTATTGTCGAAAGAGCACATCGATCGCTGGGGCCAAGGCCCAACCCTGGAGCAGCACCACGACCCATTATCGCGCGTCTCCTTAATTATCGGGACCGAGACGCTGCACTGAAGGCAGCACGCGCCAACCACACCCTTGCCTGTGATGGAGTCTCCTTCTCCATTTATCCTGACTTCACCCCTGTGGTGCAGGAACAACGGCGCAAATTTCTGGACGTAAAGAAAAAACTCAGAGTGCTACAGGTGGATTATGCACTCTTATACCCCGCCAAACTGAGAGTGACTCATCAAGCCAAGCAGCACTTCTTTACAAATCCACAACAGGTGGAAGACTTTGTGAAAACTTTGAAGCGTGAACGCGCTGGGGACAGGCGCAATCGCGATGACAAGCAAGATGACTTCCACTCGGCGAACGAAGATGAGTAACACTGATCCTTTCCTACTTGGGCGATATTTCATTTCATGAACTTTCCTCTCAGATCTACTGGAAAACCTGCCGCAGATCTAGCCTCGATAGCCACTTGGTGGTCATGGGATGGACATTGGACTTCTGGTGGTAAAGTATTCCAGGCACTCCCCCCCCCCACTACCCGACTGAACTCCAATGTGGCCGTACAGGACGAGGGGTGAGGTGTGGGGGGTGGATTTGTGCGCAACTAGACTGCACCCTGAAGGGAATACCCCATTGCACTTGTTGATTTTGATCCAAATGTTGGGTTGTTTTGGATTTGTTAAGGGTGGGGGGAGGGTTAGGGTTACTGGCAAGTTGGGGCTGCTCCAGTGGGTGGAGGGTGGACGTGCGTTTCCTAGAGCAATGTGGCACTTCGGTGCCGTCTTTTTGAAATATCTTAATCTGCTGGTATTACTGCATGTTTTTTTTGCTTGAGAAGCATGTTTCAGCACTTTTGTTGCATGACACTTGTTGTAAGCGATGCTTCTATCGCACACGGGTACCGATCCTGCGATTGGGCGAGGGCCAGTGCATACTATATTATGTGGCGATGTTGGGAGGAGGGGAGGTTTTGCCTGGTGCAACGCTATACTGACCTTTCTGCGCTATACCTTATTCTGTTTGCTTGGGCCCTGCCGTATGGGGGGATTAGAAGGTGGTATCCTTTGCATGATTGGACGCGACCTATGGGGTGGATTGCATTTGCTTCTTTGCAGGCTTCTAGGTTGCGACTGTTGAAATTGTTAACCAACGGGGGAGGGGGGGTTGTTTTGTTTCTTAACCATGTTAAACTGTTTGGCACAAAACCTATCATAGAGTTGCTAAATCTTGATACATCAGGACTTTGTAATAGTGAGCGAAACAGGGGTCTCACAAAGCAAGTTACACACACGAGCATTAGGCTTTTATTAGGCACCGAGATGCAGGCTTTGCCTCAGTACAGAGTGATAGACCACGGGCCTCGGCACGTGCTCCCCCACAAAATAAGGCCATATACCACTAATGGGTGACACTGACCTAAATATTTTAACGTGGAATGTACGTGGCCTGGGGGACCCCAGGAAGCGTAGACAGGTACTGGCGTATCTAGACCGTCACTCAATTCACATAGCCTTCCTGCAAAAAACCCACTTCAGAAAACAAACTTCACACACCTTCGCCAGCCGGTGGGCGGCCCACAAGGTATTCTCGTCTTTTTCAACATACGCTAGAGGCACAGCAATCCTAGTGAAAAAGGGCACACCCTTTGCTGTTGCTGGAACCAAGATAGACGCTCAGGGGCGATACTGCATGATGTGGGGCAGGCTGGGGCATATGGCAGTCACATTGATATGTTGCTATGGTCCCAACGTTGATGACCCGTATTTCTTCACTGAGCTGTGGGCGGCAATTGTTGGTACGGGGCCCCATCACATTATTTGGGGGGGAGACTTTAATACCACATTGGATCCCACCCTGAATAGATCGCACCCAGCCCCTCAACACTACACTAAGGCGCGTGCGTAATTACGTGTTACACTCACTGATCATAGCCTAATGGACGCCTGGAGACGCCTACACATTGATACGCGCGAAGGCACACACTTCACTGCCCAGGCGCGCTCGAGGGCCAGACTTGACTATATTTTCCTGACATCATTACTCTACACCTCACTTACCAAGTAAGCATGGGCGAATTTTGCGAATCTGGCGTTCGCGAATTTGCGTATTTGCGAACTCGCAATCCGCAAAATCCACAAATTTGCGTTTTTTTTTGTTTTTATAGTGTTCACAAGGGTTTCTGCAAGTTCGCGAGGATTTTGTACCAGTTTGCAATTGCGAACTTACTTGTCGGCACGCAACGGTCGCGACTATGTTGTTTCTACGTCTGGTTCATCATCTCAGGTTCACAGCACCCTCTGTTTCAACACTGCCACCCTCTGTTTCACCCATGCCACCCTGTGGTACATCAATGCCACCCTCTGGTTCATCATCATCAGTGTAGATTATGGGGGGAAAAGCAAGCACACCTGTCCTGCTTCAACTGACATGAATTAATTTGGGGTTGATTTATTAATGTGTCCCTGTTTTAAAATTCCAGTCTAGCACCTGCTTCCTTATCTGTAATTTGCTTTCTGTTGCAGTGCAATTTTTTTTCCAGGACCTTTGTGGCCTACTTGTAGCTATTCTATGATCTGGCTGTGAGGGTCAGAGCAGGGTCATACAATTGTTGCAACTAGCAACTGAACTCTGGAGGGGCCCCAGTCAGGAAGCACTACAGGGAATGGTTACTAATGATGAATTTGAACTTTTGTACCTGCTGAGTGCTTTCAGTTTAGCAAAACTCGTTTTTCTGAGGAACAGCAAATGTAATGCCCCAAACAAACTTACTTGTGAAAGTTGATTTCTAATCCAAAAGTGATCTAAAGAAAGTCAAAAGGCCTCAAATCCAAAAACGGGCAGGTAAATGTCAACCTGAGGAGTTGTTCTGATAAAAATCATCATTTTCAGAAGGTATATGCTGCTTACTAGTGGATTTCTTGTGCAGAATTGCAAATTTTGTAATTTCGCGAGTGCGAGATTGTTGCTGCCCACCGCACCTACATGTTCGCAATTGCGAACTTACGCCGCACGCCGTAAAATTGTATCACCAAGAAAAAAAAATCCGCTACGTGCGAATTTGCGGATTTTCGGTAAATTCGCGAGCGTTCGCGGATCATGAATTTACCGAAAATCCGCAAAATCCGCGAGCGCCCATGCTTATTACCAAGGCACAGCACCTCCCCAAAACATATTCTGATCCCTCCCCTGTGAAAATTACACTGCGCTCAGGGGACCTGGGCCCCCCCGCAACTGCTTGGCGGATGCAGCCCATGATGTTATTGGACGTCACCTTTCAGGAAGAACTTAGAGAGGAATGCTTAGATTTTTTCAGGAGAAATAAAGATTCAGTTAGAGATGTGGAAACTATTTGGGATGCACTCAATGTGACGCTCAGAGGGATCTGCATCGCAAAGGGAGCTGGGGTCTTAAAGGCTATTATTGCCTGGATAAGGACACTTGAGAAGGACCTTAAACTATTGGAGACTACATTGGCTATTGCCCCCACTGAGGCTACACTCTTACAAGTGCGGGACAAGATTTCTGAATACACTGCGGAAGCTGCAAGAGAATCGAACTTTAGAGGGAAATATTGGACCGCACGCCGCTATGGCGAAGGCGAGAGACCTGGGAAAGCCCTGGCCTCCACGATTAGGCTAGCTCACACACCTAATATTATACTTGAACTCGCACACCCGGATGGGCTGGTGGTTCGAGACACTACACAGATCCTCAATTCCTTTGTGGCACATTACAGTGCATTATATGATTCCTCTAGGGTGGGAGCACTTCGATTGCAGGACTATCTAGCTGACGTCTCCCTTGGATGGCTGAGTAATGCCCAGAGGGCCTTTCTTAGCGCGCCGTTCGAACTGGATGAGGTTCGAGAAGCAATTATGGGCCTGAGGTCAGGGAAAGCCACCGGGTTAGACGGTATCCCGATAGAGTTTTATAAAAACTTATATTGATTTTATGGCCCAGTGTTACGTGAGGTTTTTGAGGACGCCCTTGAGGTAGGCCATCTACCACCGTCAATGAGAGTTGCGCTCATCACTTCAATACTCAAACCCGGCAAACCTGCAACTAAATGTGACTCCTATCGCCCACTCTCATTACTTAATTGTGATGTTAAGGTGCTTGCTAAGCTTATTGCTAACCGTATCAGTCTTCTCCTTCCACTCTGATACTACCTAACCAGTCCAGATTTGTGCCTGGAAGGGCAACCTCCCATAACCTGCGCACCTTTTTCTCGGTCCTTAACTCAGTGCCCGACGATCTACCAATGGCGGCGGTCTTCCTCGACGCCACCAAGGCGTTCGACTCCCTTGAATGGGATTATGTTTTTCGGGTATTGGAGAGAATAGGTTTTCCGTTGATCTTCATCTCCTGGATCCGGCTTCCTTACGAAAGGCCTGTTGCCAGAGTACTCATCAACGGCAAATTATCTGAAGAATTCCCCATCACCCGGGGAACCAGGCAGGGATGCCCCCTCTCGCCTCTTTTATTCGCGATAGCCACAGAACCCCTTGCTGCCAAATTGCGCCAACATCATAATGACAGAGCGCTCCGCTGCTTCCAACGGCAAATATTGATATCAATGTATGCGGATGATATCACCTTGTATATACGTGATCCTATCGACAATTTAAACCCTATTCTTAGAGAATTCATACAGTTTGGGAGACTCTCCGACGTCCAGATTAACTGGGATAAATCTTGCATTTTCCCACTCACAACCTCCACAACGCGATTTGACTTAGACTATCCCGTTTCCTGGAGTGACGGGGATTTCAAATACCTAGGCATACACATTGAGAGGGACAGGGGCGAACTACTTCGTGCCAATTACGGCACTACTATGAATCGCATCATAGACAACGTGGCACGCTGGATTGCACTGCCCCTTTCTATGGCAGGCAGAACATCCTTGAATAAAATGGTGATCCTCCCACAACTTCTATACCTTTTTTTGAATATCCCGTTTTACCCGGGAAAATCTTTTTTCCAACAGCTCCGATCGGAACTCATAAAGCTCGTATGGGGCGGAAAATCCCCTCGGATAAGATGGGACACTTTGACTCGACCTTATACTTCGAGCTTTATTATCAGGCAGCGCAGGCACATTATGCGTACTACTGGGTGCATCAGCCTAGATATATGCCTCAGCTAGCCGCTGAGCACTAGTTGGCCCATCCTATTCCTATAGAATGCGCTCTCTACTCTGTGGTACCTGGCAGGGATAAGACACCTAATAAGGAAGAGGGTCGATGGGGAATATTTAGTGACCATACAATGGTATCATCCCCTGAACCATAATTATAACAAAAGATACGAGTAGGTCAAACAGAAAAAGAAGTAAACTGTCTCAAAAATGTGTTGGTTAGGGAACAGTCACCAAGTCTATATTTGAATAGTACGTGGTGGTCATCAAATGATTCCCATCAGATACCCATCCTGTGCCGCCCTGCATCATTTGGGATCCTTCACCCGAAGGAAGTGATGAAAAAACCACTTAAGATTAGGTGGACTGTAACCTAATCAAGTGGAAAAAACTCAAATGTGATGGGTTGGTCTGTGTGGCATAAGGAGGGTAAAAGTATTTAGCAGTGCACAAAAGTGTTAAAGTAACAGTGTTAAAATAGTGTGTGAATTTAAGATTGGGTTATAGAAGTGGAAAAAACTATTTTAATGGTATCCTATCTACACCCAACAATAAAAACAGTGCATGAGTTTATTAAACATATTTGAATTTAAAAAGACTTATAAAGCGCACGTACACTGAATCAGTTTCATGGCGCTGGTGAAGTCACTGAGTGAGAGCAAGAAGAGAGCTAGGAGCCGAAAGCCTGCTGGAATAGGAATGTTTTTAGTGACCTCCGGAACTCCAGATAGGAAGAGGAGAGTCTTAAAGATAGAGGGAGGTCATTCCAGAGGGAGGGTGCAAGTACAGCAAACTTCTGCCCCCCTGGCCGTTTCTTTTTAAAGCGAGGCGTAGTTAGCAAGGCCAGGCTGGAGGAGCGAAGGTCCCTAGAGGGAACATAGGAAGAGATTGCCGAGTTGATAAAAGCAGGGGCAGTGCCCGCTCTTGCTTGAAAAGTCAAACACCCCAGCTTGAACCTGGCCCGTTGTTTTATAGGCAGCCAGTGTAGGCTCCTGAGCAGAGGGGTCGAATGATGGGACCTGGATAAACCAAAAACCAGGCGGGCCGCCTGATTCTGTACCAACTGCAGGCGCTGCAGGGCATAAGCAGGAGCTCCATTATAGATGATATTGCCATAGTCAATCTTTGACAGGACCATGACCATTAGGATCAGCTTTGATGCAGAGGTGGAAAAAAACCTGGCGACTTTCCGAATAACTCGTAGTGTAAAAAAACAGGAAGAGACCACCGAGTTGATATGTGAATGAAGAGTTCATTGATTATTAAGCGTGATCCCAAGTGTTTTAACTGAAAAAGAAGGGGTAGGAGGGGGCCCAAGTGAGAGGGGCCAAAAGGAGGGGGACCATGGGTTGGCAGCACCGCCCGTCGCCACAAGTTCTGTTTTATCCGAATTAAGTTTTAACTGATTGATGTTCATCCAGTCTCGGATAAATAGCATGACGGACTGGAAACTGCCAACTCCTGAAGGGGAAGAAAGATCAAAAATGAGTTGTAGGTCGTCTGCATAGTTTTATACAGTGACCTCCATGTTCTGTAAAGCAAACACCAGTGGAAGGATATAAAGATTAAACAATAAAGGGGAAAGAGCAGACCCCTGGGGAACACCACAGTTGACATTACACAGAGGAGCCGAGAAGGTGCCTAGATGAACTGTCTGAGTGCGGTCCATCAGGAAGGACTCGACCCAAGCTAATGCCGATCCCCCTATACCCGCCGCCGTGACACGTGATAAAAGAATGTCATGATCCACAGTGTCAAAGGCGGCGGATAAGTCTAATAGGACCAGGATCTTGGGGGTGTTGGCGTCGAGTCCCTCCCTAAGTTGGTCCATGACCGAAATCACCACCTTCTCGGTTGAGTGTCGTGGACGGAAACCAGCTTGACATGGGGCCAGGTAATTTCTGTCCTCTATAAAGGAGCTCAGCACCTGAGAAACATGCGCCTCAGCCACCTTTCCCAAGTAGGGGAGCAGGGATATGGGACGGTAGTTGACTAAGGAAGAAGGGTCAGCCCCGGGCTTCTTTAGAATGGGGATAATGGTGGCAGATTTAAATGCAGTGGGGACTAGGCCATTGGAGAAAGTGTCGTTTAGGACAGTGAGGGCAGGGGCAGGACAAGCCAAGAACACCTGGGCCAGAATGCGGGCCGGGCAAGTGTCAGATGGAGACCCTGATTTTACACGCTTAAGGAGCGGAGAGAGGGACTCGCTAGTTAGCTCCGATATATGAATAAGGCACTGGGTGTTCTGTGGTGCCGAGCAATCTAGTGAAGGGTTTGATGGGAGAGGAATGTGTGCTTTTATTTGTGCAACTTTATTGATAAAAAACTCATTCAGTGAGTTACACAGTGACTGAGAGGGCATGATCGTAGGTGAGGGCCTGTCTGATAGAGCTAGCTCGTGAACAGTTGCAAAAATTTCACGAGGCTGGCATTCTGCTTCCAGTATGCGCTGCGAGAAATAATCTTTCTTGGCCTCTTGGATGGCTTTTTTATACTCTGGAAGCAAGGTGGTATAGTTAATTTTACTGGCAGGGCAGTATTTCGACCTCCAAGCCCGTTCTGCTTGACGGACCGTTAATTTAATTGCTTTCAGAGCAGGAGTAAACCACTTGTTAGCATATATATATATATATATACTCAGATGTATTGAAGGTCAACATGTTTCTGCGGTAGTTGGAGTCTTGAGATCTCCTCCAGCTTCATCAGGACCTTGTGTCAAATGCTACTGCATTAATGTGAAAATTCAATCAAAAGTGATAAAAATGTCACCTGAATTTCGCCCAATGTGTGGGGAATATTCACTCCACCTCACCTGGCTAAAGCTCAGGTACTCCGGACATCCGTCTTGGCTGTCATGGAGGGAGCCAAGACGGATGTCCGGAGTACCGACGGACAGAGCGGTGCTCCGTTTTACATTTGACACAAGGTCCTGATGAAGCTGGAGGAGATCTCAAGACTCCAACTACCGCAGAAACATGTTGACCTTCAATACATCTGAGTATATATATGTTTAATACACTCATGCACTGTTTTTATTGTTGGGTGTAGATAGGATACCATTAAAATAGTTTTTTCCACTTCTATAACCCAATCTTAAATTCACACACTATTTTAACACTGTTACTTTAAAACTTTTGTGCACTGCTAAATACTTTTACCCTCCTTATGCCACACAGACCAACCCATCACATTTGAGTTTTTCCCACTTGATTAGGTTACAGTCCACCTAATCTTAAGTGGTTTTTCATCACTTCCTTCGGGTGAAGGATCCCAAATGATGTAGGGCGGCACAGGATGGGTATCTGATGGGAATCATTTGATGACCACCACGTACTATTCAAATATAGACTTGGTGACTGTTCCCTAACCAACACATTTTTGAGACAGTTTACTTCTTTTTCTGTTTGACCTACTGGTATCTTTTGTTATAATTAGGGATAAGACACCTACAACCGTGATGAGCACGATTACGGCATGGTCCCGATTGACTACTAGACTCGGAGCTACAATGCTTTATGCGCCGTTGCTACTGCTGGCTTATCATCTGGATATGCCATTATTGCAGGAAGGGGGGTTTCACAAATTGCTCCACAAGATTCATGTGACAACTTGGGGTGACTTATATCACGACGGCACATTTCGCTCCATGGAACACCTATATGAAAGCATACGACCCTCCCCACTTGACATTTTTTTCTATATTAGGCTCCGCCAAGGGCTTAAAGCGTTAACACCTGACTTTCCTATCGAACCTGATGCCTTGGTTCCCCTGCAGCTTATACTCCAGACTGACAATCCTAGCAAACTAGTGTCAACTATTTACAGAACGGTGCATACACACATGGACTATCAGCCTTTGATAGCACGACAGAAATGGGACCTGGAACTAGAGATCCCCCTCACAGACAAACAATGGACGTTCTGCCTTCAGCAGACTGAACGTATATCTGCGAGCAGCCGGCACAGAATCATACACTATAAGTTCCTACATAGGGTGTATTATACCCCTGCCCGTATGTGTCGACTGCAGCGCCGCACTACTGACAATTGTGATAGGTGCCGGGCTCCCGGGGCTGATTTCCTACACCTTGCCTGGGCATGCGAATCGGTCCAACTCTATTGGACTCAGGTGCTTGAGGCACTGTCTAAAATGATTAACATTGGGATAACTCCATCCCCTGTACTGACACTATTGGGGTACGTAGAGCCCATACAGGCTACACACCGTAAATTTGTTGCTTTAGCTCTCCTAGTAGCGAAAAGAAGGGTCGCCTGTCGGTGGGGCAGAGGTAGGGCCCCTAAATTCAAGGAATGGCTACATGACTTAACATACTGCCAGGAACAACTAAACACGTATTCTGACTTCTTACCTACCGCTTCACGGCCCAGTGACATATGGGCCCCTTTGCGAAGTTACCTTCCCCAAGTACATGCTGACAATGCAGAGGGCACCTTGGGCTGATTCCCCCCCCCCCCAGCGTTTCCTCTAGACACTCCCCCACCTTATGAACAGATATTAGACAGTAAGGTACTGCACAAGACTTTGATAAATGGCTGTGACCAGCCCCTGGGAGGGGACATGAGGATATTATGTGCAACTAATACACCCTCTCGCTATAAGACTGCACCCTTGATTCTTGTTGCTGGAGACGCTCTCTGTTGTGAACTGTTAATGACAATGTGAAAGCACCTTTATTGTGGGACATGATTGACTCCTTGCCCTTTGTGGGGTTGTATGCCTGGATTATTGCATTATTGAACTGACTAATTCTACTACTGTGTTCCAGCACTGTGCTACATATTCCGGTGTCCTATATAGCTTTTTATGAATATTGTACCAATGACTAACTGTGTAACTGTGATGCACTCCTTGATGAAAGTTATCGATATAAAATCCAAAAATAAAGTTAAAAAAAAACTTTTCGTGAGAATAGTTCGCTGAGTGCTGTTCAATAAGAGCAGCTACAGTCTCTAGTACTGGGATTACCTGAGTGTACAATTTAGCTAACTTAGTCAATTTATCCCATCTTACCCTGCGTCTATTACTTGACAGGGTAAACATATTAGGTATGGCAAGTTGCGATATTTTGGTGTCCTTAGCGGCACCCGGAATTTAAAAAATCTAAGATTAACGGGTTATGATCACTCTCCCCTCTGTATGTGACCCTAAAGTCTAGTATTCTATTCCAAGCCCTGCACTCCACGAAGATATAGTCAAGGCGTGCCCTCCTCCCCGACTGATTAAAGGTAAAGGCAGGTGGATTATCAGACTTTGTGGGCCCATTACAAGCCCTAATCGAATGGGTCATTAGGTCAGTAGCCCCAATGTTTCCTTATAACTGTCATGAGTGCTCTATGCAAAAGAAAATCCCCCCGGAGCAGGTCAAATTCCGCCCTGAAGTCCTCGAATGGGAGTAGCTCTGAGTCCCTAAAAAGGTCTCCTACTGTCGTCGTCCCCACTTCTATCCACTGATCCAGTCCCGCCAGCTTCCACCATGCGGAAATGCATGTGCTCTTGCAAGTTAAGAAGGTGATGGTGGTCCAAGTTGAAAGCCTTAGATGCTTCGATTACAAACAATACATGGACAGGACGCACGCTGAGTGAGATAAATCTGGTTTCCTACTGGCCTGGTTAGCTAACCAGAATGAACGTAGCTCGACCATAGTAGTGCTTGAGGGTGAGTGAGACCACAGATTATACTCACAGGAAGGCATTAACAACATATTTGCTTGATATTGCTCGACCCTATATATTAGCTTCACCCAGGCAGAGGCTGCAGCGACGCAGGCATATTTAGAGATGTTACCCCTACCACGCCTTGAAGTGGAGGAGGTCAGAGAATTAGGGGTAGATATTTCTCCGCAGTAGATTTTGTATGCCATCAAACATATGGCGCGGAATAAGACCCAGGATACCGATTGTTTCCCGGTGGAATTTTATGCCACCTACTCTTCATAGCTACTCTTCGAGCCATTTCCAGGCCTCCTGTGCAGAATTTGAGAATTCCGCCCCCTCCGAGGTCGCCACTCTCAATCTTGCCAGGACGCCCCTTTGCTGGGGCAGCTGTGCGCGATACAAATAAAAATAAGATAACATAACATAACATAACATCATCACATTTTTGAAGTCCAGCTGGTGCAATTTCTTCTTGGCCTTTGCCCCTGTACCTCCTTAGAGAAATCAGGGAAATTCGGTACTACAGCATTATCAACTCAGAGATCTACCCTGCATCTGGCCTAGCCAGAGTGTGGTCGCAGTCCCTGTAATATAATAGTCGAACCACAAGAGGGCTGGACGGGCCCCTGGTAGAGGTGGTTTCGACGAGACTCGGTGTGTGAGATCAAGCGCATAGAAAGCTGAGAGGCCCTCAGGTGCCACCTCCATGCGCAGCCAATTCTCAAGGTAATTTATCATACTGGTGTCCTCTTCCTTTTCAGGCAGACCCACCACCCAGATATGATTCTGACGGGAGCGGTTTTCAGCATCCTGAGTCTGTAGTTCTAAGGTGCGAACCTTAGCCTCCACCGCAGTAAGCTGGTCTTTCATGGCGATAAGAGCAGGCATGGACACCGCCAATTGTCGCTCATTCATGATCACTCTCTCAGCAAGGCACTTATGATCATCCCGCAGGTTTCCCAGATCTGTAGTGTTAGAGTCTATTTTAGATTCCAGGCACTCACTGGAGGCTGTGTTGGCCTGAAGTATTTCCTGGTGAGTAGCTAAAATATCGAAATAAAAATATCGACCTACAATAATATCTTGGTTTTAATTTCGATGCTACAGAATATCAATGTCAATAATTTCTATGGACAGAATATCGACCCTAAGGTAATTAATATCGATGTTTTTAATATAGAAGTTAGTAATATCAATATCAAATATATCGATGTTAATAATATTGATGTAAGTAATATTGAAGTTAGTAATATCGATATCAAATATATCAATGTTACTAATATCGATATTTGTATTATTGTCATGTATTTTATTAATAATTTTATATGTATATGTGACATGTTTTTTGTTAAGTGTACTACTACTTTAAGTTAATTTTGTGTTTTAGTATCATAGCGGGCTGTGGGTTTATAGGGGAATAGGGTGGTAAGTAATTTAATTATACTAAATTAATTATTCATTTTAATGAACTATAAATACATTTTAATTAATTTGAGTGTTTAAGTCCTGTAGCGGGTTGTGGGTTTATAGGGGAATATGGTGGGAAGTATTTTTATTAATTGGTATTGATAATTATATTATTGTGAAATAATTATTAATTGGTAATTTATTTGCATTAATTGGTCATTATTTTGTATTATTTGGTAATTCATTTGTATTCATTGGTAATTAATTTTTATTAATTGATTAATTGATAATTAAGTTAAGTGTATTATTTCATTATTGGAGTGTGTTGTGCGTTTATAGGGGAATAGTGTTGGAAGTAATTGAAATGTAATTGAGTAAATATTAAGTTAATTGTTGGGTGTTGATAATTAATTTATTGCACATTAATTATTAATTGCTAATTATTTAAAATTATAATGTTTTGTTTATGAATATTGATTTATTGTTGTTTAATCAATAATTGGTAATTAAATATTATAAAATATTATATATTGATATTTTAATACATATATGAATAAGTAATTTGTAATGGGTAATTAATTTTAATAATTAATCTTTTTGGGGTATGCAACATTATTCAATTGTTCAATATTTGTTAATTGGTAATTACTTTTTAATAATTAATATGTTCTTGTTCTTACATTTTTTTAAAATATTTTCGATTGTTAATTAATATTAATTAATTATTATTTATTGGTATTTATTATTAATGTATTGTGAATTAATTATTCATTGGTAATTATGTTTTTCTTTATTTTTTGGTATTTGTAAATAGTTTATAGTTATTTAATAATTAATTCATTAATATTTTTTAGATATTTTAATGATTTTTAAGTATGTTTTTTTAACTTCTGCGCTATCCAACACTTTCCCTACTGTTGCACTCACTGGAGTTGGAATAGTATTTTTTACCCCTACACTATCCAACACTTTTCCTATTGTTGCACTCTCTGGTGTTGGAATAGTAATTTTTACCCCTACGATATCCAACACTTTCCCTACTGTTGCACTCTCTGGAGTTGGAATAGTAACTTTTACCCCTACGCTATCCAACACTTTCCCTACTGTGGCACTCTCTGGAGTTGGAATAGTAATTTTTACCCCTACGCTATCCAATGCTTTCCCTACTGTTGCACTCTCTGGAGTTGAATAGTAATTTTTACCCCTACGCTATCCAAAACTTTCCTTACTGTTCCACTATCTGGAGTTGGAATAGTAATTTTAAGCCTTACGCAATCCAACATTCTCCTTACTGTTGTTTTTTTGGGAGTTGGAATAGTAGTTTTATTCCCTCTGCTATTTAATATTTTTTGTATTATTTAGCTAATGTAGTATATAATTCATTTTAAAAAAAATTGTTATTTTTTTTTACATACTTATTTAATTAATATTTATGTTATTGTATTGTGTGTATCGATGTATTTGTTATTTTTAATATTTTTTTAATAATTTATATATTATTAAAATAATTATTAAATCTGATTTTTAATTAAGTGCATATATTATATGTTATATGTATATGTTTAATTAATGTTTTATTAAATTATATATATTTATTAGTTATTAATTTCAAACATAATATATTTATAACTATGTGTATTATATTTATTAGTATTATTTAGTTTTTTTTACATATTTTTATTAATTAAAAATAAAATGATATTTTTTCTAACAATATTTTTGATATCGATATTTTTGTACTTACCTTGTTGTAGATAGGATGTCGATATTTTTGACATCGATATTTTTGTTACGACATTTTTGTAGCTCAATTTTTTGACCTTCAATATTTAGTCAGTGATCCATATTTCCTGTAAGATGGGGTCTTAAGGGGCCTCCGAGGGCCGCGAGGCATTCTCAGCTCTCTCCAGCAGGTCAGCTGCATGATCTTTGTCCTGGTCACGTCTGCGAGTAATCTTGTCCATGGTTCTTAGTGATGAAGCAGTGTCAGCTGAGACCTCCTCGCCTCGCTCCTGTAGCATAGGTGGGAAGGTATGGGAAGTTCCAACCATCGGGCGAGGCATCACCCACAGGACTGTTGACCAATCCACGGATAGTACCGGCATAGGTCCCCACTGTAGCACAAGGGATCTCCCAGATTTTGCTCTCATCACTCTCCCAAGGGGGACAGTCTTCTACATATGCTCATGGCTTGTGTCTTAATAGATCTTGCAGGGTAATGCGCTTGTCTCAATCCCACAGCAGGTTCTCCTCCCCAACCTCCCCATAGAGTGTAGAAGGCAAATTCCACCTGCATGTGCGCCAATTGATCTTCTTCTATCTTTTCTTCTAGCCTCCGAGGCAAAGGGCCCAGTTATGCAGCCTCCCTGTGGCAGTGGCAGCAGCAGGTGCCCTGTTGACAGAGGTTGTCACCCCTCGCTATACCAAGCATTCACAGCACCCCCATCACCGCCAACAGGGTCACCGTCAGGCTCTGGGGCAGTTTGCAACAACCCTCACCCTCTAGGTCCTCTTTGAGGTCTCAGCATGGCACCCTAGTAATGCCGAAGTTGTAGGCCTGTTAGGCACCACGGAGAAGAGCGTGTCTCCACCCGTGCAGCCCTCAAAGGGTCTCCACCTTCGGGCCTCCCTCTGTGTTTGCCTCAATTGATTTCCTTCTCTCTGGCTCCCCTCCAGATCCTTTTGCATCAAGCTATAGTCATCAAGGCCGCTGGTGGACCCAGGGATGCTCCCTTCCTACTGAGCCCTCTTAACTCTCTCCTGGCCGTAGCGGGCCTTCAGTCACATCATGGCCAACTGCTGGTATTCCGCAGGTCTCCTCAACTCAGGGAGGTCAGGCAGAGTGGTATGTTCCGATGCACCCGCAGTCTGTCTCCACCACGAGACCGGAGGCCCACCCAGGTCAGGGTGTTGGGCGAGGTTCAACTGTGTGTCTCTCCCCTCTCAGCCACGTGGTCCTGGCCTTACTTTTGGGTCGGTGCACCCCAATTCCACCTGGTCCAATGCGTATCGCCCCCAGTAGCGGGGTAACCAGAGACTTCCACCTCACAGTCGGCCCAAAGCGAGTCCTCGTATCTTCTGCACCTCCGCTAGCTGCTGAGTCAAGCGACCGCCGCCATTTTGCATCTGGGTCTCATGAGCCAAGGACAGTCACTCAAGCACATCAGTTCTGCCCCATAAACCACCTTGCTGTCATTTATGTGGCTCCCTCTGGTGTGAGGCAGTATGGAGGGGGTATTTAGGGCACTTGGGGAATTTTCGCTGCATCAGGATGGAGCTGGATGTCGGAAGGCCAAGCGGAGCTCTGACCAACGCTGCTCACTCCTTCAGTGTCCGGTCACGCCCCATGATCTAACACATTGTTAGCGCTTTTCTTTATGCAAATTTCAGGGACCATAAAGCACTACCTGAGAAATCAAGGTTCGTAACTGAGACTGATCAACAAATCAGTAAATTTAAATATTGTGAAGCGTATAATGTTCTACAAAGAAAACCGAAAATGATTATGTTTTCAAACCATGAAGGTTTATTAAGGGTTAAAAATGTATATAAGGCAAAATCATCCAATTAGTATTCATCATTTACAAATAAACAATGTATGAATGCATCAAATAAAATGATAGTCAGATCAATTCACAGTTATAAATGAAAGAGGACAAACTAGCATAAAGTTGCTTCAAAGGGAAAATCAGTTCTCTCTTGAAGAAGGTAATCTAAAACTCCTTCTCTGCTCTAAGGTGCATACCAGCATTTTTCTCTGCAAATTCTGCCCTGTAATCTATTCTGCACTAGCTTAAATCACACAATTCTAACACACTGCTACCCCATCCACGCAGTTCCCAATAAAACATTCCAATCAAGTTAGAGTGAAAAGATACAATCTTGAACTCAGCTTCTCAGGAGCATTCACAGCACACCTTTTCTCTGCATCTGTTAAACTTACATTTGTCTGTAACAATAGGCGATACATTGGGCCAGCACGCATTCTGCAGGTGTCTTCTTGTGTTAGATCCCAATAATAACATTTTGAAATTATTACAACAAAAAGAAAACTATTCTTCTCATGAGAAAATAAGAAAACAGAATGCTGTGTTTGACAACATGGCGAGCGATTTTAAAACGCAGGACTACATAAGCTATAGTCTGAATGTGAATAATACAGTTCATAAAATGCCCATCTTTACATGTTAATGTTGATATCATGCAAAACTATTTAATATAAAAAAAACTTCAACACTGCAGAATCCTGGTGTTATTTTTTTAATACAATTTTAAATATTTCTCTAGATCCTACACTCTCTGAATGTTAAGCATGCTGAATCTATATTATATAATATAACATTATATTGATATTATATCAGCCTACAATTGTATTCATGCAGCACAAAATCTACTACGGGAGCAAGATGTATAATATATATAAAGATATTTTGTCTGACAAATATTTTGTCCTAAAAATTGTTTACAAAAATGTTTTCCCATTAGTTGCAGATTTTATATTATTAGTGGGGCAATAGTTTCGTAGGCAATATTTAAAACACAATATTTGTGTCATACAGTATTCTGACAACAATATTGTGGTTCACACTTCTTGTTTTGGAAAGTTGCCTACCATTGGGATATGTTACTACCACTTTTCAAACTATAACACATAACCATTTTAACTATTGTATTACTTACCTTGCAATGTAGTGATTAGGTCGATGTAAATAAAGCACGCAATATAAACCATATTATATAAAGTATGCGATACAATGTGCTATGGTTTTTTATCAGTGTAAAATCTTTTTCTAAGTCTTTCTTCACTCTCTGAACCTTGCCAAAGCTGAATGCATCTTTGCATCGTGCATTGCTGTGCTGTGGTGCGTTCCATTAGGGCCAGCGTGGCGTGCAGCCGTTCCCGCGCTCCGATTCCTGCCACAACACAAGCGATAAGATGTTCAGCGCGCGCGCCGCTATCCGTTAGGACAGGCAGTGGAAGGAACAGGGCTTCGGTTTCTCGGCCCGCTGTCAGGATGAACTTTCCTTTTCCCATTAATGACTTTGACGTTATTAGGCTGGACAGTGGGATGTCTAAGTGAATTATTTTCACCGCTATTACATATTCATAATGGACTAAATATAGTCAGAGAAACGGCACTGGCGGGCAAAAACCTTTGGATGGTCATAGACGATGACTTCTGAATCACGATGAAATGCCAGAGCCGAGCCACTCACGTCCCGCAGGGAGGGTGCGAGGGGGGGAAATCATACCTTCCCTTTCCGGAGAGCAACATGAAACCAAGACACTCTTGTTAGGTTTGTAGCCCTCTCCCCCAACGGGCACTTGCAAACAGCGCTTCAGCAGTCCCGCGCTCTCTACTCAGAGGCTTTCTCCAATATGGCTTCAGCCTAGGGCGGGCTTTGTCAACCAGCCTCCTTCCTTCCTCCCTCCCCTCCTCTTCTTCAACTTCCTCACCTCCGCAACTCGCCCACCCCCTCCGAGCCTCTGAGCCCACTCTCCGTGCTAAAACCCCGCAGACATGTTTTTCATTAAATTAGAAGGTTAATGCTTTCAATTATGCAAAAAGAGGGCAAGTAAATGATTATAAATAGAACATTGGCGAAGCCGCACAAAAACTGAAAGGGGGGGGGGTCATGTGGGGGAAAGGGCAAGAAACATTATTGCCAACTTCTTAATATAATTCATGTGCCAATGCCTAGCATCAATGCAAGTTTTTGTCAGAAACAGTGTAATCTTCTAATGGTCTGAATCTTTTCTCTCTTATGTTCCCATATACGTGACTTTTGTCAGAACAGTTGCCCATTTTTTCCGGGAGTAACAGAGGTGAAGAACAGACGCCTTAAACAAACTTTTTAGGAGGTCAGAATTGTATTAACACTTCTTACAATATGTAAGGGACTGGGTTTTCAGTCACCACCCTAGATAAAGTGATGATCTGTAGCATTGCAAGACTGCCATAGTTAATGCTTGTAGGGCACTGCTGCATTGCACTGTCTCTGAGTTGTATGAAAACAGTCGGCTCCTATCCGACCCCAGTCTCCACCTCTCGGTTTGATAATTTGAGACCGGAGTCAAGGACAGGTTCCAATGACAACAAGCATTTGCCATGCAATAGGTCACTCATTTGCCAGAGTTTAGGCTATTGTCATTATAAATGACAATGCCTTCCTTTTATTTATATGTTTTGATAATTAACACATAAATAAAAGGCATTGTCATGTACAAAGCCAATAGGTCAAATTCTTGTAAATGCGAGATATATTCAAAGAAGTGGGCACCATTGTCCCGGGCTGCTTAGAAGGTGAAAGCATGCATGGCGCACTGAATGTTGCCGGAAAAATGCCATGCCTGCAGTAGGAGAAACTAATTAAAGAAAATTGTGCTTACAGACTAAAAATAGACGTGGCATGTAACAACCGAAGTAAAAGGGCCAGTCCTCATGAGAGGTTACGAATGAGGACAAGGCGGTACTAACAAGCCTATTAACGAATCAGAAGGCAGCATTTACGAAGGACAATGAAACAAGCCAATGAGAAATATGGGCGCAAGTGGGCGGGGCTTCTATTTTAAACTCCAATACAGCATGCTCGCAGAGCAGTGCATGTGCTGCTCAGGCTCGACCTAAAAAGGATGCTCGATCATGTCTTTGGCCACGTGCATGACTTGCATTGGGTCCAGGACTCCATCATGGCTGACCAGGTTTTGGAGCTTTCCCCACTTCAAGAGATCAGCCAGCTCACCAAGCCCACCTTCTGAGGTCTGAGGGATGTCAACAACTTTATTGCGAGTTTCCAAGTTTCCTCCTAAAGCCACCAAGTTGGTGCTATTTCCCTGTTTTAGCCAAGCAAGAAGCAGCAAAGCAATCCTCACCCATCTGGTGAATCCTCTGTTCTCCTTGTCGTGCCTAGCCGTGCCGTGCCTAACCACGCCCCGCCAGACCAAGCACAGAGATCGCCGAAATACAGAGTGGAGTGGAGTAAGGAGCGTGGGGACTCGGCGCAAGAGGACACGGAGCAAGCCCTTGTCAGCCGGATTTCAGCGGCAGGAGGGCAAGCGGGATAACCGACACAGATTTCCTCCCCAGCCTCGAATATCAGCGGAGCACTCGGGGAGTGGCAGGGAGAGACGAGGGGAGTGGGTGCGGGAGCGGGAGCGGCGCGAGCAGGGGGGCTCACCGAGCACCACAAGACTCTGCACACGCAGCTGTTGCAGAGAACGCCACGGACCGCAAGCTCCAACATAGCCCCCATTCAGCCCCCATTCTTGCAGACTCGGACTATTAGCTGGATCAGCGAATTCAGCTGAGTCTGCAAGGCAGTACATTGTGAAACCTCGGAGCTGTAAGCTGGCAATAAAGGGCGTGTAATTGACGCATCAGCCCTCAGAAGATCAAATACCTACAGAGAAGTCGGACATTTTAAATTCGTCAGAAAGTATAAGTGGGGCAAGGCAGCAGGCGGAAGGCAACTGAGGCAGAACAGAGGTAAGTGAACATCTTTTATCAAAAGTAATAATTAAGTGTTTCCACCCTTAGTATAACAACAGTTTTTGCCTAGAAATGGCACCTAAAAGAGGCCAAAAATTACTGGATGAACTAGGAAGGAGTAAATCATTGGAGGGCTCAAAATCTCTGGATGAAAGCCAGGAAAGTCATGCATCATCTATGGAAAATAGTAAAGGGAGACGAAAGAAAAGAAAAGTCAAAAGAGCAACGAAGAATGCCCAGAAGGCAAAAAGAGGATGCAATCAAACAACTAATAAACAGAAAGAGAACACGGCAGCGTCAAAGTCCATAAAGGAGTTTGTAGGCAAACACTATAAATCCTTAAACCCAGCAATAACATCGGACCTAGATGAAGAAATAGTGGAAATTGGCGGAGAAATTGGTGAAAATTCAGGCTTGCCAGATGAAAATCAAAGACAGTCAAATAAAGGAGAACTCCAGGAAGAAGTCAATCTTGATAACGAGGAAGTTGGGGTGAACCGCAAATCTTTAAACCAGACACTGTAGAGCCGAAATCACCAAATCTCGGCGCCTCGCCTATCATCATCACCAAAGATGTTCTCACTGTTGTCACTAGGGATTGAAGATCACAGGGGAAACGAAGGCCAGGACCAGAGCGTTATCTGGGGAGGCGCACCAGACCAATTCCAACAACACCAACCACTGCAAAAATCCCCAATACATCAAGAGAGCTTAAGGACAAGTTACCCAGCAATCCCAGTCAGAAATACTACACAGGACTCGGTGCTCTCTGAAACTCCTACATCCTCGCTGATGGATTTAATCTTGTTAATGCAGAGGGCACTTCAAGGAATCCTGGAAGTAACCCTCTCAAACAACGGAGTGATGAAAGCACAGAAACAACATCTAAAGAAAATAGAAGAAGAACTTGGAGAAATAAAGAGCCAATTGCCAAGCAGGGTAATGCCAACAGATATAGCCCCACCAAATGAGGAAAGTGACAGGATAATACCTGAAGAAGAAAGCATGGTAATCCTTGAAAGATCGTCTAAACCCGCAGAACAAACAGCAAAGGGTGCAGCAGAATCTGTGGACAATGTGTATATATCAAAAAGACCTATGCTGATAAAAAGGCGTAGAGGGTATGTCACACTCGGGACCAGGAACAGGATAGGAAAATCCAGGCAAATGAACCATGCAGGAATGAGCAAGAGAAGGAAACAATGAAGGGGAGGGTGCAGTCAGGATTAAATGCCTCAGCCCCAACATTTATAACACATAGACCTACACAGGTAGAGGCAAAAACTCCAAAAACCCCGAGAGCACCAAAGAAAAAGCAGACTCACAGGGAGGAAACTGAGAACCCCCCCTCCACCCGTACGACGAGACAAAGAGTAAGGCTAATGGAAGAACGGGCTACTGAACAAAGGTCTGTAAGACCACAGATACACGAAGAACCCAATATGAGAAACAAAGGTCGGAAAGGAGGGAGAACAATCACCAGTCAACAGGTGCATGAAATAAATACGAACTTATATGAGAGAGATGATAACAAATGGTTATTTCTGGACCTGATTCCAGCAGGGAGGAAAGAGAAGCTGACAAGAAAAACTAACCCCCTGAATAGGGCACTGATCTTGACCGCATTTGCAAAATGCGGCAGTCTGAGGGGGATTGGTACTAAAGACCTCCAGCATGTTGGCTTTGTAGAAAACAGGCATGGAAAGGAAATAACAAAAATCACCCTATATTCAGACCTGGTAAAAAGGGCAATCCTGAAAGCCTCAAATGAGATAACGCAACAGGGAATAAGGATTATCCCAGAGAGAGATATAAAAAACTCTAAAGATAACAATTTCTTAAAACAGCATGCCGGGCTACAGAAGAGACAAGTGATTCTCTACAAAGAAACAAAAGATGATCGAAGCTCTCTGAACATTGTAATCGACAATACAGGGAATGATTCCTCATGGGGTAACTGGTCGTTACATAGCAATCCCGTGGGGGAAAGCAATGAAAGAAATACAGTGGATACAGAAGATGAAGGTGGTCTGAGTGACGTCCAATAGGATGGAGGGGGTTCGCAAGAACTAGGTCTCTTATCCTGGAATGTAAATGGGCTAGGCAATGAGCAAAAATGGGAATATATAAAGGAATCCATAAATAAAGTAGACATTGCCTGCCTGCAAGAGACCTGGTTATGCGACGATACCCCAACCCTTGACGGATATGCCCAGATACATCAGCCTGCCATAAAGAAAAATCGTGGGAGGCCCTCTGGGGGTCTGTTGACATTGGTATCAACAAAAGTAATGAGGGAAATAAAACTGTTGAATTCAAAATGTAAATGGGTACAATCAAGTAGAATTGAACTCATGACGGTGGATCTAAACTATAAAATGTTGATTTTAATGAATGTATACATGCAGTGGGAAAATGGGGAGGAGTATGAAAGGGAAATTAGGTTTTTTAAAGAGGATGTAGACAGTACTCTAGAAAATTATCCCGCAGACATAATAATGATAATGGGTGATTTCAATCATAAACTAAACCCAAAAAAGGCTGACCTTTGGAATAGGGAACAGTTAGAGGTATACGGAATAAACCCGGCAAGGTTCCCAGCTGGGGAAACTTCGAAACAAGACCTTGAATTAATACACACCTTAGGAGGCAGGGGTTTTCACTGCGTAAATGGAAGAACAGACTCACCGGCAGGAAAAACGTTTATCCAAGGGCAACAGAACTGCCCAATTGACTACATATTCTTGCAGGCCTGGAATTTTCACCTGATTAGGGACTTTAAGTTAGATCAAAAAGAGGTGAGTGATCACAAACTCCTACACATAGTAATATCGGGGGGTAGGAAATTACAGAGAGAAACAGTGATTGCCCAGGAGGTTGAGTACCCCAAACGAGTGACGACACATTTAACTGAGGAATATATGGAAAAACTGAAGGCCATGCAAATAAAAATGGCACCTGAAAATTGTGAGAATAAAAAACTGGAATGGTTTATTGGAAAATTAGAAAAAGTTGTTCAATGCCTAAAGATAAAATTAAAATGGGAAAATCCCTTAAGGGTAAAACAAACAAACCGTGGTAATGGGTTCTCTGTGGCGTGCCAAAATAAGAAAAGGGAGATAAGAGCAGCACAAAGGAAACAAAAAAAGAACTTTACACAAGAGAGACAGGATCAGCTAGTTAAGCAGAAAAAAGAATTCAAGCAAATGGTACTCTCCGCAAAAAGGTTATATAAAGAAAAATGCTGGTTAGAACTATTAGAAGCCATAGAGAACAAAAATCTAAGGCAATTCTGGCAACTAGTAAAGGCTGCAGCTGGAACAACAGATGGTGTATTAAATTGTGTGGTGAGTGAGGCAGCATGGGATGCGTACATAAGGGAATTGTACGGGGCAAGGACTCCCAGAGAGGAGATGGAGATCAAAACATGGCAAGAAATCTCAGAAGACCTCCTATGTAAATTTAATGAAGAACAAGTCGAGCTCACAATAAAAGATCTTAAGCTAACTCGGGCAGCAGGCCCAGATAATCTTCCTGCAATAATTCTGAAGACCGAGGTTAAATGGTGGGCAAGATTCCTTGCCAAGATGTTCCAGGTAGTCCTAAAAGAAGGGGTAATGCCTCCAACCTGGAAGGGGGCCATAATTAGGCCGATCCACAAGAAAGGGAGCAAAGAGGCGCCAAAAAATTACCGGCTGATTAATCTCCTAGATATAGGTGAGAAAGTGTTTTCTAAAATGGTATTGAAACAACTGAATGCATGGGTAGACGAGTACCAAATAATTCCCACAGAACAGGGTGGATTTAGAGCGGGCCACTCGACAATAGACCACGGGTTTGCTTTATGAGCGATGGCGAGGAAGTCGACGGAACAAAATGGTAAGTTATGCTGCTGTTTCGTCGACTTCAAAGCAGCCTTTGATTCTGTGGATCGGGCCTGCCTATGGGAGACCCTAAAGAGGTTAAATATCCCAAAAGACCTCCTGACTATAATAAAAGAACTACACAGGGAAAACTGGGGGCAAGTAATTAAAGATACGGGGGACTCCCTGACCCCTAAAATACCCATTGCTAATGGATTAAGGCAGGGCTGTGTGCTGGCCCCCCAGCTTTTCTCGATCTTCCTGTCAGATCTCCTGGCATATCTAGAGGTGGAGGGTAGTGCCAGCCCTAAAATGGATGGAAACAAGATACCCTGCCTATTGTACGCGGATGATCTGGTGATAGTAGATCAGACTGAGAGAGGCCTCCAAAGGAAGCTTAATGCCTTTAATACTTATTGTGCCAGTAAATTTTTAACTATCAACCTGGATAAAACTAAAACCCTATGCTTCGTGAAAAAGTTAAGTAGATACAGTTGGTACATAGGTGATCTCAAATTAGAGACAGTTAATGAGTACCGATATTTGGGTATATGGTTCGATAGGACTCTAAATTGGAATACCCATTTGGAAACTCAAAAAGCAAAGGCACTCTCTTCCATATGTGGACTAAAAAGGTTTAATGGGGACTATGGTGAGATGTCACACTGACCAATGCTTAGAGCTTTTGATGCAATGATCCCCCCCCCAAGTTTTATATGGCGCAGAGATCCTTTATTTGAGCGGTAAGGGATCTTGGGACGTGATAGAGGGGAATTGCATAAAAAGGCTCTTATCACTTCCCCAATCTGCAATGATACAAGCCATCAGAACAGAAATAGGCACAAAGTCCTGGGTGATACTAACCCAGATGGCTGTGATCAGACTCTGGAAGAGATTAGAAGACCCTGAAAGTAAAAAAGTAGCATACTGGTGTCGCAAAGAAATTCAGAAAAGCGAGCTAAAATGGGCAAAGGCCAGTAGGGAAAAATTGAAGGGAATCTGTAATTCATTAGAGATCCACTTGGACCTGAGAACATATCAAATCCCTAGTACCAAAGGTGATCTGAAGCAAAGGGGGAAAGAAGTCTCGAAATTGCTTGATATAGGCTATTTAACAAAGAAAAAATCAGTGGCGCATATGTTAAATGCTTGGTCCCATGAAAACTGGTTCCCCTACCTTGATAGATTACCCAATCGTGGACTCAGGCAAGAGATCCTGAGGCTTCGAATTGGGATCAACCCATGGCTAATAAACAGAGACCTTAAAATAAAAATGTTAGATCAGGGAGGTTGCTGCAGGTGTAATTTGGGAACTAAGGGAGACCTGCTGCATATCCTGTTAGATTGTCTGACACTCCTAGAACATAGGAAACTTTGGCTGCGTCCAGTCTTCATAAAATATGATGTAAAAACAAGGTCACAGGCGGCCAGCCTCTTAACAGAAAGCCCCTACATCGATATTGTAATTGCCCTCGGGAAATTCATAAAGGTGGCCCTGAGTGCGCTGAGAGCCAAAGAATAACATGTAGTACTGTATGGTTTTTAGCGGAATGAAATTGTTTGGAGTGGTAAGAATGTGAATAGGTTTTAATATACAAAATAAGTTTTAAGATAATTGTAATTTTTACTGACTTTTGTACTTTTGATAATGGTATGTATGATCTTTTAATGGACACGTTTTTGAAAAATAAGTGTATGAATTTATGGTGTATACTCCATTCTGCGTTATGTTCACTGTATTGTTTAAAGACTATGGTCACAATAAACATATATTTTGACTTGACTTGACCTGTTTTAGCCAGACAGACGTTTTAAGGCATGGTCAAAGTGGGCTCTGGCCCAGGACCCCTGCCTTTCAGGGGGCCCATCATAGAGCCAGCTCTTTTCTGCCAAGAGTCTTGCCCTTGCGACCCTGAATACTTCTTACACAGATTGTAATAGACTATCACACATCACCCCTATTCAAAATAAATGAAAGAAAACCGGTATTTGAAACAGAAATTTTGCAAAGAAATGTTGCGTTTATGTTTCATTCTTCAGATAAAAGCAGGACATCACATATTCATATATCACAGAGGTTATTTGCAGTAACATTTTTGAACTGCTGCTGTGTTACGATATTGAAAACGC
The DNA here is from genome assembly GCF_964263255.1 of Lissotriton vulgaris. Classification (NCBI taxonomy): domain Eukaryota; kingdom Metazoa; phylum Chordata; class Amphibia; order Caudata; family Salamandridae; genus Lissotriton; species Lissotriton vulgaris. The sequence goes on along the minus strand of NC_141685.1, from coordinate 821,125,912 downwards.
ACCTCACTATCGCAAATATTAGAAGTAAACACATTTAGAATTTGGACCAGTGTTGATGTGCACTGTCAGTGACCTGTCCAAAAAAGGCATGCTAGAGCTGAAAATGGATCATAAATTTAAAGCTGTTGCGAATAGGGGCCCCCAAAATACGCTTGGCCCAGAGCCCCCCAAATCCTTAAGTTGTCCCTGGCTTTTTGCCACAACCCCTTGAAAGCATTGCCACAATGATTCAAACTTAAATAATTATTTTTTTTGTATCCACACTTACTGGTATGATGGTGAATTGCTGATTGCACTTGCAAAAACAAATGGAATTTTCTTCTTCGTCATCATATTTTGCGAATAATAATAGCAATGCTAATAATGCCAATAATGCTAATAATGATACTAATCAAAATATTAATAATTATAAGAAGAAACTGAAGAATAACAATAATAATAAAAATACCAACAAACAATAATAGCAACTAATAATAACCATAACAAGCAAAATGATAACAAACAATAATAGGAAAAATAGTAATAACGTCATTAATGTGGTGTATTACTCACTGCACTCACTGAGACAAATGGCATTTTCTTCTTTTTGACTATTATCATCATCATTAATATTAATATTTTTATTACATTTATAATATTGTAACAATGATAATATACAAATATAATTATTATTAGTAAAAGGAGGAATAATATTGCTATTATTATAATTGTTGGTAGCAACAACACTGATATAGATAATAATGCTAATACTGATAATAATAACAAAAATAATTATAATCGTCATCATTATCACAATATACATTGATGTTTATTTGGGAATCAACCAAAAAGAGATTGTGGAACCTATTATTAAACAATAATGAATACTACTTTTATCAATAATAATAGCAAAAATATTAATAATAGCTATCATCATCATAATAACAATACCATTAGCATAATCCCTTCCTGCCTAAACATGAATGGATTTCTGTAATTTAAAGAGTCAAACCTTTGGAAGGCGCTCTTCGTTTTCATAAATTCAGCATAAGATGTAGTTGCATCACTTGACAATGCGTTGGAATGCATTGTAGAGATATTGCTCTGTTCTACTCTACTGTGGAACAAATAATTGATGAATACTGCAGCAATTAAAACATTGTTCTAGACTGTAGAGTTAGAAAAAATAAAAGCAGGGATGGAAATTCAGCTGTAAATCAGTGGGGCCAGATCAAATTAATATTTCAGTGATAATAGCTTAGGAACCCGGCAAGTTATTCTGAATTCAGGAAAAGTGACTGCTAGAAAATGCAATATGTATGAACTGTGTCAGTAGGCAACAGTAAACTTTGAAAATGTACCCACATAGTGACCAGTTCTGGGAACTGGCTCACTTGAGTTCACTGCAGTTCCCAGTGTTATTGTTATGTTTGCCGATACTTAAACCTCAAGAATCCCAAAAATATACATTTACATGCAGTCACATCAATAACAACAGAACATTTACTGTTTTCTGAGGTGGCTTTACAACGGGGTTCATAGACATACTACCTAGTGCTTTTGCTTCTCACAGGCATTTGGTTATCCACATGATCCGCAATTCCGCCATATGCATCCCCTAAAAATGTTCAACGTCGCTTGCAATACTGTTCAATATTCATTGTTGGAAAGCATGCTCTATGTAAGTGTGATTTCAGTAGCCAATGGAGGTTCTGCAAAACATTGCCGTAGAAACTCTCCCTGGATGCTGGACAACCTCTGAAGAGATCACCCTGACCTAATCGTTTTCATTCCTCTTGATGGACAAGAAAAGATAAGATAAAATAGCATAACATAACATAACCTTCCATAACATGTGTAATTGTAAATTGCACATTCCTTAAAAAGGTCATCTTGGTTCGGAATAACGGACGCTTATTGTTCGCAACTTAATGGCACATTTTACTGACCTTGAAAAAAATTAAAGTCTATCTGGACCTGCCAAAATTCATAGTTGTGACCGTGGATGCGAACACATATTCCTGGAGTGGACACATTTTTTCCTTAAACCCTGCCTGTAAATCCCCTTCACTCTTTTTGTGTCTGACTAACTTTCCTTCCTTACTAGGTTTCTTACTTGGTTTGTAGCTAGACTCACTCTCTTTAAGAACACATTAACAAATACACACATTTTGGAGACAACTGAACCATGCTTTGAGCCTGTCTTATGTTCATTGGGTGTATCTTAATATTTGTACTCTGTGCTTTTTTATATTCAACAATAGTGTTAGGAGGTTTAGCTTAGTCCGGGGTGTCCAACATTGTTCAAGAAGATAATGGTCACTTTAAGATTTTTAGATGATTATTGACTATTCAAATGATTCTCCATTTATGTTAATTGGGTGTAAATGTATCTTATATGGATAGCCTGAAACTATGGCAGTGAATTGGCTCTCGCCGAAAAACATTAGGCACCTCTCAAATTTAGTATACTCTCCCATCTGTAGCTTTAGCTAAAAGCCAATGACGTTCAGGGTTCTGCCAGCTGCCTTTGAAAGTCCCTGTTCCTGATCCTCATATGTTACTCCTTTATCCATCAGTATATCTCACTTACCATACATGGTTCTTTACATTGGTGCCCGGTTAAAGCAGGAAGAAATATTCCAGTGGTTGACCCACCTTAAGCGCATATTGGGAACTCCTGTGTGCTTCTATGACAAAAGTCTCTGTGTCTTCTCAACCAAGAGCTCTAAATTATGCTGGTTTGTGGTTCCTAATACTCTCATTGTAAAGCTATGTAGTTAGAGACGATATGTTCTTTGTGCTTGGATACAAGGCATAGAATATATTTTCCTTTAATATGTTTTTTCTCAAATAGGGTTTGTTTTATGGCAACTTTATAGATCCTTTGCAGCATATTCACAACAAAATTTCATAGCGCAGAGCAGCGCCAAATTTGGCAGCGCCACTCTCTGACATTTTCAAAATGCAGAGGGACACCTTCCTGCACATAAACAATCAATAATGGTGATTTACACCTTCCATGTGTGCTGCAGAATACAGCACACATGGAAAGAGCAAAAAATCAAGGAGAAATTAATAATTTCTCTTTGTTGAGCCATTTTAACGCTTGGTATTCCAAGGTGCTCGTGCTTCTCAGCCTTGTAAATCTGGGGCAGTGTCAAAAAGCAATGGGTGTTGTGGTGGAACGCCCACAACAACACCCATTGCACGTCCCTGTGCCTCAAAGGACTGTAGCAAAAAAGGGTCATATTTATAAGGTGGCACTAAACCACGCAATGTAGCTTAGCACCACTTTGTTAATAAGGAAATTGGTGCTGCGCCACCAGAGCATCCACAAAAGTGATGCGCTGAGGGCTTGTAATTATGCCCCTTTGCTTGTCAGAAGTATCGCTCCTGTCAATGAACTATAATAGGTAAGTGTCACTCATATCTTTAGAGGAGAGTTGCATGTTATGGATATGGTCCATTTTGTCAATTTGATTCTTCTAAAAAACTACGGGTGAAAAAATATACTGTAGATCCAACAACTTGCAATCCAAGATAATTTTAAACTCACTATATGTTATGCAGGGTCTCTCTATTTTATTTACTGCAGTAACAAATCACAAAAGGTTTCTGTATGGTCATGTGTTTCATTATGTAATAGTTTTATAAATCTCTTGTGAATAGCAATATCCACAGATGAGAAAATGCAAAAAATGCAAAAAATAGTTTAGACGGTAAATTTCTGTTTAACCTTCTTAAAATAGAGTAAATCAACAGGGAATATGCTTTCCCAATCAGCATTTTAATTCAAGGATGCATAATAGAAAAAGCACTGGCAAACCGCCAATAGGTCCGAGTTTCTGTTAAGTGAAGTGTTTGGCAATAGATGGGCAACTTTGTATGTGTGGCTTTGCCAGATGGAAAATTCCCTAATAAAGGAGCATCTAGGCTTCATCAGTATAGAAGTTGGGAGCAGGGCCCTTTTTCTTCACAAACTGCATTAGTAAATTTAAACTTTACCCTCAGAGGATACTACTTTAAAACGAAGTAAAAAATAACATTTGCATTGTAGGTGATGAACTTAAAAGGCACACACAGCTACACACTGCATAGTATAATCCTTTTTACAAATGACAAGAATTTTTGTCCCATTTTTAAGAAAGCCTGTGTGTGTGTGTATGTTTATACTTTACAAGAAGAAAAGGCTGTAAATCAAACGTTAACATGACAGCACAGTAAAATGGCTGTGGTAGCTGACTCAAAGCTCTCTCTCTCTCTCTCTCTCTCTCTCTCTCTCTCTCTCTCTCTCTCTCTCTCTCTCTCTCTCTCTCTCTCTACTTCTTAATATGCTTTTGTGAAGATTAGATGACAAGAGTCTTTTGGAAATCTAAAGATGTCTTTAGCCAGACCTAAAATCTTATGGTAGCTGTTCGACAGTGTTTGGGGTGTTTGCTCAGAACTGACGAGTACACATAATTGACCATTATTTTGGGATTAAAACAACACTAAGCATTTCCTTATTCAGGTTACCTCTGAAGATAACTCAGACCACTTTCTGAGCGAGGCCTGCTATCTGTCTAAACTTTTCGCATCTTGCATACTGATTCATCTTCGGGAATGGATAAACAAAAGCAAAATAGTACCAAAATTCCAAACGGGTTTCAGGGAAGGCACGGGTTGCACTACAAATCTATCAGCACTGGCGCTGCTAATCGAAGGAGCAGGAAAAAAGAAGGTAGGACTACTGGCGTGTTATATTGATTTGAAATCCGCCTTCGACCGAGTTCCAAGAGACCATCTGTGGAAAAAACTCAAAACATGGGGTCTCCCTCAAAAATTAATCGACATCATAATAGCTTTATACAGCGGAACGTGGGCAAAATTAAAACTTGGTGATGGGAGACGAATATCCGCAGAAATAAAAACAAGAAATAGCCTAAAACAGGGCTGTGAGCTCTCTCCAAGCCTATTCAATGTATACCTCGTAGATCTAGAAAGTCACCTGTGGAATGTGATCGGACACCCACCAAAACTGGCCTACGAACCCATCCAGTTCTTACAATATGCGGACGATATCGTGGTTTTAAGTCAAACCCCGATAGGCCTCCAAAGAGTCATAACTAAATTAACGAGTACTTTGATTTCGAAGGCCTGGAATTAAACATAAAAAAAACAAAAGTGGTGAAATTGGCGGGTCAAAGCAGACAATCATTTAAATGGTATACAAAGAATAGGCACATCGAGGAGATAACATCATATAAATACGTAGGGGTTACACTAAGCAAAAATATGTCCATACTGTATCAAAAAAGAGACATCACTGCTAAAGATCAATCACTTACTTTCGCCTATACAATACTCCAAAAGAAACTTCAATGCCCGTCATACGATCATCTTCTGAAAGTAATGGCAGCCCAAGTATTACCATCTCTGTCCTATGGGCTAGAAATATGGCATAGAAAAGAATCCGATATTTTAAATAAACTCCAGACAAAGATATATAAATCAGTGTTTAATCTTTACAAAGGAGCCGCTCCAGCGCAAATACGATTGGAATTTGGCCTGCAAAACCAAATATACCAAAGGAGAGCAGTCTTTGCAAAATGGTGCTAGAAACTCAGATCAGCAGAAACAGGATCACTAAATAACCTATGTTGGCTGGAAATTAAGAAACAATACAAACAACATGAACTAAAAACTCCTGGGGTGATGACTTGCGAATAGCCTTAGAAACCCTTAATATCGAGGATATCTGGAACAGCTAACTGGAACAAGCGTCATTTAACAAAATTTGTAAATTGAATGCAAAGGCTCTATCCTTGGTAGAAGACAAAATGATCTTGGCCAAACTTCGACACGCATGGACCGTATTACGTTCATATAAAAGATTAAAACCGCAACCTTACCTCATGGCACACTTTCGGCTATTTTTAAAAACGAAATTTATGGCATTTAGACTGGGAGACCATTGCTCTAAAGATTTGATACCATCGTGGAAAAATATACAACAAAAAACAAGATGTAGACAATGTGGGCACCACACGGAAACTCTATGCCATCTAATGTGTACGTGCGAGTCAATAAAAGATGAGAGAATAACCCTGCTGAAACCAGTTCTAAATGACCTTCAAATCCGCACATGCAGGCAGGCTGTTACTAGCTGGATGGGTGCGGGCTCGAACATTTTGATATGCTGTGGTGTAAAACTTATGATGAAAGTAGAGCCTCTCCCTTCAAAGGTCGAACTAGTTTAAGACTGGGGACAGGAAAACAATATGATATATATATATTTTTTTTAGAACTAAAAATATTTTAAGAAAATGAATTTTAATCCTTTTTATTACTAGTTGTAATTTGTATATGCATACTTTATGGTTGTGATAAACCAAATAAAGTTAATTTTTGACTGACTGACTGACTGTCTACCTATATGATCAATTCACAGTTTTTCAACTTCAAATTCATGAACAAGGGTGTTATGGCCACTCTTGATGCTTGGATTATTGAAACAGCTTTTACCCAGTCAACTATGTGCCTATTGACCAATGATTATTCAGTCAGTCAAAACACATGTTTATTTAGACCTTAGTCTGTGGAATAGAGATTCTCAAAACACATCTCTATAGCATATAAATGACAATAAAAATCAGTGTTAAAAGTTGAGCAACACTCACAATAAAACATATTTAAAACCACAGTACATCCAATCCTATAAAAATCTACGTATCCGAAACTACACTGCATAAAATGGTTGCTCCTCATATTACATTATATATCAATTCAACCATAAAACTGTATCCATATGTCAATCTACTTAGCCAAAAGCTACACAGGATAAAAAAAGTTGCTCCCCATAATACATAATTAAAATATAAATCTGACTGTAAAATTGTATCCATTGACAGTAAAAATCTCCACATGGTCACATTACATCCAGGAATCTCGTCTCAGCATGTAATTTTGTCACTTGCCCCCTATCTTTAATGTCATTTTTTTCTAAAAACAGGTTTAGAAAAATACTTCAGTTGGTCTAAAACCCACAGGAAGTACTCCAAGATATTTTTTGAATCTCCCTTTATATTGAGGCCACACTTGCAAATTGTATCTTCATTTAGCAGAGATCAGTGCACCGCTGACATCAGAAATTTACTTATCCCACATCTAAATCTCAGGAAACTTCAACACATCTGTACATTTATCAATTTCTCCAGGTAGGGAAAGGTCTCATCTCCTATCAATGAGTTCATCAGGTGGGAAAGAACTTTTAAATTCTTTAGGTGGATAAAATCCTCCTCTCTGAAGACCTATTTTGTTACTCTTCTGAGCTCAGCTTTGCTGATCCCCACCTGATCAATCCCGCTTTCTATTTTTATTTTTAATTTCCTACAGCAGTTGTAAATCCTTCCTCTAACAACTTATGCCCAGGTTAAGTTACTTTGTAGTATCTCCCTTTTGCATAGCAAGAAGATTCAGGAAATCTCCTAGCAATCTATTTGTATCCAAAATCTTATTATCTCTGCATATGCCAAGTGAGACCATCCTGTCAGATCCATTTCTATTCTAACTGCTTGCAACATTGTGGATGAGGGGAAGATAGCAACATTTTTAGACACCTTCCTTCTTCAAGGTCCCAACTGAATTTGCCTCTGATGGCGACCAAAAAGGAAATCGTATTGGACCTGCGCCCTTATCATATCCTGATAGGCTGCCAGCACTGGTCGCATGGAGGGACCCCATAGCGCCTATCACATTTCTTTAGCCACCCCGCCCACTGTTGGGAGTGCCTTAAATTATATGGAAGCTAGGTTATCCTTCCATCGTAGATCATGCATGAATCACATCCCTAAGTATTTATTTTTCCTGACTATCTCAATTCTGACTTTATTTGTGGCCCAGGCAATCTTATCCTCTTCTTCCCTATCAGGAGTACTTTGGCCTCATCCATATTGACTTTTAGCTTTTTCTTTTTACAATAGTCTGAGAATATGTCAAATTTTTCCAGGAGACCAATTTCTGTCACATCAAAGATCACAAAATGATCCGCGTACTAAAGATAGCTAACATTTCTGCCTTTCTATTTAGGGCTAAAATGATTTGAATGGCAGATTATATCAGGAAGGTCAGCCAAAAAGAAGGAAAATAGGGTCAGGCCCAAAACACAGCCCTGTCTCAGACCATCAAGGTTGTATGGAAACGCCAGGAGGGGAGCGCGATGGCTCAATTTGTATTGGCAGGAGCACTGTGGCTAATACTGGAGTCAGATGGAAGTGAGTTCACTTCCATCGGACTGCCGTATTAGCCACAGTGCTCCTCCCAATATGATGGAAGCCCCGGAATTGTTTTGAAAGAATGCCATTAGCCCCGCGGTTTCTCCTCTATTACCCAGAACGAGACAACCAGCAAGTAAACCGACATTAATGCGATAATAGGCATTGTTTTAATAATTGTTGAACAAAACAATAATGCTGATAATTCTTGTCCTGATGATGATGTCATAATTTAAAAAGGCATTGAAACGTCGTAGACAAAAAAAAACATATGCAATATGATGAATGCTATATTGTTTGACGCAATGGTATGGTTATGTTTAAGAGATTGAGTCTGTAGCACTGAACAATAGTATACAGACAGATTTTCGCTTTGCCTTTTTGGCCATTTCTTTGTTGTTTTGTTTAAAATGTTGTGGGTCACGGCTGTGCCCACTTGTTATCTTGGTCTTAAAACTCTCTCTATGAACTTGATCATTTAAAATAAAATTCTTATCCGTCTGGACAAAGAAACATACTACTTATAAGGTGTATGATTATTATTTTTTGCTATCCTGTCCACATATAGGGACCATTGTCTTTTGTAAATTGATACTGCCCAAGGTCCCTATTATATACCTTTTGGGTTCCCTTGTTCTTGTGAAAATATCATCTTCTCCAGCAGTCCTCTGCTGTCGCCCACTGTTTTGTGCAGATGCTCCTACACCTGTGCACCGCCTAAGGGGGGGGGGCAGTGAAGCAATAAAACTGTGCCTCCAAACTGCTTTCTGGTCCTCCAAAATTCACCAACCATGGTCAACGCGCTCTGCTTTCTGCGCTTCTGCTTCCTGTGGGTGTTCTGGGGCAGACACAGTCAATGGTCTGCAAGCTGCCATTTTCAGATATTACTGTAGCAGGGCTCTCCTATCTCCATCTGCCATTTGATAGGCACATGTTAAGTTATTTTATGAATTCACTAGCTTCTTCTTCAGTTCCATCCCAAACAACAAAAATGTCGTCTTAGTAGCGAGCCCACATAGCGACATTTGTCTTGTATCTACTCGACCTGTATACCACTTCCTTTTCCCAGAAACCCATGTAGAGACCTGCAAATGATGGAGCAAAGCAGGTCGCCATAGATGTTCCAAGGGTCTGACGGTAGATCTTATTGTCAAAAAGGAAAATAAAATTGTTGTAAATAAGTGATCATCATTTGAATGAGCATGTTAGTATGGAATAAGTATGAGATGGATCTATCGCTCAAAAAGTGCCTGCAGGCAGCAATACCTAAACTGTGAGGGGTACACGTATAAAGACGTGTTACGTCCAGTGAGAGGAGTAAATAGTTCTCCTTCCACTGAAGGTCAGACAATGTTCACAAGAAATCTATGTGAGATAACATAATATACAAATACAACAGTACTTTTTACTTTAGCACCAGAACCCAAACTTACATTTCTTTTTTTGAATATTACACATTGCATATTGTCAATTACTTTGCTATTACCTGTTGGAATATTGCAATAGGGCTTTGATGAATCCAACAGAGAATTTTTCCATCTCAATAAGTATATAAAAATCTTTTATATGGTGATTACATTAAGCAATACAATAGAATTATAGGAATCTGACTTAGGCATGTGTTAAATTTCTATTTCGATGGTGAAATTCATAACATTTGTGAATTTCGAATTATAAATAATTTGTGAAATTTCTTGAAATTTCACATTGGGCAACATAGGATCACTCGTTGGCCTTGGGAGATTAGTACATGCAAACATTTTCTGCTCGAGTTGTTGTCCTTCAGGTGTCTCGCATGACTGTTTAATGTCCTTGTATAATATTTTGACTCAAGATACGGGCATGCCACGTTGTATGCCAATTATAAACTGTTACAACTAAATCCAACTTCAGAAATGGCCAGAATTCTACATAAGAGCATTGAATTATGGTATGAAAATGGAATACTCAGCAAAGAAGAGAAAAATTACTTGACAGTATTACATCCTATTATGCCAACTATATGTTTTCCGCCGAAAATACACAAGACTCTAGTTAAACCGCCCGCACGTCCAATTATATCCAGCTGCGGATCTTTGTGTGAGAATGTTGCTTCCTATGTAGACTACTTTCTGGCCCCTATAGTACCAACCCTTAGTTCTTTTATCAAAGACACTGGCGATTTCTTAAGAATCATCATGGACGTAGAATGGCAACCTGAATACTGGCTAGTCACCATAGACGTTGTATCTTTGTATACTTCTATTCAACACAATATAGGTCTAACTGCCATCAAATACTTCTTGAGTCAGAGACCCTTATCAGCATTACGGCACACGAATATGCTATTGGACATGGTAACCTTTTGTCTAGAAAATAATGTTTTTACTTTTAACAAGACTATCTATACTCAAATATGCGGCTGTGCCATGGGTGTTTCATTCTCTCCAAGCTATGCCAAACTCACCATGGGGTGGTGGGAGAAAAACATAGCTTGGAGAGAAGAAAACGAGCCATACACCACAGATTAAATTTGAGATTTACTAGCACAATAAGTGCGACCAATGTATGTTATGCGGCAAGTTACCATCCGAAGAGTCTAATTGAAAATGTACCCTATGGTGTACTCTTACGTTTAAAGAGAAATTGCTCAGCAGATATAGATTTTCAACATGCTCAAGCTGATGCAAACATGAAGTTACAAAGTAGCGGGTATTCAGAGAGGTGTAAAAAGGGGCGGGCCTCAGTACACCTCTCTGCAACGCAGCCCCCTGGCGAATACTGGTGGTTCCTGGTTGGCTAGTTGGCCCCCAGGGACCCCCAGCATGCAAGGGGAACTAGTTCCCCATCTGCACACGCACCAGGGGGCCACCTTGCAGAGAGGTTCCTTATGGGCTAGTTGGCCCTCAGGGACCCCCAGTACGCAAGACAAATTAGTTCCCCCTCTGCAAACGCGCCAGGGGGCTGCGTTGCAGAGAGGTGTAATGAGTCCATGACCCTTTTTACACCTCTCTTAAACGCAGCCCCCTGGCGCATACTGGAGTTTCCAGGTGGGCAAGTTGGCCTCCAGGGACCCCCAGTATGCAAGGGGACTTAATACCACAACTTAGAATGTGCTACAGGGCGCGTTTGCACAGTGGTGAAAGTAGGGGGCGGGGCTTGAGGTGATATGTGTGCAAACATGCCCTGTGGCGCGTTTTAAGTTGGGGAATTAATTCCTCTTCAATCCAGAGGTCCCCTAGGGGTCAACTAGTCCAACAGCTACCTCCATTAAGCGCCACGGAGCTGCGGTGCAGTGTTGTAAAAAGGGGGCGAGCCCTCTGAACACCTCTCTGCAACACAGCTCCCTGGTGCATACTGGTGGTACCTGGTGGGCTAGTTGGGTCACAGGGGACCTCAGGATTGAAGAGAAATTAATTCCCCAACTAAAACGCACCACAGGGTGTGTTTGCACACATGTCACCTCAGGCCCCGCCCCCTTCCTTCACTTTTGAGCACAATATTCCTCTAAAATCAGCGGAACTACGAATGCCGATTTACTCACCTGCTATCATGAGAGACGTCAGTGCTGCATCTTTGAACCCAGTACGGACCCTGAAAAGTAAATCTAAGCATACTTACCAGTAACTTGTATTTCCTTCCATAGGAATCTATTGTGTGGTTTTCACCAGAAAAGTTTCTAAGTGTCTATTTTTGAAACGTACAAATATTCCTCTAAAATCAGCCGAACTACGAATTCTAATTTACTCACCTCTTATCAGGAGAGTCATCAGTGCTGCATCTTTCAGCCCACTACTGATGCTGAAAAGTAATTCTAATCGTAGTTACAGTAACTTGAATTTCCTTCCATAGGCTAACATTGACTGATTTCACTTGGAAATTTTTCTACGTGTGCAGTTTTTGAACTTTAAAAAATTCCTCAAAAATCAGCCGAACTACGAATTCCGATTTACTCACCTGTTATCAGGAGAGACCTCAGTGCTGCATCTTTCAGCCCACTACTGATCCTGAAAAGTAGTTCTAACCATACTTACTGTAACTTGAATTTCCTTCCATAGGCTAACATTGGCTGGTTTCACTTGAAAATTCTTCTAAGTGTGGAGTTTTGGAACTTAAAAAAATTATTCTAAAATCAGCCGAACTACGAATTCCGATTTACTCACCTGTTATCAGGAGAGACCTCAGCGCTGCATCTTTCAGCCCACTACTGATCCTGAAAGGTAATTCTAACCATACTTACAGTAACTTGAATTTCCTTCCATAGGCTAACATTGGCTGGTTTCACTTGAAAATTCTTCTAAGTGTGGAGTTTCGGAACTTTAAAAAATTCCTCTAAAAGCAGCCGAACTACGAATTCAGATTTATTCACCTGTTATCAGGAGAGACCTCAGTGCTTCATCTTTTAGCCCAGTACTGATCCTGAAAAGTAATTCTAACCATATTTACCAGTAACTTGAATTTCTTTCCATAGGAATCCATTGTCTGGTTTTCACCCAAAAAGTTTCTGTGTCTATTTTCACAAACTAAAAATATTCCTAAATAACAGCCTGTATGACTTAAACACGTTCTTTCAACTGTTTATAGGAGATGCACCAGTGCTGGAACCAAGATCCACCACTCAGTAAGAAAAAGTATTGATAACACTACTTACCTGCTAAGTGAATTTCCTCTCATCGGATAACATTGGTGATTCTATGTGAAAACATTTCAAAGTGTCAACTTTTAAAATACAATAATATTCCTTAAAAATCACTACTCTAACTAAAGCACTTTTACTCAACCGTTTACAAGGGATGTCCAAGGACTGAATCTAGGGTCCAATCCTGTGGTTAGAAAAGTAATCCATAAAGTAACTAATTGCATTTAGCTAGAAAAACAAATTGAGGTCAATGTTGCCTTGTGTTTGAAATTGTGTTGCCCATTGCAACAACTTTAACTTCTATACTTAAAAGTCTATTGCCTATTTGCAAAGTATTTAAACTAAAGTAATTCATTCTGAGAAAGAATATTTTGTAATGTAATGTATAATGTAATTTAAAAAATAGAATATCTAAAAATAAATAGTTTAAAAAATGTAGTAAATCAGTATAAAAAAATATAACAATTAGTACATTAAAAAATTGTCATTTACAAAACCTACCAACTTTACTGAAAAAAACAAAGGTTTCAGGCCTGATATAGTTAGGAATTAGCATTTAAAAAACCTTTGAAATTGACTGAAAAAACCATAGGTTTCAGGCCTGATATAGTTAGGAATTAGCATTAAAAAAACCTTTGCAATTCACTGAAAAAAACATAGGTTTCAGGCCTGATATAGTTATGAATTAGCATCTAAAAAACCTTAGAAAGTCACTGAAAAAACTGTAGGTTTTAGGGGTGTTATAGTTAGCTGGACATTTCACTCGTACAAAACCATTGACATTTTTCCGATATAGTTAGTTGTACTAACTATATCTTGCACGCCTGCAATCCACTGCTGATGATGTCACATATTACATCATTCTTGACATGGTCAGTGACATAATCTGATTGAAACATTCATTATGACAATGCTTATGAATGAAATGCACATTTAAAGATGGCGCGCAAACTTAAATGTTTGTTGATGTCAGCTGTTTGTTTCAATGACCCTAGTGAACACACATAATGGTGCAGCGCAGCGCATTCAGATGTGAACACTGACGAAGGGATTCTTTCCCGAAACGCGTTTGTTCTCTGAGAAAACCTTTGCTGAATGCTGAAAACCCAGTGAGTGCTGTATTTCTTCTAACCCGGCTGGGTATTTTAGAGGAATTGGAGGCATTATTTGTTACGCGGGGCACCACTGCGAAACAGCATCCGCTGTTGAGTGACGGTGCAGACGGAGCTTGGATATATATATATATATATATATATATATATATATATATATATATATATATATATATATATATACGAATAATTCCTCAAACCTCCACTCGGCGTGGCGAAAGAAGAAGACGGACCCCACGGCTTCAGGCAAGATGTTGTTTTATTTGGAACCTTTCAAGCGACGCGTTTCGAGTACTAAGTACTCTTGATCACACACTTACATATATATATATATATATATATATATATATATATATATATATATATATATATATATATATTATCCTTACTTCGCCCACGTTCAAAATGCTGGAAACAGACGAATGCAGACCCGGAATTAGGTGCAATTATTTTATTGTGAAAACGCCCTGCACCTCCACCATTATGCTTTTCAGCCTGCAAGAGGTCTTGATCATATATATATATATATATATTCGCTTGTTATGTTCCAAAAACATGTATTTTTTTTTTTTTGTCCCCATCTCACCACTAACGAGTGCAAATTATCTCCTATGGCCCGACCTTGTCCTGGGCGCCCCGGGCTGGAGTTCTTGCTTTCGCCTGGGGCCAGCCCGGCCTGCCTTTTTATACCAAGGCATGGTGTAATCACTGGACCTTGCGTATTTTATTACATTGCTCTTTCCCATTCAATTAAGGGTTTCCACACAGTGCTGTTTACATTGTGAGTGAAAAGTGATTCTAAACGTACAATTCTAAGTGTAGTTCGAAGCCAATTTTCATATAGTGGAGGGCTGGTATCCTTCCAGATCTTACATATTTCTCTTCGAGCAATCAAAATGAAACAAAAGAATAATGCAACTTGTGTCTCCCAACTTGTGACCTCAGCAATGAGGTCTGCATCCAGGCCAAACATGACTCTAGCTAAGTTCAAACATAGCTTTATTTTAAAAATACTCTCAATAGCCCTCTCCACTCTACCCCACTCTACCCCAGAAGGGGCCAACTGCCGAACAGTTATAGAAAATATGAATATCATCCGCTTCTATGAGCCCACATCTTGGGCAAAGAGGGGACAGGTTTACAAACTTTGCTAGTTTTTTTGGTGTGTAATATAGCCCGTTTAGAGTGTAAAAATGATTCTTTTTAAGAGAAACAGTCCTAACATATTTATAGAGTACTTTGAGAGAATGATCGTACAAGGTAGCTGAATCTGCCTCAATCAATCAATCAATCAATCAAGAAATTTGTATAGCGTGCTACTCACCCGGAGGGTCTCAAGGCGCTTTGGGGGGGGGGGGGGGGGGGGGGGGGGTCCGCTACTGCTCGAACAGCCAGGTCTTGAGTTGCTTCCTGAAGGAGAGGTGGTCTTGGGTAAGACGGAGGTGGATGGGGAGGGAGTTCCAGGTCTTGGCTGCCAGGTAGGAGAAGGATCTTCCTCCCATGGTGGCTCTTCGGATGCGTGGAACGGCGGTGAGGGTGTGGCTGGTCGATCGAAGTTGGCGGGTGTGAGTGTAGAAGGTCAGGCGGTTGTTGAGGTACCTGGGGCCTAGGTCGTGGAGGGCTTTGTGTGCGTGGGTGAGGAGGCGGAACGTGATTCTTTTGCTGACGAGGAGCCAGTGTAGGTCTTTCAGGTGTCTGGAGATGTGGCTGTGGCAGGGGATGTCCAGGATGAGTCGTGCGGAGGCGTCCTGGATGCGTTGGAGTCTTTTCTGCAGTTTGGCTGTGGTTCCGGTGTAGAGGGTGTTTCCGTAGTCCAGTCGGCTGGTGACAAGTGCCTGGGTGACCGTCTTCCTGGTTTCGGTGGGGATCCAACTGAAGATCTTTCGGAGCATGCGTAGGATGTTGAAACATGAAGACCAGACGGCGTTGACTTGTCTGTTCATCGACGAGGAGGAGTCCAGGATGAAGCCTAGGTTGCGTGCGTGGTCCGTTGGTTTGGGTGCGCTGCCTAGAGCCAGGAGTTGTCCCAGGCAGATGGTGATGGTCCAAGGATGAGGACTTCCGTCTTGTCTGAGTTCAGTTTCAAACGGCTGTTCTTCATCCAATCAGCTACTTCTTTCATCCCTTCGTGCAGGTTGGTTCTGGCGGTGGCGGGATCGTTGGTGAGGGAGAGGATCAGCTGGGTGTCGTCGGCGTAGGAGATGATGTTGAGGTTGTGTTGGCGTGCGATGGCTGCGAGCGGGCTCATGTACACGTTGAAGAGGGTGGGGCTGAGTGATGATCCTTGTGGTACGCCGCAGATGACTTTGGTGGCCTCTGATCTGAACGGGGGGGAGGCGGACTCTCTCGGTCCTTCCGGCGAGGAACAAAATGATCCACTCCAGTGCGTTCTCTTGGATTCCGACGTTGCTGAGGCGTTGTACTAGGGTGCGGTGGCAGACAGTATCGAACGCTATCGAACGCTGCGGAGAGGCCTCCAGCCTCGTAGAGTTACAAACCCGATTTAGTGGAGGGGACTGCACTTCCTCTGCTTCCAGCATTTTCCTATACCAGAGCCCAACTTCCTTCTTCCTAGGCCCTGGAAATAGGAGATCACACTCGATTTCCCAGTTACCTTTGATGTTCTCTTTCTCGGCCTTGAACCAGGAACAGAGTTGGATGTATTTAAATCTAGAGAGGGAATCCCCTATCCTAGATCTCAGTACCTCCCACGGAAGGACCCCTTCTGATGTTATCAAATCAGACCAGATGTTTATTCCTGCTCTCCTAATAGGAAGGGACAGGTTATCCCTTAGACATGGGGTCAGACCTGGAGATTCTTAAATTGGGGCACACTCAGAATAATATTTGATCCCCCATCTTCCTTTAACTTTGTTCCAAACTATGAGAGGCGATTTTAAAACCTTTAAACGTACTTTTTGGTAAACTTTTACTGCTCCAAATTTATATAAAAACCCGGACTCGCCTTCCTCTTGACCTACCATTATGTTCAAGATTCTCCCCCAGTTAGAATCATCGGGGGCATGACAGAAGATACCTGATATTTTTCAGCTGGAAAGATAGAGCATACCAATTTATATCTGGGAGTGCTAGCCCCCCTTTTAATAGTCTTCTTTGTAGCTTTTTCCAAGATAACCTGGAGTTTTTTTAGCCCAAGTAAAACTGCCAATCTTTCCCTGAATATTCACCAAAATGTTATCTGGAAAAGAAAGGGGTATTGAGTTAAACAGATAAGTCATCTTAGGCAGAATGGCCATTTTAACCAAGTTGACTCCGCCATATATTGTAAGGGGAACATTCTGCCATCTGGAAAAGAGCTGATCAATATCCTTACATAATTTCTTTGTGTTGATTTGAACTATGTTATTAATATATGGAGTGATAATAAATCCCAGATATCTAAACTGGCTGCTGCAAGGACCTTCCCAATGATCAATCCCCCAATACATGATTTCTGTTTGCAAATTGTTTATTTGATATCCCGAGTGGAGGCCGAAATCCGCCATTATCGTCTCTACACTAGGGAGTACTTCCGCGGGGTTGCTAGTATAAATCAAAAGATCATCAGCATATAAAGCTAGCTTACAGCTGTAATCCTTATATTTAAAGGGTGTAATTGTCTCGTCGGTCCTAAGTGCTTGTGCCAACGGCTTAATATAGATGTCAAAAAGAAGGGGAGAGATGGGGCACCCCTGCCTGGTGCCCCACCCTATATTGAAGCTTGATGTTAGAAGACCATTCGATAGAATTTCCGCCGAGGAACCCTCATAACACCCTCTCATAGTTTGGATAAAGGTCTCGCCAAAACCCATTACCCTTAGTACATTCCACAGGAATCCCCAGTTGACGCGGTCGAAGGCCTTCACCGCATCGTATGCGGCTACCGCCAACGGCTCCGTCTGTGTCACCGCTAGATCTATGCTTCCTATCAACTGCAGATTCAACTCATGAATGTATCTACCGGGCACAAAGCCTTTCTGGTCCATACTAATGAGTTGTGGAACCAATTTAGCCAATCTCCCTGCCAAAACACTGGTAAAGATTTTATAGTCAGCGTTTAGCAGGGAGATGGGTCTGTATGAGTCTGCATTAAGGGGGTCCTTCCCTGGCTTTAAAATTAGTACAATGATAGACTTCCTCCAGGATGCTGGTATCCTACCCTTTGTAATATATACATAGTTAAATAGTTAACATAGTCTTGGAACCAGAATCTCCTGGAAGATTTTATATATTTCACCCGGGAGAGCATCAGGCCCTGCTGCTTTGTTATTTTTTAATGTTTTAATATGATTCCTGACCTCTTCCTCGGTGAAGGGACTATTAAGAATGGTTCTGCCTTCATTTGTCAAGCTGGGGAGGGCCTTACTCTCAAACCATCGTAAAGAGTTCTCCCGTGTGGAGGATGGTTCTTCCTCATAAAGTTTAGAAAACATAGAAAGCAAGTGATCTTCCATATCTTTCTGTTTGCAGGATATATTACCCTGGTCATCAAGCGTTAACCTGTTTATGTTGTTCTGCACCCGGTCCGCTCTCTCACCGTACTCATAATTATCCATAGCATGAACGTCCCATTTAGCTTGAATTTTTTGATCTAATAGCCCTCTATATTCTGATCTGAGGAGTTCCAACTCGTCTAGTAACCTTGTTAGATTTAATTGTTGAGTACCCAGTCGAGCGTTCTCTAGTGAGGTTATTTTATTCTCTAGAGTTTTAAATTTCCTCGCCTCCTCCCTATTTTCCGAACAAATTAGACTTTGAAGATGACCTCTTATGTGCTTTCCAGGCGTCCCATACATACTCGGGGAGAGTAGAGCCAACATTGTCAGTAAAGTAATTGTCTATAGATATTCTAACAGGTGTAACTATATCTTGACTATGTAGTGCAGACCTTTTTAAAGTCCATCTAGGTGATGCCGTGGTTAAAACACTATTAATAAAAATCGAGAACATAATGGGTGCATGATCCGACATAATAGTGGGTAGAATTCTTATATCCTCCAAGATCTCTAAACATGGCCTATCTAATAAGATATATTCCAATCTCGATGCGTGACCATGCTTTTTACTGAAATAGGTATATCCTGGGGCTGACCCTCCTTTGACCTTCCAAGCGTCAATAAGCCCAATCTCGTTTATCATATTAACCATGGCGCGCCTAGAACGCGGTGCGGTCACATGCTGGCAATAGTTAGAGCGATCCTGCCTGGGGTCAAGGAGGACATTAAAGTCCCCCCCATGATAATGGGTGATCTAACCTCGACCAAATTGGATTGTACTTTAAGTAGGAGGGTAGGATCGTCGATATTAGGCCCATAATATGAAATAATAGTCTGCAGTTTTCAGCTAAAATCTAACTGAGCCATACCCCGTCTTCCTGTGTGATCCGTTGATGTTGATCTAATGATACCACCTATCCCAGTCTTTATCAAGATTGCTACCCCCTTGCTTACAGCAGACTGTCCAGAACAACAAAAGGCCTCTACCCATCTTAGTTTACCAAAGAGCTTGTTGCCCTCACTAAAACTTAAATGGGTTTCTAGAAGAAGAACTATTTTGGCCTGGGATTGTTCTATATACTTCAAGACTAGCCTTCTTCTTCTCGGACAGCGGAGCCCGTTAACATTCCAAGAAATATAAGAGACTTTGTTGCTAGTCATTAAATACTCCCCTTACCCTACGCCCAAAGCCCCATATGGTTAATGGAGAACTCCGCCAGGGTAGAACGTGGTGAATATGATGAGGACTTAACTTTCGTTTTTTTGCCCCTCCCAACCCCCCCCCCCCCCTCCCCCAACAGCACCCCAAAACCCGCTTCCTTCCCTGGAGGACCCTCCCTTTCTTCCTGGGCATATGCCTTTTGACGGCTCCCCCCCCCCCCCTTGTGTATAGTTGAAAAAGAGAAAAAAATACATGCTAGTTAAACTTAGATGATTTTTTTTTTTTTACCTTGGTGATTGTGCTCTAAAATGTGTGCTTTTGATGTAGAGTACATACTAAGAGGAAAATAGAATATAACAGATATGGGGCCTATAGTATAGTTCTTACAGAGTATTTCGATGAAGCTCTTAACCTGCTCCCTGTATCTTACAACTATCCGGCTGCTACCAATGCTCTACTTCCCCCCTTCACTACCAGACCTTATTTATTTTCTCTATCAGAGTATCTGCTTCCTCCACCTGACGTATAATGTGCATATGATTGCTCCACATCACACGGAGTGAAGTGGGAAATTTCAGCTGAGCGCGCGCCCCCAGTGAATTGAGTATTGCCGCCCTCTTGCCCAGCTCCCATTGTTTAGTAGCTGTTATAGATGAAACATCCGAGCTAATCATATATGTAAACGGACTGGTAAAGGAAGATGATTTTATGTGACCTGTTTTGAGAGCCAGTGATAGAATCTTTTCTTTAATGACGTAAGTTAAAAAGTTCACCAATATCTTCCTTGGGTGTTCTTTGCCTGGTTTCCTCCTATATGGATCACGATGAACCCGCTGAATATCCGCTAATAAATCCAAGTCCACTTCCGGGGATTCCTTTAGCACTATTGTTTTAAGGAGGGCTACTATAAATGCCTTAATGTCGCTTCCTTCAATGTCCTCAGGGACATTCAGAAATTTTAAGTTGTTCTTTCTCAAGTGGTTTTTCAATCTCTCAATGTCATCCCGCATCTCCCTGTTCTGCTGGGCAAGTTTATCATAAGCCACTGTAGTAGCGCCTAGAGCCTCCTTAATTTTTGGCAACTCTACTTCTAATGCATCCGTCCTTGATGCAACCTCCGCCACCTTCCGGGCAAGTGTCTCACAAGAAGCCTGGATCGCATTCTGATTTGCTTCCGAAATAGTGAAACGTTTTCCAATGTCCTCTTTTAGCCCTAGCAATAAGTCCGCCAATGTACCAGAAACAGACATTGCAACTGGAATTATGGGGATATTATCTGTGTGAGTCTCTGTAAGTGTGTCCTCCTTAGGTGTTACTATGGCTACAAATGAGTCTTCTTCACCTAAATTATCCTCCCCAGTTGTCCGACTGTCCTGCTGAACCTGCTCAACCTCCTCATTTTGAGCCACGTCTTGAATGGCCAGAGCTGAAAAACTATTCGACAGTGCTATTGTTGGATGTACTGTGTCCTGTATAGGGGATGAAGTAGAGTGAGTTAGTGGGTCTATGGGGTCTATTGAATTAGATGGACTGAGTATGGGGGGTGTAGGAAGCAAACAGGCACTAGTGGAGCTCTCCCTCACTGCTTTGCCTATCATTGTTGTGGCACTCAGTGTTTTTAGCACTTATAGTACTAATAGACATATTGCTTGTGGTATTTCTTACGGGGCTGCTTGCAGTGCTCACGGTACTAGTAGTGGCCACAGCACTTGTGGTATTTGCGGTGCCGCTTGCTGCCATCTTTTTCCCTTGATCTACACCACTAGATGATAAGACCTTACAGTACGATTTTAATGATGGTGTAACCTTAGGAAGGCTAGATACCCCGCCCGATATACCAGCTCTCACTTTCTTAATTTTCCCCTTACCTGGGGGGGGGTGTCCACCCCGCCAAGGCTTATCTTGCCTCCCCTAACTCTAGCCTTCAGTTGTATCACTGGTGGGGAAATTGTTGGTTTTGAGGTTATTGTTACAGCGGTCGTATTCGTAACCCGGTTTCGCAATGTATAGCGATCTATCCCAGCCTGGGAAGGAGAAGTGTCAGATTTGCAGCCACGATTAACCAAGCAGTTTTTTGGCTGTACACTGATAATAGCAGTAGCAGCACCGTGGTCCCCCTCCTCCATACAGGAAGCCTGATCCTTGTACCTGTGCTGGGTATAGGAGACCTGTTTTATGCTGATTTGTGTGGGATTATGAAGATCTAAACTCAGGCCCCCTCCGTGATTACTTGCCTTGTTCTCCTGAAGACCAACATACCCAGGGGAGAGGATGTATAATTTATCTTTTAACCGCGTGCTTTTGCTTGGATAACTTATTATAAAAACATGTTTTAAGATGGTGTAATGGCAGAGTTTTTGGCTCTATTTAGCAGTGATATAGATCTTAGTCTTGCTCACATCTAGGATAGGTATTCCTAGCTTGTGTTGGCCCTTTTAAGCCCTTTCTTCCAGACCTAGAAGAGGATAGCTGCTGAATATGATGATAGATCCCTTATTCTTGACTCTAACCTGTCTATTGCCTATTGGCTTTGACATACTTGACACATTGGTATGGTTTATGTAGGTATTCTGACAGAGCTAAGGGGTATTTCATTCCTTTCAGGCCTACAGGCCTAGAACTAGAGGGACTCCATCTTGATGGAGCTGAGAGGCTTTTCAGGGTAAAGGTAAAGTTTACAGTAAGGCTGTTTGTGTGCTAGAGGAAGACCGGTTAGGACTGCTTCTTATCCGAGAAATGTGTTTTTCTCTTGGGCCCAGACGTAACAAGCAGATGGCCACTGCGGTTGCGTGGAAGCCTGGGAGCTGGCACAGGAATTCGGTAGGAGGCAGCCCTCTGGTGGAAATTTCCATGAGGGGAGAGGAATCCATATTAGCGAGCTGCAGGAAAGGAGGAGTGTTCATTCCAGCTTGTGTGCACTTCAGCCTGGAGCTCAGAACAGCTTGGAGCTCAGAACAGCTGGGAGCTCAGTTCAGCTTGGAGCTCAGTTCAGCTTGGAGAGAGAGAGAACAGGATGTCTGCTGGAGCTGCAGAATAGAGTGCAGTTCTTGAATGGAGAAAGAAGGCAGACGATTGCTGAAGATGAGGAGAGAGAGAGCAGTGCAGAGAGCATCAAAGAAGGCTGTCAGCTGGAGCAACTGAACCAGAGGCGTGGTGATGTGGTGAAGGAGGGAGAGACAGAGAGAGCCCTAATCCAACCAGAGGCAGAGAGAAATCTTCCTTCTAATAGGTGAGGTAGTCTGAACTAGTACACCTTAATCTTGTTCTTATTCCCTAGGCTATTGTATGTCTAATCTTTTCCCTTTCAGCGGTGTGTTAAAAGATCCTGCTACCCCGCAAATAAATTGTATGTCTAATCCTTTTCTTTCAGCGGTGTGTTAAAGTTACTGCTAGTTATAGAGACCCCATAGTTTTGTATATGTGTACTTTATTATTGTTACAATAAACTTCCCCATTAATTAGTGAATTAGTGTGCATGAGTTTTTTTATGATAAAGCTATCCTAGCTTCTAGCCAGTTGCCGTTGAGCCACTGATGGATCAGAAGGGAGTAGGAGCGCTTAAATCAAGGAATAACTCAATCACATAGTGTGTATATCTTTGTCCCCATACAGTGAGGGTAATCCCCTTTCCTAGTAGTATTACTGTTTGAACAGATGCTACCCCTGATCAGGTAAGTAATAGTGAGGGAGAGAGGAGACCTGCAACTAAGGGACCATGTTAGTACACCCTCCCATAATCCTGTAAACAGCGTCTTCTGTTCCAAAGCATAGGTAACCTTTTTCTCCTAGTCAGATGTTATAGCCAGAACAGATGCTGCCCCTGATCCGGTAAGTCTGAATGAATAGGGAGAACAGGGAGCCCTTGAGCTAGGGAATTGTTGACACTAAGTAATTCGGCCATCCCATAATATTATTGTAGTAGCAGACCCTTAGTGAAGAGACATATATCTGAAGGTGTTCATAGGAATGTGGTCGTCGTTGATATACGGCGTTAGTGCGAGCGCTGGGGTGGATGACCAGCGTGGATACCCACAGGATTGTGGCTTGTGTAAGTGAGAGCACCAGGGGGGATACTGGCGTGTAGGTTTACCGGATTGTAAACCGTTTGGAAAAGAGAGCATTGGGTTCTGCAGGCCCATGTGTAGACGCACCGGATTGTGTGTCATATCTGCCCTGGGGTAGATTAGTCTGGGTCTGAGTGGCCGTGAGACTGTAAGATAATCAGTGAGTATTCTTAGTATCCCTATAGATTTAGTGGTGTTTCTAATAATATGAGCTTGTATATTGCGAGTTCCCCATCCTCAGGTAGGTACCCAGGTGCCTGGATAGATGGTCCTGAGGAGGGAGGTGGTTACGTTCTGGCTGGGTTGGAGGGGCCCCTAGGGGCTGATCCCATCTAATCAGAAAACCCGACCATTACAGATGGCCGCTATGATGAAATTCTGTCACGTTATGCACTTTTTTCTTTTAAAATGGTTTCGCAAACATACACATACTGACATTGTTAAAGGCGTAGTGCCGAAACGCGTCTGTCAGTGCTGGGAGGCAATGCACATTAAAAGCATTTTTTCATTAATTCCCATGATTGCTCTCTTCTCTGTTCGACATTGAATCAGTTTGCCATTGTGGATGCACGTTTAGCAGCTCACCAAATCTGGAGATTAGCACCCGGGACGCGTGGTGCGGCGGCAGTGACTCTTTGTTTTTTAATGTAAATTTGGCCGCTTGCCCCGTTGCTGAATAAATTACATCTGCCAAAAGATCGCAGATAGATGATCATTTTTGGAAATAATTGAAACAGAGAGGATTTTGCCACTGGTTCGGACACCCGGGACGTCCCACATCGGAGGTCCCATCCATTCCCGCAGTCAACCGCCGGTGAGTATTCTACTCTTTCTGTTGTCTCTTCTTCTCATTAGGAACAGCCTCAGTCCTGAGGGATTCATTTATCTCAAATTTGCAAGCCTCCTTTGTTTTTGAAACTAATATGTCTACAGTCACAGAACGAGAAGAAGCTGCTAGTGAAATTTTCAGGCAGGGAGCCGGGCGAGGGAAGAGTGGCTCAAAAGAAATCAATGTTTTAGCCATCCCTCCAAGTAATTTTAAGATTCTATATCAGATACTACAGAAAACCTATCAGAAAGAAATCCACAAATGGTGGGAGGCCACCTCTTTGGAAAAGTATCTGGTTGTTGAACGCATACCAAGAGGCCTTCACATTTTTACAGTTCCATCCTATGAAAATCCAGATCCACAGTTATTGAAAGGCTGGTCTGAATAGACAACAGAATCAGCAAAAGGAATGGTCAGGATGCTCCTTAAATATACATGGAGTGACCGGCTAAACTATTAGAGGAGATCAAGAACTTGGAAGAGATGATGAAGAAAGATAAGGATATCAAACAGAGTGAAGAACTCAAAACAGCCATGATGAAATGGCACAAAGATTATGAAAGCGGCATAAGACGTCACAAGCAATCTAAATTTCAGCGGGACGAACAAGACTACGCATCTGGTCGGATTCTCACCTTTCCTCAAAAATATGATACACCAAGGAAGAAATTGGGCCAACAGAGAAGTTGTATGTCCTCCAACAGAGAGACCTCGGAGTCAGAGGTGGAAACATCAGAAGGGGAACGGATAACAACCACTATCGAAGATAAAGATAGAACCAGTGAGCCTACTTATTTTTGAGGGTACAAACTGATCAGGGAATCTCGACAAAGACCAGCTCCAAGAACCCATCCTCCAGAACAACAAAGAAATGAACAAGGAGAAGGGGCAAGAAAGGATGGCGGAGAAGTGCCCACTCCCAGGATTACACCCAGCAAGAGGAAAAGGGGCAGATGGTAATATCAAGAGAGGAAAGAACTATTATTAACTTATCGGACTGAATATTAAGCAAATATGTGATTAGGCCTGGGCAGTAAATTCCGTTCCGCCCGCGGAATTTGCGGAATTTGGGTAATTTCGCGTTCCGTGGAGAACGCAACATTGCCCAAAATTCTGCATTACGTGACTTGGTGAAATTTTTTGCTTGTTTGCGTTCTCAAAATGCGTGTTCGCAAGATATTTCCCCCCGATCACGCAAACAGCAATTGCGAACAAGAAAAAAGCATTGCGTGTTCGCGGAATGTCTGTGTGTTCACTCTAGGTTTAGAAGCCGTTGCAAGGGAGTTGAAAGATTGGTCAATCGTAATGGAGAATTCTACAATAAAGTGGTCAGACCACGGGACAGGTAAGGGAGAATTACACATTACTGCTTCTAGATTGGAGAAAATTGGGTCGAGCAAATTACCAGCCTTATGAGTGAGGCCCGAATAATGCAGGGTAAGGTTCATGGCTGCTAGATCAGATATCAAATTGGCATTGATAGGGCAGGTTTTATCATTAAAGTGAACATTAAGATCGCCAACAATTAAAAAGTTAGTCGCATTCAATAGTAAAGGACCTAAATGCTCTGAATGAGATGAAGCCCAAAAACTGGCAGGGCCAGGGGGGCGGTAAATCAGGGCACCTGTAAGGGTGAAATTGGGGGATAGAAGTATCTTAAACAGCCCAGCCTCACAGCCCAGCCTCACAATTAGGAATAACAATATCCTCCCACTTACAAGAGAAGGCTCTTTTAAAAATAATAGCTATTCCTCCACCCTCCTTACCTCTTCTGTTTCTACCCGTGTAAGTGTAACTATCAGGAAGAGCAGCTGCAATATCTGGACCCGAATGGTCCGTCAACCAAGTCTCCGTAAGAAATAGGGCATCAGGTTGAGAGGAGCTCAAAAGATCAAAAACGTATCTATTGTGTTTTGGGAGAGACCTGCAATTTAAACTGACGAAGTTAAATGTATGGGAAGGGGGCTCCTGAATAGGTTTTCGTAAGAAATTGGAAGCAGAAATATCTAATGTTGAGGGAAGCGAAGAGAGGGTCAGCGAACAATCAGGGCACGTCAGAAGGGCTTGCTGTGGACACCGAGGAGTATCATACGAGCATTGGGGTGGCCTAAGGGTCAAGAGTGTATTTTTGGAATAGGTTATCCTTAATGTTGGACATGTCGAGACAGAAGAACTGGCCCATGGCCACGTACAGTCGTGGACGGGCGCAGATGGGCAGGACTCTGGCACGACTCCGGCGCGCCACCATCGCGCCCACTGCGCGCGTCCACTGCGCGTCGGCCAGCACATCGGTTAAGTAGGGAGGCGGCGGTAGGAGGACTAGACCGCACCCCCCGCTTCCGCCGGAAGTGAGTAGGGATAGTAAGACCTCCCTACAGACCACAAGCTCGGCTCAGGGAGGAACGGGGAGTGGTAAATACAGATAATCAGGTGACTGTTAGCAAGCAATTTTTAAAATCATACGGAATTTTTAAAACACACACAGTGCAGGCGACCTGTTTAATGTGCCCCCCTGCTCTCTCACAGCAGCGTTGCACACACAGGAGCCAGTAATGCACAAATGAACAGTTAAAAAGTAAAGAGATCGCAGTCCGAGCACCTATATCGTGCCCCCCGAAAAGTAAAATTACACAGCGCAGTGCGAGCACATAGATCGTGCCCCCCGCAGTCGAATCATCTAGTATTCAATTTACAAAGATACAGCCATGCACATACCCTCGCTAGTAGTGTAGTGTTGACGAGGACGGCCAAGGCCTTACACCTTGAGCTCCCCGTCGCGGCCGTGAGGACTAACCTCCTCACTGAGGTCCTCAAACCGCAGTCAAGCTCCAGTGAGCCTCTGCTGCCGTTCAATGAGGCCTTGTGTTACGTTCTTGTGGGCACTTGGTCCAAGCCCGCCACAGGTCCGCCTGTGGATAGGAACGTGGCCAGACGCTACCACCCGGCCCCAGGCGACCCTTGCTTTTTGTCCCCCCATCCCACCCCGAGAGCCTGGTCATCCAGGCCTCCCATTCCCTGACCGCATTCCCGTCGGCCCCGCCCGACCGGGAATCCAAGAGATAGGAACAGTTCGGGAAGAAGGTGTTCTCGTCCCTAAGCTTAGGGCTGCAGTCTGTCAATACCGCCTGTCTCTTGGGCCGCTACACCCACACTCTGTGGGACGCGGTTGCGGACGTGCTGCCACAATGCCTGGAGGAGGTCCGGGCTAAACTCGCCCAAACCCTTGCGGAGGGCCGAGATGCAGCTCATTATTCCATCCGGTGTGGGCTGGATACCACGGACTCACTGGGCAGGGCAATGGCAATGACGGTGGCGGTTCGACGCCACGCCTGGTTGAGGTCCGCCAACTTCTTGGCCGATGTCCAGGCCACACTGACCTTTGCCCCTGCCTGCAGGGCTGGTCGCTCCACACACCGCGCAGCTCCCTCGCTGAGTGCCGGGACCTCCGACCCCCCCGCTGCTGCCTCGCACAGGCATGTGCCGGGACCGCCACTCTACCGGCTCACCTCCTGCTTTGTTCCCCTGAGCGCCTTAGCGGTACTTTCGCCCGTGTACAGCGTTTGTTGGTATTTCTGTTGACTGTTTTGTATTGACCTGTGCATTTTTTCCCATTGTGCCTCCTGTGCCGTCCTCGTGTCCTCCCCGCCGCTTGTCCCCCTCCCCGCTCCCCGCCGCTGCTCCCCTGCGGCCCCGCCCAGCTTTGCTAGTTTTTGCCGCCCATTGGCCCACCCCTCTCCCGCCTCCCAGCTGCCTCACCCTCGCTCCGCCCCCCACTACGCCATTTATGGCGGAGTCCATGCGTACGCGCAGCGGGCGCGCCGATTGCGCGCCGAAGGTGCGCCAAAGGTAAGCCCGTCTGCGCCCGTCCGTGCCAGGACCGCGTCCAGTGCCAGGACCCCTGGCCGCCGCAGACCCCAGCCCGCCCGCCGGACGTACGACGCCGCCACCCTCAACGCACTCAACGCCGGCCGACTCCCAGGCTGCTACCGAGCCACCCCGAGACGCACCCACGGACCCTTCTGCTGCAACTCCTGCAAGTTCACCTGCATCCGGACCAGCACTACTCCAGCACCAACCAAAACCAAGACGAGCGACAGCAGCAGCCACCTGAAATGCATCCTGCTCAACACCCGCTCCGTCCACAGGCACGCCATCGAGATCTGGAACCTGCTCAACACCACAGCCCCACACGTTGCCTTCTTCACAGAAACCTGGATAAACGCCTCTTCAGCGCCCGCCATCGCCATCCCAGACGGCTACAAGATCATCCGAAGGGACCGCATCAACCACACCGGAGGAGGCATCGTCATCGTCCACAGGAACACCTTCGCATCACGACCAACACCGACGATACCCTCACAACCGCCGAACACCTGCACTTCCAGATCCACACCAACCCCAAGACCACCCTCAGAGGCACCCTCATCTACAGACCCCCGGGACAACGCACACAATTCAGCGAAGACATCGCCGACTTCATCAGCCCGCACGCCCTCTGCTCCGCTGACTACATCCTCCTAGGGGACCTCAACTTCCACCTGGAGAACAACAATGACCGCAACACCACCACCCAGCTGGACAACCTCGCCAACCTGGGACTCAAGCAGCTGGTCACCTCCCCCACCCACTACGCCGGACACACACTCGACCCCGTCTTCTCATCCAGCAAGGACATCGCCTTCAGCCACGCCACCGGACTCCACTGGACGGACCACAGCTGCGTCCACTTCAGCTTCGGAAGGACCACGATCTACCACCACCAGCAACAGGTTGCACGCAGGAGCTGGAACAAGATCACAGCCGACCAGCTCGCGACCTCCCTGAGCATGAACCCCCCCACCAGCACAACAAGCCCAAGCCAGGCGGCCACCAACCTCACGAAGTGGATCAGCGACTGCGCAGACGAGCTCGCCCCCCTGAGGACCCCGCCTAGCAGACCCGGTAGCAAGAAAGCTCCATGGTTCACCGACGAACTCAAGAGCTCCAAGAAGAACTGCTGAGCCCTCGAGAGAACCTGGCGCAGAGACCCAACTCCGGACAACATGGCTGCCCTCAAGCTCGCCACCCGAAAGCACCACCAACTCATCCACGCCACCAAGAAAACCGCATTCAAGGAACGACTGGACAACAACGCACACAACAGCAAGGAACTCTTCAACATCGTCAAAGAGCTCTCCAACCCCAACGCCGGAAACAACGACATCACCCCTTCGCAAGACCTCTGCAACTCCCTCACCTCCTACTTCCACAACAAGATCGCGGACATACACAACAGCTTCAGCACTCAACCGATGCACGCCACGACCGAACCACCGGCCCCCACCACCACCCTCCGCGCCTGGACTCCGATCAGCACCAAAGACACCGTCCGCACGATGAACTCCATCCACTCCGGATCTCCGACCGACCCCTGCCCTCACCACGTCTTCAACAAGGCCGACGCTGTCATCGCACCCTACCTGCGGGACATCATCAACACCTCCTTCAACACCGCTACCTTCCCGGAGAGCTGGAAGCACGCCGAACTCAGCGCCCTACTCAAGAAGCCATCAGCCGACCCCACCGACCTCAAGAACTACCGCCCCATCTCGCTGCTCCCGTTTCCTGCAAAAGTCATCGAGAAGACCATCAAGAAGCAGCTTGCCGCCTTCCTCGAGACGAACGGATCCCTCGACCCCTCGCAGTCTGGCTTCCGGGCCAACCACAGCACCGACACCGCCCTGATCGCAGCCACCGATGACATCCGAGCGCTGCTCGATAACGGAGAAACAGCGGCCCTCATCCTCCTCGACCTCTCCGCGGCCTTCGACACTGTCTGCCACCGTACCCTAGTACAACGCCTCAGCAACGTCGGAGTCCAGGAGAAGGCACTGGAGTGGATCATCTCCTTCCTCGCCGGAAGGACACAGAGAGTCCGCCTCCCTCCGTTCAGATCTGAAGCCACCGAAGTCATCTGCAGCGTTCCTCAAGGCTCCTCGCTCAGCCCAACCCTCTTCAATGTCTACATGAGCCCCCTCGCAGACATCGCACGCCAGCACAACCTCAACATCATCTCCTACGCCGACGACACCCAGCTGATCCTCTCCCTCACCAACGACCCGCCACCGCCAGAGCCAACCTTCACGAAGGGATGAAAGAGGTAGCCGAATGGATGAAGAACAGCTGCCTGAAACTGAACTCGGACAAGACGGAAGTCCTCATCCTGGGATCCTCACCCTTTGCTTGGGACGACTCCTGGTGGCCCCCCGCCCTAGGCAGGGCACCCAAACCAACAGACCACGCACACAACCTTGGCTTCATCCTGGACTCCTCCCTCTCCATGACCAGACAAGTCAACGCCGTCTCCTCGTCGTGCTTCAACATCCTGCGCATGCTACATAAGATCTTCCGGTGGATCCCCACCGAGACCAGGAAGACGGTCACCCAGGCCCTCGTCACCAGCCGTCTGGACTACGGCAACTCCCTCTAGGCCGGAACCACCGCCAAACTCCAGAAGAGACTCCAGCGGATCCAGAACGCCTCAGCACGACTCATCCTGGACATCCCCCGTCGCAGCCACATCTCCGGACACCTGAGAGACCTGCACTGGCTCCCGGTCAACAAGAGAATCACCTTCCGCCTCCTCACCCACGCACACAAAGCCCTACACAACCAAGGCCCAGGATACCTCAACAGCCGCCTCAACTTCTACGCTCCCAAACGCCAGCTTCGATCGACCGGCCACGCCCTCGCCGCCGTCCCCCGCATCCGAAGAGCCACCACAGGGGGACGGTCCTTCTCCTACCTCGCCGCCAAGACATGGAACTCCCTCCCGACTCACCTCCGCCTGACCCAGGACCACCTCGCCTTCAGGAAGCAACTCAGGACCTGGCTGTTCGAGCAGTAGCGGACCCCCCTTCCCCCAGCGCCTTGAGACCCTCTGGGTGAGTAGTGCGCTATTTAAATGCGATGATTGATTGATTGATTGACTTCTGGACATGCTGTTCGATGGCCGTCGCCTCTTCGGTGACAAGGCAGACCATGCGCTGGAACGTTTTAAGGACTCCAGGGCTACGGCCAAGTCCTTGAGCCTTTCGGCCCCACACCAGCAAACGGGTGCCTTTCGCTCCTTTCGTGGCCACGGAAGGGGCGCCCCCACACGTGTTGCCAGCCACGCGCCGCAGAATGTTCAACAGCACGGTGGTGGCCGTGGAAACCGCCGTGGTGGCGGTCGGGGACAACGGCGAGGCCAGTCCACACCTCCCTCCACAGCAACCGCCTCAAAACCTTCCTAGTCCGAGTTTTCAGGCCCATGTGACGCCTGTGGGAGGCAGGGTTCGCCATCACCTCTCCCACTGGCGCACTATCACGTCGGACAGGTGGGTGCTGCAGATCGTCCGAAGGGGCTACTCCCTCCCCTTCGAGGCGACCCCTCCATCCATGCCACCGCAATGCCACCGCGTGTCGGGGGATCACTTGCAACTTCTGCAGTAGGAAGTCACAGCCCTCTTGGCCAAGGGCCGAGAAACAGGAAATCATCAAGATAATGCATCACATGTCGGTGCCCTGTAGCCTTCAAGAACACCCACTCCAGAAATGAGCTAAACATTTTAAAATAGGCACACGAAATTAAACAACCCATCGGCATGCACATATCCATGTAGTATTTCCCCTGAAATGTAAAACCTAGCAAGTGCTGATCCTGGGGATGCACCGGAAGCAACCTAAATGCAGATTCAATATCCGATTTTGCTAACAATGCACCGGGGCCTAAGCGATTCAACATTACCACTGCGACATCGAAAGATGCATACCTCACACTGCAAACGTCTGGATCGATCGCCTCATTGACAGAAGCCACCCTTGGTGCCGACAAATTATGGATGAGCCTGTATTCCCCCGGGTCCTTTTTAGGCACAACCCCTAGTGGGGGACACACAAAATCGGCCGTTGGTGGGTCACTAAAAGGTCCTGCAACCCGCCCCAAGCCAACCTCTTTGGCGATCTTTGTGGCGGCAACCGCCGGGTTGTGCTGGACCCACAGTTGGTTCTTACATGAGGGGGCCCCCCGAAAATCACCCGCCGGGATCCTGAAGCCATACGAGAAGCCATCTCGCAGGATCCCAGCGGACACATGATCAGGGTATTTGTTCAGCCACAGGGTCAAAGCCAGAATATCTACGGGCAAAATTTTTGGACTTCCGCTGCACCGTATCAATCCTGCTTGGTACCCCCTTTTCCTCCTCTTAAACTTATAAAAAATGGACTGACATCACATGTTGGTACAGTCATATTCGTGGTAGAGGCCCATGAATATTGGCAGACAGAGGTATTCTATTCATGGATACACTTTCCAGCAGCAAACGCTACAACAAAAGAATTCCACTATTACAAAATAGAGGAACCTCAGGTAATATACATTCCTTTCGAGGACGTGGAAATCCCACAAAATTACCAAGAGCACCTGCTCTGGTTTAATGGCGCCCTAAAACATAATGATCACATCACCAGGCTCGGTCCACTAGGTAGACCGGGAGCAACGTGGCCGGTTCTAGCCAGGTACACACCACATCCAGACATTGATAAAATGTCAGTTCCTGAACTTTTAGCTCAGCTAAAACTCTTAATTAAAATACATAGACAATTGGTCCAATATGTCATGCGGACTTCAACAGTCCAACCGACAATTAATATTCCACAGCTGACCCCTCACCAGGGGAACACAAACAAAATCACACCACAGAACATACAAACATGTCTTGGTAAAGTACCCATAAAACGGGAACAAATTCCATTCTGGTTAGCACAAAAAATTACTCAAATAGAGGTAGTATTTCCACATACTACTCCTATTGAGAAACTCAGAATTCTGACTATCTGTCTCCCAATGGGAATCGCACCACATGTGGAAGACTGTGACACTTGGGGCACAGTCTTTGCTTCGATCTACACAAAAACACATGGTGTCCCGTCTATGGCGGTAATACCAGATGTATTAAGACGTATTCAAAATGAATATGGTCCAGAACCTGCTTTAACCCTGGGTATGAAATTACTGAAAGACTTCAAGCAGGTCTCTTCTATATTATTAGCCAATATAAAAGGAGAAGCAGCAACTGTGGCGATCCGCCAAAAATTGAAGGAAACAGATATAACAGACCAACCATTTGAACTTGCCAGAATCATAGAAAAATCCTATGAAGAGCTAGGAAGAGATAGTTTTGGTGGGAAACCGGTAAAACCCCAACTAACTGAAAATCCTGAAAAAACATTTATTAAAAATAATTTAAAAACTCCAAAAAGGAGTTGGGATGGTAATAAGCAATCCACTCCCAGGGAAAAACATTTCCAGTCCAGAGGAAGGTCTCCTCAGCGTAGAGTGAGATCTCCAGGCCGAGGAGACAAGTCTCCCCAAATGGAGACCTCTGAAAAAAGATATAACCTCAGAAATAGGGATAAAATAAGAAAACCAGACAGATATCAAGCTGTTGATACACGTCCCTCTCGATCCTTCTCACTCAATCTTTCTCGATCTTCCTCACAGAAATCAGAAAGAAGAGGACGGTCAGAACACAGAGAAGAGCACGTCAAGTCCAAAGACAAGGAACCTGCTCATCAAAGTAAAAAATTACAATTTCCAAGAAAGAAGGTAGCAAGTATTAAAATTAAACATGCCGAGGATACTGAGGACACAGCTGAAAAACGGAGAGTGGGCCCAGACAATGCTAGACGGTGTAGC
The DNA here is from genome assembly GCF_964263255.1 of Lissotriton vulgaris. NCBI lineage: Eukaryota > Metazoa > Chordata > Amphibia > Caudata > Salamandridae > Lissotriton > Lissotriton vulgaris. Next base: position 821,091,679 of record NC_141685.1, on the reverse strand, counting down.
AGAAGTGACCATAGCTCGCAAGATCCTGATGAATCTTCTGGAGACAGTGGACACGAATGAGTACATTCAGGTGAAAACTGCAGACACACAAGTTAGTGTGCCCCATAAACTATATGAAATAACATTACGTATAGAGGGAGATAAAACTAGGAAAATAAAAGGTCTCTTTTGGGATAATCTTTCAAAAGGCTATGACATCCTGTTAGCTGAGAAAGACTGGCCACCAGAGTTTGTCAGGGAGTGCCCTCATGGTGAAGAAATGATTATGCCTGCCTTCTCGAATCATATCCCAATTCATAAAAAATACACATTGGCAAGAAAATGGGCAGTGGCCCAAGCTCCTGCTTTATACAAAAATCATGTAGGATGGGATGAGGATTCACCTCACCACAAAATACAGTTAAAAAAATCAGCCCACTGGACAAAGGCAGTACCCAGTTAAACAAGAAGCTAAAAAGCAAGTCAGGGAGATCTTAGATCAACTTGAATATCAAGGGGTCATCGAAACATGCACCTCTCAAATGAACAATCCTTTGTTTGCTGGGTCCAAGCCAGACGATTCATATCGTCTAGTTTTGGACTACAGACACCTTAACTCCTGTTGTAAAACATTTGCAGTACAAAACTCACATAGTGCAGCACTAATGAATAACATTGTGCGCAAAAAATATAAAACGACATTAGACATCTCTAATGGATTCTTTTGTCAAAACATTGCACCTGAAAGCAGGTATTTGACCGCTTTCTCAATAATGGGGTCACAAAAACACTTCTGTCGACTCCCACAGGGATTCAAGAATAGCCCAGGATTATTCTCAGCAAGGGTAACAGAGTTACTACAAATATACGACGATGAGGCATTATCCTATGTCGATGACATCTATCTCACAGATGATGACCTGGAGACTCACTTGAAAAGGGTGAACTTCAGAGGGTTACAAATTCAACTTTAAAAAGTCACGAATTGCCCATATTACTGTCCTATTTTTAGGATATGAATTATCAAGTGAAGGCAAAAGCCTGGCAGACAATTTCTTAGAGAAATGTGCTGTACTCCAAGCACCAAAAACGCTGAAGAATTTACAATCAATATTAGGTTTCCTGAATTTCGTAAGAACATACATTCTAAATTATGCCGAGAGGGTTTAACCTCTCTATGAATTAATAAGACTAGATTTCAAACAAACGAATTGGACTCAGAAACACACAGAAATTTTGAGATCCCTACAAACAGACATGTTAACTAAAACAAAATTGCAAACACGTGAAAACACACACAATCTTGTAATCCGAGTCATCCCAGGAAGATGCGGATTCACATACCTGACCTCTAATGAGGGAGAAACGGTACCTATAGCTTACAAATCTCATTTGTACACTGAAGTTGAAATGACATCCAGTTCTACAGAAAAGATTCTGTTAGCGGTTCAAACTGCTGTAGCAAAAGAAAGAGCCCAAGCCCAAGCCAGAAGGATAACTGTTTTTACAGCAGAATCAGCCCTTGAGGCATTAACGTGCACACGCAACTTAAATGCTGTGGCATTAGATCCAGAATGGATACAATGGGAAAATTCTCTTGCTGCAGAAGACGTGAAATACTATTTTGACCCGAAACTGAAGAAACTAGAGGATCTAGAGTACAAACAAGGATATCCTCTGCCAATCGAAATTCTGCCTCTAGAAAAGTACACTTGCGTAATCTACATGGACAGATTTACACAACACTACAATGTAGTGGAAAAATCGTACAAAGCAGCGTGCGCGATTGTTAAAGGTCGCTGGCGCTCTGGTAAATTCAGACCGATGATTACCAAAACTGAATCAATCAGAAACTGTTCAGCTGAACAGCTGAAATAAGATCTTTAAAGATGGCGCTTGAAAATGCTGATCGTGAATTCCCGACACTAATAGTGTGCGATTCGCATTTCTGCGTCAAGTCTTACAACAGTGACATGCAGACATGGAGTAAAAACGGTTACAAAGATGACACAGGTGTCCCAATAAAGCATAAATCGCTTTGGGAACAAGTAGTTCTTTTAAAGAAAGAACTACAGAGGACTCACGTGATACACGCACTGAGTCATCAACGTGATAGCGTTCACGTTGCAGGGAATTCATTGGCTAACACAGCCACAGCGGAAGCGGTTCAACCGGCTTCCGTAGCCACTGAAAAGCGTTCAAAAAAACATATAGATGGAGAAACCATGCTGGCAGTAAAAGCCTCATTAAAAGGAAATTATGCAGCATTACCTCTCAACTATCCACTCAGTAATACACACATAATTGATGCCATCTCCGTTCCGTTTGCTCAAATCCCTGGAGTGGGGGATAGCGTAATTCCAAACACGAACCGGAGAGTTTTCTTAATTGAAAGCGCACATATGGGACTGGGTCCGAGGCACAAACAGATCTTAAAATCCTTAATAGAATTACAATCAGAGTACTGGTGGCCGGGAATGAGCGTGCAAATTTACAAATTTGCAATGGATTGTCCAGACTGCAACCGAGATTGCAGCTGTGAACCGGACCAGGATACTGCCCCGACATCTTTGTTAGAAAGCTTCAGGCATTCTACTATACAAAAATCCAACCAGAGAAATGCGTCTCAATAATTATTAAGACAAATTAACTTGATTATGTAGACCAGCAGCATTCGGCTGACGCCAGAACTGTTATAAAAGATTTGCGAGTCTTTATCGGCACATACGCAATTGGCATGCTACATTCTGATCAGGGTCCTGCGTTTAGCTCTCGAGCTTACAAAGAGGCCATGAACAGCATGGGAATCGCATTGTGGTACCCTTCTCCCTTCCATCCTGAGGGAAATGCGGTTGTGGAAAGAAAAAACTGGGACATAAAGCAATCTATAACGGCTAGGGCATTAGGTTCGGGTGATGGGTGAGACAAACATTTGACAAGTGTCCAACGTAGTCTTAATAATCTGCCAAGAAATTCTCTAAAAGGTCTCACTCCATACGAACTATTGTTCGGGACTAGAATGCTTATTCAGGATCTTGATAGTCATACTTCAGTGGTAGATGACAAATCCTTTGATAACAAAGATCGTTTGGCTGTTTTACAGGATTTAAATGAAACAAGAAAAAACCTGAGGAACATAAAGTTGAATCTACAGCCGACAGCCACTGAAGAAAAACCACCTGTCCCAGCAAGACCTGTCTGGATTCCAAAGATTGGGGATCTGGTCAGAGAAAAGATAGCGGTAAAGAAGGAATTTGAGCCTTCTTACAGAAAAGCAGTACCTGTCTTAGCTATCAGCGGAACAAGATCAGTTGTACCACCGCCCCTTGCTGGTAAAAAGGAGAACCGAGTTGTATCCATTGACCTGATAAAACCACAATCATGTGGCCAACCTGGGACTCAAGCAGCTGGTCACCTCCCCCACCCACTACGCCGGACACACACTCGACCCCGTCTTCTCATCCAGCAAGGACATCGCCTTCAGCCACGCCACCGGACTCCACTGGACGGACCACAGCTGCGTCCACTTCAGCTTCGGAAGGACCGCGATCTACCACCACCAGCAACAGGTTGCACGCAGGAGCTGGAACAAGATCACAGCCGACCAGCTCGCGACCTCCCTGAGCATGAACCCCCCCACCAGCACAACGAGCCCAAGCCAGGCGGCCACCAACCTCACGAAGTGGATCAGCGACTGCGCAGATGAGGTCGCCCCCCTGAGGACCCCGCCTAGCAGACCCGGTAGCAAGAAAGCTCCATGGTTCACCGACGAACTCAAGAGCTCCAGGAAGGACTGCCGAGCCCTCGAGAGAACCTGGCGCAGAGACCCAACTCCGGACAACATGGCTGCCCTCAAGCTCGCCACCCGAAAGCACCACCAACTCATCCACGCCACCAAGAAAACCGCATTCAAGGAACGACTGGACAACAACACACACAACAGCAAGGAACTCTTCAACATCGTCAAAGAGCTCTCCAACCCCAACGCCGGAAACAACGACATCACCCCTTCGCAAGACCTCTGCAACTCCCTCGCCTCCTACTTCCGCAACAAGATCGCGGACATACACAACAGCTTCAGCACTCAACCGACGCACGCCACGACCGAACCACCACCCCCCACCACCACCCTCCGCGCCTGGACTCCGATCAGCACCGAAGACACCGTCCGCACGATGAACTCCATCCACTCCGGATCTCCGACCGACCCCTGCCCTCACCACGTCTTCAACAAGGCCGACGCTGTCATCGCACCCCACCTGCGGGACGTCATCAACACCTCCTTCGACACCGCTACCTTCCCGGAGAGCTGGAAGCACGCCGAACTCAGCGCCCTACTCAAGAAGCCATCAGCCGACCCCACCGACCTCAATAACTACCGCCCCATCTCGCTGCTCCCGTTTCCTGCAAAAGTCATCGAGAAGACCGTCAACAAGCAGCTTGCCGCCTTCCTCGAGGCGAACGGATCCCTCGACCCCTCGCAGTCTGGCTTCTGGGCCAACCACAGCACCGACACCGCCCTGATCGCAGCCACCGATGACATCCGAGCGCTGCTCGACAACGGAGAACAGCGGCCCTCATCCTCCTCGACCTCTCCGCGGCCTTCGACACTGTCTGCCACCGTACCCTAGTACAACGCTTCAGCAACGTCGGAGTCCAGGAGAAGGCACTGGAGTGGATCATCTCCTTCCTCGCCGGAAGGACACAGAGAGTCCGCCTCCCTCCGTTCAGATCTGAAGCCACCGAAGTCATCTGCAGCGTTCCTCAAGGCTCCTCGCTCAGCCCAACCCTCTTCAATGTCTACATGAGCCCCCTCGCAGACATCGCACGCCAGCACAACCTCAACATCATCTCCTACGCCGACGACACCCAGCTGATCCTCTCCCTCACCAACGACCTGCCACCGCCAGAGCCAACCTTCACGAAGGGATGAAAGAGGTAGCCGAATGGATGAAGAACAGCCGCCTGAAACTGAACTCGGACAAGACGGAAGTCCTCATCCTGGGATCCTCACCCTTTGCTTGGGACGACTCCTGGTGGCCCCCCGCCCTAGGCAGGGCACCCAAACCAACAGACCACGCACACAACCTTGGCTTCATCCTGGACTCCTCCCTCTCCATGACCAGACAAGTCAACGCCGTCTCCTCGTCGTGCTTCAACATCCTGCGCATGCTACGTAAGATCTTCCGGTGGATCCCCACCGAGACCAGGAAGACGGTCACCCAGGCCCTCGTCACCAGCCGTCTGGACTACGGCAACTCCCTCTAGGCCGGAACCACCGCCAAACTCCAGAAGAGACTCCAGCGGATCCAGAACGCCTCAGCACGACTCATCCTGGACATCCCCCGTCGCAGCCACATCTCCGAACACCTGAGAGACCTGCACTGGCTCCCGGTCAACAAGAGAATCACCTTCCGCCTCCTCACCCACGCACACAAAGCCCTACACAACCAAGGCCCAGGATACCTCAACAGCCGCCTCAACTTCTACGCTCCCAAACGCCAGCTTCGATCGACCGGCCACGCCCTCGCCGCCGTCCCACGCATCCGAAGAGCCACCACAGGGGGACGGTCCTTCTCCTACCTCGCCGCCAAGACATGGAACTCCCTCCCGACCCACCTCCGCCTGACCCAGGACCACCTCGCCTTCAGGAAGCAATTCAGGACCTGGCTGTTCGAGCAGTAGCGGACCCCCCTTCCCCCAGCGCCTTGAGACCCTCTGGGTGAGTAGTGCGCTAAATAAATGCGATGATTGATTGATTGATTGACTTCTGGACATGCTGTTCGATGGCCGTCGCCTCTTCGGTGACAAGGCAGACCATGCGCTGGAACGTTTTAAGGACTCCAGGGCTACGGCCAAGTCCTTGGGCCTTTCGGCCCCACACCAGCAAACGAGTGCCTTTCGCTCCTTTCGTGGCCACGGAAGGGGCGCCCCCACACGTGTTGCCAGCCATGCGCTGCAGAATGTTCAACAGCACGGTGGTGGCCGTGGAAACCGCCGTGGTGGCGGTCGGGGACAACGGCGAGGCCAGTCCACACCTCCCTCCACAGCAACCGCCTCAAAACCTTCCTAGTCCGAGTTTTCAGGCCCATGTGACGCCTGTGGGAGGCAGGGTTTGCCATCACCTCTCCCACTGGCGCACTATCACGTCGGACAGGTGGGTGCTGCAGATCGTCCGAAGGGGCTACTCCCTCCCTTTCGAGGCGACCCCTCCATCCATGCCACCGCAATGCCACCGCGTGTCGGGGGATCACTTGCAACTTCTACAGTAGGAAGTCACAGCCCTCTTGGCCAAGGGCCGAGAAACAGGAAATCATCAAGATAATGCATCACATGTCGGTGCCCTGTAGCCTTCAAGAACACCCACTCCAGAAATGAGCTAAACATTTTAAAATAGGCACATGAAATTAAACAACCCATCGGCATGCACATATCCATGTAGTATTTCCCCTGAAATGTAAAACCTAGCAAGTGCTGATCCTGGGGATGCACCGGAAGCAACCTAAATGCAGATTCAATATCCGATTTTGCTAACAATGCACCGGGGCCTAAGCGATTCAACATTACCACTGCGTCATCGAAAGATGCATACCTCACACTGCAAACGTCTGGATCGATCGCCTCATTGACGGAAGCCACCCTTGGTGCCGACAAATTATGGATGAGCCTGTATTCCCCCGGGTCCTTTTTAGGTACAACCCCTAGTGGGGAACACACAAAATCGCCCGTTGGTGGGTCACTAAAAGGTCCTGCAACCCGCCCCAAGCCAACCTCTTTGGCGATCTTTGTGGCGGCAACCGCCGGGTTGTGCTGAACCGACAGTTGGTTCTTACATGAGGGGGCCCCCCGAAAATCACCCGCCGGGATCCTGAAGCCATACGAGAAGCCATCTCGCAGGATCCCAGCGGACACATGATCAGGGTATTTGTTCAGCCGCGGGGTCAAAGCCAGAATATCTACGGGCAACATTTTTGGACTTCCGCTGCACCGTATCAATCCTGCTTGGTACCCCCTTTTCCTCCTCTTAAACTTATAAAAAATGGACTGACATCACATGGTGGTGCAGTCATATTCGTGGTAGAGGCCCATTAATATTGGCAGACAGAGGTATTCTATTCATGGATACACTTTCCAGCAGCAAACGCTACAACAAAAGAATTCCACTATTACAAAATAGAGGAACCTCAGGTAATATACATTCCTTTCGAGGACGTGGAAATCCCACAAAATTACCAAGAGCACCTGCTCTGGTTTAATGGCGCCCTAAAACATAATGATCACATCACCAGGCTCGGTCCACTAGGTAGACCGGGAGCAACGTGGCCGGTTCTAGCCAGGTACACACCACATCCAGACATTGATAAAATGTCAGTTCCTGAACTTTTAGCTCAGCTAAAACTCTTAATTAAAATACATAGACAATTGGTCCAATATGTCATGCGGACTTCAACAGTCCAACCGACAATTAATATTCCACAGCTGGGTGTGTTACCGCTACAACGCATCTTTTACAACGCGTTCCGTTACAACGCGATTTTTACATCGCAAATACCATTACAATGCATGCCATTACAACGCATGGCATTACATAGCAGATGCTATTACAACGCATGGCATTACATCGTAAGTATTGGTAAGTATTTAATTTCTTTTTTTTTTATTTAATATTTTATAATTGATTTAATTATTATTAATTATTTAAAATTATTTATTTCGTTTTTAAATATTATAAATTAAATATATTAATTTAAGTATTTTTTAAAATAACTATGAGTATAGGAGTATATGTTTTGGGGTACTGATGTATATGTTTTGGGGTGTTTGGGTATTTTTAGGTTTTAGGGCAGTGTTTGGGTTTTGGGGTACAGGGGTGTTTTTAGGTTTTAGGGCAGGGTTTGGGTTTTGGGGTACAGGGGTGTTTTTAGGTTTTAGGGCAGGGTTTGGGTTTTGGGGTACAGGGGTGTTTTTAGGTTTTAGGGCTGGGTTTGGGTTTTGGGGTACAGGGGTGTTTTTAGGTTTTAGGGCAGGGTTTGGGTTTTGGGGTACAGGGGTGTTTTTAGGTTTTAGGGCAGGGTTTGGGTTTTGGGGTACAGGGGTGTTTTTAGGTTTTAGGGCAGGGTTTGGGTTTTGGGGTACAGGGGTGTTTTTAGGTTTTAGGGCAGGGTTTGGGTTTTGGGGTACAGGGGTGTTTTTAGGTTTTAGGGCAGGGTTTGGGTTTTGGGGTACAGGGGTGTTTTTAGGTTTTAGGGCAGGGTTTGGGTTTTGGGGTACAGGGGTGTTTTTAGGTTTTAGGGCAGGGTTTGGGTTTTGGGGTACAGGGGTGTTTTTAGGTTTTAGGGCAGTGTTTGGGTTTTGGGGTACAGGGGTGTTTTTAGGTTTTAGGGCAGTGTTTGGGTTTTGGGGTACAGGGGTGTTTTTAGGTTTTAGGGCAGGGTTTGGGTTTTGGGGTACAGGGGTGTTTTTAGGTTTTAGGGCTGGGTTTGTTTTTTGGAGTACAGGGGTATTACGACTTTATATAAATTAAATTAATTAAAATAATTTTATTTAATTTAATTAAAATAATAACTATATTTACAATTATTAATTTAATTGTATTAATAAACGATTATAATTAAATTATATTATTTAAAAATGTTTAATTAATTTAATTCTTTTAATTTTATTAAATATAATTATATTATGTATTATTTATAACTTAATTAAATTATAATTATATTTATTGTTATTAATTACATTATAATATTTTCTATTTATAAATTTTTTATATATCATTAATTATATTATTTTAAATATATTACATTAATATCAATTTTAATATTAATTAAATTACTATAATTAAATTAATTACTGTTTTAAAAATGTTATATTATTTTTATTATTTTAAATTAATTTAATTAACTTTATTACATTTTTTTTAAAAAAGATATACTTACATATACTTACGATGTAATGCCATGCGTTGTAAAAGTATCTGCTATGTAATGCCATGCGTTGTAATGGCATGCATTGTAATGGTATTTGCGATGTAAAAAACGCGTTGTAACGGAACGCGTTGTAATACATCGCGTTGTACTGACACCAATCCCACAGCTGACCCCTCACCAGGGGAACACAAACAAAATCACACCACAGAACATACAAACATGTCTTGGTAAAGTACCCATAAAACGGGAACAAATTCCATTCTGGTTAGCACAAAAAATTACTCAAATAGAGGTAGTATTTCCAGATACTACTCCTATTGAGAAACTCAAAATTCTGACTATCTGTCTCCCAATGGGAATCGCACCACATGTGGAAGACTGTGACACTTGGGGCACAGTCTTTGCTTCGATCTACACAAAAACACATGGTGTCCCGTCTATGGCGGTCATACCAGATGTATTAAGACGGATTCAAAATGAATATGGTCCAGAACCTGCTTTAACCCTGGGTATGAAATTACTGAAAGACTTCAAGCAGGTCTCTTCTATATTATTAGCCAATATAAAAGGAGAAGCAGCAACTGTGGCGATCCGCCAAAAATTGAAGGAAACAGATATAACAGACCAACCATTTGAACTTGCCAGAATCATAGAAAAATCCTATGAAGAGCTAGGAAGAGATAGTTTTGGTGGGAAACCGGTAAAACCCCAACTAACTGAAAATCCTGAAAAAACATTTATTAAAAATAATTTAAAAACTCCAAAAAAGAGTTGGGATGGTAATAAGCAATCCACTCCCAGGGAAAAACATTTCCAGTCCAGAGGAAGGTCTCCTCAGCGTAGAGTGAGATCTCCAGGCCGAGGAGACAAGTCTCCCCAAATGGAGACCTCTGAAAAAAGATATAACCTCAGAGATAGGGATAAAATAAGAAAACCAGACAGATATCAAGCTGTTGATACACGTCCCTCTCGATCCTTCTCACTCAATCTTTCTCGATCTTCCTCACAGAAATCAGAAAGAAGAGGACGGTCAGAACACAGAGAAGAGCACGTCAAGTCCAAAGACAAGGAACCTGCTCATCAAAGTAAAAAATTACAATTTCCAAGAAAGAAGGTAGCAAGTATTAAAATTAAACATGCCGAGGATACTGAGGACACAGCTGAAAAACGGAGAGTGGGCCCAGACAATGCTAGACGGTGCAGCAGAAGTGACCATAGCTCGCAAGATCCTGATGAATCTTCTGGAGACAGTGGACACGAATGAGTACATTCAGGTGAAAACTGCAGACACACAAGTTAGTGTGCCCCATAAACTATATGAAATAACATTACGTATAGAGGGAGATAAAACTAGGAAAATAAAAGGTCTCTTTTGGGATAATCTTTCAAAAGGCTATGACATCCTGTTAGCTGAGAAAGACTGGCCACCAGAGTTTGTCAGGGAGTGCCCTCATGGTGAAGAAATGATTACGCCTGCCTTCTCGAATCATATCCCAATTCATAAAAAATACACATTGGCAAGAAAATGGGCAGTGGCCCAAGCTCCTGCTTTATACAAAAATCATGTAGGATGGGATGAGGATTCACCTCACCACAAAATACAGTTAAAAAAATCAGCCCACTGGACAAAGGCAGTACCCAGTTAAACAAGAAGCTAAAAAGCAAGTCAGGGAGATCTTAGATCAACTTGAATATCAAGGGGTGATCGAAACATGCACCTCTCAAATGAACAATCCTTTGTTCGCTGGGTCCAAGCCAGACGATTCATAACGTCTAGTTTTGGACTACAGACACCTTAACTCCTGTTGTAAAACATTTGCAGTACAAAACTCACATAGTGCAGCACTAATGAATAACATTGTGCGCAAAAAATATAAAACGACATTAGACATCTCAAATGGATTCTTTTGTCAAAACATTGCACCTGAAAGCAGGTATTTGACCGCTTTCTCAATAATGGGGTCACAAAAACACTTCTGTCGACTCCCACAGGGATTCAAGAATAGCCCAGGATTATTCTCAGCAAGGGTAACAGAGTTACTACAAATATACGACGATGAGGCATTATCCTATGTCGATGACATCTATCTCACAGATGATGACCTGGAGACTCACTTGAAAAGGGTGAACTTCAGAGGGTTACAAATTCAACTTTAAAAAGTCACGAATTGCCCATATTACTGTCCTATTTTTAGGATATGAATTATCAAGTGAAGGCAAACGCCTGGCAGACAATTTCTTAGAGAAATGTGCTGTACTCCAAGCACCAAAAACGCTGAAGAATTTACAATCAATATTAGGTTTCCTGAATTTCGTAAGAACATACATTCTAAATTATGCCGAGAGGGTTAAACCTCTCTATGAATTAATAAGACTAGATTTCAAACAAACGAATTGGACTCAGAAACACACAGAAATTTTGAGATCCCTACAAACAGACATGTTAACTAAAACAAAATTGCAAACACGTGAAAACACACACAATCTTGTAATCCGAGTCATCCCAGGAAGATGCGGATTCACATACCTGACCTCTAATGAGGGAGAAACGGTACCTATAGCTTACAAATCTCATTTGTACACTGAAGTTGAAATGACATCCAGTTCTACAGAAAAGATTCTGTTAGCGGTTCAAACTGCTGTAGCAAAAGAAAGAGCCCAAGCCCAAGCCAGAAGGATAACTGTTTTTACAGCAGAATCAGCCCTTGAGGCATTAACGTGCACACGCAACTTAAATGCTGTGGCATTAGATCCAGAATGGATACAATGGGAAAATTCTCTTGCTGCAGAAGACGTGAAATACTATTTTGACCCGAAACTGAAGAAACTAGAGGATCTAGAGTACAAACAAGGATATCCTCTGCCAATCGAAATTCTGCCTCTAGAAAAGTACACTTGCGTAATCTACATGGACAGATTTACACAACACTACAATGTAGTGGAAAAATCGTACAAAGCAGCGTGCGCGATTGTTAAAGGTCGCTGGCGCTCTGGTAAATTCAGACCGATTATTACCAAAACTGAATCAATCAGAAACTGTTCAGCTGAACAGCTGAAATAAGATCTTTAAAGATGGCGCTTGAAAATGCTGATCGTGAATTCCCGACACTAATAGTGTGCGATTCGCATTTCTGCGTCAAGTTTTACAATAATGACATGCAGACATGGAGTAAAAACGGTTACAAAGATGACACAGGTGTCCCAATAAAGCATAAATCGCTTTGGGAACAAGTAGTTCTTTTAAAGAAAGAACTACAGAGGACTCACGTGATACATGCACTGAGTCATCAACGTGATAGCGTTCACGTTGCAGGGAATTCATTGGCTAACACAGCCACAGCGGAAGCGGTTCAACCGGCTTCCGTAGCCACTGAAAAGCGTTCAAAAAAACATATAGATGGAGAAACCATGCTGGCAGTAAAAGCCTCATTAAAAGGAAATTATGCAGCATTACCTCTCAACTATCCACTCAGTAATACAAACATAATTGATGCCATCTCCGTTCCGTTTGCTCAAATCCCTGGAGTGGGGGATAGAGTAATTCCAAACACGAACCGGAGAGTTTTCTTAATTGAAAGCGCACATATGAGACTGGGTCCGAGGCACCAACAGATCTTAAAATCCTTAATAGAATTACAATCAGAGTACTGGTGGCCGGGAATGAGCGTGCAAATTTACAAATTTGCAATGGATTGTCCAGACTGCAACCGAGATTGCAGCTGTGAACCGGACCAGGATACTGCCCGACATCTTTGTTAGAAAGCTTCAGGCATTCTACTATACAAAAATCCAACCAGAGAAATGTGTCTCAATAATTATTAAGACAAATTAACTTGATTATGTAGACCAGCAGCATTCGGCTGAAGCCAGAACTGTTATAAAAGATTTGCGAGTCTTTATCGGCACATACGCAATTGGCATGCTACATTCTGATCAGGGTCCTGCGTTTAGCTCTCGAGCTTACAAAGAGGCCATGAACAGCATGGGAATCGCATTGTGGTACCCTTCTCCCTTCCATCCTGAGGGAAATGCGGTTGTGGAAAGAAAAACTGGGACATAAAGCAATCTATAACGGCTAGGGCATTAGGTTCGGGTGATGGGTGAGTCAAACATTTAACAAGTGTCCAACGTAGTCTTAATAATCTGCCAAGAAATTCTCTAAAAGGTCTCACTCCATACGAACTATTGTTCGGGACTAGAATGCTTATTCAGGATCTTGATAGTCATACTTCAGTGGTAGATGACAAATCCTTTGATAACAAAGATCGTTTGGCTGTTTTACAGGATTTAAATGAAACAAGAAAAAACCTGAGGAACATAAAGTTGAATCTACAGCCGACAGCCACTGAAGAAAAACCACCTGTCCCAGCAAGACCTGTCTGGATTCCAAAGATTGGGGATCTGGTCAGAGAAAAGATAGCGGTAAAGAAGGAATTTGGGCCTTCTTACAGAAAAGCAGTACCTCTCTTAGCTATCAGCGGAACAAGATCAGTTGTACCACCGCCCCTTGCTGGTAAAAAGGAGAACCGAGTTGTATCCATTGACCTGATAAAACCACAATCATGTGGCCAACCTGGGACTCAAGCAGCTGGTCACCTCCCCCACCCACTACGCCGGACACACACTCGACCCCGTCTTCTCATCCAGCAAGGACATCGCCTTCAGCCACGCCACCGGACTCCACTGGACGGACCACAGCTGCGTCCACTTCAGCTTCGGAAGGACCACGATCTACCACCACCAGCAACAGGTTGCACGCAGGAGCTGGAACAAGATCACAGCCGACCAGCTCGCGACCTCCCTGAGCATGAACCCCCCCACCAGCACAACGAGCCCAAGCCAGGCGGCCACCAACCTCACGAAGTGGATCAGCGACTGCGCAGATGAGCTCGCCCCCCTGAGGACCCCGCCTAGCAGACCCGGTAGCAAGAAAGCTCCATGGTTCACCAACGAACTCAAGAGCTCCAAGAAGAACTGCCGAGCCCTCGAGAGAACCTGGCGCAGAGACCCAACTCCGGACAACATGGCTGCCCTCAAGCTCGCCACCCGAAAGCACCACCAACTCATCCACGCCACCAAGAAAACCGCATTCAAGGAACGACTGGACAACAACGCACACAACAGCAAGGAACTCTTCAACATCGTCAAAGAGCTCTCCAACCCCAACGCCGGAAACAACGACATCACCCCTTCGCAAGACCTCTGCAACTCCCTCGCCTCCTACTTCCACAGCAAGATCGCGGACATACACAACAGCTTCAGCACTCAACCGACGCACGCCATGACCGAACCACCACCCCCCACCACCACCCTCCGCGCCTGGACTCCGATCAGCACCGAAGACACCGTCCGCACGATGAACTCCATCCACTCCGGATCTCCGACCGACCCCTGCCCTCACCACGTCTTCAACAAGGCCGACGCTGTCATCGCACCCCACCTGCGGGACATCATCAACACCTCCTTCGACACCGCTACCTTCCCGGAGAGCTGGAAGCACGCCGAACTCAGCGCCCTACTCAAGAAGCCATCAGCCGACCCCACCGACCTCAAGAACTACCGCCCCATCTCGCTGCTCCCGTTTCCTGCAAAAGTCATCGAGAAGACCGTCAACAAGCAGCTTGCCGCCTTCCTCGAGACGAACGGATCCCTCGACCCCTCGCAGTCTGGCTTCTGGGCCAACCACAGCACCGACACCGCCCTGATCGCAGCCACCGATGACATCCGAGCGCTGCTCGACAACGGAGAACAGCGGCCCTCATCCTCCTCGACCTCTCCGCGGCCTTCGACACTGTCTGCCACCGTACCCTAGTACAACGCTTCAGCAACGTCGGAGTCCAGGAGAAGGCACTGGAGTGGATCATCTCCTTCCTCGCCGGAAGGACACAGAGAGTCCGCCTCCCTCCGTTCAGATCTGAAGCCACCGAAGTCATCTGCAGCGTTCCTCAAGGCTCCTCGCTCAGCCCAACCCTCTTCAATGTCTACATGAGCCCCCTCGCAGACATCGCACGCCAGCACAACCTCAACATCATCTCCTACGCCGACGACACCCAGCTGATCCTCTCCCTCACCAACGACCCGCCACCGCCAGAGCCAACCTTCACGAAGGGATGAAAGAGGTAGCCGAATGGATGAAGAACAGCCGCCTGAAACTGAACTCGGACAAGACAGAAGTCCTCATCCTGGGAACCTCACCCTTTGCTTGGGACGACTCCTGGTGGCCCCCCGCCCTAGGCAGGGCACCCAAACCAACAGACCACGCACACAACCTTGGCTTCATCCTGGACTCCTCCCTCTCCATGACCAGACAAGTCAACGCCGTCTCCTCGTCGTGCTTCAACATCCTGCGCATGCTACGTAAGATCTTCCGGTGGATCCCCACCGAGACCAGGAAGACGGTCACCCAGGCCCTCGTCACCAGCCGTCTGTACTACGGCAACTCCCTCTAGGCCGGAACCACCGCCAAACTCCAGAAGAGACTCCAGCGGATCCAGAACGCCTCAGCACGACTCATCCTGGACATCCCCCGTCGCAGCCACATCTCCGGACACCTGAGAGACCTGCACTGGCTCCCGGTCAACAAGAGAATCACCTTCCGCCTCCTCACCCACGCACACAAAGCCTTACACAACCAAGGCCCAGGATACCTCAACAGCCGCCTCAACTTCTACGCTCCCAAACGCCAGCTTCGATCGACCGGCCACGCCCTCGCCATCGTCCCCCGTATCCGAAGAGCCACCACAGGGGGACGGTCCTTCTCCTACCTCGCCGCCAAGACATGGAACTCCCTCCCGACCCACCTCCGCCTGACCCAGGACCACCTCGCCTTCAGGAAGCAACTCAGGACCTGGCTGTTCGAGCAGTAGCGGACCCCCCTTCCCCCAGTGCCTTGAGACCCTCTGGGTGAGTAGTGCGCTATATAAATGCGATGATTGATTGATTGATTGACTTCTGGACATGCTGTTCGATGGCCGTCGCCTCTTCGGCGACAAGGCAGACCATGCGCTGGAACGTTTTAAGGACTCCAGGGCTACGGCCAAGTCCTTGGGCCTTTCGGCCCCACACCAGCAAACGGGTGCCTTTCGCTCCTTTCATGGCCACGGAAGGGGCGCCCCCACACGTGTTGCCAGCCACGCGCCCCAGAATGTTCAACAGCACGGTGGTGGCCGTGGAAACCGCCGTGGTGGCGGTCGGGGACAACGACAAGGCCAGTCCACACCTCCCTCCACAGCAACCGCCTCAAAACCTTCCTAGTCCGAGTTTTCAGGCCCATGTGACGCCTGTGGGAGGCAGGGTTCGCCATCACCTCTCCCACTGGCGCACTATCACGTCGGACAGGTGGGTGCTGCAGATCGTCCGAAGGGGCTACTCCCTCCCCTTCGAGGCGTCCCCTCCATCCATGCCACCGCAATGCCACCGCGTGTCGGGGGATCACTTGCAACTTCTGCAGTAGGAAGTCACAGCCCTCTTGGCCAAGGGCCGAGAAACAGGAAATCATCAAGATAATGCATCACATGTCGGTGCCCTGTAGCCTTCAAGAACACCCACTCCAGAAATGAGCTAAACATTTTAAAATAGGCACACGAAATTAAACAACCCATCGGCATGCACATATCCATGTAGTATTTCCCCTGAAATGTAAAACCTAGCAAGTGCTGATCCTGGGGATGCACCGTCAGCAACCTAAATGCAGATTCAATATCCGATTTTGCTAACAATGCACCGGGGCCTAAGCGATTCAACATTACCACTGCGTCATCGAAAGATGCATACCTCACACTGCAAACGTCTGGATCGATCGCCTCATTGACGGAAGCCCCCCTTGGTGCCGACAAATTATGGATGAGCCTGTATTCCCCCGGGTCCTTTTTAGGCACAACCCCTAGTGGGGAACACACAAAATCGGCCGTTGGTGGGTCACTAAAAGGTCCTGCAACCCGCCCCAAGCCAACCTCTTTGGCGATCTTTGTGGCGGCAACCGCCGGGTTGTGCTGAACCGACAGTTGGTTCTTACATGAGGGGGCCCCCCGAAAATCACCCGCCGGGATCCTGAAGCCATACGAGAAGCCATCTCGCAGGATCCCAGCGGACACATGATCAGGGTATTTGTTCAGCCACGGGGTCAAAGCCAGAATATCTACGGGCAACATTTTTGGACTTCCGCTGCACCGTATCAATCCTGCTTGGTACCCCCTTTTCCTCCTCTTAAACTTATAAAAAATGGACTGACATCACATGGTGGTAAAGTCATATTCGTGGTAGAGGCCCATGAATATTGGCAGACAGAGCTATTCTATTCATGGATACACTTTCTAGCAGCAAACGCTACAACAAAAGAATTCTACTATTACAAAATAGAGGAACCTCAGGAGATAAACATTCCTTTCGAGGACGTGGAAATCCCACAAAATTACCAAGAGCACCTGCTCTGGTTTAATGGCGCCCTAAAACATAATGATCACATCACCAGGCTCGGTCCACTAGGTAGACCGGGAGTTCTAGCCAGCTACACACCACATCCAGACATTGATAAAATGTCAGTTCCTGAACTTTTAGCTCAGCTAAAACTCTTAATTAAAATACATAGACAATTGGTCCAATATGTCATGCGGACTTCAACAGTCCAACCAACAATTAATATTCCACAGCTGACCTCTCACCAGGGGAACACAAACAAAATCACACCACAGAACATACAAACATGTCTTGGTAAAGTACCCATAAAACAGGAACAAATTCCATTCTGGTTAGCACAAAAAATTACTCAAATAGAGGCAGTATTTCCAGATACTACTCCTATTGAGAAACTCAGAATTCTGACTATCTGTCTCCCAATGGGAATCGCACCACATGTGGAAGACTGTGACACTTGGGGCACAGTCTTTGCTTCGATCTACACAAAAACACATGGTGTCCCGTCTATGGCGGTCATACCAGATGTATTAAGACGGATTCAAAATGAATATGGTCCAGAACCTGCTTTAACCCTGGGTATGAAATTGCTGAAAGACTTCAAGCAGGTCTCTGCTATATTATTAGCCAATATAAAAGGAGAAGCAGCAACTGTGGCGATCCGCCAAAAATTGAAGGAAACAGATATAACAGACCAACCATTTGAACTTGCCAGAATCATAGAAAAATCCTATGAAGAGCTAGGAAGAGATAGTTTTGGTGGGAAACCGGTAAAACCCCAACTAACTGAAAATCCTGAAAAAACATTTATTAAAAATAATTTAAAAACTCCAAAAAAAAGTTGGGATGGTAATAAGCAATCCACTCCCAGGGAAAAACATTTCCAGTCCAGAGGAAGGTCTCCTCAGCGTAGAGTGAGATCTCCAGGCCGAGGAGACAAGTCTCCCCAAATGGAGACCTCTGAAAAAAGATATAACCTCAGAGATAGGGATAAAATAAGAAAACCAGACAGATATCAAGCTGTTGATACACGTCCCTCTCGATCCTTCTCACTCAATCTTTCTCGATCTTCCTCACAGAAATCAGAAAGAAGAGGACGGCCAGAACACAGAGAAGAGCACGTCAAGTCCAAAGACAAGGAACCTGCTCATCAAAGTAAAAAATTACAATTTCCAAGAAAGAAGGTAGCAAGTATTAAAATTAAACATGCCGAGGATACTGAGGACACAGCTGAAAAACGGAGAGTGGGCCCAGACAATGCTAGACGGTGCAGCAGAAGTGACCATAGCTCGCAAGATCCTGATGAATCTTCTGGAGACAGTGGACACAATTGAGGACATTCAGGTGAAAACTGCAGACACACAAGTTAGTGTGCCCCACAAACTATATGAAATAACATTACGTATAGAGGGAGATAAAACTAGGAAAATAAAAGGTCTCTTTTGGGATAATCTTTCAAAAGGCTATGACATCCTGTTAGCTGAGAAAGACTGGCCACCAGAGTTTGTCAGGGAGTGCCCTCATGGTGAAGAAATGATTATGCCTGCCTTCTCGAATTATATCCCAATTCATAGAAAATACACATTGGCAAGAAAATGGGCAGTGGCCCAAGCTCCTGCTTTATACAAACATCATGTAGGATGGGATGAGGATTCACCTCACCACAAAATACAGTTAAAAAAATCAGCCCACTGGACAAAGGCAGTACCCAGTTAAACAAGAAGCTAAAAAGCAAGTCAGGGAGATCTTAGATCAACTTGAATATCAAGGGGTGATCGAAACATGCACCTCTCAAATGAACAATCCTTTGTTTGCTGGGTCCAAGCCAGACGATTCATATCGTCTAGTTTTGGACTACAGACACCTTAACTCCTGTTGTAAAACATTTGCAGTACAAAACTCACATAGTGCAGCACTAATGAATAACATTGTGCGCAAAAAATATAAAACGACATTAGACATCTCTAATGGATTCTTTTGTCAAAACATTGCACCTGAAAGCAGGTATTTGACCGCTTTCTCAATAATGGGGTCACAAAAACACTTCTGTCGACTCCCACAGGGATTCAAGAATAGCCCAGGATTATTCTCAGCAAGGGTAACAGAGTTACTACAAATACACGACGATGAGGCATTATCCTATGTCGATGACATCTATCTCACAGATGATGACCTGGAGACTCACTTGAAAAGGGTGAACTTCAGAGGGTTACAAATTCAACTTTAAAAAGTCACGAATTGCCCATATTACTGTCCTATTTTTAGGATATGAATTATCAAGTGAAGGCAAAAGCCTGGCAGACAATTTCTTAGAGAAATGTGCTGTACTCCAAGCACCAAAAACGCTGAAGAATTTACAATCAATATTAGGTTTCCTGAATTTCGGAAGAACATACATTCTAAATTATGCCGAGAGGGTTAAACCTCTCTATGAATTAATAAGACCAGATTTCAAACAAACTAATTGGACTCAGAAACACACAGAAATTTTGAGATCCCTACAAACAGACATGTTAACTAAAACAAAATTGCAAACACGTGAAAACACACACAATCTTGTAATCCGAGTCATCCCAGGAAGATGCGGATTCACATACCTGACCTCTAATGAGGGAGAAACGGTACCTATAGCTTACAAATCTCATTTGTACACTGAAGTTGAAATGACATCCAGTTCTACAGAAAAGATTCTGTTAGCGGTTCAAACTGCTGTAGCAAAAGAAAGAGCCCAAGCCCAAGCCAGAAGGATAACTGTTTTTACAGCAGAATCAGCCCTTGAGGCATTAACGTGCACACGCAACTTAAATGCTGTGGCATTAGATCCAGAATGGATACAATTGGAAAATTCTCTTGCTGCAGAAGACGTGAAATACTATTTTGACCCGAAACTGAAGAAACTAGAGGATCTAGAGTACAAACAAGAATATCCTCTGCCAATCGAAATTCTGCCTCTAGAAAAGTACACTTGCGTAATCTACATGGACAGATTTACACAACACTACAATGTAGTGGAAAAATCGTACAAAGCAGCGTGCGCGATTGTTAAAGGTCGCTGGCGCTCTGGTAAATTCAGACCGATGATTACCAAAACTGAATCAATCAGAAACTGTTCAGCTGAATAGCTGAAATAAGATCTTTAAAGATGGTGCTTGAAAATGCTGATCGTGAATTCCCGACACTAATATTGTGCGATTCGCATTTCTGCGTCAAGTCTTACAACAGTGACATGCAGACATGGAGTAAAAACGGTTACAAAGATGACACAGGTGTCCCAATAAAGCATAAATCGCTTTGGGAACAAGTAGTTCTTTTGAAGAAAGAACTACAGAGGACTCACGTGATACACGCACTGAGTCATCAACGTGATAGCGTTCACGTTGCAGGGAATTCATTGGCTAACACAGCCACAGCGGAAGCGGTTCAACCGGCTTCCGTAGCCACTGAAAAGCGTTCAAAAAAACATATAGATGGAGAAACCATGCTGGCAGTAAAAGCCTCATTAAAAGGAAATTATGCAGCATTACCTCTCAACTATCCACTCAGTAATACACACATAATTGATGCCATCTCCGTTCCGTTTGCTCAAATCCCTGGAGTGGGGGATATAGTAATTCCAAACACGAACCGGAGAGTTTTCTTGATTGAAAGCGCACATATGGGACTGGGTCCGAGGCACCAACAGATCTTGAAATCCTTAATAGAATTACAATCAGAGTACTGGTGGCCGGGAATGAGCGTGCAAATTTAAAAATTTGCAATGGATTGTCCAGACTGCAACCGAGATTGCAGCTGTGAACCGGACCAGGATACTGCCCTGACATCTTTGTTAGAAAGCTTCAGGCATTCTACTATACAAAAATCCAACCAGAGAAATGCGTCTCAATAATTATTAAGACAAATTAACTTGATTATGTAGACCAGCAGCATTCGGCTGACGCCAGAACTGTTATAAAAGATTTGCGAGTCTTTATCGGCACATACGCAATTGGCATGCTACATTCTGATCAGGGTCCTGCGTTTACAAAGAGGCCATGAACAGCATGGGAATCGCATTGTGGTACCCTTCTCCCTTCCATCCTGAGGGAAATGCGGTTGTGGAAAGAAAAAAACGGGACATAAAGCAATCTATAACGGCTAGGGCATTAGGTTCGGGTGATGGGTGAGTCAAACATTTAACAAGTGTCCAACGTAGTCTTAATAATCTGCCAAGAAATTCTCTAAAAGGTCTCACTCCATACGAACTATTGTTCGGGACTAGAATGCTTATTCAGGATCTTGATAGTCATACTTCAGTGGTAGATGACAAATCCTTTGATAACAAAGATCGTTTGGCTGTTTTACAGGATTAAAATGAAACAAGAAAAAACCTGAGGAACATAAAGTTGAATCTACAGCCGACAGCCACTGAAGAAAAACCACCTGTCCCAGCAAGACCTGTCTGGATTCCAAAGATTGGGGATCTGGTCAGAGAAAAGATAGCGGTAAAGAAGGAATTTGGGCCTTCTTACAGAAAAGCAGTACCTGTCTTAGCTATCAGCGGAACAAGATCAGTTGTACCACCGCCCCTTGCTGGTAAAAAGGAGAACCGAGTTGTATCCATTGACCTGATAAAACCACAATCATGTGGCCAATAATAAGTAGTAGGCCCAGTGGACTCCCAAGAAATAGCAGAATACCAAAGTTTGCTACAATACAAGAGGCTCATGCTGAGAGACAAATTTGATAAACCTGCAGTGAATAACAAAGGATTATGCAATAATGCCATGGAACTAGTGCCTCTTGAAACCCAAATAACGACAGTTCGTCAAGAAACACCAGTCTACAATGATGTAGCTTCTGAATATGCAAATGAAACAAAGAAAAATGCAAAAGCAAATGAAAATCCGGGAAAAATCCCAACAATTGACAGAACTGCATCTGGCTACTTCATCAACTTCGACGCCTTCTCTGAAGATCCAAGCGAGCATGAAGAAACGCCTCCAACAAAAACTTTCAAAGACAAAGTAATTTAACTTTTTCACCAACTAAAAAAAACAAATCTGATTTCTCCATGGATTGAATTTTGGATTGTGTTAGGTGTACTTACTCTCCTGCTTTGGCTCATCGTGGTTCTCTGTTTGGGAAAATTCATTGATGGAAGATATAGTACAATGGACACAGCAAGTCAGAACATCAACTTGGTCCTAAAGCCTCACATATCCTCTCACATCGAGAAAAGAGAACTGACAACTGTAAACATCTCAGCCAAACTAATACCCGGTGGGGTAGCTTGGGACAGAACTGATTATGACATTTTTGGCCTGGTTGAGCTATTGAAGTATCCACACCAGTTCAAGGTTTCATTAAGTGACTTTGTGACACCAAGTACCTTCTCTGATGACTGGGACTTTGAAAACATTAATAATATGATGCCAGATTTAGTAATGTCAGCCAGGTTTACAGAACATGATTACTTGCAGGGTTCATCGAATTATGAAGAGTTATACTGTTACAACCATTATGGTGATCACTATTTGCATAAAACTGCTCAGCCTAGAAATGTTTTATCTTATAACCAGTGGGAACACTGTCCAACTCCACCAAAAGGCAGTTCGAAAACATTTTATGAGAAATTCCAATACTTCTCAGGGTTTAATAACAGTGATCCAGAAACGTTTTAGTTTAAAATGTTAAGTAGGACAGGAAAGAAAACAATGTTGACAAATACTAAACTGATTTATTCTGAAAGATTTTATGACAAAATGTCTACATTTGGTTTCGAATTTTGGGAAAAAAAACACTGAAACAAAAACGATCCGGGGTTCCAAAGATTGGCAAGTAAAAGGCCTAGAAGCACTATTTAGGGCCTGCATGATCCCAGAACAAATAATATTCTTGAATGACACAATTCAACAAAATACTTGTCTTGGCCTAGCTAAGATAAAAGATTTAAATACACTGTCTATTCCGAAACCCATAACTGATAGTGACAGCACTACAGATGTGGAGATAGACGTATCCCATATTTTACACCAAAACAGAACACATCCTGATTGGAAAAAGTGGTTTATCTGGCCAACAGACACGAATAACTGTCAAGATAGATTCCTGAACAAAACACAGGGGTTCAAAATGACCAGACCAGACCCTAGATACTCCCAGAGACAACATCCAGGGATAGTTACAACATACCGTGTAGGGAAACTATGCCTTGAGTGGCTAGAGAAATCCACACTGGCTGAAATTAAGCAACACTTGACTTTACTTAAAGACGGTGCTGACTTGCGTGATTTCATAATGGGACCACGCAAACAGCATTAAAAACGTTTCATAGCGGCTGGTATATACGCTACGTACAACGAAGCATGGAAAGTAATGCAAATTGAGACAGCAGAAAATATACGAGAAATTGATCGTATAAATTTGGAAAAATCACTTTCTGTTGTGGACAATGGGTTAACGACTCTGTCCTCCAGAATATATTCAGTGGACAGCATTGTATCATCTGCTTTTGATATAATAGAGCTGGACTTACTAATGTTACAACATGGTGAGTCTCAATTACGTTCTATTGTACAGCTTGGTTGGACGTTGCAAAATCTGCGTTCAGGCTATGTACCATGCCGTTTAATCAACACAACCTCATTATTCGGTATCTTTAACCTTACTGATAAACAAATCAGTTTGGCACAAAAAGGAGCAGACTATATGATTCTGAGCATTGAAAAACTCGAGAGATTACCATTGACAACGTCAGAGAGACCTGTCATTGAATGGATAATACATGGAACGATTACAATTCCGTTAACAACTTTCCAGTTTAAATACTGTCAAGAGTATATACCTGTAGGCCAGTATGAAAGGTTGGGTAAAGAATACATCAAATCAACCTGGGAGTTACCCTATAAACACAGATGTTATGGTGAAGGGAACAAGGAGGTATTTCTTAGTGGTGAAAATTGTAAAAATCACTAAGCAGTACACTTCTGTGTCAAGGTATTAATTTGCATGGAGCCTGCGAAAGGTCTTCAAATAACCTTTCCTGTCACCTGCATGGCAGGCCTGCAAAACAGATAGAGCCATTTTTTAAACCACTTTCTAACGGCAGTTACGTTTTAATAAGTGACCACAGCTGTTGTGGCATGCTGCCAGGAAAAGCCTATCTGACAATTGTAACTTCCAGGGCCTTTTGCTGTATGCAAGTATTGTATCCACACAGCAATCCAGAGATGGGGGCTGCGTTATGGCCTCGGTTGAATATCTCTTCTATTCGAATTGATACTTTAAGCAGAATGAAGTCTATTCTTTTACAGACAACTGTGCCTTTAACGTCATCAAAAGAAATGTGTGATCTGCAAGTGGCAAGAACATTGGCAGAGATACATTCTCTTTTATCGACAAATTGCTCCGTGCATTTCGTAGAAATACTAAGCCAAATCTTAAACATGTCTGATACCAGTGGCATCGCACATGTATTTAGGACAATTTTTTCGGGACTGTTAGCACCCTTTGAAACAGTTCTGGGCATCTTCCCGAATTTTGTCCATTCTGTCTTTAGCGGCCTACCCTTAATCTTGGGACTCATTGCAGGAATTTTATTTTTGCTTCTTCTGCACCGATATGGCAAGCCAATCCACAGCAAGACTCTAGCAACGATGGAAGAAACGATCCTAGCAGTACGATACCGAGACCGTATCACTAAGGTCTTCGGATTGAGAGATCTGAGTACAACCTGGTTTCTTTCATTCAGACCGATCTGGCAAGATTGCATCATACCTGTGCTTCGATGTCTGCTGTGCGGAGAAGAATGCGTGTTGGACGTCTGTCTCACACTACAATCAGCTGTACCAATGGATATTGATACTTTGCTAGGTCCTGTAACGACTCATGCATCGTGTTGTCCCCAGCGGCTACCGATTCTGATGACGGCATTCGTTGAGACTTCACCACTACGAATAGGTGGCGGTGAAGTACGAGAGGAAAGCAGCACCAAACAGGTACAGCCTTCTGTGAGCAATGCTGATCCAACCATCGATGATACCAATCACGCAGAGAACTGCACAGTTGCAATATTTTCGAACTTGGTCGAACTTTCACCTGATGTGGTAGACCAATTTTTTGCGAGTCTGTCTGAAATAATGTTCTCTCCAATCAACAAGAATAACTCTTAAAAAAACAATGAGCACACAGCGTTCCCTGAACTCTGAATTTGGCCTTCAGATTTTTGATAAACAAAGCTACAGAAAATATTTGGAACTCATTTTCCCCTGAAAGCGAAATTATTTTTGCCCATTTTTCAAAATATTTACTTTTGTTTGGCACATGGTACTCTGCTTAAAGTAGAACTATTCTTAGAGGAGAACAGAGCTTCCATTTTTAGGATACCAGAGACAATATTTTATCTCAGCCTCTAGCACATATACAGCAATTTGTATAAATATGTGATGAAATGGTGTAATGGCTGCCCTTTTCTGGCTCCTTTAAGAGGGAGAATGATGGAGAGTGACTCCAGTCTATCACCCCCATAGCATAGGGATTAGGACTATAGATAGGATCCCTGCCTCTTATATAGTAGAGTATTTTCGTGTCCCTTTTCTTAGTGTAGGGCTTGTGAATTTAAGTTAGGGGATAGATACACAAGTATTAACCATGATTTGCCCATTTGCTAAAGTGTTAGGATATTTTCTATGGAGTTGCGCATATTGCGGGCCCTGTAGGCCTTAAACGAGACAGACTCCATCTTGCTCTCTGCCTGGTAGCTTGAGAGGCCTTCTAGGTCAAGTGTAGTGTTTTAGTTTCAAGCTGTTGTTCGCTTGGAGAGAACCGGCTCAGGCTGGCCCTTATCGAAGGAATGTATTTTTCTCCACTCCGAAGACACAACTTCAGGCCGGCCGGCTGGGAACGTGTCCTTGGTACGGGGAGGTACAAGAATTTGGTGGGCGGCAGGTGGCTGACCGTAACTTTCCATGAAGGAACGGGCTTTGATATTAGCGAAGGTGTTAGTCAATCGTCAGTCAGTCCGTAGGCGGCATCTAGCCGTTAGCATCTCTGCCATTAATTATTCCATGGCGGACAGTCGCCATCTTTGAAGTCCGAGAAAGATTTAAGATCGAAACTCTCTGAGAAAGACTGAAGGAGAATTAGCGCGGAGCGCACTGAAACAGAGAGAGAGAGAGAGAGACGGTAGTTAATAACCAGCAAGGTTCCGGTGGCCTGGAGGGAAGCAGACGAGGTTGAGCCTAGCGGTGCAGACGTGTACTTGTGACGGCTGGGGTGTGACTGCGAGGCGAGCCAGGACACAGAGACGAGAAGGGAACCTAGATGACTGCTGAGTCCCGACTTCACGTTAACAAGGTGACCTCCGCCCTTTCTTTAATAAGCGCGCATTCTAACCTTTACCTTTTCTTTGCAGAAGTTATGTTGCATAGTAATGTGATGTATGTTCCTTGTCAATAAATACCCTAGTTCTTAATGAACTAATGTGTGCCTGGTATTCTTGTTCAATCCTGGTAAACAGTATTCCTAGGAGGTTTCCATTTATATGAATGGACGAGTAATCCCACTCAGGTAAGAGGTGATCACAAAATTAGGGAATAACGTGGACCTTTGATGCCAAGGATAGTAGGCACATTAAACTATTTGGAAACCATACCAAATCTCATTATTATAGTTTTATCCCAAGTAGACAAAGGAGAAATTGTTCCGATAAGTGCTCATAGGAATGTGGTCGTCGTTGATATGCGGCGTTAGTGAGAACGTTGGGTAGGATACCAGCGTGGATACCCACAGGATTGTGGCTTGCATAAGTGAGAGCGTCAGGGGGGATGACTGGCGTGTAGGTTTGTCGGATTGCGAACCGTTTGGAAAGGAGAGCATTGGGTTCTGCAGGCCCATGTGTAGACGCACCGGATTGTGTGTCATATCTGCCCTGGGGTAGATCAGTCTGGGTCGGAGCGGAATAAGATATTGTAAAGATCCATGCATGTGTATTGCTATTTCCCCATCCTTAGGTACGACCTATATATATATATATCCATATCCATTGTGAATACGTTCTAAGGAGGGAGGTGAGTACGTTTTGGCTGGGTTATCGGGGCCCCTAGGGGCTGATCCCATCTAAGCGGAAAATCCGGCCATTACATCTGGCGTCACGAACTGTTTACGAAGCCTGTGTGCGCTGTATTGTTTTGATCTTGTTGGTTTGCGCTCGGCTCGTACGTATAATATTTTGTGTATAATTGTATATATAATTTTTGTGTGCCAATATGTTTGCGAAAAAATCGCCGTCGGTTTTCTAGTTACCGATTCAGATTCCCGGCTGGGAGTGTACGCCCTACGAGGCTTTGGC
This sequence comes from Lissotriton vulgaris, assembly GCF_964263255.1. Lineage (NCBI taxonomy): Eukaryota > Metazoa > Chordata > Amphibia > Caudata > Salamandridae > Lissotriton > Lissotriton vulgaris. Next base: position 821,064,037 of record NC_141685.1, on the reverse strand, counting down.
CCGTGAATGGGCTGATTCTACTGGTTTGAGTGAAAATTGGTCTTCTTGTTTGGAGCAGGCGGAGCCTGCCGATGTGGTATCGTGCTTACAGAAGGCACCTGTAGTGAAGGGTGATGAGCTTCCTATTTTAGGACGCAGAGGTTGGATTGTTCTTAATGCGTACAGGATACTTCATGAGAGATTTTTTCTGTTACAAAGACAATTTAAGGACATGGAAGGTCAGTGTGTTGAGTTGCAAAATGCGCATACTCTTTTGCGTTGTCAAAATAAATTGCTTGCCGACAAACTTGAAACATATCAGACCATAGCCGAAAGAGCTGCGGTCCGCATTGCACGATATAAGTACAAACATCGTCGTGGTCGTGTATCGTCACGGAAAGTGCGTCTGGTTGTAGCAAAAGCCGGAATGGATTGGAACCCTGTTGAGTGGGATGGTAATATCTGGGATTCAAATGCTTCGGACTCCTCGGCTGAGGAGGGTGATAAGCGCGAATCTTCTCACTCCGGACGTGATTGTAAATCTGCTTCTTATACTGATACGGTTCCCCATAGCGACCGTGCACGTTCTTCCCATTTGGATGACGTATCTTGCCCCGATTGTTCTGCTAAATCTAAGATGCGGGCTTCCTCGGAAGCTCTTCCTGAGGTTTCTGCTCACCCTGTATTTCGACGCAAATTACAACAAGCCCCTGGTAATCCAGCTGGTATTGCTTTGGATTGTATTGAGGATTTTACACAACAGGAGGTTAGTGACATTTTACAACGATTTCGACAACGGCCTGGTGAGGCCTTGCTTTCGTGGATGGTGCACCTTTATGAACTTGGCGCTGCCGGTATTATGCTTGATGCTGTTGATTGCTTACGTTTTTGTTCTTTGAGTTCTGATTCCACTATTCAAGATCATTTTCGGAACTATAATGGTGCTGGTCAAATTACTTTACTCCAGCTTGCGTCCGAAGGCTGTAACAACAAATATCCTACTGAATCTGACTGGCCGATTAATGATAAACCATGGTACACTTTGCGCGATGCGTCGCAACGTTTGAAGGAGGAGGTCATGAAAACCGCTATCTTTCTTAATACTTCTGACAGATTGTTCGATGGTCTTTTAACATCTTCTGTGCGCAATCGCATTATCCGTTCTTCGCCTGTTGCTTACAAGCAGGTTATGATGACTTTGTTGATTAATCAAACTGGCAATCCTTTGTCTGCTGTGCTTGAGTCTGTTCGTCAGCTTGGTGAGCTGGGTGAGTGGTTTAAACCTGAAAGACAATCACGACCTGAGGGTCGTACTGGTGGGGACTATAAGTTCTCTAGACGTGATATGTTTCTTGCTCTTATTGCTGATGGTGTCAAAAGGGAGGACATTGACGGTGAGCCTAATAATCGCTTATGGGACATGTTTCGTAAGCGTGGTTTGGATCGGAAGGAGTGTGCCCGTCGTGTGCGAAAGAATGAGTATGACCGAGGTTCGGATGACAGTGGTGATGAGAGACGACGTGTGAATTCTGATCGCTGTGACGGTCGGCGCTGTGAACGTGATGTATCCCCTCATCGTAATGGCGAGAGGGGGAGAGAGGATGAACGTGAAAGGGGGAGAGATGATCGTGTTTCCAGCCGACATAGAGAGGAGAGGAGTTATTCCCCTGAAGTGAGAAGAAGGGAGGATCGTAACAGACTTTCTGACCGTAATTCACAATTTTTTGAACATGACAATAATCCGTTTCGTACTGGAGACGGATATGAACAAGACATTTTGATACCGAAGAAAACTGAGAGCATTTATCCTGATTTGTCTTGGTTGTCAGAACGCAGGAACACTGACTAGGAAATAGGTCAAGCTCCAGTACACAAGTGGGCTCACAGAGACAATAGACCCTATGTAGATATTGAGATTTTTTGGAAACATCGTAATATCCAAAGGGCCCGAGCATTAGTCGATACTGGGGCGGAGGCCACTTTAATTCACGGTAAATCAAAGAAATTTAAAGGACAGTTTTTCACGATTACTGGTTTGGGTGGTAAAGAAACACCCGCAGTTCAAACTGCACTTGAAATTAAAATTGGTAGGATTCCTCGTAGAGAATACTCTGTGTTAGTTGTACCACTTCTGGAATATATAATTGGAATTGATATTTTGAAAGGAATGACTTTGCATTTGGATGATGGTTGTTATCGATTTGGAACTAGACAGTACATTTCGACCAGACCCGTACGGGTTGGCCGTTTGCGAATGCCACCTATTAAAATTCCTTTAGCCACGAAAGTGGTTTCTCAGAAGCAATATCGTATCCCAGGTGGTCATGAAGAAATTACTGCTACAATTCAGGATTTGGTTGACCCGGGAGTTATAACTCCAGTCACGTCTGCTTGGAATAACCCTGTCTGGCCCGTGCGCAAAAGTGATAATTCTTGGCGCATGACTGTTGATTATCGAGAATTGAATAAACATACACCTAAATTGACTGTTGCAGTGCCAGACATTGTCACTTTGATTCAGAGAATTCAAAAGCATCCAGGTACATGGTATGCTTCTATTGATATTGCTAATGCTTTCTTTTCAATTCCGATTGCCCCGAGTGTCAGGAACAATTCAGTTTTACGTGGAATGGACGTCAAATGACGTTCCGGAGTCTTCCTCAAGGCTATGTGCACAGTCCTACGATCTGTCACCGGCTGGTGGCAGAGCATTTGTCTGAAGTACCCATGACTCCACAAGTTCAGGTGTGTCATTATATTGACGACATTTTGATTCAAGGTGAAACGCAAGACCAGGTACAGTCACATTTAGATCAAATCCTTGACTGTTTGCGAGCAAAAGGTTGGGAAATTAATCCTGATAAATTACAGAGTCCATCTCAAAATGTGAAATTTTTAGGAATTAATTGGCATGAAGGTCACAGAGAAGTGATCCCACAGGTGAAGCGAAAAATCCTTGATTTTGCAGTTCCAAGGAACAGGAAAGAGGCTCAATGTTTCATTGGTTTGTTTGGCTTTTGGCGTCAGCATATTCCCCCTCTAAGTCAGATTTTGGCTCCATTATATCGAGTCGCTCGTAAGAAGAATGCGTTTGAATGGGGTGAGTCTCAACAGAATGAGCCAGTGACCCCACCCACACTCTCGCGCTGTTAGCGCTCTAGCAGATCACTTCAGGCAGGGCATTTAAGCCCTCTCGTCGCCCAAGCGCGCAGCGGTTGCGTGCAGGGGGCGCCTTAGTCGCGCCTGAGACGAGCCAGAGAGGAGCCCGTCTGTGCCCGTCCGTGACCGAACGGGGCCAGGGGCCATGAACCCTACTTCTGTTGCCTCCACCTGCAGAGTAGTGGACAGATTAAGGTATTCTTCCAGTGACTTACGCAACCTGTGGCTCCCACCTCCTAAAGGCTGCGCGCAGGATGCCGGCCCATGTCCCGGGGGCCCGTTTTCCTGCAAACATTGTCACTTTCAGTCATATCCTGGTCTCCCCCTTGTAGATACTCCAACCCCTGAAGACTTCAGCCCCTTGCCCCCCAGGGGTAACAGCATACTATGTAATGTAAGATCTCTCCCGAAGCATCATTCGGAGGTTTGGGACTTAATACACTCAACCCGCCCCGACTACTGCTTCTGCACCGAGACCTGGCTTAAACCCCACCTGGTCCCTGCTATCACCTTGGGGGTCCCTTCGGGGTATAAGATTCTCAGGCTAGACCGCCCTGTTAAAACCGGTGGCGGGTGTTCGCGGTAATCTACAAAGACACTTTTACGGTCACTCTTCTTGACCAATGCTGTACTAACGACATTGAGATTCTGGTTTTTAAAATTGGTTCCTCGCCCCTAGCTTACTGGAAGGGAGCATTGGTGTACCGCCCTCCGGGTCCCTACACTGAGGCCTCGACCATCCTCCTGGAGACTCTAGCTCCCCATATTAGATCAGGGACTAATTTCGTACTCCTGGGGGACTTCAATGTCCACAGCGAATTATCTGACAACGCTGAGGCTTGCAAACTGCTGACTGATCTATCTGCCCTAGGCTTCAAACAGTGTAACCGGGGTCCGACTCATCAGGCCGGTCATACCCTCGATATAATTCTATCTAACTCTCACTCCCTGACCTGTTACCCCCCAACACAGGTGGAATGGACCGACCACTTTATAATCAGCTTCTCCCTCCCCACTCTCTCGAAGGAACGCCCCCACCCTGTCCCCCTGCCGCTATGGCGCAGGCAGTGGCATAAGGTGTCCGCTGATACTTTTAGAACGGCCTTTATACCTCCTGACTTTCTCCCCTCAGACTCCCCCAATTTGGCCTTATCCAAATTCAATAATGCCTTGAGTACGGCGGTCAACCTTATCGCCCCCCTAAGACGCTGCAATCAGCGGTCGGACCGCAAGCAAGAACTATGGTACTCGGACTTACTGCGTGCAGAGAAAAGGACCTGCAGAAAGTTGGAGAAATCCTGGAGATTCTCGCGCAGCACTGTCGATAGAGACAGGTATAGCTCAGCAATGAGACTCTATCATAAAAACATCAGAGCTGCCCGCAAGTCCCACATTATCTCCCAACTCTCTGGGGCCGGCAACGACCCCAAAATGTTGTACCAGGTGCTCTGCACATTCACCAAGCCTGTCGCTTGTGACAGTGCAGAAGTGCTGACCCAAAAACTGTGCGATGACACGGCCAGTTTTTTTTCGGATAAAATTGATGTTATTTACCGAAATATCTCCCAATCAAGCCCATCCACGGATGAAAATGTCCCCTCTCCCAGTCTCCAGCCGGGAACAGCCGGCGCTGCTCCAGCCACACTATCATTCATCCCTGAGATAACCTTAGACCAGGTCAACTCCCTGATTGCGACCATTAAGTCTGGTAGCCCAGTAGATCCTGTACCTGCCCGTGTCATGCACCTCATTGGGAGTGTCCTTAGCCCCTGCATTCGGACGGTGATCAATCGCTCCCTGTCTGAGGGACTGGTCCCCCGGGTGTGGAAGGAGGCCATGGTCAAGCCTATCAGGAAAAACTCCGCCATCCCCTGGTCAGATATGACCAATCTGAGGCCAATTTCCCTTCTGCCGTTCATCGGCAAACTGACGGAGAAGCACGTCAATCACCATCTTTCCACCTTCATTGAGCAGACCGGCAGCCTAGACCATTCTCAGTCCGGGTTCAGGCCTAGGCATAGTACAGAGACTGCCCTCCTCTCCGTCACGGATGCCATACGCCTATCTCTGGACAGAGGGCTGTCTGTGGTGTTTGGTGCTGTTGGACTTGTCCGCAGCATTCGACACCATATCCCACGCCATTCTCCTTACCAGATTAAAGGAGATAGGCATTGACAGATCTGCCTTGGCGTGGTTTACCAGCTTTCTTTCAGAGCGCACCCAGAAGGTGAATATGGGCTCCTTTAGTTCCACCTCGGCTAATATCATCAGAGGAGTCCCGCAGGGCTCTTGTCTTAGCCCTACGTTGTTCAACGTATATGTCTCCTCTCTGGCCAACATGACGAGGTCCTTTGGGTTTATGCCTATCTCCTACGCTGACGACACGCAGCTGCTGTTTACTTTTAAGACCTTTACCCCGGAGATAAGACAAGCTTTCTCCAACGGCATGACTGCAATCGCCAGCTGGATGGCCAAGAACTTTCTACAGTGTAATGTGGGAAAGTCTGAGGTCATGTTATTTGGGGAGGCGAGAATCCTCTGGACCCCAGATTGGTGGCCTTCCAGCCTGGGTCAGGCCCCGCTCCCTAAACAGGTAGTAAAAAACCTGGGGGTTCGTCTAGACCATGACCTTACCCTTTTTCATCATGCCAGCACCACTGCAGGGTCCTGCTTCCATATTATTGGCCTCCTTCGGAAGGTGTTTCCCCTTCTACCTGACGACACTCGGAAGACCTTGGTCCAGGCCCTCGTTTTGAGCCGCCTGGACTATTGTAATGGCCTACTTTTAGCTGCCAATGAGGGAGTGCTCAATAAACTACAGGTGGTGCAGAACACCGCGGCTCGGCTGGTGACCAACACCCCCCCAGAACACCGTCCCTCCCCCTCCTTAGGGCCCTTCACTGGCTTCCTATCCGGACACGGGTAGAATTCAAGATTTGCTGTGTGATACACAAGAGTTTACACAATCTGGGACCCTATTACTTGGCGGATAAATTTGTTTATCACCGTCCATCCCGCATCCTTAGGTCCACCAACCAACTGTTACTTCAGGTTCCTAGACATTACAAGACCAGACAGGGAGGCCGCGCCCTCTCCATCATGGGTCCACGTCTATGGAACAACCTCCCCCTCTCCCTTAGAGAATGCCCGAGTCACTCAGCTTTCAGGAAATGCCTAAAGACAGCACTATTCTAGGAGGAGTTCTCCCGACCTGTTCACCTCACAGCTCCGCGCGGAGATACACCTTCGGGTGTGATGCCGGCGCGTAATAAGCCTATAAATAAATAAATAAATAAATAAATGCTTTTCATTTGGCAAAAGAAGCTATTCAATATGCTTTGGATTTGTGGCCGGTGGGTGAAGGTGATGTGGACTTGAAAGTGTCCGTGGAAGGTCTGTATGCCAATTGGAGCCTGTGGCAAAAGCAGGGCAGACAAAAAGTGCCATTGGGTTTTTGGACTAAGAAGTTACCTGAGGCTGGTGAGCGCTACTCACCCTTTGAGAAACAATTACTTGCTTGTTATTGGGCTCTGGTGGATACCGAGCAACTGACCTTAGGCCATGCTGTGATTTTGAGGCCTGAAATTCCCATTATGCAGTGGGTCTTGAGTTCACCGAAATCCCATCGAATTGGACATGCTCAAGAGGCGAGTGTGATTAAATGGAAATGGTACATTCAGGACAGAGCACGTGTGGGTCTGAAAGGTGTGGCGGTTTTACATGAGCGAGTGGCGCAGGCGCCCTCCAGTGAGACTGGAAGCGATTGTTCCGTACCCGTAGTACAGGAGTCTCCTGTTAAGTGGGGTAAATCATTTGATGATCTGTCCGTGGAGAATAGAAAACATGTGTGGTTTACGGATGGTTCAGCGAAGTTCATCGGTGAGAAAAAACATTGGAAGGCTGTTTCTTATAACCCAATCACGCAGAAATTATTGAGTACAACTGGGGATGGTAAGAGTAGTCAGTATGCTGAACTCTATGCAGTTTACCAGGTTTTGAAACAGGAATTGCCTGGCACGTGTCATATTTTCACTGATTCCTGGTCCACTGCGAATGGACTGGCGGTATGGTTACCAACATGGCATTCTCATAATTGGAAATCGCATTCAAAAGAATTGTGGGGAAAAGAATTATGGCAAGAAATTTGGGAGTTGCTCCCGCAGAGTACTGTAACAATCTTTCACGTGGATGCTCACACTCCAATTGATTCCCTTGATAAATTCTTTCATAACATTGCAGATGAGAAATCTAAAATTGCTGAGGCAGTGGTGGACATGCAAGATTCTGATTTGGCGGGATTGGCGAAGTGGGCCCATCAGAAAGCGGGACATTTTGGAGAAAAGGCCACTAGCAGGTGGGCTGCCGATAGGGGTATTCATATTCCTTTTTCTTTAATTAAAGATGTCATTCTACATTGTCCCATTTGTCAGCATTCTAGGAAAAAGGAGGTGCCTCAAATTGTTCTAGGCCACTTACATCGGGGAAAATTACCCGCTCAAATTTGGCAGATTGACTACATTGGTCCGCTCCCTATGAGCAGGAATTGTCAGTATATTTGTACAGTTGTTGACACTTATAGTGGCCTTCTGGTCGCTTTCCCTTGCAAGAATGCTACCCAAGTGAATACCATTAAAACCCTGGAGCTGCTTATTTTGTACTATGGTGTCCCATTCCAAATTCAATCAGACAATGCATCCCACTTTCGTGGAAGATTGGTACAGGAATTTTGTGTGAGTAATAACATTGATTGGGTGTTTCACATTCCATATTATCCACAAGCTTCGGGTTTGATTGAGAGAATGAATGGTTTGCTAAAAGAACAATTACGTAAATTGACTGATGACCGATACAAGAATTGGAAGGATGTTTTGTTTCAAGCTTTATTGATTTTAAATAATCGTCCTTTGTTACATGCTGAATCCCCGTTGATGCGTTTGTTTCCTCCAAATGTGGATGTAAAGCCTAATTCTCTATCCAACACTGTCATGTATTGGGAAATTACCCCCGGAGCTTTGGCTCCATGTAGAGCGACCCCAGGTTCCGCAGGCCTAGACCTGCATGCTTTAAAGGATGCAAACTTACCAGGAAAAGACCGAATCATTGTTGAAACTGGCATTGGTGTCTGTATACCTGCCGGTAGTTTTGGATTAATTGCCCCCAGATCAGGCCTTGCCCTGAAAGGTATCCAAGTGCTCGGAGGAGTAATTGACAGTGACTATCAGGGAGAGATCAAGGTTCTCCTGCTTAATAGCAGTGAGACTGAGTTGTTGATCAAAAAGTCTGACCGCGTTGCTCAGTTATTGATTATGCCTGTCTTCTGTGGTGAGATCAAGAAAGGCTCTGCCCCAACGTTGCTAACTGTGCGAGGACAAAAAGGCTTCGGATCATCTGGTCTTCCTGGAGCTAAAATATGGGTGCAATCGCCTAAAAATCCCCCTGAACAGGCTGATATTATTGCGACCGGTCATGACAACACCGTTTTGGTGATGAAGCCAGGGAAAGATGGCTGGGAAGCTGTCCCAGCTGATAAATGTTACTTACGAGAATGATTAAGGCCTATATTTGTATTTTTTCAGATCATTCTCTGGACTGCTGCTGCAGGATGTGTCGGCGTTGGACTCCTTTTGGCCTGCTACGCCGGGAGAGGAGAGGATCCACCGACGTCGGTTGATGGAAGAATCCGAGTTCCGCGCTCTGCGTGGACGACGTCCTCTAATTTTTGGATAACACTCGCAAAGAGAGTGACGAACTCTCCACATTTCTGTCTTACACCAATGAGGTCTGTGACTGACATTCTAGCGACATGTCTAGTCGCTGTCCCAGCATCTACCGAGACTTTGCGACATATTTTTAATATCTCGAATGCCCGACCAAATGTTATCCTGGGTGATTTTGCGGCCCACGAATTTTGTCCCTTATGTACTGCTCTTACGGACCTCGATATCCCTATTCATTCCCGGATTACTACTTTTAACATTACCCCTGGAGACCTATGTTTTATAATGACATGTGATCCTAAAGCTATTACCGAATGTATTAGGCTAAAGATACAAGCTGCAACTTCTTTTTCAGCTCATCAACGATTGCTGTGTTTGAAGAGACTTCCGAATTCGTGTCTCTCTGTTAAGAATAATATGACTTGTAAACGTCTATTAGTTGCCCCTAGTTATTATCGTTCCATGTTATTGCCATCTGGATGGCTCTTTTCTTGCGGGAATTCATCCTGGCCTTACATTCCTGCAAATATTTCTGGTGGCCCATGTGCCATCACTAGATTGAGTTTATTAATGTTTTCCTCACATCCTAATTCACATTCCCGTATGGTACGTGATTCAATGTCATTGCATGAGGACTGTGATTCCTCTGTCCATCTTTATTCTAAATCGGAATATCTTGGTTTAGCTTTTTCTATTATTGGAGTCCCTGCGTTGGCCGTTTACAATGCCAAAACAATCGGCAAGATGGCCTGCTGGATGGTTAAGTCCATCAATCAAACCTCTACTGTTTTATCTGATCTGTTATTAGATGCCCAGGGCGAACGTAGAGCTATTTTACAGAATCGCGCTGCTATTGATTATCTTTTGTTAAAACATGGACATGAATGTTCTGATTTCGAAGGTTTATGCTGTTTTAATTTGTCCGACCATTCTAAATCAATCCAAGCCCATATTGACAAACTACACGACTTGACTGCAGAAATTAGACAACACATAGATCAGGGTTTCTTTGACTGGCTCTTTAATTGGTTACCTGACCTACATTCTTTACGACAGATTTTAGGGGGAGTTATCGTTGCCATTTGTGTTTTAATAGCTATTTGTTGCTTTATTCAGTGCATTCCTTCCCTGCTTCAATTTTGTAGACTTAGCAAGAGACGTAGATCAGTTAATTTTGTTTCCTATTATTCTTCTACTGATGTGAGTTCTATTTAGTTTGTGGTTTATAGACTGGAGTCAAGGGGTGTAATGTAATGGCTGCCCTTTTCTGGCTCCTTTAAGAGGGAGAATGATGGAGAGTGACTCCAGTCTATCACCCCCATAGCATAGGGATTAGGACTATAGATAGGATCCCTGCCTCTTATATAGTAGAGTATTTTCGTGTCCCTTTTCTTAGTGTAGGGCTTGTGAATTTAAGTTAGGGGATAGATACACAAGTATTAACCATGATTTGCCCATTTGCTAAAGTGTTAGGATATTTTCTATGGAGTTGCGCATATTGCGGGCCCTGTAGGCCTTAAACGAGACAGACTCCATCTTGCTCTATGCCTGGTAGCTTGAGAGGCCTTCTAGGTCAAGTGTAGTGTTTTAGTTTCAAGCTGTTGTTCGCTTGGAGAGAACCGGCTCAGGCTGGCCCTTATCGAAGGAATGTATTTTTCTCCACTCCGAAGACACAACTTCAGGCCGGCCGGCTGGGAACGTGTCCTTGGTACGGGGAGGTACAAGAATTTAGTGGGCGGCAGGTGGCTGACCGTAACTTTCCATGAAGGAACGGGCTTTGATATTAGCGAAGGTGTTAGTCAATCGTCAGTCAGTCCGTAGGCGGCATCTAGCCGTTAGCATCTCTGCCATTAATTATTCCATGGCGGACAGTCGCCATCTTTGAAGTCCGAGAAAGATTTAAGATCGAAACTCTCTGAGAAAGACTGAAGGAGAATTAGAGCGGAGCGCACTGAAACAGAGAGAGAGAGAGAGAGACGGTAGTTAATAACCAGCAAGGTTCCGGTGGCCTGGAGGGAAGCAGACGAGGTTGAGCCTAGCGGTGCAGACGTGTACTTGTGACGGCTGGGGTGTGACTGCGAGGCGAGCCAGGACACAGAGACGAGAAGGGAACCTAGATGACTGCTGAGTCCCGACTTCACGTTAACAAGGTGACCTCCGCCCTTTCTTTAATAAGCGCGCATTCTAACCTTTACCTTTTCTTTGCAGAAGTTATGTTGCATAGTAATGTGATGTATGTTCCTTGTCAATAAATACCCTAGTTCTTAATGAACTAATGCGTGCCTGGTATTCTTGTTCAATCCTGGTAAACAGTATTCCTAGGAGGTTTCCATTTATATGAATGGACGAGTAATCCCACTCAGGTAAGAGGTGATCACATAAATAGGGAATAACGTGGACCTTTGATGCCAAGGATAGTAGGCACATTAAACTATTTGGAAACCATACCAAATCTCATTATTATAGTTTTATCCCAAGTAGACAAAGGAGAAATTGTTCCGATAAGTGCTCATAGGAATGTGGTCGTCGTTGATATGCGGCGTTAGTGAGAACGTTGGGTAGGATACCAGCGTGGATACCCACAGGATTGTGGCTTGCATAAGTGAGAGCGTCAGGGGGGATGACTGGCGTGTAGGTTTGCCGGATTGCGAACCGTTTGGAAAGGAGAGCATTGGGTTCTGCAGGCCCATGTGTAGACGCACCGGATTGTGTGTCATATCTGCCCTGGGGTAGATCAGTCTGGGTCGGAGCGGCCGCGAGACTAACTAATGTGAATAAGATATTGTAAAGATCCATGCATGTGTATTGCTATTTCCCCATCCTTAGGTACGACCTATATATATATATATATATATATCTATCCATATCCATTGTGAATACGTTCTAAGGAGGGAGGTGAGTACGTTTTGGCTGGGTTATCGGGGCCCCTAGGGGCTGATCCCATCTAAGCGGAAAATCCGGCCATTACAAATGGTCTCGACCTTCTCTTCTGTATTTAGAGCCATTTCATGTGTAATTTTCGCAATTCATTTAGCTGATATATATATGCATTTATCTGAATGGTGACACTGCTTGAAAAGTGTACAATACCAACACTAAATTTCGTGTATTTACCTTATACCATTTCAAATGCGAAATATGTATTTTGGGGTGGGTCACACATGCATCATTGAATGTTTACTATTGCTTAGTTTTTAGTAATGATGGACATCAAACCGTGGAGTGGGTGTCGTGTTTATATCTAGGACCCTAATTCAATATTCCCGATTTATGCCCTTGTGAGGTTATAATCAATAATATCCTGATAAAGGCATAAGAATCAGATCCATATTCAGTAATAGCCCATGCAGTCCAAAGCACAGCACGGCTACTCCCATCGACTCCTAGAAAGCACACCGCGTTCTTTAAACAAACCAAGCCTCCAGCAGCCCGGGAAATCCCCCCTGCTTTTGTTTTGATTTGAACAAGAACTCCTGAAGTCCAGAAAGAACTGTTAGTTCTTAGTGACGTCTTATGTCCAACCTTACGTCAAACCCGGCACCTTCCAGGTATAAAATACCAACAGTTGCCTTAAGGAAACACACAGTGGTTTGGAGCAGAGCGGCCATCTACTTGCCCGAGAGCCCAGTTGATGCGAGAGCCCATGGAAGCAGCCCCTCCCATTTGGCGCACTGAGAGAGACGCTGTCTTTTTCTCCAGCCGAGAAAATCCAGCTCCGGTGTTTCCAGCCTACCTCTGCGCGTTGCTGGGATATCGAGTCCTGAGGAAAGAGATACCAGACCTCCCACATTCTATTACCAAGGTACGGAGCTGACTAAACCCTCGAGAGAATTCTTGATGCAGATCCTTGGCAAAATAATCGTAACCAACTTAACTTAAACTGCTACTTACTCATCCCTTCCCAAGTATTAGGCTTAGGTCAGGTACACCGGGGTAGGCTTAGTTAGAAGCACCAGTTGAGTATGTTAGTCAATGTATATATGTATGTAAATATTTTATCCATTTTAAAGTATCATATGGCTAAGAAACCATATCAATGCTTTTACAGTATTATTTCCTAATACTACTTTTACTGTACGCACTTTACTTTACTTTAAGTATTGCAATTGTGGCAATTCATTTCTCTTGCATGAGAAATAAGACTGCTCAATAAATAACACCTTTTATTGAAAATGCCCGTCCCTCTATTCTACATTCTGGTGAAACTAAGTATGCACTGCTGACTGAGTGAAATAGCTGTCTATTGTTTTCACACGACTCTAGAGATATACTCTTATTCTGAGAGAGCAAAATTGTCATGTTTATGCGGTTGTTGGAAACTGAATCCCTTCTTGTCTGAGCCAGGGGAGGTTGTCCCTCCCTATTCATTCAAGAAAGTTTCCAGTGACCTCTGAGCTAGCTGGAGCAAACCTAAATTAAGTTTAACATAGTCATTAGAGACCTAGATGACCTCAGTCCTACGTCTACACTGCTGTTTATGTTATTCCAATGCGCAGAGCCTATTGGGAAAATAGGAACTACACTACAATTTAATCCAGGGTTTGCAGGAGAAAACAACCACGCATCCTCAGCAACAAATAATCGTGGCCATAGGCGTTTCGGGCAGGAAAGCGCCCTTGTTCACTGGCACTTGAGAACCTGGCAGCTCACACGGACCAGCTGCGCATAAATGAATGTTCCGCCCTTGTGGGCGTATGCGCTCTGTGCATTATGGTAGGCGTAGTCCGTGTTGTTAATAAACCCATGTGGGCGCTGTCATACTCCACTAATGTTCAAATGTCATACCCCAGTGGGTTTTGCTGAAGGAAAGCAGGGCTGGGTCTCCTACCATTTCTTGTCCCTGAATTCGGCTCGTCGTCCCGGAACATTCATTTATGCGCAGCTGGTCCGTGTGAGCTGCCAGATTCTCAAGTGCCAGTGAACAAGGGCGCTTTCCTGCCCGAAACGCGTATGGCCACGATTATTTGTTGCTGAGGATGCGTGGTTGTTTTCTCCTGCAAAAAATATACGGGTGTGAATTATACAAACATGAAGTATATTAGAGACGTTTTAAGAACTGTGTTTCCTATGTGCTCTACAAAGTTTCAGAAAAAAGTGTAGGAGACAGCCATGATGAAATAATGTGCAAGTCATGAACTCTTCTATGTCCACACATGAGGGTCATATACCTGTAACCATAGCAACCCTCAGCCAATTGAAACTTGTGTAACACATGAATGTCTATGTGACCATGTAACATATATGTATATATAGTTTAACAGAATGTTCATGCAGATGTAGTGAACAAGGCGGGAGCAAGCCGCCGAAACACGTCTAAGCAGCAAATTAGCCATTAAATATCGTTTGGATTATGATTCAAGGAGTCAGCGCCTTATTTTGATGGAAAGTTTGGTTTGTTGATAATACGAAGGGTTTACTGTCCTGGAAACCCTACGCAGACCCTCCTCGATCTGGATGCGCTGTGTTTACAAGGACAATCGAGTGGTTTAACTTTTGAAAAAAGTCACATAGCTCCCCCCGGAACCGTCACAAAAAGGACCCGAGTAACCTGTGAAACCAGCACAATACTGACTGTCTGAGGGTCTACGATCGCTGGAGAGTAATCGGAGACTGTCAGGTAAGACGGCGTGTGCTGGGATTAGCAGGGAGCGGGCTAGTGAAGTTGATTCATGGGAGAGGAAGCCCGACATTGAGAAGTGAAAGTCACACGGGCAGTGAATCTTTGCAAATAATTATTAATCATAAAGGCTCAGCATGGCTGCGGAATGGGAAAAGGAAAGAGAAGAGGCAGCACTGGATGTGTTCACAGACACAGATACAGGCAAAGGCGGCAACAACAGAGCAACAGCCCAAGCACAAAGAACTGAGAAAGATGACACTAAGAAATTACTTGCAGAACTGGAAAAACTCCGAAAGAAGGAGGTAGCAAAATGGTGGGAAGTAAAATCACTCACCAGATATCTCGATGTTGGGCGAGTACCCAGGGGACTTAGAATTCTGGTGGCCCCTACATACGAAGACCCCGACCCTGAAATGCTCCAGATGTGGGCGGACAACAGTGGGCAATCGTCCCAAAACATGCTGAAAATCTTGGTTAAATTTGCGGCAAGTGATAGAGCCAAAATGATAACACGAATTGAAGAAATATTGAAAGAATTGGGCACAAAAGAAAATAAGGATGAAATCGCAAATGGCTTGAAAGAAATAAAAGCGAGAATTGTAAAACATGAAAATGACATTAAAGAAAGAAAGGCTATAAAGTTTCAGAGGGATCGTAATGATTACTAAGCATGGGCGGAAAATCCGTTCCGCTCGCCGATTTTGCGGATTTTCGGTAAATTCGCAATCCGCGAGATTCTCAAATTTCCCGCAAAATCCGCGAACGGAACGGATTGGGTCAAAAGTTCAAGCTGACTTTTGTAACTCTTTGAGAATGGCGCCGGCAAGCTGCCAGAGCCATTCTAAAATAGTTACAAAAGTCAGCTTCAACAGGAAGCTCTAATAGATAAAGTAAAGCAGGTGCTGCTCAAATTCAGTTACATAATCATTAATCACCCCAAACTTGGGGTGATTAATGATTGTGTAACTTAATTTGACCTTCAACTGGAGTACCTGCTTTATTTTATCTATTAGTGCTTCCTGTTGAAGCTATTTCTAGCTATTTTAGAATGGGGCTGGCAGCTTGCCGGGGCCATTCTAAGTGGGGCTGAGGGCAGAAGGGCACAAAAGTGGGACAGAGGGCAGAAGGGGACAAAAAATTAGTGGGGCAGAGGGCAGAAGGGCACAGAAACGAGTGGTACAGAGGGCAGATGGGCAGAAAAAACGAGAGGGTGGCAGTGATTAGGCAGGCAAAAAAAAACCTCACGAAATTGCAAAGCGCCTCGCGAACACCCGCGAACACGCAAAGCGCCTCGCGAACACCCGCAAACACAAAAAAATCAGCACAAATTTGTGAATTTTGCGGATTGCCAATTCGCAAATCCGCAAATTCGCGAATTGCGAATTCGCAAAATTCTCCCATGCTTATTACATGAATGGGAGAATATACATGTTTGCTAGAAAGTATGACCAAATAAGATGCCAAATACCAGCAACAGCAACCGGCAACCAGAGGGCTGGAGCAGAACAGAGCGAAAATTAAGTGAGCTCCGAGTATGATACCGATGCAGAAAGCAATCACAGCGCAGGAGCTGCTGGTCCCGCACCCACACCGGTACAAGAACTGGCCGAGAAAAAAGGGGGTCCCAAAACGTGTTTTCCCCATGTTAATTTTCATAGGGACATTCTGACAAGGCTACAGCTCGAACGGAATTACACTAGATTTGGCAAAATGGTAGGGACTGGAATGCAGCAGTGCCTTTTGTATGTTTGGTGTAAATCCCTCCAGTAGTTTTTGAAAAAATTTAATTTGAAATTTTTCAAATGGCAAATTATATATCTATATGCGCTCAACATTCTATTGGGAATAACTTTGGCGCCGATTGAGGAATCTGTGTGTACTTTTCAAGAATTTTGGCCAGCTCTGCTCTGCTCCTTCCC
Organism: Lissotriton vulgaris; assembly: GCF_964263255.1. Taxonomy (NCBI): domain Eukaryota; kingdom Metazoa; phylum Chordata; class Amphibia; order Caudata; family Salamandridae; genus Lissotriton; species Lissotriton vulgaris. Next base: position 821,047,643 of record NC_141685.1, on the reverse strand, counting down.
TAAACGTTTCGGGGGGATTTATCAAGCGGGGGCCGAAAGGGAGGTCCAAAAACGTGTTTTCCCCATGTTAATTCCCATAGAGACCTTTAGACACGGCTACAGCCCGAACGGCTGAATGGAATTACACCAAACTTGGCAAAATGGTAGGGCCTGGTATGCAGATGTGCCTTTGCTATGTTTGGTGAAAATTCCTCCAGTAGTTCTTGAGAAAATTGAATTTGAAATTTTTCAAATGGCATTTTCTATGGGACCTTTAGACGCGGCTCCAGCCCGAACGGCTGAATGGAATTACACCAAACTTGGCAGAATGGTAGGGACAGGTATGCAGTAGTGCCTTTTCTATATTTGGTGAAAATCCCTCCAGTAGTTGTTGAGAAAATTGAATTTGAGCAAATTATATATCTATTTGCGCTCACCGTTGGCGCACCGTAAGCGTACGGTACGCGTACCATACGCGTACGTGCACGTACCCTTACGTGCGCGTGCGAGTTTCTGATTGGCTGGCAGTCAACTGTCAACATTCCAAACTGTCCAAACCAGGAAGTGTTGGCCACCATCTTGTTTTTCAGGAGAACTGAGGCACAAGAGAGCCCAAAACAAGAGTGGAAAACACGAAAAGGGGGGCAGGGTAGAGACCCCCCAACCCTCTAGCCCTTCTCAGGGGGTCCCAAAAGGACCCCCAAGGGCAAAAAAAGAAAATTAAAAAAAATTGCGGGGTACGCGCACCGTACGCGTACGGTACGCGTGCCGTGCGCGTACCCCGCGATTTAAAAATAAAAATAAAACATTTTTTGCACATGGTGGTCCTTCTGGGACCCACTGAGAAGGGCTAGGGGTTAGGGGGTCTCAACTCTGCCCCCTTTTCGCGTTTTACACTCTTGTTTTGTGCTCTCTTGTGCCTCACTTCTCCTGAGAAACAAGATGGCTGCTCAGAATTAGTATTTACAAAACCTTTGAAATTGATTGAAAAAAAATATAGGTTTCACGCCTGATATAGTTAGGAATTAGCATTTTAAAAACCTTGCAAATTCACTGAAAAAACAATAGGTTTCAAGCCTTATATAGTTAGGAATTAGCGTTTAAAAAACCTTGCAAATTCACTTAAGAAACCATAGGTTTCAGGCCTTATATAGTTAGGAATTAGCATTTAAAAAAACCTTGCAAATTCACTTAAAAAAACATAGGTTTCAGGCCTTGTAAAGTTAGGAATTAGCATTTTAAAAACCTTGCAAATTCACTTAAAAAACCATAGGTTTCAGGCCTTATATAGTTAGGATTTAGCATTTAAAAAACCATTGAAATTGCTCCTATTGCGCACCCGCAATCCGAAATATATATATATATATATATATATATATATGGAAGAAAAGGTTGCCACCTAGGTGGGAATGCACTTACAGGTAGGAATTAATGCCAGCGCAAGGGCGCGAGCTGCGAACAGAGTCCCTTTCCTGCCAGACGCGTTTCGGGCCAACGCCCTCTTCAGTGGCAGCACATGTGACATGACGGCAGCTGCAGGCACCAGTAAATACCCTCAGTGATTATGCACAGGTGTAAAATCTGAAGCAATGCTTTCTGGGACTGGTGGTTCGATAAAACCCAAGTGGGTCGCCGCCGCCATTCGCATGCAAAAAAAGTTTTAAAGGGATTGCCAATGTCCCCGCAAGCACCCCGCAAGTAAAGGCACCTCCTGTACCACAACAAGCTGCCCAAATGAGGCAGCCGTGGACCCGCAGTTTGTCCGCGGATGTGCAAACCTGCGACCGTGGCCGGCCGCTAACAAATGGAAGAAAAGGTTGCCACCTAGGTGGGAATGCACTTACAGGTAGGAATTAATGCCAGCGCAAGGGCGCGAGCTGCGAACAGAGTCCCTTTCCTGCCAGACGCGTTTCGGGCCAACGCCCTCTTCAGTGGCAGCACATGTGACATGACGGCAGCTGCAGGCACCAGTAAATACCCTCAGTGATTATGCACAGGTGTAAAATCTGAAGCAATGCTTTCTGGGACTGGTGGTTCCATAAAACCCAAGTAGGTCGCCGCCGCCATTCGCATGCAAAAAAAGTTTTAAAGGGATTGCCAATGTCCCCGCAAGTAAAGGCACCTCCTGTACCACAACAAGCTGCCCAAATGAGGCAGCCGTGGACCCGCAGTTTGTCCGCGGATGTGCAAACCCGCGACCGTGGCCGGCCGCTAACAAATGGAAGAAAAGGTTGCCACCTAGGTGGGAATGCACTTACAGGTAGGAATTAATGCCAGCGCAAGGGCGCAAGCTGCGAACAGAGTCTCTTTCCTGCCAGACGCGTTTCGGGCCAACGCCCTCTTCAGTGGCAGCACATGTGACATGACGGCAGCTGCAGGCACCAGTAAATACCCTCAGTGATTATGCACAGGTGTAAAATCTGAAGCAATGCTTTCTGGGACTGGTGGTTCGATAAAACCCAAGTGGGTCGCCGCCGCCATTCGCATGCAAAAAAAGTTTTAAAGGGATTGCCAATGTCCCCGCAAGCACCCCGCAAGTAAAGGCACCTCCTGTACCACAACAAGCTGCCCAAATGAGGCAGCCGTGGACCCGCAGTTTGTCCGCGGATGTGCAAACCCGCGACCGTGGCCGGCCGCTAACAAATGGAAGAAAAGGTTGCCACCTAGTTGGGAATGCACTTACAGGTAGGAATTAATGCCAGCGCAAGGGCGCGAGCTGCGAACAGAGTCCCTTTCCTGCCAGACGCGTTTCGGGCCAACGCCCTCTTCAGTGGCAGCACATGTGACATGACGGCAGCTGCAGGCACCAGTAAATACCCTCAGTGATTATGCACAGGTGTAAAATCTGAAGCAATGCTTTCTGGGACTGGTGGTTCGATAAAACCCAAGTGGGTCGCCACCGCCATTCATACTGCCCCCTCACTCTCTCAGTTTAAGAAGGGACTTAAAACCCATCTGTTTAATATCACTCTGTAATTTCTTTGTATGTTATGTTGGCTGCCCCTTTTCTCTTTTGACTCACCGCGCCAGGATACTCTTGAGTAATAGAGCGCGTAACAAAAGGCTTTATAACATAACATATAACGTAACATTTTTAATAGTTCACCATACGGGATGCTTTTCTTCAATTTCTCAGGATGAAAGCTTCGTCCGTGCAGAATACTATTAGTGGCGGTTTTCTTCCTGAAAGTTGTTGTGTGTATTTGGTTGTTTTGAACATATACTTTGGTATCCAGGAATTCCACTTCTTTCTTGCTGATGTTATAGGTCAGCAATGTTATAGGTGAATTTTAAGCCAACTGTGTTGTTGTTGAGTTCTTCGAAGAAGGTTAGAAATTCAGATCTCGTTCCTTTCCATAACAGGAAGAGATCGTCAATGTAGCGTAACCATAACGCTACATTGGCCATATGGTGGTTGTTTTCTTCTCTCCAAGCTATGCTCCTAACGATTTCCAAACAAGTGCACAGCCAAAGACACTGCCTAGACACGTAGTCTGAGTGCTAACAGAACATTTAATTGATGTATGGCACTAAGCCTACATTCTAGCAAACTATGTGCATGCTTATAAACGTTAACATGATTTAAATGTTGTAAACAAATAAGCGAAACAAGCTTAGAACTGCATGTCCCATAATGCACTTTGACAAGCACCATAAGATATATAGTTGCAAGTAAAGTAGGACAACTGTGTAACACTGCTGTGAGAAGGAACCATCTGGTTCGAAACGCGTAGGCTGTAACAGTGTCTGAATAAATCTTCATTGCTTCCAACGAGCGGAGTGCTGGCTTTTCCTTTTCGTGAGAAATTAATTCACGGGACCCGGTCCTGGCCCCGAACCAAGCACCGACTTGCCAAGCTGTTCCCTCTGCGACAGGATCGTTCGTGAATGGTATTGCATACAGAGGGGAACCCGACATACCTTGAATCATCCTCAGCGATCCACAAAAGCAGCGCCAGGTGACCTGCAAAAACGCCTAAGAACATTGGGCGGAGGCAGCCACACGCTGATAACGGATTTTGAAAAATAGTGGAAAATCGGTTTCGGAGACGCCGACAATCTGTAAACGTCGTGACCTCGTGGGTGAACAGAAGCGTCCGAATACCAACAGAGGGTTGAGCGAAACGTACCAGCAAAACCCTTGCCACACCCACTGGTTGAGCGCCGGAGTGCTGGGTCGGAGGACGCTGACACTACCGGGAGTCACCCAGGTAAGCGGAGAGGTGTGTGAGAGTAGAGCGCCGTATGTCGAAGTAAGGTCAATAAGAAAACATTTCACTTGTTAACAAAGAAATTTTCGATGAACGAAATGATTTCAGTTCAAGTTTTGACCTCGCTCGTTGGACTAACAAACAAAAAGACATTGTTAATTAATGATATCCCGCAAAAGGGACATATCAACGAACCAAAAAACATTGTGAAAAGCTGTTGAAAAATACTTTCAACTATGAAGAGAGAGCAAATTAATACAAAGACAATTGAAACATATCACCATTAATCGATTCACTATGGAGGAACGCGCCACGAAAAGAATCACACTCGCAGAAAGCATATTCCAAAAAGGCAGAGAAAGACCTGATCGTGGAAGAGAGGAAATAAGGAAAGAAACACAATCAACAACAAACACAGCCAAACAGCTTTTCACGCAACTAGAAAAGCTGATGAGAAAGGAAATTTTGAGATCATGGGAAATACTAACCCTCGAGAAATACATTGAACACAAAATGGCTCCGAGGGGCTTGCGGATCTTTACCCTCCCTAACCACCCAGATACCAAACCGGAGATGCTAGAAGAGTGGGGAATGAATAACATGGACTGCTCACGGAATATGATGCTAATTATCATAAAATATGCGAGAAAAGACGTAAAAGAATTTCATGACAAAATAAGAGACATAGAAAACCAAATTACAGCCCTAAAGGAAGATAGTGGGACTGTCAAAAAACTGCGTATGGACATGGAGAAAAACCTAGACAAACACGAGGAGGAGGTACAATTACGGAAACAAAGAAAATTCCGTAGAGACGAAGACGACTATGAATTCGGCACAATTCTAAAATTTGCCAAGAAGTATGATATATTCAAACAACAATGGAAACCACCAGGTGAACCAACAACCACACCATCATCTAGCGAACCGGAATCAGAGGTCAGTGAGGGAGAGCAACGCACAAACAGAAACTTTCGTAGGCTCTCTTTTTTAGACGAACTGACCTTGGTATATCAGGAACAACTGGCGCCAAGGGGAAGAAACAGAAACAGAAATCAAACAACAAGACCAATGGCAAGGGGTACTTATCAGTCAAGAGGACGAAACGAAAAACAAGGAGAGGAAGGCACAAAAAAAAGTGGATACAACTTGCGGAATCGCAAACCCTCCAAGAAATGAACAATGATAACTCAACTGACAAGAAACCACCGGACCTCATAATCAATCTCTCCAGATATAAACCCTCTGATGATGAACGCAGACTTCTAAATAAAGAGCTGTCTTTCTGCCCGGAGATACATCAGGATATTGTGGACACCAAAATCGATCTCTATAAATATGTGAGAAAACTAAAACTTCAAAAACACTTCACCAAATTCTCACATCATGTAATACCACAACAACCCTCAAGAACAAATATGATAAATCTAGACTCCATGGACACAGAAAATGAGTTCTCAACCAATGAAATTCCATGTCTACGCACGGCGTATGAATTAGCTAATCAAACAGAGGCCTCAGAAGTGACGGATACACAAATATTACAAGAAATGGAAGTGACAACTGACAAAAGAAGACCGACAGAATTTAAAAACAAATCCAAGTTCTGCCCCATCTTAAACCCTGGCAATAAAATTGATACTTTTTATGACTTAGTGTTGGCTGATTTAGAGGAAATGAAACAAACGGAAAACACCAACAAAGAAAATCTATTGAAATCAGAACGTTTGGCATTAAAAACCCTGAAAGATAACCACTGAATCGAGATAAAACCAGCCGACAAGGGTGGTAATATAGTAATTATGGAAAAAGTGGACTATGTGGAAGAGGCCATGCGACAACTAGGCGACACCAAAAACTACACGTGTGTAATTCATGACCCAACACCAAGACTCAAAACAGAGCTAGGAATGAAATTACACAGTTGGAAAGAAAAGGGACTAATAACCGAGGAAGAAAAGAAATTCCTAATGGTGGAGCATCCCGTTACACCAACTATATATTTTCTTCCCAAAATCCACAAGACTCTGAACAAGCCCCCAGGGAGACCGATCATCTCCAGTTGTGGCAGTCTATATGAACATATGTCAGAATATGTCGACCATTTCCTTTCCCCGATAGTACCTACTCTCAGTTCGTACATCAAAGACAGTGGGGATTTTTTGCGTATCTTAATGGACACCCAATGGCAACCCACGTACATGCTAGTGACCATTGATGTCATCTCGCTGTATACATCAATAGAACATGAGATAGGCGTCAAAGCAGTACTCTACTTCCTGACGCAGCGACCAATCAAAGAACGAGATCATTCCAAAATGCTCATAGACATGATCAGAATTTGTCTATACAACAATGTATTCCTTTTTAACAAAAAGGTCTACATACAAAAGTGCGGTACCGCGATGGGAGTTTCCTTCTCTCCAAGCTATGCCAACCTCATGATGGGGTGGTGGGAGAGGAGCATAGCTTGGAGAGAAGAAAACGACCACCATATGGCCAATGTAGCGTTATGGTTACGCTACATTGACGATCTCTTCCTGTTATGGAAAGGAACGAGATCTGAATTTCTAACCTTCTTCGAAGAACTCAACAACAACACAGTTGGCTTAAAATTCACCTATAACATCAGCAAGAAAGAAGTGGAATTCCTGGATACCAAAGTATATGTTCAAAACAACCAAATACACACAACAACTTTCAGGAAGAAAACCGCCACTAATAGTATTCTGCACGGATGAAGCTTTCATCCTGAGAAATTGAAGAAAAGCATCCCGTATGGTGAACTATTAAGAATGCGGAGAAATTGCTCAGAAGAAAGAGAAAAAGAAAAAAACTTTGATGATACCAAGAAAAGATTCTTACAACGCGGCTACAAACACAAAGACATCATCCAAGGAGAAACAAAGGCCAAAATGAAAACCAGAGCGGAAACATTACTACCTAAATCATTGGATATGGATTCCAAGAAAGAAAAAACCAAGAGTAATCCCCCTAGGATGATCGTCACATACAGCAAGGAATGTCACAGAATACGAAAGATACTTAGCAAGTACTGGCATCTGATATAGAAAGACCCAGATATAGGGAAAAATATAGGAGAAAGACCACTAATGACCTAAAGAAGAGCTCCAAATCTCGCGGATCACCTGGTACATAGCCACTATGAAGAGAAGAAAAAGACCAACTGGCTAATGGAAAAGAAAAAAGGTTTCGTGAGACGCAGTACCTGCAAAGCCTACAAGATAGGAAAAAACATGAAAACAACGAATGATCCCAAAGGCAAGAATTACATCATAAGAGAACACGTCACCTGTGAAACGAGTTTTGTAGTTTATATGCTACAATGCTGTTGTGGAAAGCAATATATCGGCAGTACCACCTGCACTCTAAAGAAAAGGATTTTGGAGTACATCCGTGCAATACAGAACAAAGACTTTACATATGCTATGGCCAAACACATAGCAACCCACACCAACAAAACGTGGAAGGACACCCACTTCTTTGGTCTGGCAGCAATACAGCAGCACGAACGTGGTGGTAACAGAAAACAAAATCTTAGAAGATTAGAATCAAGACTAATCATGCACTTCAAAACCAGACAACCGATAGGTTTGAATGAGAGCGAAGAACTCCATTTCCACCTCTGAACAAATGTACTCTTAAAATATGCCGAGGGAAACTAACATTGGGAACCTTCACATGATGAAATGAAAACTTTTGCTCTCATCAACTGGTGCATATGTACACATCAGTGTCTAATCATTGGCAGTGACAAGGGCACTCAGCCCGAGGAATTGTATACTGTTGCACAGCCGTACAAGTGAACACTTGGCAAAGACATGGAGAACGATTTCCAAACAAGTGCACAGCCAAATACACTGCCTAGACACGTAGTCTGAGTGCTAACAGAACATTTAATTGATGGATGGCACTAAGCCTACATTCTAGCAAACTATGTGCATGCTTATAATAGTTAACATGATTTAAATGTTGTAAACAAATAAGCGAAACAAGCTTAGAACTGCATGTCCCATAATGCACTTTGACAAGCACCATAAGATATATAGTTGCAAGTAAAGTAGGACAACTGTGTAACACTGCAGTGAGAAGGAACCATCTGGTTCGAAACGCGTAGGCTGTAACAGTGTCTGAATAAATCTTCATTGTTTCCAACGAGCGGAGTGCTGGCTTTTCCTTTTCGTGAAAAATTAATTCACGGGACCCGGTCCTGGCCCCGAACCAAGCACCGACTTGCCAAGCTGTTCCCTCTGCGACAGGATCGTTCGTGAATGGTATTGCATACAGAGGGGAACCCGACATACCTTGAATCATCCTCAGCGATCCACAAAAGCAGCGCCAGGTGACCTGCAAAAACGCCGAAGAACATTGGGCGGAGGCGGCCACACGCTGATAACGGATTTTGAAAAATAGTGGAAAATCAGTTTCGGAGATGCCGACAATCTGTAAACGCTGTGACCTCGTGGGTGAACAGAAGCGTCCGAATACCAACAGAGGATTGAGCAAAACGTACCAGCAAAACCCTTGCCACACCCACTGGTTGAGCGCCGGAGTGCTGGGTCGGAGGACGCTGACACTACCGGGAGTCTCCCAGGTAAGCGGAGAGGTGTGTGAGAGTAAAGCGCCGTATGTCGAAGTAAGGTCAATAAGAAAACATTTCACTTGTTAACAAAGAAATTTTTGATGAACGAAACGATTTCAGTTCAAGTTTTGACCTCGCTCGTTAGACCAACAAACAAAAAGACACTGTTAATTAATGATATCCCGCAAAAGGGACATATCAACGAACCAAAAAACATTGTGAAAAGCTGTCGAAAAATACTTTCAACTATAAAGAGAGAGCAAATTAATACAAAGACAATTGAAACACATCACCATTAATCGATTCACTATAGAGGAACGCGCCACGAAAAGAATCACACTCGCAGAAAGCATATTCCAAAAAGGCAGAGAAAGACCTGATCGTGGAAGAGAGGAAATTAGGAAAGAAACACAATCAACAACAACCACAGCTAAACAGCTTTTCACGCAACTAGAAAAGCTGATGAGAAAGGAAATTTCGAGATAATGGGAAATACTAACCCTCGAGAAATACATTGAACACAAAATGGCTCAGAGGGGCTTGCGGATCTTTACCCTCCCTAACCACCCAGATACCAAACCGGAGATGCTAGAAGAGTGGGGCATGAATAACATGGACTGCTCACGGAATATGATGCTAATTATCATAAAATATGCGAGAAAAGACGTAGAAGAATTTCATGACAAAATAAGAGACATAGAAAACCAAATTACAGCCCTAAAGGAAAATAGTGGGACTGTCAAAAAACTGCGTATGGACATGGAGAAAAATCTAGACAAACACGAGGAGAAGGTACAATTACGGAAACAAAGAAAATTCCGTAGAGACGAATACGACTATGAATTCGGCACAATTCTAACATTTGCCAAGAAGTATGATATATTCAAACAACAATGGAAACCACCAGGTGAACCAACAACCACACCATCATCTAGCGAACCGGAATCAGAGGTCAGTGAGGGAGAGCAACGCACAAACAGAAACTTTCGTAGGCTCTTTTTTTTAGACGAACTGACCTTGGTATACCAGGAACAACTGGCGCCAAGGGGAAGAAACAGAAACAGAAATCAAACAACAAGACCAATGGCAAGGGGTACTTATCAGTCAAGAGGACGAAACGAAAAACAAGGAGAGGAAGGCACAAAAAAAAGTGGATACAACTTGCGGAATCGCAAACCCTCCAAGAAATGAACAACGATAACTCAACTGAAAAGAAACCACCGGACCTCATAATCAATCTCTCCAGATATACACCCTCTGATGATGAACGCAGACTTCTAAATAAAAAGCTGTCTTTCTGCCCGGAGATACATCAGGATATTGTGGACACCAAAATCGATCTCTATAAATATGTGAAAAAACTAAAACTTCAAAAACACTTCACCAAATTCTCACATCATGTAATACCACAACAACCCTCAACAACAAATATGATAAATCTAGACTCCATGGACACAGAAAATGAGTTCTCAACCAATGAAATTCCATGTCTACGCACGGCGTATGAATTAGCTAAATCAAACAGAGGCCTCAGAAGTGACGGATACACAAATATTACAAGAAATTGAAGTGACAACTGACAAAAGAAGACCGACAGAATTTAAAAACAAATCCAAGTTCTGCCCCATCTTAAACCCTGGCAATAAAATTGATACTTTTTATGACTTAGTGTTGGCTGATTTAGAGGAAATGAAACAAACGGAAAACACCAACAAAGAAAATCTATCGAAATCAGAACATTTGGCATTAAAAACCCTGAAAGATAACCACTCAATCGAGATAAAACCAGCCGACAAGGGTGGTAATATAGTAATTATGGAAAAAGTGGACTATGTGGAAGAGGCCATGCGACAACTAGGCGACACCAAAAACTACACGTGTGTAATTCATGACCCAACACCAAGACTCAAAACAGAGCTAGGAATGAAATTACACAGTTGGAAAGAAAAGGGACTAATAACCGAGGAAGAAAAGAAATTCCTAATGGTGGAGCATCCCGTTACACCAACTATATATTTTCTTCCCAAAATCCACAAGACTCTGAACAAGCCCCCAGGGAGACCGGTCATCTCCAGTTGTGGCAGTCTATATGAACATATGTCAGAATATGTCGACCATTTCCTTTCCCCGATAGTACATACTCTCAGTTCGTACATCAAAGACACTAGGGATTTTTTGCGTATCTTAATGGACACCCAATGGCAACCCACGTACATGCTAGTGACCATTGATGTCATCTCGCTGTATACATCAATAGAACATGAGATAGGCATCAAAGCAGTACTCTACTTCCTGATGCAGCGACCAATCAAAGAACGAGATCATTCCAAAATGCTCATAGACATGATCAGAATTTGTCTATACAACAATGTATTCCTTTTTAACAAAAAGGTCTACATACAAAAGTGAGGTACTGCAATGGGAGTTTCCTTCTCTCCAAGCTATGCCAACCTCATGATGGGGTGGTGGGAGAGGAGCATAGCTTGGAGAGAAGAAAACGACCACCATATGGCCAATGTAGCTTATGGTTACGCTACATTGACGATCTCTTCCTATTATGGAAAGGAACGAGATCTGAATTTCTAACCTTCTTCGAAGAACTCAACAACAACACAGTTGGCTTAAAATTCACCTATAACATCAGCAAGAAAGAAGTGGAATTCCTGGATACCAAAGTATATGTTCAAAACAACCAAATACACACCACAACTTTCAGGAAGAAAACCGCCACTAATAGTATTCTGCACGGACGAAGCTTTCATCCTGACAAATTGAAGAAAAGCATCCCGTATGGTGAACTATTAAGAATGCGGTGAAATTGCTCAGAAGAAAGAGAAAAAGAAAAAAAATTTGATGATACCAAGAAAAGATTCTTACAACGCGGCTGCAAACACAAAGACATCATCCAAGGAGAAACAAAGGCCAAAATGAAAACCAGAGCGGAAACATTACTACCTAAATCATTGGATATGGATTCCAAGAAAGAAAAAAACAAGAGTAATCCCCCTAGGATGATCGTCACATACAGCAAGGAATGTCACAGAATACGAAAGATACTTAGCAAGTACTGGCATCTGATACAGAAAGACCCAGATATAGGGAAAAATATAGGAGAAAGACCACTAATGACCTACAGAAGAGCTCCAAATCTCGCGGATCACCTGGTACATAGCCACTATGAAGAGAAGAAAAAGACCAACTGGCTAATGGAAAAGAAAAAAGGTTTCGTGAGATGCAGTACCTGCAAAGCCTGCAAGATAGGAAAAAACATGAAAACAACGAATGATCCCAAAGGCAAGAATTACATGCGCTTCAAAACCAGACAACCGATAGGTTTGAATGAGAGCGAAGAACTCCATTTCCACCTCTGAACAAATGTACTCTTAAAATATGCCGAGGGAAACTAACATTGGGAACATTCACATGATGAAATGAAAACTTTTGCTCTCATCAACTGGTGCATATGTACACATCAGTGTCTAATCATTAGCAGTGACAAGGGCACTCAGCCCGAGGAATTGTATACTGTTGCACAGCCGTATAAGTGAACACTTGGCAAAGACATGGAGAACGATTTCCAAACAAGTGCACAGCCAAAGACACTGCCTAGACACGTAGTCTGAGTGCTAACAGAACATTTAATTGATGTATGGCACTAAGCCTACATTCTAGCAAACTATGTGCATGCTTATAAACGTTAACATGATTTAAATGTTGTAAACAAATAAGCGAAACAAGCTTAGAACTGCATGTCCCATAATGCACTTTGACAAGCACCATAAGATATATAGTTGCAAGTAAAGTAGGACAACTGTGTAACACTGCCGTGAGAAGGAACCATCTGGTTCGAAACGCGTAGGCTGTAACAGTGTCTGAATAAATCTTCATTGCTTCCAACGAGCGGAGTGCTGGCTTTTCCTTTTCGTGAGAAATTAATTCACGGGACCCGGTCCTGGCCCCGAACCAAGCACCGACTTGCCAAGCTGTTCCCTCTGCGACAGGATCGTTCGTGAATGATATATATATATATATATATATATATATATATATATATTACCTACTGACGGTCGCCAGTAGATAGTTATAGCTAGAACTATTTATACTTATAGTTAGAAAAGCATTTTTGTTTTGGCTATAACAGTTTTGAGGTGATTCGTCAAGGGTGGGCTGAGAAAAAGGTGGGTTCCAAAACCTGTTTTCTCCATAATAATTTCCATAGGAAACTTTAGACATGGCTACAGCCTGAACTGCTGAACGGAATTACACCAAATTTGGCACAGAGATAGCTCTTGGTCCAGAAAGCACGCTTTGTTTTAAATGGTGTAATTCCATCCATAGTTTTTGAGATATTTAAACATTTACAGACATCGATATTTGAGAATTGTGAGATCTGATTGGCTGAGCCCTCTGAGCACGATCTTGCCTTTGATCGGCTACCAACACTTCAAACCAGGAAGTGTTGTCAGCCATCTTGTACTTCTCACCAAGGCAGAAGGAAAAAGGTGAGTGAAACATACAAAAGCAAGAAAAAGGGTCCAGGCCTGCTCAGGGTGTCCCACAAAGACCCCTAGGCCCAAAAAAAACCTTTTCTTTTTACAATTTTTACTGGGTCCCGCTGGGTGCGCGAACCCTGTTGAAAATGAAAAAAACCGAGGCACGCTCTCCCGCCCTTTATTTTTTAAAACCCCCGGGTGGGCCAGGTCCCGGGGGCAATCCTGCATTCTGTAGCGGGGGCCAGGTGTGGCCCCCGCAGCCCTGGAGACTGCCATCTCCCTGGGGCTTTATATTTTATGCGCTGGGGGCACGTGGCCCCCCACAGGCCCCGGGACCTCCACCTCCTTGAGGCTTCATTTGAATAGGATGTGGGGCCTCATGGGCCCCCCAAGACCCGGGGACCGCCACCTCCCCTGGGCTAAAATAAATAATGAATAATGTGTATAGGGGGCTCAAGCCCTCCACACCACCCCGGGTACCACCACTTCCCTGTGGCACTGTATATTTCAATTTGAGGGGTCCATACGGAGCCTCGAGACCACCACCTCCCCGGTGAAAAGTTCTTCAATTAAATACAGGAACAGAAGATATTAAGCACTGAAGTTTATTATTCAAACACCCCATCCATCAGCTACCAGGGAGTAACTGACTTCACAGGGAACATTCATATGTACAAGATTCCAAGTTCTCAGAATCATAGATAAGAAAGCTAGAGAAGACACTACACATCTTCTTTCTTATAACAAAGTTAATTCTCATTTGATAAAAACACTAAGAGAAGAACAAAGATAAAAACAATACAGAAAATACACAAAAATGCAAGATACATAATACCACATAGTTATCTTATATAGGGCCCGATGTAGGTGGCAAATACCGGTCGGAAACGGCCGATTTCGTCCATTTCCGACCGGTATTTGGCATCTTGAGATGTAGGGGGCCAGATTTTACAGATTCTGTAAATTTACCGAATCGGTAAATTTACAGAATCTGTAAAATACCGAATCGGTATTTTTACCGATTCGGTACCTTCCAGATGTAGGTGGGACTCTTCTGAGTCCCACAGGCCTTTAGGAGTCGGTATTTTACCACCCAATCCAATTGGGTGGTAAAATACCGAATCCAGGTGTGCATGCACATGTGTGCATGCACACCTGTGCCATGTGACACACAGACATGCCTTTAGGGCTTGTATGTGTGCCACATGGCACACATGCCTGTATTTGGGGTGCTAGAGGGTGTCGAAGTGACACCCCCTGCACCCTTGCAGGAATCGGTAATTACCGAATCGGTAAATACCGATTCGGTATTCCCCATTGATTCCTATGGGCTTCAAGGCCCATAGGAATCAATGGGGGATACCGATTCGGTATTTACAGAATCGGTAAATACCGAATCTTACAGATTCGGTATTTACAGATTCTGAAATACCTACATCTCCCCCCCTCTAATTTACCACTTCTAAAATACCGAATCGGTATGATTCGGTATTTTAGAAGTGGTAAATTAGATTTACCTACATCGGGCCCATAGTCTTTGAGATATGAAGGTATTTTTCTAATATGAGCACAAACTCTACCACAAGAACTATTTGGCTCTTTTGAATCAGTAGGCATTCTTGTCACAGGTATAGAATCTAAAATGTTTTCTTTGAGTACAGCAACTCGATTTAGATTCCAGATTTTCCCATTTTCTAATTTTACAGAGTTCTTAAAACATTTAACAACATGCATAGGAGCAGAATACTTTGACCAAGATAATGCTCCAACTGGCGCTTTAACACGAACCAAATCTCCAACTACTACTTTACCTTCCTTAACTCTTTTCCTTGAATCAAAATAGATTTTATTCTTGAACTGCATCCTTTCTTCTCTATCTCTCCAAACACCAATACTGTTATCCTTTACACCCTTGCCCCAGAACATCCAACCAGGACTCAAGCTAGTATTAGGATTCCTTCCCTTAAATAACTCAAAAGGAGTTTTTTTAGTCGTAGTTTGTGGAGAGAATCTATGTGCCAAAATACATTTCTGTAATTCCTCCTTCCAATCCAACGAATTCACCCTTGAAAGTTGAAAATTCTCTTTTATCACCCTGTTGAACCTTTCTACAGTACCATTTGATTCTGGATGATAAACTGATGTTCTTTTATGTTTAATTCCACAAGATAACAACAATTCAGACATCATATTAGAGCAAAATTGAGGTCCATTATCAGATAAAATTGTTGTAGGAATCCCTCCCTTCTGAAAACTTCCTTAAGAAAAGAAATCACACAAGAAGATGTGACCTCGTATACTGAAGAAACTTCTACCCATCTGGAGTACAGGTCAATTAAAACAATTAAATATGGACTACGATGTTCACCAGAAAGAGGACCTACAATGTCAATAGCAATATCCTCCCAAGGACCACAAGGTAAATCTCTACACACCATAGGAGCCGTCCTAGGAACAAGAATTTTGTCACTTATTTTACATTGAACACATTCTCTCACCTCTCTTTCAATTTCAAGATCCATGCCTGGCCACCAGAATGAACTGCAAATTCTTTCTTTAGTTTTTACAATTCCTAAATGGCCCTGATGTGCCTCATCAATTAATCTTTTTCTTATAGAATTAGGAGGAATTAATTTTGAACCTCTTAACAATATACCATTTACCACAGATAATTCATTCACCACTAAGTGCCAAACTTTATCCAAAGATTTATCAAAAACTGAATTTTTGAGAATTAAATTATTCACCTTTCATATCTCATCATCTTTTCTACTTATTTCCAACCATTCTTCCTCAAGTATGACACCAGATGTAATTTCACAAACATTCACTTCATTTTCACAAATATCATCTTCAATCAGCTCACCATTAATATCATCAACTAATCTTGAAAGACAATCTGCGGAAACATTTCCCACGCCAGGAATATAATTTACACTGAAATTAAATTCTTGAAGTGCAATCACCCATTTCCTAATGCGTGAAGATACACAGTCCAAACCTTTAGTTGTGAAAATTTCTTTCAATGGTTTGTAATCAGAACAAACCTTAAATTCCTGACCCCATAAAAATATTTTACATTTCCTGAGAGCCCAGAATATTGCTAAGGCTTCTTTCTCTATGACAGAATAGTTTAATTCTGCACCACGTAAACTTCTGAAGCACAAGCAATTAGTTTCTCTTCACCACCTCTATACTGTTTTAAGATAGCACCTAGTCCCTTTGAACTTGCATCAATTACCACAAACGTTTCCTCATAAGGAATAAAAGCTTGTAGATTTGGAGCATTAACTAAATCTTCCTTAATATCTTCAAATTCTTTTTGACAATTTTCTGTCCAAATATACTCCTTGTTTTTTCTTTGTAGATTTCTTAAATTACTAGACTTACTGGCTAAATCTTTTATAAATTTTCCATAATATTCAACTATACTTAAAAAAGAAACAATCTCATCTTTATTTTTTGGAGTTGCTAAATTTTTTATAGTATCAACCAAATCCTTCTTAGGAGATATTCCAAAAGCTGAAATATTGTGTCCTAAATAATTTACATCTTTTACTGAAAACTTGCATTTCTCAAATTTCAATGTAAGACCAGCAGATTCTAACCTCTTTAAAACTAACCTCAAAATCTTATCATGTTCTTCTTGATTTTTACCATGAATTAATAGATCATCCTTATAACATTTTACTGACTTCATTCCTTTTAAAATGGAAGCCATGACCCTCTGAAAAACCGACGCAGCAGACACAAGACCAAACTGTATTCTTCTATACTTAAATGCTCCCATAGGAGTGATAAAAGCCGTTAGATCTTGTGACTCCTTCGTCAACTCAATTTGATGATAAGCCTGAGGTAAATCCAAAGTTGTAAACACTCTTGAATCTCCCAAAGAAGTTAGTAATTCATCTATATTTGGTAAAGGAAATTTATCTACAACTACCTCTTTATTGAGTGATCTCAAATCACAACATAGTCTTATGTCGCCATTAGTTGTTCACGACAACAACTGGCGCCAACCATTCTGTTGCTTCAACTGAGGTGATAATATCTTGTTCTTGCAATTTCTTTAATTCCTCTTCTATCTTTCCTTGCAATGCTATAGGAATTCTTCTAACCTTGGCAATCACAGGAATCGAATTCTTCTTAAGCTTCATACAATGTTTGTAACCTTTGAGACATCCCAACTCTTTTCTAAAAAGTCGAGGAAACTCCTTTACAAAAGAATTCTCATCAGACTTTATCTCCTGAATCTGTACTTGTGGATTAGAATTAGGATTCAACATCACTCCCAACATACGTTGATGTGGCCATCCAATCAAGGAACCTCCAACTTTAGAAACATAAACTTTTCCAACAAACATGTTCTTTCCTACCTCAATCATAGCATCAAAATAACCTAATATGCATATTGGAAATCCACCATACCCTCCTGGATTCACATCCATTTTGAAAAGTTTGCTTTTGTTTTGAAAATATTTCTCAAAAATTCCCTTTGAAACAATAGTAATTGGTGAACAAGAATCAAACTTCATATCCATATCTATACCATCTACTGTAACTTTCACAATAGGATGATCACTGTTCATGCTCGCTTTCACCTGACATATAACTTCTTTTATCTCTTTTTTAAATACTTTCTTTTCCTTAGATTTGCAAAACTTCACAAAATGTCCTTTTTTCCAACATCCGTGACATACAAAACTTAAAGCGGGACACGAGAGGGCAGAGAGCAGTATCAGAACAGCAACAGGGCATTGTGGACACCAGAGCAGGTACATCAGAGGCAGTACATGAGAGGGCACAATGCAGTATCAGAACAGCAACAGGGCATTGTGGACACCAGAACAGGTACATCAGAGGCAGTACATGAGAGGGCAGACAGCAGTATCAGAACAGCAACAGGGCATTGTGGACACCAGAGCAGGTACATCAGAGGCAGTACATGAGAGGGCACAATGCAGTATCAGAACAGCAACAGGGCATTGTGGACACCAGTGCAGGTACATCAGAGTCAGCACATGAGAGGGGCTAAGTGCACCAACAGTCCATGGCAAGGCACAGGTCCATCAGAGGCAGCACATGAGAGGGGCTAAGTGAACCCACAGTCCATTGCACTGAAAAGGTCCATCAGAGGCAGCACATGAGAGGGGCTAAGTGCACCAACAGTCCATGGCAAGGCACAGGTCCATCAGAGGCAGCACATGAGAGGGGCTAAGTGCACCAACAGTCTATGGCAAGGCACAGGTCCATCAGAGGCAGCACATGAGAGGGCACAATGCAGTATCAGAACAGCAACAGGGCATTGTGGACACCAGAGCAGGTACATCAGAGGCAGTACATGAGAGGCCACAATGCAGTATCAGAACAGCAACAGGGCATTGTGGACACCAGAGCAGGTACATCAGAGGCAGCACATGAGAGGGGCTAAGTGCACCAACAGTCCATGGCAAGGCGCAGGTCCATCAGAGGCAGCACATGAGAGGGGCTAAGTGCACCAACAGTCCATTGCACTGAAAAGGTCCATCAGAGGCAGCACATGAGAGGGGCTAAGTGCACCAACAGTCCATGGCAAGGCACAGGTCCATCAGAGGCAGCACATGAGAGAGGCTAAGTGCACCAACAGTCCATGGCAAGGCACAGGTCCATCAGAGGCAGTACATGAGAGGGCACAATGCAGTATCAGAACAGCAACAGGGCATTGTGGACACCAGAGCAGGTACATCAGAGGCAGTACATGAGAGGCCACAATGCAGTATCAGAACAGCAACAGGGCATTGTGGACACCAGAGCAGGTACATCAGAGGCAGCACATGAGAGGGGCTAAGTGCACCAACAGTCCATGGCAAGGCGCAGGTCCATCAGAGGCAGCACATGAGAGGGGCTAAGTGCACCAACAGTCCATTGCACTGAAAAGGTCCATCAGAGGCAGCACATGAAAGGGGCTAAGTGCACCAACAGTCCATGGCAGGGCACAGGTACATCAGAGGCAGCACATGAGAGGGGCTAAGTGCACCAACAGTCCATGGCAAGGCGCAGGTCCATCAGAGGCAGCACATGAGAGGGGCTAAGTGCACCAACAGTCCATTGCACTGAAAAGGTCCATCAGAGGCAGCACATGAGAGGGGCTAAGTGCACCAACAGTCCATGGCAAGGCACAGGTCCATCAGAGGCAGCACATGAGAGAGGCTAAGTGCACCAACAGTCCATGGCAAGGCACAGGTCCATCAGAGGCAGTACATGAGAGGGCACAATGCAGTATCAGAACAGCAACAGGGCATTGTGGACACCAGAGCAGGTACATCAGAGGCAGTACATGAGAGGGCACAATGCAGTATCAGAACAGCAACAGGGCATTGTGGACACCAGAGCAGGTACATCAGAGGCAGTACATGAGAGGGCAGACAGCAGTATCAGATCAGCAACAGGGCATTATGGACACCAGAGCAGGTACATCAGAGGCAGCACATGAGAGGGGCTAAGTGCACCAACAGTCCATGGCAAGGCACAGGTCCATCAGAGGCAGCACATGAGAGGGGCTAAGTGCACCAACAGTCCATTGCACTGAAAAGGTCCATCAGAGGCAGCACATGAGAGGGGCTAAGTGCACCAACAGTCCATGGCAAGGCACAGGTCCATCAGAGGCAGCACATGAGAGGGCACAATGCAGTATCAGAACAGCAACAGGGCATTGTGGACACCAGAGCAGGTACATCAGAGGCAGTACATGAGAGGGCACAATGCAGTATCAGAACAGCAACAGGGCATTGTGGACACCAGAACAGGTACATCAGAGGCAGCACATGAGAGGGGCTAAGTGCACCAACAGTCCATGGCAAGGCACAGGTCCATCAGAGGCAGCACATGAGAGGGGCTAAGTGCACCAACAGTCCATTGCACTGAAAAGTTCCATCAGAGGCAGCACATGAGAGGGCCTGTTCAGATACACTGGCAGCACCACAAACAGGAGTGTGAGACACAGCAACAGCCCGAGTGAGTGACACATGGGCCACAGACCCAGATACACTGGCAGCACCACAAACAGGAGTGTGAGACACAGCCAAAGCCCGAGTGACTGACACATGGGCCACAGACCCAGATACACTGGCAGCACCACAAACAGGAGTGTGAGACACAGCCACAGCCCGAGTGACTGACACATGGGCCACAGACCCAGACACACTGCCAGCACCAGTAACAGGAGAGGGCACAACTGATACAGTGCTACTACATGATGCATGACAGCAAACAACAGACACAGTGCCACTATCTGACACATGCGAGTCAACTGCAGCTGCGCCACTGGGACCACTGAAATGATGAGCCACAGGACTGTATGGGCCAGTAGGCAGGGTGGCTCTGGGAGCGGGGGATAGTTGCAATTGACCGACATCGGGGTGGGCATGTGTCAATGCTGTGTGTCTACGTTTCTTGGGGATGTGTGACTGCACCCTGGACAGGACAGGACTGGCAAGTGGGTCGGACTGAAAAGAAATATCACCCACCATGGGTGGTGCATTTGCTGCCGGGGGAATGCTCTCTGGGGACGTGCTGGAGCCTGCTTGTCGTTTGCTGTGTGGCTGCCTTCTGGCCTCTGCAACATGTGTCATGGGGGATGCTACTACAGGGTCCACCTTCCTCCGCTCCTGACGAGCCCTGATGGGAGTGGAGGTAAGGGGTGACTCCACCGCAGAGACATCTGTATTCCGTTCCCTCAACAACAGCAGCCTCAGTGCATCAAGGGGTGATGTATGCCTGTCCTTGATAGCGCCACTGTCCATGGGAGATGCCTTGTCCCTTGGATGTTCCATTTCCGTAGGAGTAATGTTGTCTGTGGACCTTCCCTGTTCCCTGGATGGTGCCCTGTTCCTGGCAGCAGACTTGTCGTCTGTGGTGTACCTATCCCCAGAACACACCTTCTCCCTGTGTGTGTCCCTGCCCTTGGGAGTGTCCGTGCTCTTCTTAGGTGCGTTTGTCTTTTGACCATCCTTGTCCCTGCCCTTGGGAGTGGCTCCTTCCTTCCTAGTGTCCCTGCCCTTAGGAGTGGCTCCTTCCTTCCTAGTGTCCCTGCCCTTGGGAGTGGCACCTTCCTTCCTAGTCTCCCTCCCCTTGGGAGTGGCTCCTTCCTTCCTAGTGTCCCTGCCCTTGGGAGTGGCACCTTCCTTCCTAGTCTCCCTGCCCTTGGGAGTGGCTCCTTCCTTCCTAGTGTCCCTGCCCTTGGGAGTGGCACCTCCCTTCCTAGTCTCCCTGCCCTTGGGAGTGAGTGGCTCCTTCCTTCCTAGTCTCCCTGTCCTTGGGAGTGCCTCCTTCCTTCCTAATCTCCCTGTCCTTGGGAGTGGCTCCTTCCTTCCTAGTGTCCCTGTCCCTGGGAGTGTCCCTGCTCTCCTGAGGTGCCTTCGTCTTCTGACTGTCTTTGTCCAAGGTAGTGTCCATGGAACTGGGAGTGACCCTTGCCTTGGGAGTACCTTTTGTGTGGGATGCCTGTGCAGCATGTGAAGGCATTTCACCCAACCCCTCTTGTGGATCCCGTGTGTGTACTCCAGTGTATCTGACGTTGTCTTTGTGAACACATTTTGCTGACCTAGGGGATGGTGTCTGAGCCCTCCGTGCCTTGACGTGCTGGCCGACGCTGCTTCTAGTGCAATAACCTGTATTTGAGTCCTGGTCAGAATATTCACTCCCCCCTGAGACATCCAGTGTTGTAGATGGGGGAACAGAAGTAGCACCCAGTCCATGCGACTGTACAATGGCAGACGACACACTGGTAGCCAATGACTGCACTGTCCTGTGTAGACCAGCCAGATCGCCATGCATCCCTTCCATGAATGCCACCACCTGCCCCAACTTCCTATCGTGGTCTTGGAAAGCATTTATCATATTGGTCTGCCCCACACAAAGCTGTCGCAGCAGATCAACAGCCTCAGCACAAAGAGCATTTTGGCTCACCGAGGCTGGGGCAGCGGTGCCGACACCGAACGCCACTCTGCTCCCCCTACTCCTGCGTGCACGAACAGTACATGGTGCAGTTAACGCCAGGGTGGGACCTGTGTGCTGTGTGCTGTGTCCCGACCGAAGGTGTTGATTGCCCACTCCCAGTCTGTGACAAGAGTGCTGACTCACCAACACTGTCGGAAGATGATGACGATGTTGTCTCCACATGCGAGTCCTCAGGGACGGTCCTGTCCCCCTCTCCGGCGCTGGCCTCTTCTGTGTCAGTCTGCGTGTGCGCGACGTCTGATCCGGATGTATTGCCTTCAATCATCTCCTCCGTCTGTGGCTGAGTGCCCTCTGCCAATGCTGAAATGCACAGGAAATTGGTGTAAGTCATGGGCACACTCACGTACAGTACTGCTACGGAATCCCTAATGCCATTGATGACAAAGTACATCGATCCCCCAACCTGCACACGGGCCACCCCTACCAGTCATCCTCACAGGAAATAAGTGGTGTTGGCCGTGCAACATGTACAGCATGCGGACAGGGCATGAGCACGTACATCTGCACACCAGTCTTGCCATGGGGTGACGGAGCACTACAGCATGTGCATCAACACTCAACTGCTTAGCGAGTGGCGTGTCAACATGCCGGACCTGGACGTGACTTTTCACTGCGCCAATGTCAACAACATGCCATTGCAACGAGACACACGCTACACGGAAGTCACTAATGTTTCTGGGCAACAATACATGCATTGCATTCACAAGCAACATACACTGACAGTATGCTTACCGCTACGTTGCTTTTCATCCACACGCAGCCGCTCGGACAGGTCAGGATGCGTCACAGCAATGATACGGTGCATGAGAGGGGTCATTGAGCGTCGGGCCAGACGTGGCGTTCTTGGAATCATCCCTAGTGTCACTTCCGCTGCATTCTTGCTCAGCCTGGAAATGTCGTCCCAGCGTTTGTGGCAGTGTGTATGTCGTCTATTGGACACCCCCACTGCCCGTACCTTACGTGCAATGCTCCTCCACACGTCCTTGCGAAGGTGCAGCTTGACCTACCATGATGGGAGACAAAAGGGTGCAAGTCAGTGGACAGTTGGCCAGTCACACACATAGGGGCAACACGTATCTCTCAGCAGCCATGCACATTTCGACTAATGTGTTGGGCCCACATCACACTGCCAAAATTTCAGAGCCCAGGTGTAATGGACCACCTCATGCACACCAACATGTCCCCCACTGCACTTACCACCTGTCCGGGTGCGACGTACAGCCGTCCGAAGTTGCGGAGCACACCATCCACGAGGACATCCAGCTCCGCGGCGGTGAAGGGATGAGACCGGATCTCTTTCACTCTCGGCATGGCAAGTTCATGGAGTATGGCACTAGAGCGGAAGTCGGTGGTCAGCTCCGCAGCAGCAGGTGGAGGTGATGGTCACAGGCAGCAGTCGGTGGTCAGCTCCGCAGCAGCAGGTGGAGGTGATGGTAACAGGCAGCAGTCGGTGGTCAGCTCCGCAGCAGCAGGTGGAGGTGATGGTCACAGGCAGCAGTCGGTGGTCAGCTCCGCAGCAGCAGGTGGTCATCGTAGAATGTGTGCTTTTGCACATCACACATATATAGGGCCCTGAGGCCATGTCAGTGGCATACGGCGCCAGCCATTGGTCAGCCCTGGATGCGTGTCTGGAAATGGGCCAATGACTGGCCCTGGTGTTGCGGTGCACAGCATACGCTACATTCGATTGGGCATATGCGGGCCTTGTTCACACTTCCCATTGGCTGCACGTGCACAGACCGTCACGCTCACACACCGGCACCCGCATGTGGAAGCTTCCGGGACGGATGCTTCTATTGCTACAATGTTCAATCACTGGCGCCAACATGGCGGGGCACGTATTCAGCGGGGGAGGTGCAGGCCAACACATCCATTAGCTGATGTCAATGGACATGGCAGGTCATGACCCCCCTTACAGTCACATTGCATCATGCACCGTACACCGGCCGGCCCAGCCCGGCCCAGGACCGCGGTGCCGGCCATGTCAACTACCGCTGTGCCAGGCCCCGTCCACCACCGCCGTGCCGGCCATGTCAACCACCGCCGTGCCAGGCCCCGTCCACCACCGCCGTGCCGGCCATGTCAACCACCGCTGTGCCAGGTCCCGTCCACTACCGCTGTGCCAGCCCTGGCACGGCGTTGGTGGGCGGGGCCTGGAACGGCGGTGGTTGACATGGCCGGCACAGCGGTCGTGGGCGCGGCATGGCATGGCGGTGGTGGACGGGGCCTGGCATGGCGGTGGTTGACATGGCCGGCACGGCGGTAGTGGACGGGGCATGGCACGGCGGTGGTGGACGGGGCCTGGCACGGCGGTGGTTGACATGGCTGGCACGGCGGTAGTGGACGGGGCCTGGCACGGCGGTAGTGGACGGGGCCTGGCACGGCGGTGGTTGGCATGGCCGGCACGGCGGTAGTGGTCGGGGCCTGGCACGGTGGTGGTTGACATGGCCGGCACGGCGGTAGTGGACGGGGCATGGCACGGCGGTGGTGGACGGGGCTTGGCACGGCGGTGGTTGACATGGCCGGCACTGCCGTAGTGGACGGGGCCTGGCACGGCGGTGGTTGACATGGCCGGCACGGCGGTGGTGGACGGGGCCTGGCACGGCGGTGTTGACATGGCCGGCACGGCGGTGGTGGACGGGGCCTGGCACGGCGGTGGTTGACATGGCCGGCATGGCAGTAGTGGAAGGGGCATGACATGGCGGTGGTGGACGGGGCCTGGCACGGCGGTGGTTGACATGGCCGGCACAGCGGTAGTGGACGGGGCCTGGCACGGCAGTGGTTGACATGGCCGGCACGGCGGTGGTGGGCGAGGCCTGGCACGGCGGTGGTTGACATGGGCGGCACGGCGGCGGTGGACGGGGCCTGGCACGGCGGTGGTTGACATGGCCGGCACGGCGGTCCTGGGCCGGGCTGGGCCGGCCGGTGTACGGTGGATGATGCAATGTGACTGTAAGGGGGGTCATGACCTGCCATGTCCATTGACATCAGCTAATGGATGTGTTGGCCTGCACCTCCCCCGCCGAATACGTGCCCCGCCATGTTGGTGCCAGTGATTCAACATTGTTGCAAGTGAAGCATCCATCCCGGAGCCTAGCACATGCAGTTGCCGGTGTGTGACCGTGACGGACCATGCACATGCAGCCAATGGGAAGAGGGAACGCGGGCCGCGTATGTCCAGTCGTAAACAGCGGAAGAAGTGCACCGCCATGGCGGCGCCAATGTTTGTATCTTTTCTGACGATGCACCTTGTTCTATTGTCTGCAGCTGCCTGATGACGGTTGTGTGCGTGATTGCGTGACTCCACATGTCATGCTCTATCCCATGTGTGTCCATACCATGGCCATCGGTGTGCCACAAATGTGCATCACATGTGCATGTCGACATCGGGTATTTCCCTACACAAGTTTCTAGTACCTCACATCTACACAGTACATCCCGGATGTATCGGCACATTCTGATTCAGTTGTCAGTGTGTGGTATATGTGACATTATGACTATGGTGGGGGTACACATGTGTTCAGTGCATGTGTGTTGCCTATTGTGTCACCATGCATGTGATGTACGTATGCCCACCATTATTGGTGTTGCCATTGGTGCATGATGAAATGGTGTGTGTGTATCTTTTCGTTTGTGTGCATGCACTTGCATGTGTGTATGTGATGTGGCGCCTACACATTTGGGTCATGTCACTTGTCTTGTTGGCAGTAATGTTGCCCTGAGACAAAGTAGCATTGCACATGTTGAGACACATCATGTTGCTAGTGGCTGCACATTGTTGCTACGTCAATCCATGTTGTAGTGACAATCAGATATGTCACACATATGACAATTATACACTACATTTTACGTGTTGGTAGAGTTCGTTGACATGTGAGGTGAATTGACTTCCATTCCATCTACTCCCACACAGGAGGGCTCCAAATGTCCATCGCCCATACACTGTGCTGGAGGATATGGTTGACGAGGAGGTGATCAGGAAATTTCGGCTGGATCGACGTCGATTGATGGAGCTTGTAGCCCAATTGTCTCCTCACCTGCAGCCGTGAAGAACCTATCCAGGTTCCATTACACCCACAGCAAAGGTGATGGCGGCACTCCACTTTTTTGCTACAGGCACCTTTCAGTACACAGTTGGACATGCCGGGGGGATGTCACAGTCCATGTTCAGCATGGTACTTCGGGATGTACTGAGAGCCATGATGCTGTACAAGGATGACTACATTCATTTCCCACAGGCGGCAGAGTTGGCAGCGGTCAAAGCAGACTTTTATGCACTGAGTCGGATACCACACGTTGTGGGTTCCATTGATGGCACGCATATCGCTATCATTCCACCACGGGCACGTGAGCAGGTGTATAGGAATCAGAAGCACTTCCATTCCCTCAACGTGCAGGTGGTGTGCCAGGCCGACAACATAATATCACATGTGTGTGCAAGATTTCCAGGCTCTGCACATGACGCCCACATCATGAGGAGCAGCATTGGCCCCAAATGATGGCAAATCTGCGTCCGGCACAAGCGTGGCTTGTTGGTGAGTATGCTGTGGTGACAGGAGTGATATCTGTGTGGCATGGTGTGCCTACCAATTCTGGTTGTGATGTTTCTGTCTCTCTCTCTCTTCCACCAACATAGGCGACTCGGCTTACCCAAACATGCCTTGGCTGCTGAGTCCCATACGCAATCCAACTACAGCGGGAGAAATGCGATACAATGATGCCCATGGAAGGACACGTCGAGTGGTAGAACGTACTTTTGGCCTGCTGAAGTCTAGGTTTCGGTGCCTGGATAAGACCAGAGGGGCCCTGCCTTACTCACCAGGCAAAGTATGCAGGATCGTCATTGCCTGCTGCATGCTCCACAACCTGGCTGTGCGCAATAACATTGAACTGCTCTTGGACCCTGATGAACAGCAAGTTCCTCGCCCTCCCGACCCACCCATGTCGACTGATGAGGATAGTGGTGAGGAGGAAGGTGTGGACCAGAGGCGCCAGCTCATTGATCGCTACTTCCCTTGAATGTGAGTGTGCACCTCGTGTGCTGGTTGTGTATGCCCTGTGCATGTTTGCTGGTGTTGTGTCATTGTGGTGTGCATCATCTGTGTGTTCTGCAATGTGATGTATGCATGTGTGTGTGTGTGTGTGTGTTTACTTTTTTTGGACATGCAAGTCTCCATGATGTGTGTACTCTCATCCAATCATGTTGTGATGAGTGTGGTTTGTGGAATGTTGCACTGCAGTGTGTTGTGATGAGTGTGAATCTGTTTCCTGACGTGTCTTTGCGGTTTCTGTATTTCCCTAGGTCACTCCCGCTGCGGCATGATTCTGTACGACTTGGATCCCTGAACCTGGTAACGTCTGTTTCTGATGCAATCATGTGAATAAACATGGAGGCAACACATCATTGAGTGAGTAAGTGGTATTTATTTACAGATTGTGCATTGGTGTTGGTGCATATTTACAAATGAGTGAAGGGGTGGGGGAGTGTGAGTTAAAGGTAATG
This sequence comes from Lissotriton vulgaris, assembly GCF_964263255.1. NCBI lineage: Eukaryota > Metazoa > Chordata > Amphibia > Caudata > Salamandridae > Lissotriton > Lissotriton vulgaris. The sequence continues at coordinate 821,019,857 of NC_141685.1, read as the reverse complement.
GCAGATGAAATGTCCATGCTGACACCACATTGGGTGGTGTCTGCCTAGTGCAGCAGGCCTGTGCCAATGATTGGCTAGGTGGGACAGGATAGTTGGCAGGGTGAATGGCTGGCTCAGGTAGTGTCACAGTCATTGTCGGCTCCTCTTGGAGCGTGTGGAAGGAGCATACAAACTGCTCTCCCCCACTTCCAGCCTCGGACGGCCCCTCCGTCTTTGAGGCGGGACGGAGTCAGCTGGGGGCGCAGGCTGCTCTGGTTCCACATCCGTCGCCAGGGGCGCAGGTGGTGGTGGCGGTGGCGGTGGTGTTGCTGCCCGTGGCGTTGTTTGAGTGGGGGTGGGGAGGGTGGTGTTGGCGGCTATCCATCCCATCCACATGGTTGTGTTCTGGGACATGATGTCTACAATTTGGCCAAGCCGCCTCTCAACGGCCCCCAACATTTCGGTGTTCTCAACTGAGTCCTGGTGGGCACGATCTGCCTGTGCCTTACCACGTTCATGGTTTTCCTGGACCCTGTCTAGGGCTTCCAATGACTGTGCCACGGCATTGGGTGGGTGTCCTTCCTCAGAACGTCGTTGCCTTGTGCTCCTGCCTGCCTGATGTGGCCTCGCCTCTCTGGTTTGCAGCACACTCTCCCTGCGTGGCTGGGATGGCGCAGGCCCGGCGTCGTGCGGTGGGTTAGGCAGGGTGGCAGGGGCAGGAGTGGTGGTACTGGTGGTGGTGGAGGTGGCGGTGGGGGTGCTGGTGGTGGCTGTGCAGGTCACAGTGGCCGGTGTGGTGGGAATAGCTGCGGCCGTAGTAGTCGGTGCTGGTATCACCTGGGAGCCAGATGGCCCTGGCTGCCTGCTTGTGCCCGCACCATCCTCCGTACCGGAGCTGACTGTGCAATCGTCCCCAGAGAGTCCTGAGTGAGGCGAGTCTGGAGGCCGGGTGGTGGTTCCACCTGTGAGATTACGATCACCTGCAAAACAAAATTGTGAAGATGAGTACTGTGGGCATTACGTGTTATTTTCATATTGTTGACTATTCAGTCGCCACTCGCACTCACCCCACCCTACCACCACCGCCATCCCTATGGACATGGGGGCCTGTTGGGAGTTGTAGTGCTGTCCTCTCACACACCCCACCCACCACCACCGCCATCCCTATGGACATGGGGGCCTGTTGGGAGTTGGACTAGTGACCTCTCACACACCCCACCCACCACCACCGCCATCCCTATGGACATGGGGGCCTGTTGGGAGTTGTAGTGCCGTCCTCTCACACACCCCACCCACCACCACCACCATCCCTATGGACATGGGGGCCTGTTGGGAGTTGTAGTGCCGTCCTCTCACACACCCCACCCACCACCATCGCAATCCCTATGGACATGGGGGCCTGTTGGGAGTAGGACTAGTGACCTCTCACACACCCCACCCACCACCACCGCCATCCCTATGGACATGGGGGCCTGTTGGGAGTTGGACTAGTGACCTCTCACACACCCCACCCTACCACCACCGCCATCCCTATGGACATGGGGGCCTGTTGGGAGTTGTAGTGCCGTCCTCCCACACACCCCACCCACCACCACCGCCATCCCTATGGACATGGGGGCCTGTTGGGAGTTGTAGTGCCGTCCTCTCACACACCCCACCCACCACCACCGCCATCCCTATGGACATGGGGGCCTGTTGGGAGTTGGACTAGTGGCCTCTCACATACCCCACCCTACCACCACGGCCATCCCTATGGACATGGGGGCCTGTTGGGAGTTGTAGTGCCGTCCTCTCACACACCCCACCCACCACCACTGCCATCTCTATGGACATGGGGGCCTGTTGGAGTAGTTTAGATGTTGGTGAGTATGTGGACTGCATGCATGGGTTGGGGTCTGGGAGATGTGTCTTCTGAGTTGTGTGAGGCACACCATGTCGTTGTGCTCGTGGTGCTTGGTTTGTACTTACCAGCATCTTCTCCATCCTCACTTCCTTCAAGGGTCTCTGGGTGCAGGATGCTCAGCACCTTGTCCTCCCAGTCGGTGTAGGGTAAGTGCTCCGGGTAGTTCCACCGCCAGTGTGATTTGCCCGGAGATGGTTTTTGGCACGGATGGATTTGACACGGGTTTTGAGGTCATGCCACCGCCTCTGAATCTCCTGCTTGGTCCTTGGCACGGTCCTAGACGCATTCACCCTGGTGACTATCCGGTCCCACATGTGGTTTTTCCTGGCTATGCTGGTCTGCTGCACTAGGGCCCCGAATAAGTGGGGTTCTACACGGATGATTTCATCCACCATTACCTTTAACTCAGTGTCTGTAAATTTGGGGTTCTTTTTTGGTGCCATGGTGTGTGGTGCTCAGGGGTGTGGGTTTGAGTGAGTTGGGAGGTGCAGGTGTGTGGTGTGTAGGAATGGTGTGGTGGGTCTTTGTGTAGTGGGTGTGTTTGGGTGTTGGTTGTGTGTATTATATCGGTGTGTGCTGTATGTTCTCTGGTGTCTCTTGCTAGCAGCTATGCTGTGATGCAGAGGATTTCGGGAGTGGGTGGGAGTTATTTTATAGTCTGTGTCTTGGTCCTGTCTGAATGGTTATTGGCAGTCAGGTGCTAGGTGTGTGTGTTGACTGCTGTGCATTAAGTGGTACTTGGGGGTGGGTCATTGTGTCTTGTGATTGGTTTTGATGTTTCAGGTGGGTGGTCGTTCATTTTCCTGTGTTTGGTATTAACTTCCATCGCACTGTTTGGCATTGGTTTGACGGTAGGGATGTTGTTCGTGTTGGCCTTCCGCTGGGAAGCACGGTTTCTCGTTGCATTGGTACCGCAGCGGACGTGGATCGCGGTGGCTACCGGGGTACTTGCGGAGTTATCCTAATTGCTGACACGGACACTACGCAGGTATAGCGAGAGATGTGGATGTTCTCGCGGTCATGTGCGTACGCGGCGGTCGGTGTTTTTTCGGTTCCGTCCGCTTGCCGCGGTCTCAGGTGTACTCCGACCGCCGCGGACGGGGTTTGGTGTGCTCCGTCCGCCGCGATCGGTGTTTCATTCATATATTATCCTAATCGCTATTGCGGTTTATCTGCGGACTGGTCTGGAGTATCTTGCCAACTTCCTCGGCGGACGGAACACGTTTACGTCCGCGATCCTGATCGACCCCTTAGTCCTACACAGTTACTCATGCGCTGAATGCTGAATACTTCTTTTCTTTGTTTCAGAAACTGCCGTCAAATCACACTCTTGCTCAGACTAGAGAGTACGTCCTCTTCCGCGTTCCACAAATTGCCTTCAAATCTCGCGTTACTTTGCTCACGCCAAGACCAACTTCCGCATTCTAATGCATCATCATTTCACGGTAGCTGCCAAACAACGAAGATCGCTACAGCTCCGTGAACGGCACCAAAGACCTTCTCTCTTTGAAAACCACACGAGTCAAACTGCCATATTTCTCCACAATACTTCAATAAAAGAGAGTATGTCTAAATTTATATTATTTTCATAGAACGCACGTAACTTTCAAATGTATTTTTCTTTTTAAATATGCGCCTTGTTCATTTTCCCTCCTTCTCTTATTTTAAATTAGATATCAGCCGCAGGAGAAGTAGCTTACTTCTCTACATATATACTGCCGCTGGAGAAGGATTACTCTTGCATGTTTATTTCACTTTCAAACATATTCCTTTCATCAAACATGTATCTTCCCACTTCATTTAAACTGCCACTGGAGAAGTTACCAACTTCCCATCTAAACAACAGCCACTGGGGAAGTTTAATTTTTAATTTTAATTTCTCTTTAAAGACAACTTTCAATTTCTTTTTAAATTCGCTTTCTTTCTTATGTTTTCATTCTCGCACAAGTCTCTTTTTCCAGTCTCACTCCTTATTTATTCAACTTAGCTTGATGTTGAGGTGTCGTTCTCTTCTCACTTTTCCTCCAAATTACCCTCGTCGCCAATGAAAAGTTCTTCAATTAAATACAGGAACAATAGATATTAAGCACTGAAGTTTATTATTCAAACCCCATCCATCAGCTACCAGGGAGTAACTGACTTCACAGGGAACATTCATATGTACAAGATTCCAAGTTCTCCAAATCATAGATAATAAAGATAGAGAAGACACTACACCCGGAGCTATGGAAATGAAGGGAGGGGGCCATGGGGCCCCCTTCCAGGAGCCCTTGATGGCCCTGGGGACCGCCACCCCCCAGGGCCAGCTCCTGAAATTCCCGGGGTTGCCACCCCGGGCCGTTGCTGTTTGCTATGGTAGGGCGGGAGCACGGCTCCCGCCCAGTCATAGCAATTTCCTGCTTTGCTTCATTGAAGCGAGAGCAGGAAAACATGCTCTCAATACAATGAAGCAAAGCAGGATTACTTTTGAGCAAGGGGAGCTGCATGTCAGCAGCTCCCCTTGCTCAAAAGCAATGCCCTTTCCCGCAGGAGGCAGGGAGCTGGCGGGACCTTGGGGGCATTGGGGCTCCACGCACGGTCCCCAACGGTGATGCCAGGCCCAGGGGGAGGGGTCCCTGGGGTCAGAAGAGGCCAGACGGCCCCCTCCCCAATAATTAAAAATGTGTTTTTTTAAGAATACGGAAAGGCCGGCCCTGGGGATGGGGTCCCCGGGGTCATAATTGGCCTTAGGAGGGGAGTCACACAGACCCCCTCCAAATATAAATTAAAAAAATGTACATTTTGGCATGCCCGAGGGGATGGGGTCCCCAGGGCCTAACTTGGCCTCGGGAGGAGGTCAGGTGGCCCACTTCCCGTTTTATTTATATTAAAATTTTGGTGAAAAGGGGTTAGGCCCTGAGGGATGGGGTCCCCAGGACACCAAAAATGATAAAAGAAGGGGGCCACACATCCTCCTTCTAAAAAAAATAATTTGAAAATGCTGGCATCTCGCCGGAGGTCCCGCCTCCTACCTGCACCACTCTGCAAACCCGCCCCCTGGTGCGTTGTAAGTTGGGGATTTAATTCCCCTTGAATATTGTGGGTCTATGGGGGCCAACTAGCGCACCCGGTACCTCCAGTAGGCGCCGCACAGCTGGATTGCAGAGATGTGGTCCGAGGCCACGCCCCTTTTTACAACACTCTGCAAACGCGCCTCTTAGCGCACCTCTGGTGGGGCGATGAGGTCCTCTTGTGACCTGATGACCTCAGGACACAACTGGACTTAATCCTCTGAGTGGCAATGCACCGGGAGCCGAGAGGTGTAAAAAGGGGCATGGCCTCGGACCACCTCTCTACAATCCAGCTCTGTGGCGTTTATTGGAGGTACATGGTACATGGTGTGCTAGTTGGTCCCCAGGGACCCTCAGTATTCAAGGGGAATGAATTCCCCAACTTACAACGTGCCAGGGGCGTGTTTTGCAGAGTGGTGGAGGAAGGGGGCGTGGCCTGGTATAAGAAGATAGCAATCCTGCTGTGTGAGACTTACTGGTGGTAATAGGAGGGGTAGTTGGCCCCCAAGGTTAACGTTGGGGGCTAACTACCCCTCCTGTTACCTCCTGTAAATCTGTAACGGTTGTCGGTCCTCAGGATCGGATTGTAGCTAGAAATGGTCCACCTCTAGATCTAACCAAGCCTGAACAGCCGTTACGGCACAGGTCATCGGAAGGATCAAGCGGGGGAAGGAAAGGAAGGGAACAGCTGGGAGGGAGATCTGTAACACAAAACAAAACACGTAATGAAAACCTCTCCTACTCTCTCTCTGCTTTAACCATAAAAGATATATAGCAGATAACAGACCATGTATAGGTAGGACACCTCTATACCTGGAAAGTAAAATGAATAACCCTTGTATAGGTTGTCTTTATCACAGACAGTGGTGCCCGTTACGTGAAGGGTGCTTGTCATGTATAACTGCAGGAATATAAAAGAACATACAGCCTGGTATTCAAGAGCTTACTCTTTGTTTTCAAATACAACACTTCAAAACCACCTTGTGCTAGATGTACACCTAAACATACCGTTATCAATACTCCATTGTGCATCACAGAGATAGAGCGTAGACCTCTACCACTCGTGATTACCCCTTACTACTATAAAGTTACAGTATTAAAATTTACATTTATAGTATTCCACAGGAGAACAAGAATAAGGACCACAAAAAAATCAAAATGTTTACAATTTCTATTCTGTAGAACTCGGGAAAGTTCTGTCGTAGTGCTTAGAGGTCGCTCACTGCTCCATTAAGAGATTACGTACTCCTTTAAGAACATATAGCATATTAGTATAATATACACTACTATTGGTATCAATTCTATAGGGAGAAAAAGAATAGGAACCACAACAGAGAGAAAGAGAAATACCAAAATATAATTCAGAAATGTAGGGTTTATCAAAGGCATTCAGTAAGAAAGTATCTGTGCAAACAATTTTTTTTAAAGTGCAATTCCTAAAAATATTCTCACTGTAAAAATATCTGATCAAGTAAGTTATCAAGGTCAGTAAGCTGTATTTCAGATGCTTTCTTCCTGGGGCCAACAAATCTCCAGCTCTTCTTGTCTGAAAAAATATCACTGTACTACAATATACAGAGTGTCACTGATGCCAGACAATAGGAAAGGAAAATAAAGTTATGAACACAAAACAAGATGAATAACAAAATATTTTCCAGTGGTGAATATGTTCAAAGCTTCTTTTCTCCGGGACTTTGAAATATTTTGTCTTCGCGTCGACGGTTCATGAACTCCACTGAAGCTGGTATGAATGTGAATATTACAATATACATACTCACACTATATGATCCCAGGGGTGTAACAAAGTAATATCAGAAGCTGCTGACGTTACATATAAATCTTTAGTCTTCATGCCCACGGGTCATCAACACCTCTGAGGTCAAGTATAGTGTCAATATTATAATATACAAAGTCACACTATATGAGCTCAAAGGAGCGAGAAAAGGAACCGTGTTTGCTCTATTCTGTCCGTTTCTAAATACAAGCTGCTGACATTACATATAAATGGCAAAAACAATCAAATAACACTTTTTTCTAAATACAAATCTTTAAAGAATCACAAATAGCTACATATTATAAATATCTGCTATGCCATAATCAAACAACTTACGACTCCGTAATATGTTTTGTTGTCGCAAAAGAAGAATCTAACGCTAGAAAACAGAACCTGCATCACAGCATGGACACGCGTAAATAACTCGCAAAAACTAAACTCATCGATCAAAGGGTGTTTTACATACTTTTTAGTTATTGAGTACTCTAAGGAAGGAACATGCGGCTCCGCCCATTTAGATGTCACATTTTACAGTTGACACATGCTCATGTTTTCACTGTTTAACTTGTGCATGTATTGGGAAAAGTAACAAAATGTGAAGCGGTAAAGGTTTTGATTTTGATCCTCACACGTGTAAGCTCCTTAATATGTACATACACATGAAGAGCTTAACAACTATTATCCGGCATAACGTGTTATTTCCTTTCTCGTGAATAAAAACATCTATTAATTGCCGTAATTGTAAATAGAAGATATAAAAAAATACAGTTCGAAATAGAAGAAAAAAAAATACTTGCTAATATTTCTCATCACTATGGTTTTACATTTTAAAAATGCCAGCATTTGTAAAGCATACAGCTACCTCCAGAGAGGTGAACCGGCGCTCAGGGGCATCAGGAAGATTAAGCAAGGTATTGCCAACACTGAATTAGTGGTGGGCTAACGTGCCGCCGGAGCCGGGAATCAAACTGTGAACACTGTTGTTCGAAGTCAGGTATCATAGCTGCTGCATCAAACTTTTCCACACTTAGATGTTAATTAGTGCTAATTAAATTTTAAACATTGTTAAATTATAACTTATAACAGACTATTGTTACAGTTAGTTTTTCACTACAAAAAGTATGCATGTTTTTTTTTATTTACTTAAAAACAATATAGGTTTCAGGGACATTGTAGTTAGAAATGAGTATTTATAAACCCTTCAAAATTCACTGAAAAGCCATAGGCTTTAAAAACGTTATAGTTAGAAATTAGCATTTAAAAAAACCTTTGAAATTCACTGAAAATACCACAGGTTTCAGGCACGTTATAGTTAGTTGGACGTTTCACTGGTACAAAACCAGAAAAATTTGTCCGTTATAGTTAGTTCAGCTAACTATACCTCGCGCCCCTGCAATGCACTGCTGATGACATCACACATTACATTATTCATGACATGGTCTGTGACATCACTGATGACACCTCAAATTACATCACTGATGACATCCTCGTTTTTTGCACTTTCTATGTGTGCTGCATTCTGCAAAGATAGAAAGAGAAAATCACCATTATTGATTGTTTAGATGCAGGAAGGTGTCCCTTCCTGCACTTAACTAATCACCCCTGCAGCACAGGCACCCTTACAACATGGCGGCAGGGTGCCTGCACTGGCGCAAGGCAGGTTTTTTAGCAGCAGTACTAGGGGAAACACAGGGGTGCGCTGTATTCTTGTGAATGCAGTGCATCCCTGCGTTTCAAAGCTGCCTGAGTGCAACATTGCCATAAGTGGGGTAACACACTGCTTCAACATTTTTTTGTAAATATGCCCTCTGATTGCTACACAATATCCAACTAAAAAACAGAAAGATGGGAGGTGGGAGATGGGAGATGAGCCAAAGGTACTCCGTAGACTGAAAATGATGGGGCAGATATATATTCTTCCAAACACCAGGCACTATTGCTCGGTGCACTGGATCACACCAAATGCAAGTCATCTAAATGTTCAGCTGGTTCAAAGAGCAACAAACCTTTATGTTTTTTCTCAGTTTGAGGGAGCATGAGTCGTTGTTTCCAGGCGCTACAGTTAAAAAAAATAATTCTATCTGCATCAGCCAAGTCAGCAGTAACTTGACTCACTTCACTCCACCACTAGTCTATTCGCTATGTTCATAAGCACATGGACATGGTGGTACAACTTCAGCTTGGCATTAACTGGTATATTCATATTTTAATATTTAATATTATATTAAACAAAAGCATGACTTAAAAAAAGATGTAGAAACATGACCAGAACTGATCCCGGCATGTTGTGCACTTGTACTTTGGCCCAGAGCCTTGACCTCTGACCCAGAGGTTCATCTGTTTACTATTTCTATCTCATCATGGGCACTGAATTGAGGAGAAGGCTAAGGGGCTTATTGCAAGCCCAAGGGAGGACGATGAGCGTAAGTAAGGGTTGCTTTCAATAAAATGCTACCCAGTGGGAGTCTCCCCTTCATTACAGGGATCACATAAATAGATGGGCCATTCTGCACAGCTGGGGTCAGTTCTTCATGTAAGGCCTAAAAAAATAAAAAGAATGAACAAAGCCCTATTGGCTACCCTTTAGTCAGGGGAACCATTGAACCTGTCAAATCAATTCTTAATGATTCCCTGAGACCCATGGATTGCCCAATAAAAGGTTTGCCCGGCTCTACATTTCCAAAATATCTTGAAGATTTGAGGAAGGGCCTTGGCTTGCATAGAAAATGAAGATTCTCAAGTTCAAAGAAGGATGAACACAGCCTTTAGGAGAGGCATTATTTTATGTAGGCTTAGACTGTGTCCTCTGGGAATACCAGGCACACTTGTAAAGTGTCACCAATAGGACTCAGCATACAGCACACCAAGGGGTAGATTTTCAAAGATCTTGTGCTGGGTTAGTATCACAAAAGAGATGCTAACCAGCACAAAATGTTTTTTTTACAATTTACTTTCCAGAGTAAAACTAGAGTTGTGTTGGAAAGTACCCTACAAGTAACGCAAAGCAGCGCGAAGCCTTGCTTTGCATTACCTAGAGCCAAGGTGGCGTTATATGACTGGTACATGGGCGTTCCCATTCTCACATCCATGCCTTTTGACACAAAACCCTATGTACAAACAATTGTAGACAGGGTTTAGTGCCCAGGAGAAATGTTGTAATTTTCATTTCTTTTCCTATTTTGCCTATGTGCTGCACTGTGCAGAACATATACAAAGTGGGAAAAGTGTTTGAACTTGTCTAGGCATGGTATTTTCTACAAGAAGGGTCCCCTTCCTGTACAAAACCAAAGCTAGACTCAGGCACACACCTTCTTGCTATGGCGCTAGGGTGTGTGCCTGGGGTGCGGCACCTGAAATCAGAGCTGGTGCTAGGAAAAGGGGAGGGGAAAGCCATATCTCTGTAGATATGGCACTCTGCTGCTCCATCCCCATCACGCAAAGCAGCACAGCATTTTGGTCTGCTACGTTGCATGACTTCTTTGAAAATCTGCCCCAAGAGTAGAGTACAAACACCTATTTTTTGGGCAGATTAAAAGGCCCATGTTTAAAAATGTAAATATAGTTTCACTTGCTTCAAACTACTCCTTCGAATTTATGGCCTGGATCACAAAACATTTTTGACACAATAACATGAAGCCGATTTCTGGAGGTGGAGTAATATGTGACATGAGTATTTGTGCATATTTGTTGCAGTCCACTTTTCTTCAATCTCTGCCTCTGCAGTAGTTGGCACAATGCACAGTTATTTGTCATGGTTCATTGAAAAACTAGGCAAACACAAGGAGATGATGGATAATGTGATGAGACTTTTCAGATACGCACCCCCAGTCTCAGATCTGGGTTGAATCCATCATCAGACATAGGTCCTTTGCTCACTTTGCCACTGGATTCAAGCTAGCCTGGCTGATGAGAGGTGTTACCCCAAAACTGGTCCCAGGATGCGTGTTTCCGGTCCAGGGAAGACCTGGCTTGGCAGTTTGGGCTGGACTGTTCCCATGAGGAGCAGGGTCAAGACTGATTTGCATATGGCTGGGTCTGAACTGGGGTGACAAAGTAAGCTAAAGAACCATGATGGATTCAACCCAGATCTGAGTGTCTGAAAAGTTTTAGTGCTCTGTCCATCATCTCCTTGTGTTTGCTTCGTTGAAAAACTACTAACAAAGCTACACTTTCATAGGGAAATTCTGCACAAATGTAACTATTTTGCTATGTTTAATTAAAGTGAAAATAATCTCACTGTGTGTGGAAAAAACAATTCCTTGGGTGCAAATCAACTGAGAAACTCTGCATAATTTCTGAGAAGAGAAAATAGTGAACTTTGTAAAACTTTACCAGTGGAAAAAAATCTTCATGCACCTGTGATATACATGGGCAACACAATGCACACACTGCAAATAAAAACATGTTGTCTTGTTGGATGACAGCTAGTGTGTCTTATTTTTGAGTAGATGAGACTATTTTTTATACTTATTGCACTAGGTTGTAAGTCGAAAATATTTTTAACCAAAACAACTTCTGGCATAAATGTTTTGACCTAAATATGCTGTGTCATAAATATTGTTTGCAAAAATATCGCTCCCTTGGGTGCAGAATGTCTATTATTAACAAAAGTGGGATGGTATTTTTGTAAATGATATTTAGGACATAATATTTGTGTCAGACGATATTTAGGTCAGGATAGTCTGGTACAAAACTTTGCACCAACCATGGTGATTAAGCCTCCAATGTTTAGGTTTTGTCTGAATAGCGCACATGCGTTGTCAGCAAAATCTATTGTTAACACAAAAAACATTAAAATGGGCTTATAGCCCATCCCTTACTTACCATTACTTACCATTGGTTGGCTCCTATGTAACTCTCTTTTTTTTGCTTCTTATTGGTCCGAGCTTTCCCAGCGTCCTCCTGAGCTTCATGTGTACACTTGCCATAGAACATGAAAGAAGTGCAGCTTCCTATCTGCACCAGTCTCCTTGTACTGGCAAAGGCTCTTCAGGTACTCTTTTTGTTTTAACTTTGTACATCCACTCTAACAGAGTGCATGTTTCTGCAGTCCCTCTCTTTCATTTCCTGCTCCTCCCTTGTGTTTCTTGCCCCGCCTCATCCTTCTGTCTGTTGTTTCTTTCTCAACCTTCCTGCCATCCCCCTACTGTCCGTTGCTTCTTTACCTCTCCCAGTGCAGGTTGCTGTGCAACATAGCTTAAAGAAAATAAATGCAATAAGGCTGGCCCATCATTGTGTTTTTTCTTCTTTTTTTTACTTTAAGCCATTCTGCACAGCAGCTGCTGTGCAACTTGTCTAAAACAAACGATTGAAAATCCAATAGATGCAGAGGCAAGACCCACTAGCTTTGACAATGCTTGTTCATTGCAGAGCCCTTCATGTAAAGTGAGTATAAACATAAATTAGATAACAGGGACATCAAGACCACTTCAAACCACACTTTACCTACACATAGTTTTTGTTGTTTCAAATCTTTTGCACAAGGCACTGTCTAAACACAGAATATATACACATTATTGTGGAGCAAAAACCAAGCACTGGTAACTCAGCAACACGATGCAGCAAGCACCAGCAAAGAGAGTAGGTATTGTGTTAACTGACAGCCCAGGAAACCACTGCCCAAGCTCCCGAGAATAGGACCAGACAGCAGAAATTGGAAAAGGATTGCATGCACCTCTGACGCAAACAGATCCAGTCAAGGGAGACTGACCTAAAGAAGGAAAAGACCGAAAAACTACAGATCCAAACTCAACATCGAAGAGAACGGACCGACACAGTGCACCAGCAGGCCCAAACACCTCCCTGGAATATAGACTGCAGCGAGCCAGGTGATTTGAAATGGTCCAGAGGCCAAACCTCCGGGAAAAGGATAAAAAGAGAGGGGCACACACTGCCCCGCTAATGCACATAGGAGCAGACAAACTGGTTGTCCGCCAGAACTCACATCACGGTGTGCAACAACAGGGGATGGAAAAACAAAAGGACCATCAGAACAGTTGCCAGCCCCTCCGAAGTAGAAGACAGATGCGTCACCATGCAACTCCAGCACCCCAGTGCACCGGAACACCCAGAGAGACACCCCATCATCCCACAGGCATCGGTCATGAGAACCACACCAGGAAGAAACCAGAAACCCACCCAAGTGAAAAAGGAGCCAAAGTCAAGGACAGTACGCTGTGGCTGTGGGGCAAAGAAGGCAAGAGGACAAAAGGGAGCATAGAGGAACACAAAGCTCAACCAATACAAAGACTACACCCAAGTCTATGCTGAAGTTGACCCATAAGAAGAGAAGAGCCCGGGACAGCCAGACAAGGAACCACCCCCAGTAGCCCAAGAAGCCATACCCCAGTAACAATGTGGTCACCCAGAGAACCACCGATAAGGCTGGAAAACAGAACAGGAGGCCACTAGTCAACCACTCAGAAACTGAAAGAATGGGACCCCTCAAAATGCAAATAACCCACCAACGGAGACAAAGCGGGGAGAACGCTACGGGTGCGGACCTGAAGTGCAGGACCCGGAATGGGTAGTGGAAGCCCTGAACAGCAAATCAGAGGAACAGCTAGTGAGAGGAAGAACCAGGACAAGGAGAGAGGCAACCATGAAAACAATAGAGAACAGGAATACGCCTACCAGAAGAGAGGCAGAATCAGCAGAAGAAACACCAACTGGAATGACATATGAGGGAGAAATTGAAGGACAACCACAAGGACCAGAACAGCGTGTAACACACCAGATGTCAACCGCCACCCCAGAGGGATGACGGCAGCCTAATTGAGCTGCATGATGCAAAACCTGCTAGCAGAGAGTCAACCCACACCAAAGAGGGAAAGACTGCAGCAAAATTCCAAAAGGATACCATATAGACAGAAACCAAAGAAACCAGTAACAGTAAACTCTGCTCACTATCAACACAGGAGACCGTAAAAGCCAAACGAGTGAGCAGAGAATCAGGCCCCTACAACTGGTAGTACAGAAAAAAGGTACCAGAGTCCACCCGGCAGTCAAACACTGGAAATGAGGGCCAATAGCATCAACATATGCAAGCCCAAATGAACCCACCCCTGAATACCACATCCGCAGACAGTAATCCGGAGCACCCGTACATAAAGCCACAGGAAGAATAGAGGTTGGAGCACCATCACCAGTTCCAAAAGCAGAAACCCCTGCTGTATAAAACATGATCTGCAGCAGGCCCAGAAGATATGAGGAGCACCCACCACCAGAAGCAAACCCTAGGGGATAAGGCACTGCGGAGCCAGGCCTCCACCACCACCCAAGGAGACCACATCATGGTGACATATAGAAGCATTTCTCAGTAAATCAATCAAGATTTGTAAAGCGCGGTCCTTCGTTGTGTAGTGCCTTGTAGGAGTGTGTGAGCAGCTTCAACTGGCATCTCTTAGCGACTGGTAGCAAGTGGAGTTTCCTGAGGTAAGGGGTGATGTAATTTCATCTGGGGAGGTCGAGGATGAGTTTGGCTGCTGTGTTCTGAATAGTCTGGAGTCTAAGTTAAACAACAAAAGAGTGCGGACAAAAACACAGGAAAAGAATCAGGAAAAGAATTACTCTTCTGAGTTAAAAGAACCCTCACTCACCAACCTAGTTGGTGACCTGCTTCGTCATCGGGTTCCCACCAGAGAGGTCGAATGCCTCCCTGGTGTGCTATGATGCCTGTTTACAGTGGAGCCAGTATTTTGTGTAATCCAAGTGTGATTTTTAGGTGAAATGTGATTTAAAAGGTGGCCAGTTCAACCCAAAACTAACTTTATTCACTGTGAACTGGGCACTATTAAAAACAGTGTGGTGGATGTTAAAGAGTCCGACTAAATTGAACAGACACATCCATTATGCAAATAAAAGTTGTGGTCAACATGTTTCTGCCTCCATTCGCTATTTGCGAGGCTTTCGTTAGGACCAAAAATCAAAGCCATCACGGCGGTAGGCACTCGCTAAGGCGCACCCTGACCTGTGGTGTCAGAAACCAGTAAAGACTTATGGTTTCTAGTCAGACCTTCAACATTTTTGAAAGCCACCTGTATTTAGAATCTCCTGTAAGATTACCCCATGGGTCCTAGTGAGGGGCGCAGACTTATAGTCACACTTACGCCAAAGTCCATCACCCGTAGTGGACCTATTTGTTTCCAGCCTCAGCACCCCGAAGAGTCTGGAGTCTGGTCATGATTTGGGCAGTAATTCCTATGTAGAAGGAGTTCCTATTATCAGCTGCTGATGATGAATGCTTGCATGACTGTTTAGCTGTTGTTCGGGGGGAGAAATATGAAGACCTTCGTGAGCATTCGGAGGGTGAGGAAGCAAGTGGAGGAGACAATGCTAGCCTGCTTCTTCATGGAAAGTTTGCTGTTGCTGATGATGCCAAAGTTGGGGTGTGATTGGTGGGTTTGGGGGATAGGCCCAGTTTAGGTGGCCACCATTCATTGTTCCAGAGGGTATCCATGCCTTTCCTGAAGATGAGTACTTCTGTCTTGTCTGTGTTGAGTTAGAAACAGCTGTTGTTCATCCAGATGGCCATGTTTTACATGCATCTTTGGAAATTGTCCTTGGTGGTCATTGGTCAGGGAAAGGATGAGCTGGGTATTGTCAGCATAGAAGATGATGTTGAGTCCATGGCTCTTGATGATGTTGGCCAGGGGTATGATGCATTTGTTGAGGAAGGTTGGGCTGAGGAAATGAACCCTGAGGTACACTGCAGTTGATGTTCTTAGGGAGCTAGGAATAAGCAAGGATGTTGACCTACTGTATTCTTACTGTTAGGTAGGCTATGATCCACTTGAGGGCTGCTCCTTTGATTCTGATCTGGTGGAGTCTGTTGATCAGTATGTTGTGGGATACGGTGTTGAAATTTGCTGGGAGGTCGAGGAGGATGAGGGCTGCTGCTCCCCAGTGCTCTGGCAGCAATCTGATGTGAACTGATGCCACGAATAGGGCTGTCTTGATTCTGTGGTTAGCTCTGAAGCCAGATTGGGAGGGGCCCAGTAGGTTGTGGTTCTCCAGATGTCTAGTTAGCTAGATGTTGATGGCTTTTTTGATGACCTTGGCTGGAAAAGGGGCGCAGGGAGATGGGTCTATAGTTGTTAGGTTATCACAAGCATGTCCACCAAAGAGCAAATGAGAAAGGGCAACACACATCCAAATAACCTGGCAGGCCCCCTTCCCATGGTACCCAGCAACAGAGAGAGCCTAAACCCACCATCCCCCGAACTGATGAGCAGGACACGAATGAAGAGGCAACAACATTGCGCGCACAGGAGATCCAAAGCAACTTCCTCCGAGCCCAGTTGAGGAGTGGGAACCCCAGTACCAGGAGAGCTCCAAGAGCAAGCCAACTTCCCTCAGAGCCGGCCCCGTAACCGGCCAGTGGAGGGGGCAACCTAAGAAGAAATTGAACAACGGACTACACAAAAGCAACCCTAAGAAGCAGTACAGGAACAAATTCAAAAGATAGAGAACAAGAAAAGATCAAAATACAAACTCAGGCCAATCAGGGATAGTACAAATGACCCAAAAGTGCCATATCTCCCAAACAAAAGCCCTGAAATGCTGCCACCACAGTAGGAGCAAGACAGCCCAGAGAACAGTGGACGCAGAAATCCAAGAAGATGGCCCAGCCACCCGGTGAAGGCCGCCAGCAGTATACATCAACTAGAGGCAGAAGCCCAAAGCTTCAAGAAAGTGGAAACCAGACAAGCACAGGAATACGACCTGAGAAAGCCAGCTGGAACCAGGGCAACACTGCCCATGCCGCAGCATATCCCACCCCCGCCTGAGACACAATCTCCCCCAGCGGCGAGCGGTGGGTGCGCTGCCTCAAGAGCATTGTTTCTCACGCTTTTCTTGCACTTTCCTCGCCCTACCGCCCTCTGCCAGGTACCAGGCACCAGCCACTAGGCCCTGCAATCAAGGGGAAGTGCCATTGAGGAAAAGCACTATCCAAACCTCAAAATACCTAGCAGGGACTAAGGAATTGTGGGAGACGTGCCCTGCAGCCCCTGTAGCCCAGAGGCTCGCGAAGGGGCGAGTGGGGGGAGCTAGGAGTGGAGCTGTGCCCGCGTCTGCGTCTGAGACAGTTCGGTCCAGGCCCAGTGAGGACCCAGTTAGTGTGGACCCAGCGACATTGTTGGGTGGAATAAGCAGAGTATGCAGAAGGACCAAGGACTGAGGATCGGGAGGTAGGGCGAGACAGTTGCCAGGCGGCAGTCGCTGACCCTCCCCGCCTCGGCTGGTGTCGGTTCTGCCGGCCCCAGCGCCCTTATTTACCTAAGTCGTGGCTCTGCAAGTTAAAATTCACCACTAGCAACCGGCTATTAGCCACCAGTTACCTAACTATCCAGCTAAACAGCCAAACTGCTCCTGGGCCAGCATGAGGTCTGGAAAAGTGAGAAGGTCCATTACAAAACCAGTATTAAAACGAAAAAAGGGGGCCACAAGAGACGTTGGAGCCACCCTATCACCTACACAACTCTGTAAAATAAGTACCAATAAGGGAAAGGCCAACTCGACCGACAACAACTCTGTCAATGAAATCGGCGACGCCACGGGCTGCCCTTGGTTCACGGGCACGGATGCCATCCAAGACAATAATTTAGAAATCGCAATTGACCCACGCAATGCAACAAAACCAAGTAAGCTAACAAAAGGAACGAAAAGAGAAAGAACCGAAGATCTCATAACAGGGGCGGATTGGCAAGGCGGGCATTCGGGAATGGGCCGAAGGGCCGGTGCCTCAGTGCCCTCTGTGGGCCGTTTTTTTTTTCTCCCCTGTCCCAGTCCACAGAAAGTGGACTAGGAAATGGGAGAAAAAAACGTCCCGCAGAGTGCACGAGACAGAGACACAGAAAATGAAAGCAGCCTCGCTGTGCGGCCAGACAGCGATTTTCAGCTGTGGCCTCTCCTTCACCCCTGCCCTGCCAAGCAATCAAGCTGAGGCTGGGCTGGGCAGGGGTGATTGTTTGCAATATTCGGCCTCCCTGGGGGCCAGGTGTTTCTCAGGCCTTTGAGCCATTTGCACCTCGGCCCCCTGGCGCCCATGCAGCCCAGAAACGGTGTTAGTCTTAACACCTCGCCCACAGCCCTTCACATTCAGGGCATAGTGGGCGAGGAAGAATGGGTCTTGCTGTGGGGGCCTGGTGATGTTTGGAATTTTTTTGTTTTATTTATTTATTTATGCGATTTTATATAGCGCGGACTTTACCCGAAGGTGTCAGAGCGCTTCACACTAGGAACAGCAATAATACATGAGAAGAAAATTATAAGTGACAAATTACAAAAGCAAACGTTAAGTTACATGAATCAAAAGTGACAATAGTGAGCAACCAAAATACAAGAGGAGCAAACGATACATTACAGGAGGAAAAGGTGATATGTGTGCAGGTTACAAAAGCGTACAAAATACAAGTAGAGCTATAATACTGCAATTAATGGCAGACACTCCAGCACAAGAACAAACGTCACGTAGGCAATGGTGGCACTTGTGCAAGTATCTAAAGCAAACAAAAATGAGAGGTAGCAAACAGTGTGTTACAAGAGAAAAGTGAAGTGTGCAAGTTACAAAAGGGTCCATACACAGGTACAAGGGTAATACTACAGTAAATGGTAAATACTCAAACTGCCAGAACACACTGGGAAGGCACTTCCCATGCACCAGCTTCACCTCAGCCTCCCCCTGGCTACCTGGCTACCTTGGATGACCCAGAAAGCTGTGTTTTGGGCTCCCCTGCCAGGACATTTTCCCAAGGCCTGGAGGGTTGATTAATTTACTAATTGCAGGGGCCTTACCTCTGTTCATGTGCTCCTGAGCTGAAGGTCTGGGGAGGGCTAAGTAGGTTAGTAATAGCAGGGGCTTTGCTGCTTTTCAGGTGCTCCTGTGCTGAAGGTCTGGGGAGGGCTAAGTAGGTTAGTAATAGCAGGGGCTTTGCTGCTTTTCAGGTGCTCCTGTGCTGAAGGTCTGGGGAGGGCTAAGTAGGTTAGTAATAGCAGGGGCTTTGCTGCTTTTCAGGTGCTCCTGTGCTGGAGGGCTGGAATAATTTTGTGACAAAAAGGGGCCTTGCTATTTTTTTTAGTTGCTCAGCATGTAGGCCATTGTCACCTTGGCCCTGTATCCTGTGCAAGAACAGTATCCTCCCACTTTCATTCCTTGTCTGTGCAAATGGTGTTTCATGATAGGGCACGCCCCTTGAATGTGGGCCACGCCCCTTAAATATGGGCCACACCTCTTGAATGTGGGCCACTTTTTTCGTCAGTGCCCGGGCCGAATTGTGATCCCAATCCGACCCTGTCTCATAACCATTGATGGAGAACCAGCTAGGAAAACTTCATACTCTTACCAACCAAAAATCTACACAAAATTTGCAATTCTAAAACATCCAGGGGCTGCATTTCTCTAATACAACGGAAACCTAGAAGGTCTGCCGAACTCCATTGGAGCCTGGGAAGATAGAATATCCACCGTTACATGATCAAAAAATACTGGAAACAGAAAAATCGCCAAAAACTACAGTAGTGGATATACACACCGCTAATAAACTTACGATATCAACTGAGAGCAGCATAAAGGAGGTGCTGGATTCAGGTGGCAAGGCAATGTTGGTGATGTTAGATCTGTCGGCGGCCTTCGACACCGTCCCCCACGAGGGTCTCCTCGCAAGACTTTCTGAGATCGGTCTAAGGGGGACGGTGCTCAGCTGGTTTCGTTCGTTCTCGGCGGGCCGTCGACAAACGGTCTGGGCCTCTGCCTGCTCCGCCGAGATGTCGCCATTGGGTGTCGGAGTCCTCCAGGGCTCAGTGTTGAGCCCGACTCTATTCAACATCTTCATGACCCCTCTGGCGGCTCTGGCGGAGTCTTTCGGGGCTCAGATCGTTTCCTACGCCGATGACACCCAGCTCCTCTTTACCTGTGAGAGTGGTGAGGATTTAGACGGAGAGAGTATCCGGGGTTGCCTTGGGGCTGTTTTTAATTGGTTTCAACATAACAGCCTCTAGTGCAACTCGGATAAATCCGAGGTCCTCTTCTTTGGGTGCAATTCAGATCCGGATTGGAAGGTGTGGTGGCCAGAGAACATGTTTCCACCAGCAGCTTCGTCCCGAGTGGCTAAAAACCTAGGGATTAAGATCGATAATGGCTTAACTCTGCGCTCTCAGATAATCGGTCTCACTGGCACCTGCTTCGGCCTGCTCCGGATGTTGTGCAAGTTTCTCCCCTTACTATCGGAGGACCATAGGAAGATAACAGTGCAGGCTATAATTGGCTCGAGAATTGATTATTCGAACATTCTTTATCTCGGCCTGCCAGAATATCTGCTTCAACGGCTGCAGGTGGTCCAGAACTCGGCAGCACAGGCAATTTTTGGACTATCTCGCCGTGCGAGAGCCTCGGGCCTCCTGCAGTCACTGCACTGGCTGCCCGTCCGGAAGCGGATAATTTTCAAGGCCTTGACTTTGGCGCATAAAGCTCTTCATGCCTCGGGGGCAAAATACCTTCTAAAAAGGCTTGCCTTTCACCACCCGGCTAGGCCCTTGAGGTCCGGATCTCTGTTTCTCGCCACGGTCCCTCGTGTAAAAAGGGCACGCATTGGAGGCCGTTCTTTTAGACTGCTGGCCCCCCAGCTATGGAATACGCTTCCAGTGACATTGCGCAGTACATCAAATTTACTGGCTTTTAGAAAGGGTCTCAAAACTTGGCTCTTTACTTCTTAGTTGTCCCCCTGGTTTTTTTTTTCTGGATCTTCTTTTTCTTTTTCTGTCTTTTATTTGTTATGTTATGAGATAGGTGTGCAAACCAAAGCGCCGGGACACTCTTTGAGTAGCCGTGCGCTATACAAAACCAAGAATAACATAACATAACATAGCATAAACAACGAAGAAGACAGAACACTATAGTTACAACAAAAGGGTAGCACGGAGTCAGAAGGAACTAAGTAAAAACCTAAAGGTGCCTCAAAGGAACAACAAACATAAACTGCTAATGTATGGAAAGAAAACAACAATGGGACCACTCAGCTCTTTAGGAGAAGATTCTCATCAGTCACCATTCGATTCCGCCCTTCATCATCTGGGAACTGTCACCCTCAGAGACCAAAGGTACTCTCAGTGGACTGGTCAGTTGTTAAGACCTAATCCCACCTGTATCGTACTATGATGAGGGGGGAAAGAACTCAAAGAGAAATAGTGTGGTGACTGGAAGCAGTGCTAGAACTAGTGAAGTGCAATGTGCAAAGGTGAAATGTGAAATATAAAATTAGGTAGGGAAGTGAAAAAGGATTATTTATTAGAGAATCACTTCGCTCCTAAAAATAAAAATAACCACTGATGGATAAGAGAGGTCGACATGTTTCTGCAGACTAACAAGATCAATCTAGTATCCAGCTGCTTCTTCAGGACCAAGAACGCTACTGCTTAAAAGACAAACAAAAACATATATCAAAGGAAGACAACAGATATCACCTGCGATCCAGTGATTCTATCCTTCTCCTGGCAATTAGGCAGGAGAGAAAATCCCACCTCACCTGGCATACAGCGCAGGTAAAACGGGGCACCGCTCTCTCCGTCGGTACCCCGGGCGTCCCTCTGGGCTGTCGTGGGAGGTGCCCAGAGGGACGCCCGGGGTACCGACGGAGAGAGCGGTGCCCCGTTTTACCTGCGCTGTATGCCAGGTGAGGTGGGATTTTCTCTCCTGCCTAATTGCCAGGAGAAGGATAGAATCATTGGATCGCAGGTGATATCTGTTGTCTTCCTTTGATATATATTTTTGTATGTCTTTTAAGCAGTAGCGTTCTTGGTCCTGAAGAAGCAGCTGGATACTAGATTGATCTTGTTAGTCTGCAGAAACATGTCGACCTCTCTCATCCATCAGTGGTTATTTGTTTAGACCCACCTACGCACTCATGTTTTTTATTTTTAGGAGCGAAGTGATTCTCTAATAAATAATCCTTTTTCACTTCCCTACCTAATTTTATATTTCACATTTCACCTTTGCACATTGCACTTCACTAGTTCTAGCACTGCTTCCAGTCACCACACTATTTCTCTTTGAGCTCTTTCCCCCCTCATCATAGTACGATACAGGTGGGATTAGGTCTTAACAACTGACCAGTCCACTGAGAGTACCTTTGGTCTCTGAGGGTGACAGTTCCCAGATGATGAAGGGCGGAATCGAATGGTGACTGATGGGAATCTTCTCCTAAAGAGCTGAGTGGTCCTATTGTTGTTTTCTTTCCATACATTAGCAGTTTATGTTTGTTGTTCCTTTGAGGCACCTTTAGGGTTTTACTTAGTTCCTTCTGACTCCGTGCTACCCTTTTGTTGTAACTGTTCTAAGGGACAGTAGCATTTTGGGGTCATTAAACTGTCCCTGAAGACCCTCCCCCCGTGTTTCTTTTTGACAGAACGCTATACTCATCAGTAGATATGCCAGTGGAGATCAACAATCAACAAGACACCGAATTGACAAACCCTCGAGGCATACAGACACTGCTCAGTAGGATAATAACAGAAAGCTTCCCAGACAAGGCCACAACACTCAGCAGGCCAAGTATAGACAGAGCATTAGATTCCTTCACTACTCTAGAACAACACGTCCCACAGGACTGGGGAGATCAACAAACAGCTCCACCGCGGCAAAAACCTCAAAGCGCGCGGGACGCAAGGACACCAACAACACGACAAAACAGCATCCCTTCACCGACGCCGAAGAGTGTACAAGACGGCTCTCTAACGGCCCTAGACGAACAGAGTGACACGGGCCGCCCCAACACACCAAAAAATCGGCAATGGGAGATTCCACACATTACAGACGGCGACATGTCAATCAATCAATCAGTGACACTTATAAAGCGCGCTACATACCCGTAGGGTCTCAAGGCGCTGGGGAGGGGGGGTGCCGCTACTGCTCGAACAGCCAGGTCTTCAGCTTCTTCCTGAAGGAGAGGTGGTCTTGGGTTAGGCGCAGGTCGGACGGGAGGGAGTTCCAGGTCTTGGCGGCCAGGTAGGAGAAGGACCTTCCTCCTGTAGTCGCTCTTCGGATGCGGGGGACGGCGGCGAGGGCGTGGTTGGCTGATCGGAGGTGGCGTTTGGGAGCGTAGAAGTTGACTCGGCTGTTGAGGTAGCTCGGGCCTTGGTCGTGTAGGGCTTTGTGTGCGTGGGTGAGGAGGCGGAAGGTGATTCTCTTGTTGATGGGGAGCCAGTGAAGGTCTCTCAGATGTCCGGAGATGTGGCTGGACCGTGGGATGTCGAGGATGAGTCTGGCTGAGGCGTTTTGGATCCGCTGGAGTCTCTTCTGGAGCTTGGCGGTGGTCCCGGCGTAGAGGGCGTTGCCGTAGTCTAGTCGGCTCGTGACGAGGGCCTGGGTGACGGTCTTCCTGGTCTCTGAGGGGATCCACCAGAAGATCTTCCGTAGCATGCGTAGGATGTTGAAGCACGACGAGGAGACGGCGTTGACTTGCCTGGTCATGGAGAGGGAGGAGTCCAGGATGAAGCCCAGGTTTCGTGCATGGTCTGTCGGTTTGGGTGCGGTGCCCAGGGCGGGAGGCCACCAGGAGTCGTCCCAGGCGGAGGGTGAAGAGCCCAGGATGAGGACTTCCGTCTTGTCCGAGTTCAGTTTCAGGCGGCTGGTCGTCATCCACTCGGCTACCTCTTTCATCCCTTCGTGCAGGTTGGCTCTGGCGGCGGCGGGGTTGTTGGTCAGGGAGAGGATCAGCTGGGTGTCGTCGGCGTAGGAGATGATGCTGAGGTGGTGTTTGCGTACGATGGCCGCGAGGGGGCTCATGTAGACGTTGAAGAGGGTGGGGCTCAGTGATGATCCTTGGGGGACGCCGCAGATGACTTCGGAGGCCTCTGACTTGTACGGTGGTAGGCGGACTCGCTGTGTTCTTCCGTCGAGGAAGGAGATGATCCATTCCAGCGCCTTGTCCCGGATTCCGATGTTGCTGAGGCGCCGTATTAGGGTGCGGTGGCAGACCGTGTCGAATGCCGCGGAGAGGTCTAGGAGGATGAGGGCCGCTGTTTCTCCATTGTCCATCAGGGCTCGGATGTCATCGGTGGCGGCGATGAGGGCGGTCTCGGTGCTGTGTTTGGCTCGGAAGCCGGACTGTGAGGGGTCGAGGGATCCGTTCGTCTCGAGGAAGGCGGCCATCTGCTTGTTGACGGTCTTCTCGATGACTTTGGCTGGAAACGGGAGAAGCGAGATGGGGCGGTAGTTCTTGAGGTCGGTGGGGTCCGCTGTTGGTTTCTTGAGTAGAGCGCTGAGTTCGGCGTGTTTCCAGCTTTCGGGGAAGATGGCGGTGTCGAAGGATGTGTTGATGATGTCTCGCAGGTGGGGTGCGATGACAGCGTCGGCCTTGTTGAAGACGTGGTGAGGGCAGGGGTCGGTTGGTGATCCGGAGTGGATGGAGTTCATCGTGCGGATGGTGTCTTCTGTGCTGATCGGGGTCCAGGCGTGGAGGGTGGTGGTGGGGGGGGGTGGCGGGTCGGTCGTGGTGTGCGTTGGTTGGTTGTTGAAACTGCTGTGTATGTCCGTGATCTTGTTGTGAAAGTATGAGGCGAGGGAGTTGCAGAGGTCTTGCGATGGGGTGATGTCGTTGTTTCCTGCGCTGGGGTTGGAAAGCTCTTTCACGATGTTGAAGAGTTCCTTGCTGTTGTGTGCGTTGTTGTCCAGCCGGTCCTTGAATGCTGTTCTCTTGGCGGCGCGGATCAGCTGGTGGTGTTTCCGGGTGGCCAGTTTGTAGGAGGTCCTGTTGTCCGGTGTCGGGTCCCTTTTCCAGACTTTCTCGAGGGCTCGGCAGTTCTTCTTGGAGCTCTTGAGTTCGTCGGTGAACCATGGGGCCTTCTTGCTGCCGGGTCTGCTGGGCGGGGTCCTCAGCGGGGCGAGTTCGTCCGCGCAGTTGCTGATCCACTTCGTGATGTTGTCGGCGGCCTGGCTGGGGTTCGCTGAGCTGGCAGGAGGGTGTTGGCTCAGGGAGGTGGCTAGCTGGTCTGCTGTGATCTTGTTCCAGCTTCTGCGGGCGGCCTGTTGCTGGTGTTGGTGGGTCGTCGTTCTCTTGAAGGTGAAGTGGATGCAGCTGTGGTCCGTCCATTGAAGCTCTGTGGCGTGGCTGAAGTTGATGTCTGTGCTGGATGAGAAGACGGCGTCGAGTGTGTGTCCGGCGAGGTGGGTGGGGGTGGACACCAGTTGCTTGAGTCCCAGGTTGGCGAGGTTGTCGAGCAGGGTGCTGGTGTTGTGGTCGTTGTTGTTCTCCAGGTGGAAGTTCAGGTCCCCCAGGAGGATGTAGTCAGCGGAGGGGAGGGCATGCGGGCTGACGAAGTCGGCGATGTCCTCGCTGAATTGCGTGCGTGGTCCAGGGGGTCGGTAGATCAGGGTGCCTCTGAGGGTGGTGTTCGGGTTGGTGTGGATCTGGAAATGCAGGTGTTCGGCGCTGGTCAGGGTGTTGTCGGTGCTGGTCGTGAGACGGATGGTGTCCCTGTGGATGATGGCGATGCCTCCTCCCATCTGGTTGGCGTTGCGGTCCCTCCGGACGATCTTGTAGCCCTCTGGGATGGCGATGGCGATGTCGGGAGCCGAAGAGGCGTTCATCCAGGTCTCCGTGAGGAAGGCAACGTCAGGGGCTGTGGCGTCCAGGAGGTTCCAGAGTTCGATGGCGTGTCTGTGGACGGAGCGGGTGTTGAGCAGGATGCACTTGAGGTGGGTGCTGCTGGAGTTCGACTTGGCGGGTGCTGGTGCGGGGCTGGTCCGGATGCAGGAGAACTTGCAGGCGTGGCAGCTGAAAGGTCCGTGGGTGTGTCGTGGTGTGGCTTGATGGCATTCAGGGAGTCGGCCGGAGTTGAGAGCGATGAGGGTGGCGGCGGAGTACGTCAGGCGGGTCGGTCGGGGTCTTCGTGGGCCAGGGGTCCTGGCGCTGGTCGCGATCCGGTCGCGGACGGGCGCAGACGGGCTTACCTTTGGCGCGCCTTCGGCGCACAATCGGCGCGCCCGCTGCGCGTGACCGCTGCGCGTTCGCACGGTCGCCATTTAAGGCCAAGTGCGCGGGTGGGCGGAGCAGCTGGGAGGCGGGAGCGGGGAGGGTACAGAAGAAAAAGGGGCGGGGCTAATGGCGGTGGCGGGAAGCGGGAGCGGGGAGGGAGAGCGGCGAGGTAGGCGGGCAAGGAGGAAGGAGGCAGGCAAAAACGAGGAGAAAACGTCACAGAGAAAGCAGGCACTAATACAGGACAAAACGGGGCAAAAACAGTGGAAACACGATCTCGGGCACACAAGGAAAAACAAGCACAATTTACAGCCAAAACGGCCAAAACCAAAGGGGAGCGCTCAGGGCAGCAGCGAGGACGGCGCTGATGCAGAGGCAGGCACTGGGGGCACACGCAGCAGCTGGTGGCCGTGCGGCGCGGGGGTGTCCCACAAGTGGGACATGTCTTTCCTTGCAACACAGGAGTGGCAAGATCTAGTGGCAGCATACAATCAAAAACCCACTAAAACCCCAAGTACCAGGAGATCAGAGAGCGAGAGCAAAAGCTCGTTCATTACCTTCTGGGCAAATCTACTAAACACAATACAACTATCAGCAATATCAATCAGAGAAACTAGACATGCAGTTAACAGTACTGCAAACACTAGCTGAATTCACTTCAGGGATCGAGAAGAAACTAGGCGACTTAAACGGCTTAATAAAAAGGGGTCAGGAAGCAGCAGAATTCTCTGCTATTACCAGAACAGAATGTGACTGTTCCGCAATAATTAACAAACTATCGACACTACCAACCATGCTAGAGCACCTTCTGGTCAGTCTGAAGCCAACCACATCTGGAGACACAGCCAAGGAGGGAACCATCGCAAGGGTCGCCCAACCCCAGGGACGCATAAAAAAAGCAGAAAACAGGTTGTTCCAAAACGAGAAGTCCTGTTCCCCTACTGACAGTCAACCACCAAAAAATGCACTCCCAAATTTCTCACCTCCAGAAATAGCTATTATAGAGGTACCCACAAACTCACGAACCCGCCGGAAACAAAAAAGGAAGGGCAGAAACAGGAAAATAATAGCCATTGCCCATGATCAGGAGGGGCTGATAGTGGAACCCCATGCCCAAGTGGTACAAGAAGAGACGGCGGACCTTTACATCAGGCTGAGCAGACCCCGCCCCTGGGCAAAAAACTGTCAACTACAACGACCCCCATCAAACTTAATATCCCGAGAGCAACGGATCTATTAGAGACAGCAACAGAACACCTTGGGCACAAGGATGTCACAAAGGCAAAATGCTCACACCAGCAGGAAAAACTCAAAACAGAGTCTGACTCACGTAGCATAATACAGAGCTACACTGACAGCTGGCCAAGGGCCACACTACAAAATGTGAAACAGTCGGCCCTGGAGCAAAATTCGGAACAAACTCAAACAAGGGCAACCTCAGCCACAATCGACAGCACCAATGACCAACCCCCCACCGGGGCAAACCACCTGGAACAAACCATAGCCGGAGTAACGAGAGCCTCTTCAACAAACAAGACAGACACACTTATATTCGCCCCAGAGTACAAATCTAGGGGCAGAATGGTCATCCTGAATGGAGGAAATATAATTAAATGAATCACATCTATCAAGGGTCTGGAAGGCATCACCACAACCGACTTACTTCAAATTGAATTCCAACCTGTACTCGACCAGTCAAAACCAGAAACGACAAAGACAACATGGGCGTCAACTGACCTGGTCGACCGGATCTTAGGAGAACTTAACAAATTCTCTCAATGGGGAATAAGGCTGGAACCAAGTAGAAGGCCAGCCTACCCAACACCGTTCTTACAGGAGAGTGAGAAAGAACACCCGCCCAAAGCTACATCTATTTTAAAAGGAGCCCTTCGCCAGTCACCAGGCCGCCAAGGGAGGTCCTCATACACCAAAACAGTAATAACGAAATGAACAGCCCCTAATCCGGATATAATACAGCGAATAATAACAAATAGAGGTGGGCAATGACAAGGATCCCCAGCGCAGCCCTCAATATGCATAACATTGAACAACTTCAGAGTATGTATTTGGAATATCAATGGCTTGGCCGACAAATTGGATGATCAAAAAACACTAAAATATTTAAGAACATTTGACTTGATACTACTTCAAGAAACCTGGAAAGAAGCTGAAACAGCCCTCGAAGGCTATATGACGCAATTTGTCCCAGCCACTAGGACATCATCTTTTGGCCATAGCTCAGGTAGATTAATGATCTTTGCCTCAATCCCCACAGTAGGAACAATGAAGGAAATAAAGATTAAAACTACTGCTCCTAATGTCATACAGGCGACCGAGATAACAATTAATACCAGAAAGCCAGTCTACCGCCTGGTAATAGTTAACTCTTACATACATCCGAAGCATAAACGGAAAGGCACAAGAGAGCTGGTCAAAGAGACAGCAAGAATTATGGATGAGGGGGAAGCTGAAAATGTAATATTGGCAGGCGACTTTAACCTCTTTCTTTTTGGAACCGCAACGGACGATGACTTGGTTCACGATCTTAACAGAGCCTGGGGAATACCAACTCAGGCTCAACCATCTCCAACCAAACAAACCACTTGCTGTAACGAACTGTTAAAAGGGCTAGAGCAACTAAATCTAAGGGTGCTAAACGGCCGGTACAAAGAAGACACCCCTCCAGCATCAACCTACCACTCGGCAGCAACTTCCTCCAATATAGACTACGCATTTGCAATTCTCCCTCTATTTGACACTATCAAATCATTTAAGCTGGGTGTTAGTGACCAAAGTGACCATTTGCCACAAGAAATCGTTCTAAGGACAACAAGAGAAAACCCCACGGAAGTTAGGTCATGCGCCAGATCTGAATATACATCAGACTTCAAACGCATAAGATACAAACAACACAACATCGAAAAACTGTCTACAAACGCAAAGGAGATTATTCATCAGTGCAATTTGGTTATAAACCCAATAGAGGCCTGGGAGCGGTACACAAAGACTCTGGGGACCAAATACGCCACAAAACTAAGGCCACTCAAAGGCAAAACTCCGAAGTCTGTATCGAGTAAGACAAACACGCTGGAGATAAAAAGAATTAAATGGAATATAAAGCAAACTCTGAACCAACTCCGTACACAGCCTGAAAAAGGGCCTTTGCAAGATGCTCTACGCGGCTTAAAAGTAAGCCTAAGAAATGCAACCTGGGAAATCAAAAGACAGGCGAACAACGAGCTCTGGGCGAAAATAAAGTACGATTCGAAACAAAAAAACAGTGCTAAATTTTGGCAAACAATTCACAGCTTGCAGCGCCCGGGTCATCAAGGAATAAACTCCTACATATCAGAGGCAGCTTGGGCTGACTTCCTGCAGAATCATTTTAATTAACCCGATGATAGTAACTCCACAACCTCGTCAACGCAAGAAACAGTCAACAATCAGAAGGACAACGAAACAGGAAAGACTGAAAGATGGTCCAGAAAACCCAAGGAAAGCATAACGGGAAAATACGACCAAAAGAAGACTGATGAAGCAAAGAAAAACACTAACAAGCGCCATAGAGAACAAAATTAACTTAACAGCGGATCGGATAAAAACTCAAATAAAGAAGAGGAAAATGGAAGGAGCTCCAGGCCCAAACGGAATACCACCAATAATATTTAAACACAACATCGAATTCTGGAGCAACACACTACTACCACTCTTTGTGGGCATACAACAATTAGAAAACTGCCCTGAATCCTGGCAAGTATCGACCATAAGCCCAATTCACAAGCAAGGAGACAGGAGTGATCCTTGCAAATATCAGTTGATCGCTCTACTCAACATAGAAGTAAAGTATTATGCAAGCATTTTATTGGATGAATTGACATCTTGGGGAGCGTCAAAACACATAATCCCGGCAAATCAAACAGAGTTATGCAGAGGACAAGGAACTACTACCAATGTCATGGCACTAACTCTGCTGACAGACGCGGCCAAAGTAGGAAAGAACTCCCTGTTTTTATGTTTTATCGACTACAGCTCAGCCTTCGACCATGAGGACCGGGGCAAACTATGGCGAAAGCTTGACAAATGGGGAATACCGCAACCCCTCCTGAGGCAATTAATCTTACTCCACACTAACACCTGGGTTAAGATTAAGCTGGGAGACGGGACTCACCTCTCCAGGGGAATCAACACCTCCAAAGGACTAAAACAAGGGTGCGTCCTAGCCCCTACTTTGTTTAATATTTTCCTGGCAAATCTACCAGGGGAATTGGACAGCATCAAATTGCACGCCCCACGGCTGGGGGATATTATGCTGTCCAACCTCCTCTACGCTGATGACCTGGTTCTAATAAGTCGAACTCCAATTGGCCTTCAGCAACTCTTAAACACTACCAGCACATTTTCATAGCGTAATGGATTCAAAATCAACCGAAAGAAAACAAAAACCATGGCTGTGAATTATAAGAAGGCCAGGAAAAACTGTTGGTATCTGGACGTTGCATCGAAAAGGCACCATGAGCTGCTTTGCGATGATCCCCTTGAAGAAAATATTGCCAGATTACACGCTTGACCCACTTCTACAAGTATTGAGAGCTCGGCTTCAACCAATGCTAACATATGGGAGCGAATCGACTCTCGGAAAAGATGCTCTTACTCTCGATAGAGTAATCAGCAAACATTTCAGAACCATCTTTCGGCTACCCAGCTACGTATCCCCAGCCCAAATCCGTCTGGAGTTCGGGGTTCAAAAACAGAAAGTGAAAAGAAGGGGCAGCTTCATAAAATGCTGGCATAAGATTAGAAATGCAGAGCACGGTACCCTAAACGCCCACCTTTGGACTGAGCTGCAGCGACGAGAATCTTCATACGCAAGGAAGTATCTGATGGAATCGTAAGAAGTACTCAAACTGTCTGACCTCTGGAACACCTCAGTAGATCACAAAAGCTTCAAAAAGCTAGTAACAAAGGTTACAAAAATAACATCGCTATTAGAGGACAAGGAAACCCTAGCAAAAAGGGCACATGGATGGACAGTCTTAAACGACTATAAAACACTAAAGACCCAAGCGTATATGGATCACGGATTCAAACAGAAGACTAAAGAGAAATTTTTAAAATTACGATTCGGTATACTACCAATTCTCCCTCACCTGGCCCCATCGAAAAGGAACCAGGAAGACAAAACTTGCCGACTCTGCAGTGCAGGACCTGAAGATTTAATCCACATAATATGTATCTGTCCAATCTTAACGGACAAAAGGAGATCCTTATTACGCACAATATGGAACCAGAAGGGCATCAGAACCTGCAGACAAGCAGTCAAATTATGTTTTAATCCGCAGGAGACCCAATTAAACTACAGACTTAAAAAAATACTTTGATGCAGTGACGGAGAGAATTAAGGAGACACAAAATGAGGAAACAGAGTAACATTTAGACACTGCCTCCAAGCACAACCATGGGTCCGCAGCTCAAACGAACAATAACAAAAACGTAAATTCTTAATATGAACTTCATAATTTTAATTCCTGATAATTCATTTTACCTTTGACATGTATCTCTTTTAAAGCTGTGTACTTTAAATTGTGAGTTTTAATTAACTGTGAAATAAACTTATTATCACCTCCACCTGATGGAAAGGGACAGGCAGAAGCGTCCCCTAGTAATCGCAAAAGCACCTCTTCAGAAACGGGAGACACTTCCCACGAGATACGGTTCTGCCATCAAAGACAGGCGGAAAAACCCGGACTTGCCACCTCAGCCAAAACAGAGGTGCCATGTTGAGATCAGGCAGATGCCACACGCATGCCGATATCAATCCCACCACACAGAAACAGTCACGAGGTGTGCTGTGCGCACTCACCCAGAGATCCAGTGCGAAAACAAAGCATATCCAAATGGTTGCTATAGCAATGTCGTCCACGCCTCAGAGAGCTCTACCTGCCTGCAAAGCACAGGCAGAAAACTGAAGGACGTGCCAAGCCTCCATAGCGGAGGCGGCATCCTGAGTTCAGGCATTGTCATATGGATATACATTGCATATATATGCTGTGTTAAGTTAGCATGAGCTTTTTAGGAGTTTAAACACCATTTTACCTTTCTGCTGCTTCTGCACACGACACATAGCTGCTGCTTTAGCTTTGAGTCTAGTAGAATGTTTTGATTCATGCGAGAATAATATGTTGTTACTCTGATATCAGCCTTGCTTGGCGAGCTGTGTCTGTACAGTGAGTGCAGAAACCTTCAAGGATATCTCAACACAGTGGTTGTGAGGTCTGATCTTCGCACGTTCCTAGACATAACATACATGCAGCTGTGGCCAAGTTCTGGCTTTAGGCACGTTTTATATTGCTTTGCACAAGAGCATAGAAACACACTTGATGGTGCTTCGCATGCCCAGAGCTGGTGGAAGATGATGTGATCCCTTACCACTAGGATTTTGAGGTATGGGGCCGCCCTGTTAAAACCCAAAGAGACCTTCTTAGATATAATATAATATACTAGTTAGGGAGGGTGAGAATTAGGTGTGGGTAAATACGAGAGGTACCCCTTAACAAGAGTCAAGGGAAATAGGGTTAACTAACCAGTAGAATAAAGTGTTCCCTTGAGCGTAAATGGGTAGGAGAAGCCAAAGGGTCAAGGAAAAACAATTGCAAAATACAAGTATATATAAAGAATTATTACAATGTATTTGAAAATACAAATGTTAAAAGGAGAGTGGTCCAGAGTGGAACCCACTCAACACAGATAAAACAATAAAAGGTTTTTTTTACATTCAATTTTGGCCAGCAAGATTAAATCACAAGGACAGAAAAGACTGTAAGACATGGAATTTGTGCAATACTGATTGTATATTTGGACTCTATTGTTAACACCTAAGCTATGTGCACTATAATACAGTATATCAGCAAAGATGTCGAGATCCTGAATTATACTGGGTGAAGCGTCGACGCGTTTCGGCGGTTTTCCAGAGTTTTGTCCACCTTTATCAAGACACCATATAATTTCTGTTGAGGTATTGGGGTCAATATAATTGCCCTTGGAGTCCGTATGCGAGGGTTGAATTGGATTTCTATATTATTCCATTTTTGGACGCAAATTATTAAAGCTGTATATGTGGGTCGTGCTACCGATATGGTGCTCCTGTTGATACAGGTACGTGGGCGTACAGTCAGTTCAGAATTGTTGTGCCCAATGTGTGTTGCTGCTTTTCTTTACAATGTTAAAATCCAGAGGCGCCTAAGTCTTGTCCTTGCAGAATAAGATTCCGTTTCTTTAATATTCCGCAAAGGACTGCTCACTTCTCTGGTTACGATTAGTCTTTAAGTTGTAGAACCAGAGGCATTAACGTCATTTCCTCGTGTTATGGGATTCTTTTCCTGTGTATCACGGAGGACTGCCTGCTTCTCTGGTTCCACGGGAAAATCTTGCTGGCTAAAATTGAATGTAAAAAAAAACCTTTTATTGTTTTATCTGTGTTGAGTGGGTTCCACTCTGGATCACTCTCCTTTTAACATTTGTATTTTCAAATAAATTGTAAGAATTCTTTATATATACTTGTATTTTGCAATTGTTTTTCCTTGACCCTCTGGCTTCTCCTACCCATTTACGCTCAAGGGAACACTTTATTCTACTGGTGAGAATTACGTGTTACTGAACCCTATTCGTTTTAGCATAATACCATGCTTTTACCTTTTGTGTTCTACGGACTAGTGACTATGCTGATTACTTTGTTTCTTATAATGTGTTTGCTTGTACTAGCTAAGATACTGTGTTTGAGAACACTGCAATAGTGAATAAATATTTCAAATATGCACGTGTCCTCTTTTACTCCTTGTTCTGGATTGAAATGATTGTATAACGAAAGAGTGTTCATGTGTTCCACGTTACCTGAGGTGTACTAAGTCCATGTTTTGGTTTGTCTAAGCATTGGGAGTTTGTGATAACCAATGAGACACTGTAGCTAGTCTGGTAGGGGATTTTGGGTACTAAGGTGTGTTTTGGTACACCCTAATTCTCTGAGGTGCCAAGTCTATATGCACAGTTCTGTATGAGAACGGAATCCCTGCGACAGCATTTGCCACACACCTGCCGCTCTCATAAAACCGCATTCTACCAGCACAAAGAGTGCCGCACACCATACTACAGCAGCTGAAATGCAAACTAAAGCAATGGGGAATTATGAAAAAAATAAAAAATAAACAGAACAATATCTCCAAGGTCAGCACAGTCCCCTTTTATTCTCACATGCCCAATATGCGAGCGTGATCACGAAAAGTAACATAACCCCGCTAAAGCAGGTCTTAAAAATTAAATAAAAATGTTAAACATACCTGCAGCCAAGATGGTATTCGATAGCAGAAAAAAGAAAACAGAAAGTCCTTCTCAGGAAGAGATGTATTTATACCTTTGATATGGGGGCCATCTTGGATTGGGAAGGAAAAGTTAAATTGAGTGATTAGGGTTCTGCATGAATGTAGTGATACTCATATGTAAGGATTGTGAGAAGAAGACGGACGAGGAGGTAATATGTGTTTGATTGCATGTTCACAGGTTGGCATCCTGGCAGATCTGCTCCGCTGTTAATCCTTTCTAGGTCAATCAAGTCAGCATCAAGATAGGCCTGGGAATGTACGCTTTACAAATTCATATGTTATGTTATTCCAAGTATCGGTTAAGAAAAGGAGAACCAATCTTTGGGTAACACTATACCTTTATATGCATGTGATCTATCAGAGAATATACCAGAGAGCGCACATTTAAAGATCTGCTTTTAACCCAGTAAAATGAAACAGGGTCTTAATTTCATGTTTTTTCAACAAAAAGTTTGGAAAATTATAGACGTATTCTATAATTGGCATCAGATAATTGCTGGTCATGTAGATCCATGAATGGATCACTGGGTGCTGTGCTTTCGAAATGCTGTGAAGTAGCATCATAATGTGATGATGTGTATGACAGAGTAGAATTAGTTCTCATAAAAAGGTTGAGAGTCTCTCCCCTACTGTGGAAACTACAATCTTACACAGATATTTCTAATTTGCCATTGGGGGGGGAAAGGCTTAAGAGCTTTCATCACAGCTAATAAAATAATTCTTGAAAAACACAACTACCTCCAAAATCCAAGAAAGGACTATAGATATGAGACTCTTATCTAAATACGAGAAAGTAATTCTATTTAGTGCTAAGAAAATAACTGCCTATTGCAAAAATACGGCGAGTTCAATTAGTTACATCAATGAGTGTAAGACACTTGTATGAATATATGAGGGCAGATTTACTAATATTTTGAAGAGGGACTGCATCACAACAGTGAAGCAAACCAGTGTAAGATGTTTATTAGGGATTTATTGCCAGATGTAGGTCGGTCGGTAACGGCCGAAAATCTGTATTTTCGGCCGTTACCGACCGGTTTACAAGATTTGGCATGTAGGGGGCAATATTTTACCGAATCGGTAAAATTACTGATTCAGTAATTTTACTGATTCGGTAAAATAAGACATTGGTAAATTTACCGATTTGAAGCCACCCATATGTAGGTGGGACTCTGCAGAGTCCCAGGAGCCTTAACGAATCGGTATTTTACCATCAAAACCAATTTGATGGTAAAATACCGATTCCGGTGTGCATGCACATGTGTGCATGCACACCTATGTCATGTGACAGGCAGACCTGCCCTTAGGGCAGGTATGCCTGCCACATGGCACCTGTGCCTGTTTTGGGGGTGCCAGAGGGTGTCAAAGTGACACCCCCTGCACCCTTGTGAATTCATTAATTACCGATTCGGTAAATACCGAATCGGTAATGCCTAATCATTCCTATGGGCTTCAAAGCCCATAGGAATGAATGGGCATTACCGATTCGGTATTTACCGAATCGGTAATTAATGAATTGTTAAGGATTCGGTAACGAATCCAGATGTTGGGACCTACATCCCATTTACCGATTTTGAAATACCGAATCGGTATAATTCGGTGTTTTAAAATCGGTAAATGGGATTTACCTACATCTGGCCCTTACTTTCTAACGCAAACCTTGATTTGAGCTGAGAAGTTCCCTGAAAGTAATGCTAAATAGGGCTCTGCACTACTATGCATTCCTTTGCATCAAAGGGGTGATCCATGTGTGGTACAGGGGCATTCCGATGCAACCACTTGTGTTTTTTGATGCAAAGCCCTGTATACTAGCAATAGTAGACAGACCTTTGCACTTTGAGGCAGGCATCAAAAAGTAGGCATTTTTTATTTATTCAAACTTTTCTGACTTTGCGTGTGTCCTGCACTGTGCAGCAAGCACCTATAGTAGGAAAAGATTTCGTGGGTACCCGTCCTGTACAAAGCCTACGCTAGACATCATGCAGACATCTTTGCACTACGGTGCATAGGAGTGTGCACGGCACCAAGCATTGTGATTCTGTGCCAGCACTAATGAAGAGAGCAGTAGCGCTCTATCTTAGTAGGTATGGTGCTGTCCTGCTCTTTTCCTCTCCTCTCATGCAACACAGTGCAGCATCTCCAGTTGCTGTGCTTTGTTGTGTGATAAATTAGTAAATCTAAGCCACAGTGTGCCTTTTTTCTAGATGAATATCTTCACAGACTCAGGGGACTTAGGGGCATATTTACCAGCAAAGTGGCGAAGCGTGTCGGTAAGCCAAGAAGGCTAAAGACATGCTCCGTAACTTTAGAAACACAGGGCTGGGGGGCGTGGCTTGGATGCCGCGCAAGATGGCCGGCTAGGTACGGAGCTCCGCCGCATCGATCACCTCACGGCGTATTTTTCCCGATGTAAACGGGACCGCTACTGAGCACCGTCGCTGGATTTGGCTGGCGGAACATTAACGGAATCAGCGGAGCAGCTTTTCACCACTTGTGGAGCCGTTTTTGCCCCTCTCCGCGATGAAATCCCTGCCCCTCACGGAGCCGCCATTTTGAAGCTCTTCCGAACATCGGAGCCTCTACTGACAGGAGCTGTCACTACACGACGTGTCACTGGACACCAACGAACTTTCAGACACCGACTTCACTTCAGGGGTGAGATTTATATATCTTGTGCAAGACGCCTTTACTGCATTTTTTCTCTCCTCTTCCACATTAGAGGAAGCGTCCAAATACGCAGTTTTATCGCGCTTCACCCCTGACAACTAGATGTTTCCCGCCCTAACATGCTCACTACTCTGAACTACTTTTTATCCTAAACTTCTTCCTCATGGCGATATGACAACAACATTCTCTGAGACTTTCTGTCCGTTTCTCCTGCGCCTCAGCTACTTCAGGATGCTCATTCCTGTGCTTCCATTTTAGTCATCCTCCTCTTTTTTGTACTCGTTATTTAGCACACTCTAATTCCCTGTCGCTTTTTCCACTGAGTTCCGTCTGGGTGCTTCACCTTCTCTTTGGAGATATTTCTGGAACATTTCACATGCACCTTTAGTTGTTTCACAGGGAATTGAGACTCTATTGTCGCACGTTCATTTCTTTCTATGGTCAATTTACGCAAGCCTAAATTTGTCTTCACTCCATCGGGGAGTACTTCAGGAGCATCTTCATCTGGTACAAATAGAGCCACTGGATCTGCAACAATGACGACTCCAAAATCATCATTGGCTCATACTAACACCAGTAAGTCTTCCCCACCCGCTCCGGCGGGCAAGCGCCTCAAACAAAATTCTCCTACGCCAGAAGACAATCCTTCACATTCTTCTACTGACCAAATTCTAGAGGAACTGCGTGCGCTGCGCCCATTTATTGAAAAAACGAGTACAGATATGCAGCTTTTAAAGGATAAATGGGAAAATATGGATGCCCGTCTTTCTACTGTTGAACAGCACCTTCCTGAAGTTCAGTCCAACACACAACGTATAGACTCTCTAGAAAAAACGGTCCTCTCACTCCAAAAGCATACAGAGGATTTGGAAAATCGAAATAGGAGGAATAACCTCCGTATTTACAATCTGCCGGAAAATCTTGAGGGGGATAATCCAGTCACTTTCTTCACCACTTTCTTGCCGAAACTTCTGGACCTACCACCTTCCACCTCCATTAGTATACAAAGAGCCCATAGACTAGGTGCCAGAACGGGCTCCTCCTCAAAACCTCGTGGAGTCGTCATTTTATTTCTGAAATATACAGATCTCTTATTGATTCTCTCAGCTGCGAGGAGTAAAAAACAAGTGACTTGGCAAGGTCAACGAGTATATCTATCTCAGGATGTCTCTAGCGTCACCGCCTCCAGACGTAAAGAATTTCTGGCTATGCGTCCCTCTCTGCGCGCCTTGGGAGCAAGATATGGCTTGTTTCATCCTTGTACTCTCAGAGTCACCTATCGAGAAAAGTCTTGGTCATTTCAGGAACCTGGAGAATTAAGGAACTTTCTTCTTCTACACAGTGAAGAAGGGATGGATGCCTCCTCTTCTGCTTCGACCAGTGGCTGAAATTGGACTTTTATTGTTTAACTTGTTTGTCTTCCTAATGGCTTGTCTTTGACTTCATGTATTCTCCTTACTTCTCATCTCAGTTCTTACACTCTCTTTTCGTATCTTTTCTTCCCTTTATCTATCTCTGGCATCTCCTATATATCCCTCTATTTTCTTTCTCTACTTTCTGGACTTCTGCTTTTACGTCTACATGTTATGTATGTTAACATTTTTTCCCCTTTTTTCCTCCCCAGACGGATATGTATCGGATACTCCTCTCAACACCTTGTCCCATTCCATGTTCCTTTTGTGCGGTCTCGATGTGGTTCTCCTCCCGATCCTGGTCCGTACGTCTTGTAAAGCATCACCACCTCCCCACCTTCCCTATGTGTATTTTTTCTCTTTCAGGTATGTTTAATACAGTCATCCTTTTGGATTTGTACTGTCTTCTATGCATTCTCTCTCTTCTTCCTTCTTCCTTCCCCACTGATCTTCCTTCCCTTTTCCCATCCCTCTCCCCCTCCCTTTTCCTTTTTCATCTTCCTTTTCTACCTGTTCTTCCTTCTTCCTTTTTGAAGAGTTTTTTGAAGAGTTCTATGGTTAAAACTTCTATACAATTTGAATTATTACATGTACAGTATGTTTTTGCAATTCTTGATTTAGATCAGTTTAGTAAGTTTTCACCTTCAAAGTTGTTTCATGGAATGTGAAAGGATTTAATCACCCTATCAAAAGGCAAAGAGTACTCTCCCACCTTTCCTCTTACAATCCAGATATCGTCCTTATCCAAGAAACTCACCTATCTGACATCGAATCTTTAAAGCTAAAGCGATTATGGGTTGGAACTGTTTTATTTTCTCCTGCTTCCCAAAAAAAGAATGGAGTAGCCATTTTGATTCATAAGCGACTCCAGTGTAAAGTAGTTCTAGAAGACAAGGATGACGAGGGCCGCTGGGTCTTAGCTAAACTACTAATTAACAATATCCCACTTACGATATTCAATGTTTATGGTCCTACATGTTTTGACTCCTCTTTTTGGCCCTCCATTACAGCAAAATGTATTCAACATAAAGATGATGCTTTTCTATTGGGTGGAGATTGTAACCAGATCATTGACCCATTTTTAGACCGAAGATCCTCTGTTCGTTTTTCCCCTACTAAACCACATAAACAATTCCTTGACACTATTACCCAAACTCACCTTGTAGACTCATGGAGACTCACTCACCCAGACGTTATGGATTTCTCCTTCTTCTCTCCTCCTCATGCTTCCTTTTCCCGCTTAGATTATATCTTTCTCTCTTCATCTCTTTCTCAACACCTTATTTCTTCTTCTATAGAACCGATTGTTATCTCTGACCATGCTCCTATTATTACTGTTTTTGACCTTCTTCCTCCTACTCCTAAATCTTCTCGCTGGCGCTTCAACCCTTCTCTTCTTACTGATCCTCTTTTTTCCTCCTCTTTTCGTTCTTTTGCTGCTGAATTTTTTCATCTTAACTCTACACCTGATACCCCACCTCATATTCTTTGGGATTCCTTCAAGGCCACAGCCCGAGGTTTTATTATTGATTTTGTCTCTAAAAAGAAGAAAAAATTCCTTCAAAAACGTAAAATCCCCCTTGCACATATTAAATCTCTGGAACATCAATTCTATACTTCCTCTGATAAGATTATGTCTCCTGAATTGCTTAAGGCTAAGATTGCCTTTAACAAACTTACCACAGACTCTGCCTCCTCTTTTCTTCTCCGGACCAGCGCGCGATTTTATGGAGGTCGAAATAAATCAGGTAAACTGTTAGCTAACTATTTAAAATCTCGTAAAGAACGCACTAATATTGATTCTATCTATTCCCCCTCTAATGTACTTCTTCATACCAATGCAGAAATTTTGGAACAATTCCATTCTTTTTATGAGACTTTATATACTCCGGAAAACCCTCCCACCCCAGAACTTATTCAATCCTACTTTGACAACATTCCTCAACCAGATACTTCCCACCTTAATATTTCGGCCGTTGATTCTGATCTTACGATTTCGGAATTGTCCTCTGCTCTATCCTCCCTCACTAAGTGGAAAACCCCAGGACCTGACGGCTTCCCAGTTGAATTTTACCTTCATTTCTCAGACCTTCTTTTACCCCACCTTTTATCTCTATTTCAGTCTTTTTGTTCTACTGGATCAGCCCAAGGCTCTTTTCAGGACGCTACCATATGCCTTATCCCTAAAGATGGTAGAGACCCTAAGTTCTGTAAAAATTATCGACCTATATCTCTAGTTAATGTTGACTATAAAATTTTTGCGAAACTATTAGCTCTTCGCCTTGACCCGCTCCTACCACATCTTATAGGGAAAGAACAATGCGGATTTGTTAAAGGCCGCTTGACCTCGGATAATTCTAGACTCTTCCTTAATGTTTGCAGCCATTTCAGTAGATGCTGAGAAAGCCTTTGACCGGGTCGACTGGTCTTTTCTTCTGGCCTCATTAAAATGGCACGGCTTTAACCCCAAATTCATATCTTATATTTCTTTGATATATTCTATGCCCAAGGCATCTGTTCTTGTTAATGGTCAACTCACTTCCCCATTCATACTCAAACGTGGTGTTCGTCAGGGCTGTCCCTTATCACCTCTTTTATTTATTTTAGCACTTGAACCTTTCCTTACCTCCATACGCAATAATCAGTCCATTTCTGGCTTCCCGTACGGTAAACGTCATCTTAAATTGTCTGCATATGCTGACGATATTCTTTTATTTATTTCTAACCCACCTACCTCAGTCCCCGCATTACTAGACGAATTTCAGAAATTCTCCTTGGTCTCCGGTTACAAAATAAACTCGGACAAAATAGAGATTCTTCCTTTAACAAAATTTTGTCTCCCCCACTTTTTCACGGCCACTGGCTTTGCTTGGAATTCTACAAAAATTAAATATCTCTGTGTTCTTTTTTCTAGCTCTATCTCCTCCTCCATTCAACTCACCATGAATGCAGTCATATCTAGGATAGACTCATTACTCTCCTCTTGGAATCCACTATTTCTTTCCTGGTGGGGCCGTCTTGACTCCATCAGAATGATGATTGCCCCTATTTTAATTTACTTATTATCCATGCTCCCAATTCGTATTCCAAACTCCTATTTCCGTCGCATTGATTCTACGTTGTCCAAATTTCTTTGGAAGCAGAAGAAAGCCCGCATATCGCTCTTCAACTTACGTAAATCTAAACTTAATGGTGGTACCAACTTTCCAGACTTTCGGCTCTATCATAAGTCCTTTTCCCTTCGACAGGCTTCCCGTTGGTTATCTCAGGAACCCTCCCCTTTTTCTCCCCTCTGGCTTTCTGTTGAACAGGAACTACTGCTTCCGTACTCTTTCCAAGAAGTAATTCGTTTTACCTCTAAAGCCCCATGCCTTAATCCCCTTTTATTCAAGCATACTTCTTCTCTTCTGCGCCCTTTAGTTTCACCTTCCTCAATAACGCAGGAATCCTTCCTACTATTGCCTATATGGTACAATTCACTTCTATTAATTAACAACCGACCTATTGCATGGCCCTCATGGAGAGCGAAAGGTATCATTTGGATACGTCATCTTTTTGATGGGTCCTCTCCATGCTCATTTCCTGCATTTAGGTCTCAATTCCACTGCCCTCCTTCTTTTGCAAAGAAGTTCCCTATCCTTATGGAAACCATTCTAGATCGTTATTACTCTCTCCCCACTGAAGATCTACATACCTCATCTTCCTCTCTACTCACTGTCCTTTCTACAACTCCTAAAGCTTCCATCATTTACCGGTACTTTTCAGCCCCCAATCCAGATCGTCTCAAATCAAAATTAGAATTGTCCTGGGAGACAGACTTACATTCTTCATGGCCGACTTCTCTCTGGGACAAAATATGGGCTCGATCCTTGAAGACTTCCCGTACTGCCTCTCTCACTCAATCCCTATTTTTCTTTTACCATAGACTATACCTTTCTCCTCTTTCTATCTCTCGCTTTCAACCTGATGCTTTATCTAATTGTTGGACCTGTAATGCCCCTTCTGCGGATCTTTTCCACCTCTTCTTCTTCTGTCCTTCAACTCGTATTTTCTGGTCTCAGCTATTCTCTCGCCTTTCTCGCATTTTCAACCTCTCTATTCACTTCTCTCCTTCTTTAGTATTTCTTGGTAGCCTTTCGAAGGATTTAAACCTCCCCCCACATTCTCGCGGTCTTTTTGACCTTATGCTGGCTCTGGCATTACAACATATTGTCTCTAATTGGAAATCTCTGAACAAATTGTCTCTTAATTGTTGGTGGAATCTTGTATGTCACTCACACAGACTTGATGTAGCCTTTGCTTCCTCCTGTAAACCCTCCCGAAATGTTGAATTTTACTGGCTACCTCTTACTCTATACCTTGATCGATCCGCCAAAAAGAGTTACTCTCCACTATCTTCGGGTAATTTCAAGCCCCCCTGAACACATGTACTCTTGCCTGCAGTTTTTCATGATATTTTTCAGTCTCAATATTGTAATTATTTAGCTTTATATTGACCTTCTTCATACTTCTTTTTCATACATGCAATTACTCATATGATGGTTTTTTACTGTACTTTTTGATTACCATTTATTGTATTTCCTATTAGTGCTTATCCATCTTCTACGATAAATACCATGTTTTTGTTCTCTTCTCTCCTCCCTTCCCCCCCCTCCTTCCCTCCCCATAACTTAAAATGCTTTGTTTTTCATTGTGATATTGGCTGCTTATATTTTCTTTGTCCTAACTTACACCTTTTTTCTCATATTTGCTGATGTCACCTTATTGTAATACTAATTTTTCTCTAATAAAGCTTTCAAACATAAAAAAAAGAAACACAGGGCTGCACCATATGTACAAGAACATGGTGCAGCCCTGCATTTTCCCCTGCGCTGGCGCTAACTTTAGCTGCCATTCACCAGCGTAGGCACCCTTGCATCATAGTGCAAGGGTGTCTGCGTTGCAGGGGAAGATTGTTTATGTGCAGGATGGTGTCCCTTCCTGCACATAAACAATCATTAAATGACGTTTTGTAACTTCTCTGTGTGCTGCTCAATGCAGAACACATAGAAGTTGGAAAACTTTATCTTTTAAATGGCTGTTTTTGTGCAGAAGTAGCAAAATGTCATTTTTTTTAAATGAATATTATGTGCAGGAAGGGATACCTTCCTGCACAAAAACAATCATTGGTGTTTTGCTGTTTCCATGTGGGCTACACAACACAGCACACATGGAAACAGCAAAAACGAAGAGAAATTAAATATTTCTCCTCGTTTCGCCAGGGTAAGACCAGGTTTTCCCTGGTCTTAATTTCGGCACTTTCCCATATTTACACCACCTATGTAAATAGGGGGCAGTGTCAAAAAATCAATGGGGTTTACGGTGGAACCACCACAGCAACACCAATTTCCCTCCCCTTTCATGGTAAGTATAGCGTGAAAAAGTGCTTTATTTA
This sequence comes from Lissotriton vulgaris, assembly GCF_964263255.1. Lineage (NCBI taxonomy): Eukaryota > Metazoa > Chordata > Amphibia > Caudata > Salamandridae > Lissotriton > Lissotriton vulgaris. The sequence continues at coordinate 820,976,295 of NC_141685.1, read as the reverse complement.
CAAGGCAATGTTAAGCAAAGTTAAGAGGCTTAACGCTGCCTTGTAATTTAAGGTGAAGCCCCTACCGCCACCACAACATCCTGAAAAGTAATGTGGTGGTGGCGGGAGTGGCTTGTAAATAGGCCCCTTAATTTGCTAACAGATGGGGAAATGTAATTTTAATTTACTGTGTTAATTTATTTTTCATGATGTTATTGTATTAAAATAGGTGTTGATTTTGTTTGTATTTATAATCTAATAAAAAGTAATTGTTTAAAAAAAGAATAGCTTATAGGCTTCATCCAATTAACTCAGAAGGCCAAAAAGAAACCATTTGTATCCAATCCCCTCACATTCCCACAATGGCCCTAGTTACGTGAAACTGAATTAATAGCACCCACATATAACAAACTGAAATCTGTCAATGTGACTTGATAAATCTAACGATACATACGATGGCTAAGAGGACTGGCCTTTTAATTGGGATTCATAATTGGACGCATCTGCTCATTGCACAGTCTGAATTGGAATTCCTCAGGTAAAAATGGCTTGGCATAGCAAATCGGTCGAACATCAGCTGCCAGCCCTTTGACTTTTCAATGCTTCTTTTGTTTTGCTATGGTATTAAGAAAACATTATTACCGGACCTGATCGGCCTGCACCAGTATTTAACCAAAACTTTTTAAGAGTGCAAAAACATCTTTTGCTCTCAAAAATAACACATTTACACAGTAGTACCTGGATTTGAAGGGACCTAGTTTGAGTGTGGATGTGCTCCTTGTAAAATGGAAGAATGGGATCATAGTGAAAATAGCCAACGGCTAAGGTCAGCTGACCCATTGCCCAAAATGGTGTATGCTGCAGTTGGTGGAAGAAAAATGTGAATGATACAACAGACCAATGGGAGAAGAGGGCTGTCTGAAAGTCTGCTATAAAATAAGTATATTATATATATAAATTTACTAAAATCAAAAGGTTTCCGCTAATGCCAAACCTTGCATATTGCACCAGTGATCAGGGCTCTTAAAGGGCTTAAATGACGTAACACAAAGTGATGGGCCCCATGCAGAATATGAAGAGGGCCAACTTCAGTGTCCCATATCTCACAGATATGTATTGGACTTGGGCTGAATAGGGCCCCTCGGAAAGCAGAGATGTTTTAAGGCATGGGCAAAGTGGGCAGTTGTCCAGGGCCCCACCTTCCAAAGGGCACCCCGAGGAAATTGGGGGACATATTTACAAAACTGTCATGCAATGCAGCGCAGCAAACCACCTTGCTGCCTTGCGTGATAGGGAAATGGAAGGAATGTGCTGTATTTAAGTCAATATGGCGCATTCCTACCTTTCCCCTTGCGCCAGTGCCCCATTGACATTCTTGCACCAATGCAGGCACTTTGCACCATGGTGCAAGGGTGCCTCTGTTGCATGCAAGACAGAGCACCTAATCCTGACCAAAAACAATCCCCTGGGGCATATCCCTCTTTCTATGTGTGCAGCACACATACAAAGAGGAAATAACGAGGAAAAATAGAGATATTTTTCGTCATTACGCCTCCCCTGAGAAGGCGTATCTTTTAGTGCATTCCCATGTTTACCAATTCTGGTAAATCACAAAATGCTTCAAAATACATGGCAGTTGTTACCTGGGAACACCCTCACAATGCTCATGGAATGCCTTCCCATGGCTGAGTAAGGCAGTTCAGTGATTTGTGCTGTCTTTCTTTAATCCAAATCTATGGAGCCACTCAGAGCCATGTAAAGTGGTAATGCGTGACTTCATAAATCTCTTGTTTACGCATGTACCACGTTGCGTGGTACAAACGCAAGGCAAACCGGGTGCCCGAAGTCTCTCTCTCGCTCGCACCTGTGTCTATTCTTGTATGCCATACCCCTCTTTATCTGCCTGCCTCTAACTCTGACTCTTTATGCCCAATGACATCTAAGGATTGTGGTGCCCATTGAAAAGCATAATTCACCGGTTTTAGTCTTTACACCATTCCTGAAATTCTGTTTGGCATTATGCGGGCTCGAAATAGCCGAAAATGCATAATCATCTTCAAACTTGCTCTCAACGGGACCCCAAAATTTCGCTTTCCCAGGGCCCCAAAAAACCTTAGACGACAGTTCCTGAAGGATTAGGGCCCCCTTGCACCCCAGAAGATCTAGGGGCGAGGATACAGGGGCCTGCATTACTTTCCTGAAGGCCCTGTAAAATGAACTATGACACAACACAGAAAAGGAAAAGTCTTTGTCGTTTTTATTTTAAATAATGCCTGACAGAATCGAAAAGGTGCCCTCTGTGTTACACGTGAATGTAAAACGTTTTAAACATTGATAGAGAAACGAAAGATTGTGGAACGTGTGGCTATGATAAATTTAATTGAAGCAGATAAACAATTTATGAGCACAGCTTGCGGCTAGAAATGCTTACAGTATATCAGTCAAAGGCTGCTTTAGAATTTCTCGCACAGAGCCTGTCTCAAAGCCTTTGGAATTGGTTCGAAGCTGCAGCAGTCAGCCCCGCGCTCGGATCAATACACAATACTGCGCGGTGTCAGATGGAAGGTTAGCAGATTAACTCTGCAGGATTTTTAGACACCGAGCGCCGCACGCGCCAGGGCTGAAGTTTCAAAGGCAGGCATAATCCGAGTGAGAGATAGTCACAAGTAATCTTGCTACGTGGCTAACTGGGGGACGAGGTAATCAAAACGATTCCAAAGGGAAGATTATGAAGCGCGCAAGGACCTTCTATTCCAGCCACCATGTAGTGTCGCCTGTCGTGCGTTTCGATGCACGCAACTTTAGTGCCATCTAGCGTTAGTATTAATGAACTATTACGTGCATTGGTAGGCTCTCTAATGCTTGCTTTCAAATTGACAATGTGTAGTGTTAAAGAGATGGACTCTAACTTATCTTTTTAGATTCCCATGATTTTCTGTGTTTTTTAAATCTTATTACTAATAGACTTATGTTTTCAGGATATTCGATTTTTCCCCATAAAAGAACATATGCTGAGGACACCATTGAAGGCACAACATCGTTGTTAACCCAGTCGCACTTCGCTTGGGGCATAATTGAGGTGACATTTAGGGGCCCACTAAGGGCGTAATACAGTACCCTGCAGCCCCTGAGGCGCAGGGGGACCCCACACCTCCAGGGACCCCCCAACTCTTCAAATGGCCCAAATGGCCCCCATTCAGCCAATGAATATCTGTGAGATATAGCAGACTCAGGGGCCCTAATTACATTCTGCAGGGGAGTCCTATCATTTTGCGTTACGCCACTGGAGTTCTCTCACGTATAAAATGCTGTTCAAAAGTAAGTAAAAGCATGATGATTTTCAGAATGGCCGGCATCAAGGTCACAGGTCTGTGATCTTAGTTGCTGTGATGCCATCAGGGACAAGTGGCAGGAGGTGTAAGGTCTGGCACTTAGGGAAACACAGGCCCTTGCTGTTATGCTGCACAGCATAGCATATCACTGGACACAGACACTAATAAGTGGGGGGCATATTACCAAAGGCCTTATCGCCGCTTTGGCGGGAATTTTTCCCGCTAAAGCGTCGATAATTTTATCGCCCTATTACCTAGCTGTCGCTAACACCAGTTAGCGACAGCTAGTAGGAGATAGCGATCATCTTGGGGCCCACTTTGCATGTCAGCGATATTTATCGCTAATGACATGCAAAGTGGGCGTGCCAAGATGTGAGCGACTGTAACCAGTTGCTAACATCGTTATCTCGTTATCTCCTATTACCTATTTTTGGAAATATTCACGCTAAGCGCGAATATCTCTAAAAGCTAACGCCTGCCCAGAGCAGTTCTTAGCCATGTTATCCAATGGTAGGTGATTAACATGGCTAAGAGCATTAGCTCGGTAATGCATGAATATCGCTGACTTTTCAGCGATATTCATGCATTTCGGCCGATTTTTATCGCTTTTGAGATAAACCTTGATAATAGCAAGGTTTATCTGCGATAAAAAACGGTGGAGCTCGGCGATAATATTATTGCCGCTAAGCCAACATAGCGATAATTATCACTAGTTGTTGGTAATATGCCCCTGGATTTCGCAGAGTGACCACGAGCAATAACTCAGCATTTATTTATACCTTTGGGCCTCGACCAGCCCTCCAGTTGCATAGGTGCTACAACGTATGGCATTCTACATCTCTCCGAACTTTTACTAAGGATGAACAACAATGGATTATTCACTGGATTTGAATACAGCATACATGATCTCTCAGTCTCCGGTTGGGTGCGGGATTGGACGGTAGTCCATACTTCTATCTGAGACCATCATCCAAGAAGTTCTGCCACTGGCGCTTGAGGAGTGCATCTTTCGCCTTGGAGAAATTCACTTCTTCTGTGGTGGCCTCCCGGATCTCCTCTAGCAACAGCACTCTAGAGCTGGATTCGTGGCTTATCATCTACACAAATTCTTTAGCTCCTTCATCTTCTTCCATGGTGCTGCTGTCTGTTGGTGTTGCTGGGTGCCTGGACAGGTAGTCTGCTGGGTTATTGATCCTTGGTCGGTATACAACCTCGAAGGAATATGGTTGAGGCTGCACAGCCCTTCGCTCTATGCATGGTGGCCCATTTCTGTCTGTGCCAGCAAAGAGAGGGATCAATGACTTGTTGTCAATTACCACCTGGAACTTCTGCTAGCAGTGATACAAGTGAAAATGCCTGCAGGCCCATCAAATCACCAGATCCTCATGCTCGATCTGGTCATACCATGTCACAGTGTCCGTGAGGGCCCTACTTGCACAGGCAATGGTGACCCACAATCCCTCTTATTTCTTCTGAAATAGGATGGCACCACTGCCCACCAGGCTTGCATCCACCACCACCTCGGTCCTGCATTGGGGGTCAAAGTATGCCATCCTCGCATCTTCAAGAGTGCTTCCTTCACCATTCTGGATGCTTTGTCAGTCTTGTTGTCCCATGTCCATGGGCAGTCACGCTTGGTCAGAGCTCAGAGGAGTTCCCATAGGGTAGTAGGATTGGGGACGCACTGCCAACAGTATTTAGTCATCCCCAGGAAACTTCTCACCTCCAATGTGTTTTGTGGGACAGTTGCTGTGCGCATTGCATCTGCCACAGTTCGCCAGTCTTTTCAAGGTGGCCCTCAACTTCCTGTGATGGGCCTCTATGGTGTCAGAATAGATCAAGATGTAATTGCTCACTTTCAGCACTCCAACCAATCCTGACAATTTGGTGAGTGCGAGCAAGAAAAACAAACCTTCGGGCTAGATTTCTCAACGTGGGTCAGGTTTCTCATTAAAATTGGTCGCATATGCTCGCGACCGCTCATGTTGAGAAACTGCCCGTTCGCGTTGTGAAAGCTGCCGCTTGAGTAAAAATCTACTCGAGCGGCAGAAAAGAAAGCAGCGCCCACTTGCGCTGTGCATGGTGCCGTTTGCGATGATTGCAGAGTGCGGACAAGCATCCGGCACTGAAAATCACTGCGAACAGCATTTTTCTATCGCACTCCGCCGCTTGCAGGGCTCCGCGTATCACGCAGAGTTTTTTTTTTACTTCACAGAGTTTTGCATAGCACAGATCTGCGAACTCTGCCCAGGGTTCCATGTATCACCTTATTCGGGAGCCACATGTCAATGCACAGTCTTATGGCTTTCAGACTTTTGGGTTTTGGAGCTATCCCAAGGGGTGATACCCACGGGTGGGTTCAGTCACTTTTTCAATCAGTCCGAGTTGCTCAAGCCGCTCCAGTTCTTTTTCTACCAGTGGACACAAATGGAATGGTACCCTTCTGGTTCTGAGAGCTACAGGCTTGACTGCTTTGTAGATGTGGAGCATTATTTCTGGCCTTTGAGACATCCTAGGCCTTGATTTTATTAACAAACCTCATACAATGGCAATTAAAGTTTTAACCGGGTGAAGGCTTGTTTTTTAAAAATATAACCTTTTTTGGGGGGTGTCTATATATTTCTGGACACTACTACGCTGTACCAGAGGTTGCCTCAGACTTGAGGCTGGCATACAGCACAAATTTAAAGAACCCGATGATAAAGCCACAACGCATATGTGGGGCGGAGAAACATTATAAACCGCAACCAAGATCAACATGGCATTTATTTATGAGGGTGATCTAACTAACCCATTGTACCGTAGTTACAAGTGTCCATTCTCTCTCTTGATTATTTGGGTTTGTGAAAGAACAGGGACTGCACTTTCTCAAACGTCAAAACATCACACTTTGACAAAAGTTATCTCCTAAACTGTTCTTCGTGATCAACGCTTTGTAACTTTAGACAGTGGTAAATAGTTGTTTATCAGTCAAACTTGAAAGTAATGTGCTGCTCTTGCTTGCAAATGCAGCAGCAAAACAGATCAACAAATCAAATAACGACACAACAAAACAGCACAGCACAGCATATCCCAACACAGAACGCAATGATAGAGTAGATAAAAAATCAACCCCAAAACAGTACAACACATCTGCACCACAACATAATGTGTCACAAGAAATATGCACAAATATTTGTATCACACATTACCACCTCTAGAAATCTGCTTTCCTATCACGGTGGTAAAACGTATTTGCACCAAGAACTGCCTTAGTTACCTCTTGATTGGGATGCACACAATTAAACGTTTTTTTCAATGTTTATGTCCCATAGGGGTGGTTTTCAGCAAGGTAGTTAAGGATTTCTGTCAATATTTCAAACCAGAAAAGCTACCACAATAGTCAACTGAATTACAAATGTAGGATAAAGAAATAAAAACTATGTACGGACTACGGTCGTCCTGGAAGCCCATTTTTCAACGACAAACAACCGTACATAACAATGCAGTTTATTGCACATTTGATACATAAATGTCAGGGCGCTTTAATAATCAAGACATTACACCATAACAGACTTGCACACGGCTTTGAGACTCTTCTAAAATTCTGAAAGCCATTTGCAAATAACTGCTACTTAACAACACTCAAGTGCACGCATTAATGGCATGAGATTGTTATAATTATTTTCATGACAAAGAAATATTCTTCCCATTCTGTTTAAAAAGTATTATAATATGTCAATGTTTTGTTTCTAATATTTAACAAGAGGCCGTCCCTAAATCTGTACATTAAGCATTAAGAAATATGGGTGAAATCCTCACATTTTTAATTCATGAATAAAAGAATCAACAGTTAAAAGTTAAATTTTATAGAGACAGGTGCTGCATTTCATTTTCTATGCTGCATCAGTTATTTTCCATTAATTTTTATTAGTGAGTTTTATGGTCTCACCACATCCTTTATTATAACCCTTGCACAGCCCTTATGTCATGGCTCAGGAACCGTTTCTTGAGTTCTGGGGGACTGCTGTGGGGCTCAGGAATCCTCAGTTCTAGTGGCTCTTTGTACAGATAAACAGCGATGTAGTCTGTTTTTCTAATGTTCACAAGGAAAGTCTGGTTTACCAGTTCTGAATATTCGGATTCCTGTTTTGTGGTGCCTGATACTTAACTAGATGACGTAGGAGTAGTCTCGACAGGCCAACATTAGTAAATTCCACCTAAAGGCTAGAAGCAAATTTTATAGCAAGTTGAAAATGAATTAAAATCATATTTCACTGGTTTGCTTTACATTTTATATTAATTAACCCCAAACCCTTGATTCCTGTGGGTATGCACAGAGATTATGACATGTAATTATGGATGCTTGATGTTGTTCATTTTGGTGGACAGATACAGGGACATTCAGTTGGTATCATAAAGTGTAAAGCGTGCAGAAAATCATCCAGTAATTCATCCAAGCAGGCATCTGTAATGAAAGAGAACTGGTTAGGAATCCTCTCTAACACTGAGAACAAAAATACTTAGGAGGTCACTTAAAGTTGGGCAGGTAGCCCAACTAGATCAGCAGATACTGTTGCAAAGGAGCACTGTCCAACATTTCATAAACTCTTATTTTTGACAGTATACCCTTTCCCCCAAACTCTAGTGAGCCCTTTAATCTGCTAAACATTCATCTTGCTGTCACTGCCACCACAGCTGATAGATTTGTCAAGTAGGTCTTGCAAACATTATAGGTGTGAGATTTAAATGTCTTACCTTCCTAAGTTCTTCATACGATTGCCTGCTTCTCAGTGGCGTCATTAGGGTGCGGCTTGCAGGGGCCGGTGACCCCATTATTTTCCTCCAGATCTGCCTTATTATCCGTCATCAAGAATATTGGAAAAATAAGGAGTAAGCCTGCAGGGAAAGGCAGGGATGTAGAGGAAGAAACTGAAAATATCACAAAATGTAAAGGAAATGGAGATGTGAAAGCATTTAAAAAGAAAATGAGGACAGGAAAAGGTTTAAAGGGCAAATGAAAAAAATGAGAAATAAAAAAGAGAAAACGAAAGAAATAGGAAAATGTGGGACAATGAATAATTTGGCAAGAAGCAATGTATATATTGCAGAGTGGCGGTTGTTACTGGTAGTTAAAGTTAGGACCTAGCTACCATAGAAAATGTATTTTTTGGTATCCTATCAACTTTGGCGCCATTTGGTTAATCTTTGCAAAACTTATTTAAAAAAAGGTAATTTACATCAGCTCCTTACTTTAAAGTTTCTGGGTGATCTGTCAAGTGGGTTGAGGAAAAAAAGGGGGTCCTAAAATGTGAATCCGCCATGCAGTTTCCATAGGAACATTTAGACACCACTACAGCCACAATGGCTGAATAGAATTACACCTGATTTGGCAAAATGCTAAATCTTTAGCCAGAAAATGTGCTTTTTGTGACTTGCTGGAAATCTGTAATTTTTGAGAAATTATGGTTCAAAATGTATAGATATCTGGATGGTTGGGTTCTAGAGCATGCAACTTCAAATAACAGAGCTATCTGATCAACGAAGGAGGTTTTTTTCCCTTAAGTCACCTCATTCCCATGGGCACAAGAAGCTCATATGAGTCCTATGGCAGCCCACGGTCTGATTGGCTAACTGCACCATGAAGAGAAATGTTTCAGCTGTTGTTACAGTACACGGGAACTCAGCTCCTGTGTCCTGAAAATGACACAAAATAAGGTATAAAGGGGCAGGGTAGGACTACCCAAGGTTGACGATGGGGGCTAACTACTCCTCCTGTTACCTCCAGTAAATCCCACACAGTGGGATTGCTAAGTGGTGTTTCGGAGGCCATGCTCACCTTCCTCCACCACTCTGGAAACAGGACTGGTATTTTATAATTAGAAATTAGCATTTAAAAAACATTTGAAATTCACTGAAAAAAACATAGGATTCAGGGACTTTATAGTTAGAAATTAGAACATAAAAACCTTAGAAATTCACTGAAAAAAACACCCATAGGTTTCAGTGATGTTATAGTTAGTTGGACATTTCACTCATACAAAACCAGACAAGTTCCACAGTTATAGTTAGTTCAGCTAACTATAACTTGTGCCCCACAATGCACTGCTGATGACATCACATATATAATAATTCATGAAATGATCAGTGACATCAATGATGACATCTCAAATGACATCACTGATGACATCATCCAGTGACTGTGTGTTTCTTTAAAGCATAAATATGTTTTATATATATGCCAAGCTATATTGAAGAATGAGTGGGTGTATACGTGTCTGGATGGAGGATTTAGTAGGTGCATGGCTGACTGTGTAAGTGAGTGATTAAAAGTGTCTTACTGAATGCACAGGTTAGTGACTAAACTGTGTGAATATTTGTATCAGTCTGTCTGTTGTGTAATCTGTTGCATAGGTTGGTCAGTAACTACATGAGTGTCTATATGGGCTATTGAATGGTTGCCTGAGTATTTGTATGGGAGACTGAGTGTGTGTGTGGGTGGTTGGGAAGTGTGTGACTCTGTGCATAGATGTGTGAGTGGTTGATTCACTGGGTATATGGGCTCAACAGTGCATGTGGAAACAGCTGTATGGGTGGGTGAGTGTGTGTATGGGTGTGTTGATGAGTGAATGGATGTCTCAGCGGTACATGTCCAAGTAACTACATATGTAAAAGGCAGTGTATGTGAGAGGTAGAGTATATAAATGACTATACATGAAAGTCAGTGATTGTGAGAGTGGATGTATGGATGAGTGTGTACTTGTATGCATTAGTATCTGTATGAATAAGTGAGGTGGTGTGGGTATACCTGTATAGGTGAGTAAATGGGAGGGTGATTGATTCTTTGCATGACTGACTAGGTGTGTGAGTAACTCCATGGATGAGTGGTGGTGTGTGAGTGTCTGTATAGGTGTATGAGTGTATATGATATTGTTGTATTGATCAGTGACTTCATGTATGAGTGATTGTATGGGTGAATGAGAGGATGAGTGTGTAGACCTAGGAATCAGTGAGTTTGTATGTAGAAATTGGTATTGGTATGTCGATGGTTTCGAAAATGGTAGTCTGTATTTTACAGTGGGTGTATCAAAGGTTATATTAGAGTGTGAGGATGTGCATCAGCTTTTCATGTGGATTATGTCATCAGTGAGGTCATCAGTGAGTTAATTTGAAATATCATCAGTGATGTCTTCAGTGATGTCACTGACCATGTCATGAATGATGTAATATATGATGTCATCAGCAGTGATTTGCGGGGGCAAAAGTTATAGTTAGCTGAACTAACTATAATGGCTGAATTTCTCTGTTTTTGTATGTGTGAAAAGTCCAACTAACTATAACGTCCCTGAAACCTATGTTTTTTTCAGTGAATTTCTAAGGTTTTTTAAATGCTAATTTCTAACTATAACATCCCTGAAATCTATGGATTTTTCTGTTAATTTCAAAGGTTTTTTAAATGCTAATTTCTAACTATAACAAACCAGTCGCATTTCCTGAGTGGTGGAGAAAGGTGAGCATAGCCTCCAAAACACCTCTTAGCAATCCCACTGTGTGGGATTTACTGGAGGTAACAGGAGGAGTAGTTATCCCACATCGTAAACCTTGGGGGTCAATTATCCCTTTTATTACCAACAGTAAATTCCACACAGCAAGATTGCTAACTTCTTATGTTTTCAAAGGAAGGGAAGAAATAAAAGACGAGTTAACCACTCATAGAAAGGAGTGGTAGGTCCAGCCAGGTGTTCGCCCTAAGTGACATAAACAAAGAGAAGTACCAGGCTGTTCCTAATGGGAGGTTGATGTTAGTGACATACGTACGTAGTGGAACTTGCGCAGAGGGCACAGTCAAAGCCTACGCATGGGTATCCAATATGTTGGATATAATGGCCTCACACACCCTTGCAGGTGTCATGCTTCATCATCGGCAATGCTTCTCGTTGGGTCGGCGGTGCAATACCCAATGGGCAACGCCTCAAAGAGGGGCTCTTTGACGGAGATCTTTTATCCAACTGCCGTATAGGTGAAGTGTGGGTTTGGGGCCAGTGCTATGTAGACGTAGTGATGGTTAAAATTGAGGCAAAGGGTACCAGGATAAGGTTTATTCTAGCGGTCCCTTACTCCAAATTAAAAAGGATATAGAATAGACTCAAAGGGAATTATTGTACCCTAATGCGAGACTAGACTAGTGGTAGAATCAATAGGTCGACATGTTTCTCGCTGTTTGTCCACTGACTAGCGATTCTTCAGGACCAATATCAACAAAAGTTTGAAGTTAATAAAACTATCTACAAAGTGCCTTTACCTTCCAATAGAATTCTAATTCCATTACATGTAAAGGGTAAAGTTTACCTGCGTTGTGCTGTATTTGCCTGGAATAGGGAGACAAAAGAAAGCAATTCACAACAGGTCAGGTTCCACTTACAAATTACATATAGCACCAACCAAACACTCTGTGGAGAAGTGTGGCTCACTGGTTAGAGGAGGCAGACCTGAAAGCAGAGGTCAGCCCGGGACCAGGGTTCAATTCCCGGCTCGGCGGGGTCTTGAGTCCTAAAATGTCCACGGACTCGACAATTCTCGCTCCGGTGCCTACTCGATTCACGGGTTCACACTCTGCGACTCTGGGCAATAGCTTGCATAATCTCCACAACGGCCCCTCGCGGTGGGATGGCTGGCTTTCACCTTGTGGATACCCTGCCGGGGTTATCTCACAGGGGAATACCAGGACGGGTTCCCTACGCAAGCACTTAGATACCGGGTCGGTGATTTGCGCTATATAAATACATGTACATTTACATTTACATTCCAATGAAGGTGTCGATGACATGTGGTAAATACAAGTGCTATTATCCAAAGTGAGCATAGTGAGTTGCATGCTCATGTGGGGAGAACACCAAGTTTAAAAACACTTATCAACAGCAGTATTCTCATTACATATGCAGTAGTAGGGCACTCACCTATCTGTGTAAAGGTGAGCTACAACAACAGCACCCTACGGGTTCAATCTCATAGTTTTCAGGCGATTCATGGCAGACAGAGGGCATATAAACGATTACTGGACTCCACATCGTTCTTCATACAAGTCTTATCAGTGAGTGTAACAATAGCCTAATTCGTTCCCTTAATGTAGTGCCCTTTTAGGCTTGTTCCAACATGCAGAGTAGTGACATGTTTAGTTAAAGTCAACAGAGGAATGGTCGTTTAGTGCAGCATTCATGACAAGCTAACCTCACCGGCGCCCCGTCTTAAAGCTGTAATTTGGCCTATACGTATTACATGTGGCCTTTTAAAGCTCAAAAAGGTGGGCGGGCGGCCGCAAAGTGACATTTTGTTGGTGGGAAGTTAATTCTCTGATGGGTTTCAAATAAATAATTAGATTGTGTCCAGTGTAACTAGAAACCTATCCTACTCGGGCCAGACCGACAACCCTTACGTTTACATATCAGGGATAAATAAAGGCTATGCCCCTTAATCGTTAAGGGGTCCATATTCGTTAGGTTTGTCAATTCGTCCAGACATATCCAAGGCACAGAGAGTCTCAGCAACACAAAAGCGGTTTGTTCCGGGGTTCAGTGGTTTGTGGAACGCATCAGAGTGGGGGACGGTGCCAGGCATGTGGTATGTTTGCCGCACGTAAGGTGTTACCGAGCAGTATGTGTGTATTTGTATGTCTGCCTGAGTGGACACAGTGCCCTTTTGAGGTTGGGGTGAAGGTCTCCTAAGGTCATGTGAACTATCACATAGTTACATATAGTGAAAGCAAACTTAACCACAGGCCCTTGTTGATTGGTGATTAGCCCTCATAAGGGTTATTCAAACTTGATTCCAGCAAGCATGGACCTAAAGGGATCCCCAGGGAATATCCTCATTGAGGCCTGCGCTGTCTGAGGACAAACGGTGTATCCATCGTTGTTCTTTGTAGAACAAACTCTGTATGGTGGAGCCAGCATTCGCTTCAAGTATCAACCATTTCATTGAGTCAACACTGTGATTGAATTCCAAAAAGTGTTTACACATTTTGGTATTAGTGTTCAGCCATGCGTACCTTGACTGGGCGAGTGGTCATGCCCACATAGTAAAGACCGCAAGGGCATAGTAGAAGATAAATACACTTTGCAGTGTTACAGTTAGTGTGGCACCGTAATTCCCAAGAAAAAGAGGGGTTAAGTTGAATTGACTTTTATGTAGTTGTAAAGGGGCATACACTACAAGACCCAAAAGGGAAATGTCCCTGAACTGGGTAGATTGTGTCCTGATTTGTGTTTTTATGGGCCTGGTATGTATCAGTATATCTTTTATATTCTTTGACCTTTTGAAAGTGAATCGGGGGGACTCGAATTCGAGGTACCCAGTGTTCAGAATCTGCCAATGACGTTTCAGTGCCTTTTTTCACCGCATTAGAAGCTGGTGTAAATGTGGTGACGCATTCATAGGTTCCTGTTTCTCAAGATCCTGTATTTTTCTTTCCAAAAGTGCATCTCTATGATTGTTCTGGGCTCTCTTTCTGGCTTTGGCTACATCCCTCTTGGGGTAGCCTCTGTCCAACAAGTTCCTTGAGAGGATCTCGGACTGTGTTTTGTACTCAACCAACCCGCTGCAATTACTCCTGACCCTGAGGAACTGTCCTACGGGCAGGTTCTCCCGCAGTGCTTTTGGATGGTGGCTTGTGTAGTGGAGCAAGCTGTTGTGGTCTGTTGCTTTCTTGAACATGGTAGTCGTCAAATGCCCCTCTTCCATCCTGATGGTTAGATCCAGGAATGAGATCTGTGTGGGGGAGGCTGACATTGTTAAGTGTAGATATGGATTAAGAGAATTGATCCAATCAAGGAATTCTTTGTACGAATCCTGGTTGCCTTCCCAGAAGACCAGGATATCGTCTATGAACCTCTTCCACAGTTTGCTGTTCTTGTGGTACGGGTTGGTCTGTTGGTCAATGTACTGCCCCTCAAAGTTAGTCATATAGAGTCAGGCCAAACTAGGGGCAAATGTTTTCCGCATAGAGGTACCGTGGGTCTGGTGGTAGTACTGGCCCTTAAATTCAAAAAAGTTTTCAGTAAGAGCAACAGTTGCGCATTCCATAATGAATGCTGGCAGAGTTGGTGATGTCCATGGTCCAGCATTAAGTACCTCCTCAATCACCCCTAGTGTAGCCCTCTGTGGGATGTTAGTGTAGAGGGCTTCCACGTCCAGGGTGATGAGGACGTCTATCTGGGCATTGTTCTCGAAATTTTTCAAAAGACGTAGTACGTCAGTGGTGTCTTGGATGTAGGACAATATTTGTTTTGTCAGAGGTTGGAGGAAATGATCACAGAATTGTGACAGGGGTTCAAGAACACAGTCAATTCCAGACACTATGGGGCGTCCCAGGACTGGTGTGGTCCCCTTATGTATTTTGGGTAGAATATAAAAATAGGGGACTCTGGGGTCTTTTTTAGTTAAGAATTCTTCTTCTTTTTTGCTGATTCAGTCGTGGCATTCAGCAGTCTCAACCATGCCCGAGATGGAGCACTTGAGGCGTTTTGTGGGATTACTCGGAATTGGTGTACAGTATCTCCTGTCACCCAGTTGCCCCAGACATTCAGTGTCATAATCCGTGGTATTCATGAGTACCGTGGCTCCCCCTTTGTCCGCCTGTTTGATAGTAACAGATGGATTGTTGGCTAAGGGCAAGGAGTAGTCTCTCAGCGTTAGAAATATTGGTGTAATTACTGTGGTGAGGGAGTGCCCTGATATCCTTGAAAACCGCCTGCTCATAGGTGAGGATCTCGTTTGGTACCATCCCACTATGGGGGGTGAAGGTTGACGCATTGTGGAGGCCTGAATCCTCAGGTATCTCCCTGGGTTTGCCGTCAAAGAAAGCCCTCAGTCGGGGGCGCTAGGTGGCGCCGGACCAAGATGGCTGCACCGTAGTGAAGCTCTCGCCTAGCCAAGCCTAAATTCATCCTTCAAGCCATCCTGACCAGAATAAACTCCTCGCCTGCAGTGTGCCCTGAACCGCCTCGCTGAGAGGCGCACACCGGTACCTGCATCTTCCATGTGGTGCATCGGGGGCCGGAGAAATCTGCCCTGTTTCCTGCGAACGGCTCCTCGCGCTACCCTGTGGTTCCATCCTGCCGGGGGAGCCTGCTAAGAGAGACCGGGGATTTGAGGCCTAGGCGGAGTTTCCCGCGTCCCGGACGGCTGTGACGCTTAAGTTCCCCTGCAGCTGCAAGGCATACCGAGGCGGCCTGGTGAGGAGGTAAGAGGCCCCTGGCAATAACTGAACTGTTAATCGACTTCTCCTCTGCCTGGGCGGCCTGTATTGCGAGGCCTTTTCCTTGCTGGGGTTCGCTTGAAGACACCGGCCCCGACCCGGCACTGGACCTAACCTCGCGGCCGCCACTACTGTCCTGGCCTGTATCGCCCAATCCACATCGCTGCCACAGGACCCCCACGGCGATGCTACCTCTGGGGCCCCAAGGAAGGACGGGAGTGGGACCACTACCGCATGGCCGCCACAGCGCACCTCGTGGCATAACGCCCGGATCTTCTCTGAATCCGTGCCAACTCGCCACTTCGTGTGCCGGGTCCCATAGCAAGCAGCTTGACCACATCACATTGCCGCAGACTACTGCTGGAAACTGGGCCTCCATTGCACCCCCCCCCCCCATCGTGAGGTCATGAGAGAGGCCGCCCTGGGTATATCCTGTGCCGCCATCGTGGCCATCTTGAGGTGAAGCCTGAACTACTTGGCACCACCGCAGCGGGATTTAGGGTGGTAGGTGGCACGGACTGGCCGCCGCGAACCTTCAGCAAGACACGCCCCACTTTATCTATTGAGTGAAGGGTCCCCTCCCTCACCATACATCTCTGCCTGCACCGATGGTACGTTTAAGCCAGCACTTCTACAACAACCAAGGTAATTTGCAGTGCTGCTCTCGGACACCTTCAGCTGCAGCCTTCTCCCGCCCATGGGTTATCGACTGCGCACTACCCGGACCAGCGAAACACTTTTGGATCCCCCTGGGCTCTGCGCCCCAAACCTCGTGTGGCCTTATATGTTGACCCGCCACGGCTCGGCCAGAACGAGGGAACTTACCAGCGGTACTGTGGACATTTCTGGGGTGAGATAACTCATTCTTACGTCCCAAGCTGTACTGAGGGGGTCCGAATATTCACCTACTAGATACTTTGGACGACGGGTGGACCACGTACAACCTCCTCCTACTTGCCAGGCCTGCGGCATCCCCCCCCCTCGAGTTTGACTACCACGAATCTGGCAGATTCTACAGCCACGGCATCGCAGACGCCGAGGCGTGCCATGGGCCGTGGTGATGCCAAACAGTCCAAAGTTCCGTTTGAAGCCAGAAAGACTTCCAAAACGATGCCGGGACCAGAGGGGAGCCCTACTACATCGACTCCACCAGAGGAGGACTGGAAATCCCTGCTTTTAGGCATGAAACAAAGCCTCTCGACAATCGATGCCAAGATTGACACCATAAAAGCCCCCATGGATGGAGTTGTGGCGAAACTGGATCAACATGACACCCGCATAAAGGAGGCCGAGGACAGGATCTCCGGACTGGAAGATGGGGCCACCTCTGTCAACCGCCAGGTCACGCAAATGGACAGACTCCTCAAGATCATTGCAGACAAAAACAAGAATTTGGAAGCTAGGTCCCGCCGAAATAATGTCCGCATTTTAGGCCTGGCGGAATCTACAAATACGGGGAAAATGGAGCTGTTGGTGGAGAACCTGGAGATTGAACTGTTTGGGAAAGAATCCTTCTCCCCACACCTCATCGTCGAGAGAGCTCATAGAACCCTCGCTGCCCGCCCTCCTCCAGGGGCTACACCTAGACCCATCGTAGCACGTTTTTTGAACTATAGAGACCGCGACGCGGTACTACCTCGTGCACGCGAGATTGGCACGGTGAACTACGGCAACACAACCTTATCCTTTTTTCCGGATTTTACCCCCTCGGTGCAGGAGGCATGGCGTAAATTTGTGGTGGTCAAAAAGAAGTTACAAGCTCAGGAGCTCCCCTACCCCATGCTCTACCCTGCGAAACTAAAGGTCTCCTACCAGGGCAAACACCACATCTTCGCAAATCCACAACAAGTGGAAGACTTCCTAAAGCAACATAAGAGGGACCGTGCCGGGGGAGATGTGGATGGATGCCGCTGCAGATCGCGCTCACCGCTGGAATAGCAGGACTGATACTGGCTAGGCTTTTGCCTGGCCCACAGGACCCGTATACCTGGACATTGCTGATCACGAGGTGCTATGTCTCCGGTGAGGTACTTTTACTGACTTACTATTCACTAGTCTGAGTGACACTATGTGCTCGGCAGCCCACCTCCATCCCATGACGGACGACCGGGTTACTACCTGGTGCCTCATGGGTGTGAGTAAGGAGGTGGGAGGCAGGTCGGGCGCCCCTAGATAGATTCCCCAATGGGCGAGCCCCTTTGCAACCTCTCCCTCCATAGGATAGGGGCAAATGTAGAATGTTGTTTCATTTTTCTTTGGCTTTGGGTGGGTGGGTGGTTTCTTTTTTATTCTTAGCCCGGCGGGTTGGGGTTGCCGGTGTGGGAGGATGGAAGTTCCGACACTCCACTGACATGGTTGTAACAATATTAGTGCTAATGTGGGTTGGGATTGCCAGAACGGGCTACGGGGTTTCTAGATGCACTGATGATGTTGTTTATTGTGTGAACTTTAATGTCATGCTTACGTGTTGCGCATTTCTGTATTCTTTGGGATGGGTGACGTAACAGACACGCAACCTGCCCAACAACTACAACTGACCTCATGGAATGTACGGGGTCTTAACAACCCGAGGAAAAAAAGGCAGATTTTGAGTTACCTGGATAGACAGGGAGTGTCCATTGCCATGCTTCAAGAAACGCATTTAATGTGAGGCAATCCCCCTTTGTTTGCATCCCGATGGGCCTCCTGTAGAGTATTCTTGTCTTATTCAAACTACGCTAGGGTGTCACGATCTTAGTAAGACGAGGGGTGCACTTCACTCCGGCAGGGACTGAAGCTGATGCGATTGGCAGATATTGCATGGTATGGGGCAGACTCTACTCACACACAGTCCTAATTGCATGCTACTACGGACCTAATACGGATGACCCGACTGCACTCCTTACACTTTGGGGTAAAATTCAATCGATGGGTATTGCTCATGTCATTCTGGGAGGTGATTTCAACACCGCACTTCGGTCAAACATGGACAGATCCCACCCACAGGCGACACACTACACGCACACTCAACGCACCCTATCAGACATTATAGAATAACACCGCCTGATTGATGCTTGGAGGCACACAGACCCCTCGCTCAAGCAGGGCACACACTTCTCTGCTATACATTCCACCTGGGCACGTCTTGACTACGTACTTTTGACGGCGGGCCTTTCTCCTTGGCTGGTCAGGGCCTCTCACCTTGCCCGTACCTTCTCTGATCACTCACCAGTATTCGTGTCACTACGCATCCCTCTAGATGTCTCCCCTTACTTAAACTGGCATCTCAACCATGCACACCTAACCGATTCGGCCTTCAAAGCGGAACTAGAACAAGACATAAAAGACTTTTTTGACCGCAACATATCATCAGTTTCCAGTCTCACAACAGTTTGGGAGGCCTTTAATGTCACCGTAAGGGGGTGGTGCATTGCTAAGGAGGGTGGTGTCCTCAGATCCCTACGAGACGAGCTACATAAACTTGAATTAGAGCTGCGACATTTGGAACATGACATTGACCACACCACACGCGGCCACGCAGCCAAAGCTCAACTTCGGGAGAAACTCAATGAATATGCAGAGCTATCAGAGAAAGAATGTAAGTTCCTAGGGAAAACACACACTGCACGTAGATATGGTGAGGGCGACAGGCCAGGCAGAGCGCTAGTGCCTACTGTTAACCCCCCCTCGATATCACAATTATATCACTACCCTGCTAGACGAACATGATCTGCCCCAGCGGAGCTTACCAGAACAACTCAGGGTCCTTACTGATCACTACTCTACGCTTTACACCTCCCAGAGATCCACTCCGATCAATTTAAATACTTACTTAGACGACACTGCACTAGAATGGCTGGGCCCGTCCCAACAGAAATTCCTACATCACAAACTCGAATTAGAAGAAATAACGGATGTCATAATGTCCATGAAATCGGGCAAATCTCCAGGTTCGGATGGCCTACCAATTGATTTTTACAAGGCCTATATACATGTTCTGGCCCCGATCTTACAGCAAGTGTACTACACGGCTCTCGAGGAGGGTATTCTGCCGACCACTATGCGTGAAGCCCTTATAACATCACTGCTGAAGCCGGGCAAACCGCCGGAGTCTTGTGACTCATATAGACCTCTATCCCTATTAAACTCGGACATTAAAATACTAGCAAAAGCACTTGCATCGCGCCTCAACCTGCTGATGGAACGGCTTGTACTACCAGACCAGGCTGGCTTTGTCCCAAACCGCGCGACTTCCCATAATCTGCGAACACTTCAGGTAGTGATACAGGACATAAACCCCACTTGCGAAGCGGTCACCATTTTCCTTGATGCCACGAAGGCATTCGATTCACTAGAATGGGACTACCTACTGGCGTTATTAGAGCGGATGGGCTTTCCGTTTAGCTTCCTTGGCTGAATTCGATTACTGTATCACCAGCCCCAGGCCTCTGTAGTGTTAAACCGTTCCCGTTCGGCCCCCTTTGAGATTCACCGTGGTACACGGCAGGGATGTCCGTAATCCCCAGTTCTATTCGCAATAGCAATCGAACCATTAGCAGTCAAACTACGTAAGCACCACAATCACCACTCTCTCATATATCCAGAGAGGCAATTACTTATTGCACTAAATGCCGACGACATGACCCTTTATATGCACAAACCTCAGGAGAATCTAAACCCCCTGTTGCGCGAGTTCACCAAGTTTGGGAATACAAATAAACTGGTCGAAATCAGCCCTGTTTCCACTGACTGACAAAACCACGCAATTCCCCTTAGATTATCCCTTGATCTGGGAGGCAGATGAGATCAAATATCTGGGCATCAAAGTGACAAGAAACCGTGATACCCTCATCAGGGCCAACTACGGAACAGTTCTAGACAAACTGACTGACAACGTTACTAGGTGGATTCATCTTCCACTGTCAATGGCGGGACGTATCTCCCTGATTAAAATGGTAGTATTACCTAAATTGCTGTATCTTTTCACTAATATCCCGTATAATCCGGGTGCTCACTTTTCCGGGCCCTTAACTCACAAATGTCACCACTCATTTGGGGTGGTAAACAAGCTCGGATTGGCATGGGGACACTAATGCTACCCTATCACCAGGGTGGTTTCGATGTACCCAACTTTCGGCGTTACTATGACTGTGCACAGGGCCACTTCGCCGCATATTGGCTTCACCCCCCTCCATTCATGGCGCATTTGGTGGTCGAAGACGGCTATATGAGGCCAGTACAACCATCGGGCTATCTCTACTTTGGCGCCAAGATTGTGGACCGTGATCCCACCACGGTTGACTGTACAGTGCTTGCCTGGAGGCGCCTAGCTGAGGCCATGGGAACACCGTTTCTCTACTCGCCACACAAGACCCTAGCACATGACCCAAGACTTAGTGTAACTTGTGAGGAAATCGGCCGTAAAATGCTCACGAGACTAGCACTCCACACATGGGGTGACCTATATCTTCAGGGCAGCTTCTGCACATCGGCGCAATTCTTTGGAGATGGCACCCCCTCGGTCATAGATACATTTCTATATGTGCGGCTAAGACAGAATGTCAATGCGGTCACCCCCCACTTCCCGGATGAACCGGACACAGTTGCGCCCCTTCATGCCCTGCTCCAGTCAGATACCCCGAAACATGTTGTCTCCATGCTTTACAAACATGAACGGGCAACCCCATCTCCCCCCTCTCTTAGAGCGAGACGGGACTGGGACGGTGATCTAGACGCCCCAATGTCGGATGAACAATGGGAAGAGAGTTGCGCGCATACTACTGCAGTGATGGGTAACACACGGCTCAGACTGGTACATTATAAATTTCTACACCGGCTCTATTATACCCCAGCCAAACTGCACCGCTTTCAACTCCGGGATGATGACCGATGTTTGCGTTGCAGGGCCGAGGGGGCGGACTTCCGACACCTCGCATGGACGTGTCGTGCCGTGGCGTCTTTCTGGGAGGAAGTATTTGCGGCCATGTCGGACATGGTTGGTACGACCGTGCCACCTTGCCCAAAGATTGCTTTGCTGGGGCAGGCATGTCCTGCGTTGAAGGCTCATCGTAAATTTTTCGCGCTGGGTCTCCTTCTGGCGAAACGACACATGGCGTGCCGGTGGGGACGTGGACGGGCACCCAAATTTAAGACCTGGCTGACTACGATGTCCACATGGCAAGACCAACTGCATAATTATGCTGAGCTCTTGCCGCATAAATCACGGCCCAGGGACATATGGGGACCACTTACTGCGTACCTTCTCCGACTTCAAGCCAGTACCCAGGCTGAGGACGATACCGCGCAACAGGGAGACGCTCCTGCGATACCAGGCCCTGCACTGCACTCCTAAAGTACGTCACCTGTGGAATCCACCTCATTACATATGCCTTGCCCATCACATGTAACACTGCATGCGATACTACATATCGGAGCTCCTGCACTATAATGATCATCATCCACTGTACACCTGTGATGTCAGGGATACACATCTTATGTCAACTACACTGGTCGTATCAACGACGAAATAGTCACACTCCTTGTTCTCTAGCTCTCTAGTTGCGTTCCCCTAACCCAAGGGATATACACTTAGCATGACGTAATAATAGACAACATCTAGTCAAGTTCATTACCTAATCATTAGTCACATCCCCCCCGCCCCATGTTATTTAGATCGATCCACTAGGTGCAGAGGGAATTAGTTCTGAGTTATTATGATTATAACAATCCCGCTGATGCAACATCAACAATCCGCGCTGAAAGGTCCTTTCCTCCACATACCCAGTATGGTGGACAGACAATGGGGGGGCACAGTTTGCACTAGACCCACAAGTTTGTCAGGTTATACAGTTAAATTAAAGTAAAAATCAAGAAACCTCAAGCATTCACTGTCCAGTATATTTGATTACCTCCATCATTACTGAATGCATCCTTACGCAGCTCTCAGTAGCCTTCCTCGTGGCCGGCCCAGTTGGGTGGTAGGCGGCTTGCCGTGTCAGACACATGTTCCTTCCGTAAGTGATGTACATTAATGACACTGTTGTAGCTGCCGGCCTGTGTTTCTAGGTTGTAGGCGGAAAAGCTGTGTAATCTTTAATTGCCTCAATAAAGGTTTTGCAAAAAAAAAAAGAAAGCCCTCAGTTAAATCTTCCGGAAGAACTTTTGTAGTTCACACATCTGTTCGAAAGTATCGACTTCTTTGGGGGTTGGGACGAATCCAAGTCCTTTTTGGAGGACCCTTTCTTCTTCAGCAGGGAGTTGGCGTGAAGAAAAGTTAACTACCAGACTCACTTATTGGCAGTTTTGCTCCTTGTGTCCATCCCTTGTCCTGGGTTGCTCTCCCATTGCACTCTCTTTTCTGGCCCATTCCCTGGCTTTTGCCCGCGCCCTCTGCCCCAGCCTCTGTTTAAAAAAGGCTGGTTGTTACCTTGTGGGGCAAATTGTGGTGGATATTGAGGGCCACATGGAGGAAATGGGCGTGGGAACTGCAGATATTTTTTGAAAAAACAGGGGACCCCTACTAATATTGCATTTGCTACATGTAGAGAAGGACATTAGTTTTGAGAAAAAGGAGAACTGTAGCAAATGAATTATAGCTAATATGCCATATCATATGGGGTGGACTTTAGTATCAATATGTTACATATAATAACATGAACACAACGGTAATCATTATATTTTGTAAAAATAAATATTCTGTTTATTTATATTTTTCCTATTTTGTTTTCATTTGATTGTATTCATTTTCAAAATTTCATTTTAAATCAAGTCAACACAAATTAACCTTAAATAACAAACATTACAAGAACAAATGACAAGTTGGTATGAGGAACAAGAGAGGTTGGCAATGCGGTGGGTTGGGGCACTACGCGCGTTTCGGCCACTGCCTTCATCAGGAGACCGTCATTTGCAACAAAACAATAAAGAACAACAAAGTGCAGCATTCATGACAAGCTAACCTCACCGGCGCCCCGTCTTAAAGCCGTAATTTGGCCTATACGTATTACATGTGGCCTTTTAAAGCTCAAAAAGTTGGGCGGGCGGCAGCGTAGGGACATTTTGTTGGTGGGAAGTTAATTCTCTGATGGGTTTCAAATAAACAATTAGCTTGTGTCCAGTGTAACTAGGCACCTATCCTACTCGGGCCAGACCGACAACCCTTATGTTTTTAAACTTGGGGGTTCTCCCCACATGAGCATGTCACTCACTATGCTCACCTTAGATAATAGCACTTGTATTTACCACATGTCATCGACACCTTCATTGGCATGCCACACAGAGTATTTGGTTGGTGCTATATGTAATTTGTAAGTGGAACGTGACCTGTTGTGAAATGCTTTCTTTTGTCTCCCAATTCCAGGCAAATACAGCACAACACCGGTATACTTTACCCTTCACATGTAATGGAATTAGAATTCTATAGGAAGGTAAAGGCACTTTGTAGATAGTTTTATTAACTTCAAATTTTTGTTGATATTGGTCCTGAAGAATCGCTAGTCAGTGGACAAACAGCGAGAAACATGTCGACCTATTGATCCTACCACTAGTCTAGTCTCGCATTAGGGTACATTAATTCCCTTCGAGTCTATTCTATATCCTTTTTAATTTGGAGTAAGGGACCGCTAGAATAAACCTGATCCTGGTACCCTTTGCCCCAATTTTAACCATTACTACGTCTACATAGCACTGGCCCCATACCCACACTTCACCTATATGGCAGTTGGATAAAAGATCTCCGCCAAAGAGCCCCTCTTTGAGGTGTTGCCCGTTGGGTATTGCACCGCCGACCCAACAAGGAGCATTACCGAGGATGAAGCATGACACCTGCACGGGCGTGTGAGGCCATTATATCCAACATATTGGATACCCATGCGTAGGCTTTGACTGTGCCCCCTGCGCAAGTTCCACTACGTACATATGTCACTAACATCAACCTCCCATTAGGAACAGCCTGGTACTTCTCTTTGTTTATGCTAACTTCCTATATCAGGCCTGCCCCCTCCGTGCACCACTGTGCAAACGTGTCCCCTAGCACGTTGTAAGTTGGGGGATTAAGTCCCCTTGAATCCTGAGGGTCCCTGTCGGCCAACTAGCGCACCAGGTACCTCCAGTAAGTGGCACAGAGCTTCTTTGCAGAGAGGTGGTCCAAGGCCACACCCCTTTTTATACCTCTACGCAACGCAGCTCTGCGGTGCTTACTGGAAGTACCTGGTGGGCTAGTTGGACCCAAGAGACCCTCAGGATTCAAGGGGACTTAATCCCCCATCTTATCAAGGCCAGTGGGCCTGTTTGCACAGTGGTGAAGGTAGGGCGTGGGACCTAATGTGACAAGTGTGCAAACGCGACCCGTGGAATGTTGGGAGATTAAGTCCCCTTGAATCCTGAGGGTTCCTGGGGCCAGCTAGCCCACCACGTACCTCCAGTAAGGGCCACAGAGCTGCGTTGCACTTAATCCCCCAACTTAAAACAGGCCACAGGACGTGTTTGCACACATGTCACATCAGGCCTGCCCCCTCCCTTCAACACCATGCAAACGCGCCCGTGGCGTGTTTTAAGTTGGGGGATTAAGTCCCCTTGAATTCTGGGGGTCCAACTAGCCAACAAGGTACCTACAGTAAGTGCCACAGAGCTGCCATGCAGAGAGGTGTAAAATGGGGCATGACCTCGGACCACCTTTCTGCAACGCAGGCTCTGTGGAGCATACTGGAGGTTTCTGGTGGGCTAGTTGGCCCCCAGAGACCCCCAGTATTCAAGGGGAATCAAGTTCCCAACATTCAACATGCCACAGGGTGTGTTTACACAGTGATGCACTGAGGGGGCGAGAGTGATTCAGTTTTTTAAATTTTATTTTATTTTTTAGAAGGTGGGTTTTGTGGCCCCCCTGATTTTCCTATGTTTTGGGACGCCATCCCCTGGGCCTGACCCCTATTTTGTAATAAAAAAATACTAGAAGGGGGTTGCGTGGCCCTCCCCCATGGCCATTTTTGACTAGGGGCATGGCCAGTATTTCAAATTTTATTTAAGATATTTGGAGGGGCCGCTTGGACCCCCTCCTCAGGCTACTTCTAGCCCTAGGGATCCCATCTCCCGGGCCCTGGCTACTCCATTGGGGATTGGGGTGAGAGCCCCAATGTCCCCACGGTCCCGCCGGCTCCTTTCCTCCTGCGGGAGCCAGCATTGCTTTACCACACGGGGAGCTGCTAACATACAGCTCCCCTTGTGGAAAAGCAATCCTGCTTTTCTTCATTGAAGCGAGAGCAGGTTTTCACACTCACACTTCAATGAAGCAAAGCAGAGTTTGCTATGACAGGGCAGGAGCCGCTTGGCTTCCACCCTGTCATAGCAAACAGCAGTGTGCCCCCATGTGCAGTGTGCCCCCAGGTCCCCGGGGCTGCTTGGGGGCTACGTGCCCCCTGCAGTTGTTTCTGAAAGCCCCCAGGATGTGGCGGTCCCCGGGGCTGGGGGGCCCCCATGGGCCCCCGCTGATGAATTGGCAGTGTCTCCGGGACCTGGCCCACCCGGTGGCTTTTTGAAAATAAAGAGCGTGAGCCCGCACTTCATTTTTTATTTTTATAAGTTCCACAGGATTTGCAACCCCAACGTGATTTCCACCGAAATTATGAAAATAATGCTTTTATTGGTCCTGGGGGTCCTTGTGGGACCCCCTGAGCAGGCCTAGAGGGTCAGGGTGTTCATACCCTGCCCCCTTTTATAGTTTTTTAACCTCTTTTTTCTCTTTTTTTTTGACTCGGTTTTACTGTGTCACAAGATGGCTGCCAACAGTTCCTGGTTTGGAATGTTGGCAGCCAATTAGAATGAAGCTCTTGGTCGGGAGGGTTCACGAACCCTCCTCTGCCACAGATATCAAAACTTTTTCTTTTTCTAATTTTTTAGGAATTACTGAACGGTAAACGCATTTGGGACAGTGATGTCATTTGAGATGTCATCAGTGATGTAATGAGTGATGTCACTGACCATGTCATGAATGATGTAATATGTGACGTCATCAGCAGTACATTGCCAGCGCGCAAGTTATAGTTAGCTGAACTAACTATAACGGCGGAATTTCAATGGATTTGTATGAGAGAAATGTCCAGCTAACTATAACATGGGTGAAAGCTATGGTTTTTTCAGTGAATTTCTAAGGTTTTTTAAATGCTAATTCCTAACTATAATGTGGCTGAAACCTATGGTTTTTTCAGTGAATTTCTAAGGTTTTTTAAATGCTAATTCCTAACTAAAACGTGCCTGAAACCTATGTTTTTTTCAGTGAATATATATATGCACTGGAAAACTAAACACCCACTTCCTTTACAAAGAAATGGAAAGTGTGCATCTCTGCAACCTCTCTAATTTTTCACCTTAGTCATCTTCCAGTCAATCAACACAAAAACCACAAATACACACACCTCCTTGCTACCATTCTTGCCTAACCTTATCAATTATTCTTCTTTAATTCAAATTCAAAGTGCAGGCCCTTTATTCAGCCTTCTTGGTAACTACTACCCGTGAACAGCAGTGGGTAATTTGCACACTTCTGTCCGTTCTTGCGTCTTTTCTACCACACACGGTGGCAGGTTTACAAGCCCCTTCTGCCACTTTTGCATCATTTTCCCACAACCTTGTAAATCTGCCCAATTATGTGTACTTTATGCACTAGCTTTCTTCCTTAGTTGTTATACTAGTTTATCTTGCTCCCACTGCGGAATCCAACACCCTATCTGTGTAATGACCAGGAAATCCAAAAATCCACTTCACTGACAATGCAGTGGGTAGTTTGCGTCTCTCTGACCTTTCTTATTTTTCACGGTTTTCATCTTCTACTCAATCTACACATCATCCACATATACACACATCTAATTGCTGCATTCCTTAGCTGTGATTATTAATTATTCTTCTATTTTATATTCATATTCAAAGTGCAAGCCCTTTGTCGAGCCTTTTTTTTGTAATTACTATTCCAGGAATTCTGCTCATACACAAAACTGTGCATGAAGACTTAGGACCTCAGTGAATTACGGTGTACCAAAACCCACCTTACTACACAAACCCCCTGCCAAACTAGCAATCAGTCACTCATTGGTTCTTCACCCTAGAGCAAAAACACCTATGACTAGTCAACCCAGAACATGCGACTTAGATTACATGAAGTAAAGTGGATAACAAAAACACTCTTTCAATATACATATTATCAGAAACAAGGTTGT
Source organism: Lissotriton vulgaris (assembly GCF_964263255.1). Classification (NCBI taxonomy): domain Eukaryota; kingdom Metazoa; phylum Chordata; class Amphibia; order Caudata; family Salamandridae; genus Lissotriton; species Lissotriton vulgaris. The sequence continues at coordinate 820,948,567 of NC_141685.1, read as the reverse complement.
CAGCATTGTTAATATTCTATGAAATACAAACGGAAAAAGCATCCTATAATGCTAAAGGTAAACAAATTTAAAATATACCTACATTTCACCCTCCCTACCTAGCAGATTAGTTTATAACTACAGAAAGTCTCATAGGATTACATGGGCACACCCATACCTCTGGTACTCAGCAGTAATGGATCACATTCAGTGTTCCACAAACTGTCAAGCTCATAATAACATAACATAACTGTGTGTAACTGTGCCTCCACAATGGATTATGAAACACGCAAGTATCAAGATCATTCTGAATAACAGACACAGTATTCAAGATAACCTTGATGTTCCATGCTCTCACTATACACACAAAACTAGTGAGGCAGTTTACCAGTTTACAAATCTAGCATACCAAATTATTCTCATATAAAACAAAATACTCAGCCTTCTCTAAACAATATCACAAGTACGTGTCATGTGCAAAGCAGAGCAGGAAAACAAAAATAGGGTGTAAGCTTCTAATAAACCCATGCAAACTTAACAGGCTGTGAGTGCAACCCTCAGCCCTATGGCACCCTTTCTTGATCAAAGCACGTGATATAAACATGGGCAAATTAGGAACGCACAGTCCAAGCCTAAAAAGCAGAGTCAAATTCAAATTTCCCAAAAAAATTTATTCGCTCTTTGATAGAAAACAGAAACTAAATAATAAGGAATACCTAGAAAAATCAAGCAGTCTTAATCCAAAAGCGTGTAAGCACAGTATGTAGCAACAGCCTCCAAGAGGAAGTCATTGTTCTCATCTGAAAACATTTCAGCCATCCATTTCAATAGTGAGAATGAACATACATGTTCCTCAACAACCAAAGCCTCTATCACCATCGGAGGAAAACTCAGGTCATCTTCAATGTAACTGCGTGCCAAGAACTCAAGCACCGCTGCAAAAACATTCCAACGTCCCATTATTCCATGTGTTGCTGCTAAGGCCATAATCCTGCCGCCAGAACAGAGCAAGTCATGAACCACAAAGGGGCTCATAAACTGGTCATATTCCGCATTGGGAGACACCGTACTGCAGAAACACAAATCCAGGGCCCAGTCAAAATCACAGCTCAGGCAATGGAACAAAGGTTGAACGCATGTGAAAAAGGAAAATCGAAACAATAATCCATAAACTGCACTCAACGTTGCAAGAGGTAGCGCTCCATAGTAACTAAGCATTCAGTTGCGGAGCAGCAACAGCAGGGACATATTATCGTCTGCTGCAGGATGTGCATCCATATTTATGTAAATAAATTAATAAAAGCACACCGGCAACTAATGCAAGTATTAAGAGCAATCCACCAAAGATGCTGGAAAAAATCGAATGAAAAAATCCCAAAAAGCCACCAAATATACTTTCTACAGAAGTCACAAGGCCACTGCTTCTAACTTTAAAAAAGTAAGGTAACCCAGTAGTCAAGGTCACATTAAAGATACTCTAAATGAACTCCCCATAATTCAAGAGCAAGTCTGTATTTAATAAATCATGCACTTCTGTGCGCGTGTTTGCTACATAAAGGACAAATGTTTCTGTACCAGAGCGACCTTTTTTTGAGACAATAGTGCTCTTATACGACTCATTTGGTTGACTCTGCTTTCAAGATTGAAAGCGACCGCCAGATGAAAACATCCAGCTTCCCATGCAGAGGAGTTAACACAACTTTTTTTTAATCAAACCACATGCTCAGTTACCGTAATCATGTAAGCGATGGCTGCTAACATTGCACAACAATCTCCATTATTTCAAAGTAAATAACTCCCGTTTCCAGTAAACTGAACGTTGTTATGATAGCAGGTGTTGCACTACCTTTCAAAACTCAGTCCAAATCAGGCGCATCTTGTATACAAGAGCCATGCAATTGTATGTGTCTACAAATTAAGGAGTGATGTGGTACTATTGTGTAATCCTCGCCATTCACATAGACTTCTTTTCCCTCCCTCAGGCACCTATATGTAAATGGTAATAACCAAGCTTCATGGACATAAGCATTGCCAAAACATACATGTCTGCCTATAGCATAGTATTTCATGCAAACCTCAAACTTAAACAGGTTAAAAAGTAATGTTATGATACCGTGGATAAGCCACATACCTGAATTGGATCTCCAATGAGTGACCACTTCTAACCATTCTCATAGCGAGCCTTGTGCTCTGATTTGACAGTGAGAGAGTGGTCGCACCATAGTTTATACTGCTAATCATTCTCAGCATACGCTACGAATACGCTTCGAAGTTACACGTCGCATCAAAGCCTCCGTGTGACACTAATGTTTTTAATTGTTTAAAAACATATATTCATGTATTTAATGAACATACTAACAGAAGACTTAATCTAGGATAATTATGGAATATTTTTTTTTAAGTTTTAAGAATCCTATATTACTTCTATATTGTATGAGTGCAGCTGCGTGCCCCTCCTCCTGGTACCCTAGACTCCACCATGCCCAGACCCGGTTCATAAGCACGCGTGATCGTCACCACAAAACCATTAGCACGCATATCGCTTTTCCACACATGCTTTTACAACTAGTACGCATTTACCACACATTATAAATGCATAATCTTAACAATGTTTTTTTGTTGACCAACACGTGTTGTAATGCCTGTGCCTTACGTCCCTCAAATTAGTTTCTAAGTATACGTGTTACCAACTCTGATAAGATCGGAGGCCAAGGACAAACACCATGGTATCTGTGGCACCAAATCTCATCGATCAAAGAAAAAATATACGCAGGGTAAAATGAAAGTAACAGGTATAATAAAAATACCGAAGGAAAACTACTAAACTGGCAGTTGGACGGAGTATGTAATCAACGTTTGGCGCCTCAACACTACATTTCAAATAAATATACATACAATATGTTTATTAATATATTACAAAAGTATAGCACCGGATAACACACACGACCCGGGAAAACAAAGCAGCAAGTTTAATACCTAAAATCAGGAGAGGTTGGCTTGGCGAACTTGAAGAAAAAGAAAAAAATGTGCACTTGCAAACAAGGCTGCGCATGCGTAGACAGTACAACTGATGCAGCAAAAAAATGGAAAGTTTTACATACTGTCATAGAAATATAGCTCTAAAAATTGCCCCCGTAATTTGCCCCCCCTGGGACCTAATAGTACCCCGCCATTTTTTATTTTTTTTAAAATAAATATTGAGCCTAAAGATCCATGTACCACCCCCCTGACCAAGACTATAGGGTCAGAATGTTTCTACCCTGCCCCCTTTCCTTATATCTCAACTTGGTTTTACTGTTTTCTTGTGACTCGGATCTCCCAACAAACAAGATGGCTGCCAACATTTCCTGTTTTGGAGTATTGACAACCAATCAACATGCAGCTCTTGCTCATAATTGTACGTCTTACCAAACGCGTACACCTCAATTTTCCTTTAAAAAAATAAAAATAAAAAATAGAGCCTAAACATCCATGTACGACCCCCTGTGCAAGCCTAGATCGTCAGAATGTTTCTAGCCTACCCCCTTCCCATAATTCTCAACTTTGCTTTACTGTTTTCTTGTGACTCGGTTCTAGCGAGGCACAAGATGGCCGCCAACACTTCCTGGTTTCGAGTGTTGACAGTCAGTTGACAGCCAATCAGCATACAGCTCGCGCTCGTAATTGAACAGATTTCCGTGCGCGTGCTGAACTCCGTCTGTAGATATCGCTATTATTTTATTTGCAATTTTCTCAGAAACTACTGAACGGATTTAAACCATTTAACAAAAAGCACAATCTGCGAACAGAATTCTACCTCTCTGCCAAATTTCGTGTAATTCTGTTCAGCCGTTCGGGCTGTAGCCCTGGCTAAAGGTCCCTATGGAAAATTGCATGGGGAAAACACGTTTTGCGACCCCCCTTTTTTCTCGGGCCTTGCTTGACGAATCACCCCCAAACTTTCAGGGAAGGAGCGGAAACAAGCAGGCCATTGTCTTGGAGAAATTCACAAAGATTCGTCCACCGTCGCCAAAGTTATTCCAAATAGAATGTTGTGGATTTCTATGGACACTAGGTCCTAACTATAACTACCTACTGGCGACCGCCAGTAGGATATATATATATACTACCTCAAGGACTTGCCTCTTCTTCATTAGAGTTGGATGGTTCTTTTGATTTTGGGACCTCACTTGACAAATCACCCCGAAACTTTCAGGTTAGGAGCTGACCTAAAAAGAGCAACTTTTTGGAAAATGTCATAAAGATTCAATAAACTACGCCAAAGTTAGAAGCAAATCAAAAAGAAATTCCTATCGAAACTAGGTTGTAACAATAACTACCTACTGGCGACCGCCAGTAGGTAATGTGTGTGTGTATAAATATATATATATATATATATATATATATATATATTTCAAAGCAAAGTTCGCCGGTCCCCCAGCCTCTCCAGTGGCGGCGGGCTCGAGTATTCGTTGCACCGACTTTTACACCAAAAAGAAGTCTGCTCAAGCCCAGAGTCATCAGCGTGAAAGTTTATTTAAACAAGGATGTCAAAAACGCCCAGCTCGTTTCGTTGCAGCCACACCTTGGTCACGGGTAACATCAGTTCATACATTCATGTTTTTTAGAGTATTCAAATAATAAACATAAAAGTAGGACTACCTGTCCCTTCACAGATGAGTATCGAACCACGGTGTGGCGGCCATCTTTAAATGTCAAATAAAGTAAGCAATGTACTGCATGTATTAATACATCTGTAATCTGTGTAAATGGTGCATTTAAAAATATTAGCAAAAGCATTCGAGGCTTAACTCAAAGTGCAACGTTCCACATCGGAAATACACGTTTGTAAATTAATAAAATTACTGAATCACGCCCCAGTGGGCTCTGACAATTAATTCAAACTGCCCGTATTATGTTTCATAAACCAGATATACATGGTAAACAATTCTGCTCCTGTGGGCTTATCTGCGCCTCATTATGTAATTGCTAGGTTAGAGTTACATACATCTAACAAATGCAAATGCCTGTGTTGTACAATTATGTCCAAGTGGGCTAATAACTGAGAGAACAACCCCCGTGATTTACACAAGGTCAATAACACAAAATATAAATGATTACTTATGATGTTCCTTTGGCTGCCGGTGGTTTCACATCCATACTGTGTGTGGACTAAATGTCTCCTACAAACATAAGAAAGTGAAATCACTCAAGTATAATAACAGATTAAAAACTAATACAAAACTTCAATTGATACAGTGTTCAGTCGTATATCGTAGAGTGGGTGTTGATTTACACAATGTGGGCTTAACCTAGATGAACAGACAATTCCTCATCTTTATTTAACCCCAACGGTTGTACAGTGTCATATTTTATTATCAATTTTGACTCAAGTTGGCGTAACTGTCTGAGTCTGTCCCCTCCAAGTTCTAATGTGAAACAAAAGCTCTGTGGTAAACGCGAGTTTCTATGACACAAAAGATACAAAGCGTCAGTGTTAAAGACAACTAGATAGGTTGTACAGATATGTATAACAAGCTGGGATGCTTCAGTGCGTCGAACATGTGCAGTACATGTAATAAATGAATTAAAATAGAAACCATATGTAATCAAATAGGTGGATAATTGGAAGGGAACAGAGAAAGCACGTATTGCCATGGTGGCATGATACTTTCCAAATGAATATAGAAAGTTTATGTGCCAAATGGTCAATGTTCCGCTTAGAGGCATGCTATGTACGTCCTGGCAAGGCATTCAATATGTTCAAACCATGTTACCCCCAGGTTATGCAGTGACGAAATACTCATCTGCACATAGAAGAAGAGAAGGGTAGGTGGTCAGTGCTGCTGATACCGGTGAATGGACCCCTTCCTTTCTTCCTGTGAAAGATAGAAAAAAGAGAGAAAGAAAAATTTGTTAAAAAACATTTAATTATCTTTTTACAGTGTTCCTTTGAGCTTTCGAAATTCATAAAATAGGTTCTTTGTCAAAGCATGGAATAAGACTACACAGATTTTAATCAAAAAGGCAGAGTTGTTTAAAGATAGCTTAGGTGTCTACCAAACAGTAGGTAGTTATAGTTAGGACCTATTTTCCATAGGAAAAGCATTTGTTTCTTTCCCAATAACTTTGGCGCCAGTTGATGAATCTTCATGAAATTTTCAAAACTAGTGGCCCGCTCTGGTCAACTCCTGTCTTGAAAGGGGGGTACCAAAACGTGTTTTCTCCATGTTAATTTCCATAGGAAACTTTAGACACGGCTACAGCCCGAACTGCTGAACAGAATTACACCAAATTAGGCAAAAAGGTAGGTCTTGGTTCAGAAAGAGACCTTTTTGTTAAATGGTGTAAATCCGTTCTGTAGTTCCTGAGAAATTCAAAAAGAGAGGTTGGAAAATCAATTTCCCATAGGAAACTTTAGACACGGTTACAGCTTGAACTGCTGAACGGAATGACACCAAATTTGGCAAAAAAGTAGCCCTTGCTTCGGAAAGAGACCTTTATTTTTAAATGCTGTAAATCCGTTCAGTAGTTGCTGAGAAAATGAAAAAATGCAAGTTTCGATATATAGAGGCACGATGGATCCACGTACCCTTCCGGCCACGAGCTTTATTCTAATTGTCTGTCAACACTCCAAACCAGGAAGTGATGGCATCCATCTTGTGACTCAGTAGAACCGAGTCACAAGAAAAGAGAAAAAGAAAAGCAAAAAACAAGAAAAGGGGGCATGGTAGAAACACCCTCACCACCTAGGCCTGTTCAGGGAGTCCCACAAGGACCCCCAGGGCCCAAAAAAGCCTTAAAAAAAAGAATCCACCGAATTCGCAAATCCAGCCAAAATATTAAAAAACGAAGCGCGGTCTCCAACGTTTTGTTATTATTAAGCCCTGTGTGGGCCAAGTCTCGGGGCATGCTGGAATATAATCACGGGGATCCTGGGGAACCCCCGCAGCCCCGGGTATTTTCTTAAATATTTGCGGGGACACACAGCTCCCCCGCAGCCCCGGGGAAAGCCATCCCCCAAGGCTTGTTTTTTTAATGTTTGGGGGGGCCTTTGGGGGGCCTCCAAGGCCCCCCCAAACCCCGGGGACTGCCACCCCCGGGGCTTTTCTTAAATATTTGCGGGGCACACAGCCCCCCTCCACTGGCCCGGGGACCGCCACCCCCCAGTGCCACCTCCCCGGGGCACTAAAATGGTCCGTTACGAACCCCTAGCCCTGGGGACCACTACCTTCCCGGGATGGGAGTGGGGCCACACAGCCCCCCTCCTGGAGCCTGTTATGGCCCGGCCGGCTCCTGCAGTGTCCCGGGGTGCCCACCCCTGGGACACTGCTGTTTGCTATGGCAGGGCGGGAGCCTTGCAGCTCCCGCCCATAGCAAACTGTGGTTTGGATTTTGAAAGAGAGAGCAGAAAACCTGGTCTCTCTTCCAAAATTCAAACCAGATAGCTTTTCCACACGGGAGCTGCATGTCAGCAGCTCCCCGTGTGGAAAAGCAATGCCGGCCCCTGCAGGAGGTGGGGAGCCGGTGGGACCGTGGGGGAATTGGGGTCCCCTCATGGTCCCCAACGAGAGGCCAGGCCCCAGGGGATGGGGTCCCCGGGTCAAGCAGTGGTCCGGCAGGGGGGCCAAGAGCCCCCTCCAATTATTTAAAAAAAAAACACTGGCCATGCCCTGGGGGATGGGGTCCCTGGGGCGAATAATGCCTCGGGAGGGGGCCACGTGGTCCCCTTCTATTTTTAAAAAATAGGGGTCAGGCCCTGGGGAATGGGGTCCAAAGGGCCCATAAAATAGGAAAGGAAGGGGGGGTCACACAGCCTCCGTCTTAAAAATAAAAATAAACAAAAAAAGATCGGCATCGCCGAGGCTCCGCCTCCTCCCAGCACCACTCTGCAAACACGCCCTGTGGCACGTTTTAAGTTGGGGAATTAATTCCCCTTCAATACTGGGGGTCCCTAGGGGCCAACTAGCCCACCGGGTACCTCCAATAAGTGCCATAGGGCTCTGTGGCGCTTACTGGAGGAACCTAGTGAGCTAGTTGGACCCCAGGGACCCTCAGGATTCAAGGGGACTTAATCTCCCAACTTAAAACGTGCCAAGGGGTGCATTTGCAAAGTGGTAAAGGGAGGGGGCGGGGCAGGAGGTGACATGTGTGCAAACACGCCCTGTGGCGCGTTTAAAGTTGGAGAATTAATTCCTCTTCAATCCTGAGGGTCCCTGGGGGCCAACAACCCCACCAGGTACCTCCAGTAAGCGCCCCTGTGCTGCGTTGCAGAGAAGTGGGCCAGGCCACGCCCCTTTTTACACATATCTGCAACGCAGCTCTGTGGCACTTATTGGAAGTACCTGATAGATCGCGGACATACACAACAGCTTCAGCACTCAACCGACGAACGCCGCGACCGAACCACCGCCCCCCACCACTACCCTCCGCGCCTGGACTCCGATCAGCACCGAAGACACAGTCCGCACGATGAACTCCATCCACTCCGGATCTCCGACGACCCCTGCCCCCACCACGTCTTCAACAAGGCCGACGCTGTCATCGCACCCCACCTGCGGGACATCATCAACAACTCCTTCGACACCGCTACCTTCCCGGAGAGCTGGAAGCACGCCGAACTCAGCGCCCTACTTAAGAAACCCTCGGCCGACCCCACCGACCTCAAGAACTACCGCCCCATCTCGCTGCTCCCATTTCCTGCAAAAGTCATCGAGAAGACCGTCAACAAGCAGCTGGCCGCCTTCCTCGAAACAAATGGATCCCTCGACCCCTCACAGTCTGGCTTCCGGGCCAACCACAGCACCGAGACCGCCCTGATCGCAGCCACCGATGACTTCCGAGCGCTGCTCGACAACGGAGAAACAGCGGCCCTCATCCTCCTCGACCTCTCCGCGGCCTTCAACACTGTCTGCCACCGTACCCTAGTACAACGCCTCAGCAATGTCGGAGTCCAGGAGAAGGCACTGGAGTGGATCATCTCTTTCCTCGCCGGAAGGACACAGAGAGTCCGCCTCCCTCCGTTCAGATCTGAAGCCACCGAAGTCATCTGCGGCGTTCCTCAAGGCTCCTCGCTCAGTCCAACCCTCTTCAACGTCTACATGAGCCCCCTCGCAGACATCGCACGCCAGCACAACCTCAACATCATCTCCTACGCCGACGACACCCAGCTGATCCTCTCCCTTACCAACGACCCCGCCACCGCCAGAGCCAACCTTCATGAAGGGATGAAAGAGGTAGCCGAATGGATGAAGAACAGCTGCCTGAAACTGAACTCGGACAAGACAGAAGTCCTCATCCTGGGATCCTCACCCGCAGCTTGGGACGACTCCTGGTGGCCCCCCGACCTAGGCAGCGCACCCAAACCAACAGACCACGCACGCAACCTGGGCTTCATCCTGGACTCCTCCCTCTCCATGACCAGACAAGTCAACGCCGTCTCCTCGTCGTGCTTCAACATCCTGCGCATGCTACGTAAGATCTTCCGGTGGATCCCCACCGAGACCAGGAAGACGGTCACCCAGGCCCTCGTCACCAGCCGTCTGGACTACGGCAACTCCCTCTACGCCGGAACCACCGCCAAACTCCAGAAGAGACTCCAGCGAATCCAGAACGCCTCAGCACGACTCATCCTGGACATCCCCCGTCGCAGCCACATCTCCGGACACCTGAGAGACCTGCACTGGCTCACGGTCAACAAGAGAATCACCTTCCATCTCCTCACCCACGCACAGAAAGCCCTACACAACCAAGGCCCAGGATACCTCAACAGCCGCCTCAACTTCTACGCTCCCAAACGCCAGCTTTGATCAACCAGCCACGCCCTCGCCGCCGTCCCCCGCATCCGAAGAGCCACCACAGGGGGACGGTCCTTCTCCTACCTCGCCGCCAAGACATGGAACTCCCTCCCCACCCACCTCCGCCTGACCCAGAACCACCTCGCCTTCAGGAAGCAACTCAAGACCTGGCTGTTCGAGCAGTAGCGGACCCCCTCCCCCAGTGCCTTGAGACCCTCTGGGTGAGTAGTGCGCTATATAAATGCGATTGATTGATTGATAGGCTAGTTGGACCCCAGGGACCCTAAGGATTCAAGGGGACTTAATCCTCCAACTTACAATGCACCAGGGGGCGCGTTTGCAGAGTGGTGGAGAAAGGGCGCATGGCCTTTGTCTACCTCTCACCAATATCACTGCGTGGGGCTTACTGAAGGTAAAAGGTAGGCTAGTTGGTCCCTAAAGGACCCCCAGCAGTGAAGGGAACTTCAATCCCCATCCAAGAGCGTGCCAGGGAGCGCGTTTGTAGAGTGGTGGGCAAAGTGGGCATGGCCTGGTACGAGTACTTACTAGTGCTGCTGTGTGGGTCTGACTGGAGGTAATAGTTTGGGAAGTTGGCCCCCAAGGATGTCCTTGGGGGCCAACTACCCCTCTTGTTACCTCCAGTACATCCCACATAGTGGGATTGCTAAGACGTCTTCGGAGGCCATGGCCCCCTTTCTAACACTCTGCAAACGTGCCCCGTGGCAGACTATGGGATGGAGGATGAAGTCCAATTTAGTCCTGAGGGAGTTTGAGGGCCAAGAATCCCTCCTGGTACCTCCTGTCAGTCCTACGCAGCGGAATTCCTGAGCGTTGGTTGGACGCCCAGCAACCTTTCTCAACCACTCTGCAAACGCAACTACTAGTTAAAGTAGCATATTTCTGCACCTCTGACTAAGAGGTAGTTTTAATCCCCCTGCCCTATTATGTACTAGGCCTTACAAAGGAGGTCATGCTAATCACAGGGGTACCCCAACGCATAGTGTTCCCTAGTGTATGTAGGTGATTTCACTGTATTCTAAGTGTCTTTTAGCATAGCACTGGCTCTAGGCCTGGTTAGTCAGAGTCAGTTACCACCAGTACCCATCTGAAAAAGTTGTGGGCACTGGATGATTTTGCAACAAGGCATCTTTCTGCTCCTCTGTTAGTTCTTTCTGCACATGTCTTGCTTTTTCATGCACTTTTCTTCATCTTTGTGGACTTCTGTTGCTTCTTTCTGCATTTCATTTGCTTCTTTCTGTGTGTTTTTTCTTCTTTCTTCTTTCTTCACATGTCTTACCTCTGTAGGCATAGTTAGAAACTAGCAGTTAAAAAAACCTTTGAAATTCACTTAAAAAAGCATAGGTTTCAGGCACGTTATAGTTAGAAATTAGTTAGAAATTAGCATTTAAAAAACCTTTGAAATTCACTGAAAAAACCATGTTTCAGGCACGTTATAGTTAGAAATTAGCATTTAAAAAACCTTAGATTTTCATAAAAACATAGGTTTTAGAGAAAGTTATAGTTAGTTGAACATTTCAATCGTACAAAACCAGAGAAATTCCCCCGTTATAGTTAGTTCAGCTAACTATAACTTGCGCCCCCCGCAATGCACTGCTGATGACATATTACATCACTCATGACATGGTCAGGGACATCACTGATGACATCTCAAATGACATCACTGATGACATCATCCATGTGATAATTTGATGCATCTTTTCACCCCCTAATTTAACCTTTGATACACCCGCTCTAAATCACAGAGTGCCATTCTCAAAACCATAGACACTCCAATACCAATAACTAGTTACCGACTCACTGATTCTTAGGTTTACACACACATCCACTCACTCACCCGTACAGTCACTCATACTTATGGTCACTCAGTAAAGGACTATCATATGCATTCATACATCTATATAGACACTCACACACTGCCACTCATCCATAGAGGTACTCGCAAACCTAGTCAGTCATGCAAATAATTAATCACACTGCCATTTACTCACCTATACAGTTATACACACACAAGCTCAATTACTCATACAAATACTAGCACATTCTTATGCTCTTAAAGAATCACTGATACAAGCACACACTCATCCATACAGCCACTCTCACAATCACACACACAAGTGCCCTAATCAACTATAAATATCCGCAAATATCTATTTCACAATAAAATTAATATATCAAGGGAGACATAAAAAGCCAACAAAAAGGTACACCCAAAGTGAAATGACTAAATGTAAAATTAATCACAATATTAGTCAAAAAGAATTCCATTTAAAATTAGATGAGCAGATGCGAAGACACATCAAAGAATGGCAAAACGTGGTGTCATAGGCTAATCAATATTAGATATTAGAAAATTATAGGAATACAGATTTTTAGAATTTATCAAGTGTCATAAATATCTGAATTATAGCTATCATATATAGAGAATACGGATCACTATAAACATTTATATATATGGCAAATTCATTACAGCCCTGCCAGAGAATTATCAGTAAAACTAAGAACCCAGTTAAACCAATAAAAACTCTTAAGACTTGAGTGAAATTCATAAAACCAATAAATACAATAAATATTTCATTATATTGTCTAAAACTCAACAATGATATATATACACATACAATCAAATATAAACAGAACTCCAAATTTGATTATATATTAAAAATCCATTGAATAGATAGCAGAATCACAAAGACTAATAATATTTCATCATATAGAGTAAAAAATAGGAACATTTCCAAATTGATTGTAGACCAGCAGACTATAATAAGCAGTTTAAAGAAAGTTAACGAAATCTTCCCCAGTGTTAAGCCCATTCGGCATTTTAGTATTAAGGCGCACAATATATTGACTTTTTAATTGACGAAGTTTCTTTTCACGGTTTCCTCCTCTTATAGACTTAGGAACCGAGTCAATAACATAATATTTTAAATCCTGAAGTTTATTTTGGTGCACTAATTTAAAATGTCGGGCAACTGGATAGGAGGGGTCTGAATTAACGATTGCCCGTAAGTGCTGCAAAATACGATTAAAAACAGGAAGTTTTGTGGAAAGGGGCGACCACTCGGTCCCCCCGAACGTATGGCAGAGTGCCTCGATCCCCCCGGGAAGACATTTTTGGGCGGGAGGCGCGTCTCGGCTGGTATGCCCGAAGCGGCGTAGCCGGGGCGCGCTTTTTCCCGCCCTTGAGTGGGCTGGCCTAGACACGGACGCCGCCGGCCACGCCCTCGGGCAGGCAGGGGCGGGTTTACGCCCGCCCTGAAGATGGATAAAAAGAGACGCAAGACCAGAAGACATCCTCTTGTTCCTGTGCTCTGAAGCTGCACCTCCCCGCTGCACGTGAGCTCGAGACGGAACGAAGAGCCAATTTTGAGCGTTTTAATCGTTCTTGTTTGTTTTTCAGTTACTTTGTTGGAGAATGCCGAAGAAGGTTGGAAAGCGTATGAATACCGACCAGATGCTGCGTGTTCTCATGAAGGAGATGTCCGAGCTAAGGAAGCGGGTGGACATGAATGAAGAAAGGGGTCCAAAACGTCCTTTGGCGGGAGCAGCCCCGGGAGGGAAAAACAAGAGGCCCAGGAGGGGGGCAGCGGGAGAAGAGATTCCCGGTCCCAGTGCTCCGCTCGAGGCTCCAATTCCCGTGCCAGGGGAAGGGAATCCGATCACCCCCGTGTCCGAGGATGATATGCCGCCCGAGTTGGCAGCACAATTGGCAGCGTGGTTGGGAAAAGGTAACGAGGGCGCCACGGCTGTCGAAGCGCAGGAGCTGATTAAGCAATTGCGTGAGAAGCGGGAAGCAGCCAAGGTGCCCGTACCGGCTGCAGTAGGGGACAAGACACCAGGGACGGTTGCGACCACAGAGGCAGCGTCATGTGCAGGTAAGCGGCCATTGCCGATCGCGAGGGATGAGTCAGCACCCTCTCGGAGAGAAAAGTTGGGGCAACATGTTCCTTTGGCAATTAAGGAAAAGATTTGGGCGGGGGAGTATGTGAACATTTTTTCGTTACTTGTTGATCATTATGAGGTTGAGCATGTAAAGAGTCAGAAGGACCTAATGCACCCGAGTGTTTGGCGCGCAAAGATGGCCGCCTTTAAAGTGAATGAGAATATCGCCAATTGGGGCAATGCCTGGGGAATTTTTACATCAATCCTGGGCGAACGTAGGCCTGAGTTGCTTTCCGAGTTCCCAATATACCAATCACGAATCATGGGGTACTCGACATCGCACCAGGGGAATCATTGGTTTTGTTACGATAATATGTTCAGAAAGGAAAAGGAGCATAATAAAAGTTTAACCTGGGATTGTTATGATGCCTTGACCTGGGATAAAATGAAGGAGTCAGGAATGTTAAAAATGCCGTTGGTAGGAAGTAATGTGGGTGAATCATCTCGACAATATGCGGGGACGCCCTTTCGATCAGGTTCGGGGTCCGACGATCACTCGAAACCTACCGGCAATACCGGAAGAAAGGGTTTCTGTTTTAATTACAACAGAGGGAAATGTACGAGACCGCAGGGATCGTGTAAATTCAAACATGAATGTAGTGGTTGTGGGTCGTCCCATCCTGAGGTCTCGTGCAGAGCCAGAACGGGTGATAACGGGGGGAGAGGAGGTGCCAAACAGGTCTAATATAGTCCGAGGGGCGCCTTTACCCACTCCCATTGATACCCTGGCAATGATCCCTTGGCTCAGTGATTACCCGGATCGTACTTCTGCTGGGGTGCTGCGAAACGGTTTTTCGTATGGTTTCCGCATCCCGGTAGGGGACTTTCAGGGTGTGGAAAAGTGTACAAACCAACTTTCCGTCCTGCAACATACAACCGTAGTACAGGAAAAGATCCGAAAAGAGGTGACTCGAGGTCGGGTCGCTGGCCCGTTTAGTGTACCCCCAGTTCAGAATTTTGTTTGTTCTCCCTTGGGGGTAGTACCCAAGAAAGACCCTGGAGAGTTCCGACTAATTCATAACTTATCAGCTCCACGAGGTCTTTCCGTAAATGAGGCAATCGATCCAGAAGTGTGTTCGGTGCGGTACGCATCCTTCGATGAGGCCGTAGCCATTTTTAATCGCCTGGGGCCCGGGGCGCTGATGGCGAAGTCAGATATCGAGTCAGCGTTCCGATTGCTCCCGGTACACCCAGACGACCAGCGTCTCCTAGGTTTCATGTTTCAGGGTTGTTATTACATGGATAGGTGTATGCCAATGGGGTGTTCTATATCCTGTGCCTATTTCGAGAAATTCAGTTGTTTTCTACAATGGGTTTTCACAAAGAAAACGGGTTTCCAAGATGTAATGCACTACCTTGATGATTTCTTATTTCTTGGGGCAGCTGGGGGTCTTGAATGTGGCCGGGCCTTGGCCGAATTTTGTGTGTTGATGAAACAGTTAGGCGTGCCATTGGCGCCGGGTAAAACAGTGGGTCCTACGACTTGCCTCGAGTTTCTGGGGATCGAGTTGGACTCCATTGAGGGGTGTTTCCGTTTGCCAGCCGAGAAAGTGTCGAAGTTCAGGGCTGCACTGCAACTGTGTATAAATGCATCAAAAGTTACGCTGCAACAATTACAGCAAGTGGTGGGACAGTTGAATTTTGCACTGAGGGTGATACCAATGGCCCGCCCCTTTTCCCGTTCAATTGCCCAAGCGATGGTCGGCCTTAAAGAAGGCCATCATCGCACGAGACTATCGGCCGAGATCCGCCAGGACATGCGTATTTGGTTAGCATTCTTGGCGGATTTCAATGGTAGAATCGTCTGGAATAAACCAGCCGTGTCTTCTGAGGAGCTGGGGCTGTGGACAGATTCGGCGGGAAGCATAGGTTTTGGCGCCATTTTCGGCACAAAATGGTCAGCACAAAGATGGCCGACTGGGTGGCACGAGAAGGGTCTAACGAGTAATATTGCTTTCCTCGAGCTGTTTCCCATCTTGGTGGCCTTGAGAACATGGCCCGATGGGTTCAAAAATCACTCGGTCATATTTTGGTCGGACAATATGACTGTGGTCGAGTGCATCAATAGTCAGGCAGCACGTTGTAAACTGATCTTAAGACTACTTAAAGAAATTGTTTTACTATGTATGCAATTGAACGTGCTATTCAGAGCAAAACACGTGCCAGGGGTGATGAATCAGGCAGCTGATGCACTGTCTCGTTTTCAAATGCAGGCTTTTGCTGGTTTCCTTCCCTCAGCGGACCCGGAGCCGGCACCCTTTACCGAGGCTCTCTGGTCTCTCGGTGCCCCGAACTTCGTCACCTCGTGGGAGAGAGTCTAGCACCAAGGACGAGGAAGGCATATGAAGGGGCGTTTCGGGCCTATTTAGCCTTTTTGGGGAGTGATAGAGAGCGACTTTGGGGTCATGAGGAATGGGTGGTGAATTTCCTGATGTCCTTACGTAAGGCTGGGAAATCGGTGGCTACGGCCCAGAGGCATCGTGCCGCCATTTCCTTTGTTGCCAGAGCACACGCTATCCAAGACCCAACAGCGTCCTTCGTTGTACAGAAAGCGCTGCGTGGGTGGCAACGCCTGGAGGGTCGCAGAGTAGATGAAAGGCGCCCGATAGGTTTGGATAGATTGTCCCAGTTGTTGGCTACACTTCCTGCCACATGTTCATCTCAGTTTGAGGCAGTGCTGTTCCGAGCCGCGTTTACGTTAGCATTTCACGGAGCAATGCGGGTAAGCGAACTAGTGGCAAGGAACAAACTAGATGTGGCGGGGGGTTTGTGCCGGGAACACGTCCAGATCAGGGGAGAAACAATGACTATCTCCTTTGTAAGGTCGAAGACTGACCAGGATGGGATGGGTGACTGCGTCATCATACGCAGGATTCCTGGGTCCTCCATATGTCCGGTAAAGTGTTTAGAGGATTACCTAGCACGAAGGGTGGCATCATGGGAGGGGACTTTGTTAAGACACACGGACGCCACCCCACTGACGAAATTTCAGTTTCAGCGGGTGCTTGCGATGTCTGTTGCCGCTGCGGGCTTGAACCCGGGCGAATTTGGGACCCATTCCTTTCGGATAGGGGCTGCTACTGAAGCTACGGCCAGGGGTCTTAATGTTGAGCAAGTGAAACGAGTGGGGCGTTGGTCCTCCAATTGTTATAAAAGATATGTGCGGTTGCACATGTTGTGAAGCTGTAATTATGTACTCTGTACTCACGCTTCTTGTTTTTGTTTGGTTTCAGTTACGCAAGCCTACGAGGCGGGGCGGACTATGCAGTCGACCTTACACCGGGCCAGCGGTCTGACATCACCGGCTGTGAAAAAGGAGGTGTGGGTCGTGGGCCACTCATACGTGAGGCGTGCCGCAGACGTATTCAAAGCAGGTGACATGATTCACGTAGCTGGGGAATACGGGTACAGGATGTCCTTCTACGGAAGGGGCGGTCTCTGTATTGACCAGTTTCAAACATTTTTTGAGGGTTTGTTAGGGCGGACAAGGTCACCGCCGGCTATAGTTATAGTGCATATCGGGGGCAATGATTTGGTCACCATCGGTAGACGACTACTCCTGGAGGCACTGCTTTCCACTGTAAGTTGGTTGGCGAGGAGAGTTCCGGGGTGCACGATTGCTTGGTCCCATTTGATTCCACGAAAGGTGTGGCGGGGGGCTGTCTCTATACCTGCTTTGAATCACTCTGTTAGAAAGCTTAACAATAAAGTGAGTAGGTTGTTCCGTTCCAGGACATTGCATTCTATTTCTCATAGCTGTATTACTGATGACAGGATGTATTCGGGGGATGGTGTGCATTTGTCTTGGGAGGGGAATGAGTTGTTTTTAGGAGATTTTTTAGCATGGTTGAAATCTTTGAAACATGACCTTTAGGTAGGAGTTTTTTGTGGGGGGTCCGGATAGCCGGTCAACTATCCGGCCTGTGGCGGTAAGGTCATGATCGGTGAGCACTAATTGGAAGATCCCTATGAGTGGGCGTCACCCAACACGGATGGGAGCGCTCGGGGGAGGTGGCCTTTGGCCCCTCAACGGGGAGGCGGTCCCTTCTAAGGATGGGTCGCCGGAAGAAGAGGAAAGGCGGTCAAGGCCCCTTCCTGTGTAGGAGGGGTTACAGCCCCCTCCTGGGGAATTTCCCGGGGCCGGTGACATCTGCGACGGCAGATGCGGTAAGTTGTGTGGGGTTGGGGGGAGGTCTACGATACCTTCTAGATACCTCACACGAGTTTTCGAACGACCTTTAACTGGCGTCGAGTTGATAAGTGCCCCCGTCAAGACAAGGGAAATTGTAGTAGTTGCACGTGAGTACGCCTCAGTGCTGTCGCCCCTCCCAAGTGGGGGGGGGTATGTCTGGTTAGGGATCTTGACACCAGTTACGACCTTGCCGTTGGCCCTTAAACGTTAGGATGTACAATTTCAATATTTCAAGTAAATGTTTTTGTAGGATGTTAGATCGGCTAGGAGAACCCCTGTATTAGAGAATCTGTTAAGGTTAGCCAAACATCGCAGTGTGGTATGAAATTGTACATTAATGTTTAAATGTTCTAATTTTTTGTTTTAATAAATACGGCCGGGAGGGTCACTCCCTCCCACTTCCAAAAACTTCAAGAACCGTTTCCGGTTTCCCTCATTTGGGGATTGTGTTGAGAGGGGGTGGCGGGTATCTCAGCCATATGGAAAGGGGCGACCACTCGGTCCCCCCGAACGTATGGCAGAGTGCCTCGATCCCCCCGGGAAGACATTTTTGGGCGGGAGGCGCGTCTCGGCTGGTATGCCCGAAGCGGCGTAGCCGGGGCGCGCTTTTTCCCGCCCTTGAGTGGGCTGGCCTAGACACGGACGCCGCCGGCCACGCCCTCGGGGCAGGCAGGGGCGGGTTTACGCCCGCCCTGAAGATGGATAAAAAGAGACGCAAGACCAGAAGACATCCTCTTGTTCCTGTGCTCTGAAGCTGCACCTCCCCGCTGCACGTGAGCTCGAGACGGAACGAAGAGCCAATTTTGACCCACCCACCAGCCCCTGAGGACAGCTAGTTGTTTTAATAAAGTTGATCAGTTATTCTATTTTGTTTTTCAGGTTGTTTTTGGGTGTGATATTGATATTGAATGTGTAATAAAGATTGGTATAATGTTACGAGTTGGTGATTAAAGAATGTCGGATTTGAGGTCCATTTGGACACAGGTTTTCGGTCATAGTGGCCAATGTAGTTTCGTTTAGTTAGCACTTGTCGTATTTATTTCGGTCAGGCGGTAGGCGGTAAGGTCATGATCGGTGAGCACTAATTGGAAGATCCCTATGAGTGGGCGTCACCCAACACGGATGGGAGCGCTCGGGGGAGGTGGCCTTTGGCCCCTCAACGGGGAGGCGGTCCCTTCTAAGGATGGGTCGCCGGAAGAAGAGGAAAGGCGGTCAAGGCCCCTTCCTGTGTAGGAGGGGTTACAGCCCCCTCCTGGGGAATTTCCCGGGGCCGGTGACATCTGCGACGGCAGATGCGGTAAGTTGTGTGGGGTTGGGGGGAGGTCTACGATACCTTCTAGATACCTCACACGAGTTTTCGAACGACCTTTAACTGGCGTCGAGTTGATAAGTGCCCCCGTCAAGACAAGGGAAATTGTAGTAGTTGCACGTGAGTACGCCTCAGTGCTGTCGCCCCTCCCAAGTGGGGGGGGTATGTCTGGTTAGGGATCTTGACACCAGTTACGACCTTGCCGTTGGCCCTTAAACGTTAGGATGTACAATTTCAATATTTCAAGTAAATGTTTTTGTAGGATGTTAGATCGGCTAGGAGAACCCCTGTATTAGAGAATCTGTTAAGGTTAGCCAAACATCGCAGTGTGGTATGAAATTGTACATTAATGTTTAAATGTTCTAATTTTTTGTTTTAATAAATACGGCCGGGAGGGTCACTCCCTCCCACTTCCAAAAACTTCAAGAACCGTTTCCGGTTTCCCTCATTTGGGGATTGTGTTGAGAGGGGGTGGCGGGTATCTCAGCCATATGCTGCCGACATAGGATAATTGACAACTGCATTCTAAAATATATACCGCAAAATCAGTTTTGCACGTAAAATAGCCTGCAATTTGGTTGGACATATTAGAAAAAGGATCAATAAAAGTCTGTTTGTTAGTCCCAAACTTGCATGCACGGCATGAACTACATTTGAAAAAACCTTTCTTATTAGTAAGCCAGTTAACAGAACTAACTGACTCAGGGCTAGTTCTAACCAATGCAGCCCTCATAGAGGGTGCTCTCCTAAAAGTAATTGTAGGTTGTGTTGCAAGTTCTGGTGCTAATGCTAGATCCGTTTTTAAAGTAGGCCAATGTTTATTGACAATTTTTCTTACTTCTCTTTCTTGACTACTGAACATAGTAATAAGTCTCACCACTGGAGAAGCTTCATCTGAATGATGAACATCATCCAATGATGTCCCTTTCTTCAATTTGGCCATTGCAAGTTGCAAGATTTTAGGTTCATATCCTCTGGCGAGAAACCTATTCTTACATTCAGTAAGACAGATATTCAAATCGTCTTTCCTGCTACAGATTCTTTGAATTCTTAAAAACTCCCCATAAGGGATACTTTTAATAAGGTGCTTAGGATGAGCACTATTGGCATGGAGTATTGAATTACCAGATGTAGTCTTTCTGTGTAGTTTAGTACAAATGACACTCTCTTCTACAAAAATCTCAACATCTAAAAATTCGACTTTTATGTTACTTATTTGAGCAGTGAATTCAAGATTAAGTGAATTAACATTAATCTTACTCACAAACTCCAATGCAGATTCTTTGGAACCTTTCCAAACGACACAAACGTCATCGATGAATCTCCACCATCGAATGACGTGGTCGGTGAGCTCTTTTTTGAAGGTCTGAGCCAGGACGTGCTTCTCCCACCAGCCTACGTGTAAACATGCATAGCTAGGGGAGAAGCACGCCCCCATCGCAACACCTCTCAGTTGCTGGTACAGTTCCTTATTAAAAATAAAGAAGTTGTTAGTTAGACAAATTTCTGTCATACACAGCAACATTTTGGTGTGTTCATTATAGCAGACATTTCTATCCGATAGAAAATGGCTTATAGCATTTAGACCGGCCAGATGATCAATACTGGTATATAATGAACAGATGTCCATCACTAAAAAGTGGTAATTTTCTTCCCACTCGACCTCTTTTAATTTTTCCAAAAAATGACCCGTGTCCCTGATAAATGAGGGAAGATTAGTAACATAATCATGAAGAAAGAAATCAACATATTTTGACATGGCCTCCAATAAACTCCCTTCAGCAGAGATTATTGGACGGCCTGGTACTGGCATGATTTGTTTATGAACCTTGGGCAGAAGGTACAATGTGGGAGTAATAGGGAACTCAGTTTTCCGAAAATTAAATTCATCCTTATTAATTAATTCCTCCCTCTTCCAATGCAAAAGTTCTTTTAGAACCATTTCTTTAACTTTGAGAAAAGTGGGAAAGGCTACCCGCTTATAACAGTTAATGTCACTGAGCTGTTTCTTAGCCTCATCCATATATGCTGGCTGCGGCCAGAGAACAACATTCCCGCCTTTATCAGCTTTATTAACAATGATAATTCTATCTTTGCCAATTTTATCCATAAGGTGTGAATATTGTTGTTCTCTGTATTGTCTACGTTTGTTTTTAGACAAACAAGTTCTATGAAGGTTCTTCAAATCATCAACCACACAATCACCAAATACATCAATTGCGTCTCTAACCATGATAGGCATAAAAGTAGAAGGTGGGCGAAAATGTGTTTGGGCAGCCTTGCATGTAGTGATACCCATACCCAACAGATCCACCTGAGTACTAATAGATTCTGTATCATTTATTTCAGCCAAGTCATTCACAATACTTAACATTGGAACATCAGAAATCTGGAAAGCAGCACTAGGTTGACTAATTGTATCAATAATTGATGCTCTAGAATTCGCACTCTTCAATTTATGGAATTTCATTAGTTTAAGCTTTCTTATGAATTTAAAGACGTCAATTCTAGATTGAACATACTTAAAGTCTTTTTTTGGACAATAAGAAAGTCCCAAAGATAATAACTGGAGTTCTGCCATGTTTAATTCTAGTTCGTTCATATTGATCAGTGTGGAGTGGTGTGGCTCACTGGTTAGAGGCGGCAGACCCGGAAGCAGAGGTCGGCCCGGGACCAGGGTTCGATTCCTGACGTGGCAGGGTCTTGGGCCATGGTCAGCGGACTCGATAGTTCTCACCTCGGTGCCTACTCCAACCATTGGTCCCACTCAGCAACTCTGGGCAATAGCTTGCTTAATCTCTACTAACGGCCCCATCAGCACCGGGGATGCTAGTCTTCACCTTGGAGATGCCCAGGAGGGACCATCTCACAGGGAAAGCCAGGATGGTTTCCCCAGCGGTATACAGCGCCGGGACGGCCCTTTGCTGGGGCAGCTGTGCGCTTTACAAGTATACGACATTTAACATTTATGTTGACATTTGCCGTGTTCACTATTTCTGTGTTCCCCTCCTCTTTTTTTAGTTTCTTTTGTTGAATCCGCCGCACTTTCCGCCTTTCTTTACATTGCTTGTTTCTCCGGCGGCATTTTGAGATTGTGGTTGTACCCGAGGTATTCTCGGTCTGAGGGTTTGCCGATGGTCTTCGATCATAAACCCCAACTCTTCAGAGGGGCTAAAGCTAGGAGGCTCATGAACCACTGTAACTGTTGAATCACTAGGAATGGACTCCACACTACTTGAAAGATGACTTTCTCCTGAGATGGATGCTGCATCAGTACCTTAATTAATAGAAATTAGCGGTGGCTGGCTTTTGTTTGTCGCTAATTTCTTTACAGAATCTAAACGATTTGCAAATGTAAAAATGCGTCCAGTCTCATAGTCTTGCTTATTGCGTGCAAACTTAGTGACCTTTCTATTCATTATTACATTTTCGTGTTTGTCCAAACGCTTTTGAATTTCCTCTCTACCCTTTTTGACCAAATCGTTTTGGTCAAGGGCATCTAGTTCAGCAATTATTGCATTAATTTGAACCACAATCTCGTTTCGATCAATTTCTGCGTATTTTACTAACATGCAAACCATATTCATGGAACAGTCCAAGTTGTTAGTCGCCCATTCCTTTAACATAAGTGGGTTTGGGTTTTCAAATGAAGGGGCTATAAGTACTCTTAACCCGCTCGGCACTCTCCCAGCCTCTTTGTACTTTTCAAGAGATTTACGCTCCCACCATTTAGTAAGTTCGTTTCGCTGCAGTTTTTCAAATTTTTTCAATAAGCTTTTGACATCATTTTGCTCAGTTGTTTGCACCTTGTTCTGTTTGCTGGAATTAATTGCTACCGGCATGTCGGCAAACATCGCATCTGCTCACTCGTCTCGGCTTTTCAGCACGTCTGTTGTTGACGTCATAGCGTATTTAAAGGAAAAACTTTACGCACTAGTAATTAATGTCCTGCAAACCCCTTGTTGTTAGTAACGGCAATAACAACGGCAACGCCTGGGCCCAGGCGTGTCACTTTTTGCCGAAGGGTCGCAATAGCCATTTTATCTTCGCACCCGCTATATCCAACGTACCACAAGAGTAAAGCTTGTACTTCACACGGACAGTGAGCGGCTCACCTGAACGTAGGACCCAAACGATTCTCGTAGTCCTCCGACTCCAAAAAGCCGCCTCGGTCCCAGCACAATTCACCACTCAGCTAAGCCGTCTCACAAGCCTCTTGATTTCCGATATGCGGGGAGCCAGGAATCAGTACCACTTCCGGGTCAAACACAAAGAGCCGCCAAACACGGTCACAGCTGCCGCAGTCCTGGCTCTGAACACGAAGAGGGTCCGTCAAACACGCCGACAGCAAAGGCGTTGAATCAAATGACAAACAAGTCCTTGAGAAGCAGCATACCAGGGCAAAGTCTCTACCCAGCGCTTCTGATCAGGAACGGAACACAACAAAAGGTAGTTCTTTTAAAGTGCTGTTTTATTTTCCATCAACATGACGCGTTTCGACCAGGTTACCCCGGCCTTGATCACATGACATGCTAGAAAAGCCCACGCCCTTAAATACCTCATGGCTACAATGAAAACACTCCCAATGTAGTATAGAAAAAGAAAGCAGACTGTAACTTTGAAGTGCTAAATAAATAACACATAATATCATACAAAATATTTACAATTGGAAATATATATTATATATATATATATATATATATATATATATACACACACCTAACTATAATGTCACTTTAATCTTAACATTTTTATTATATATATATATTCACTGAAAACCCCATAGATTTCACACCAGTTATAGTTAGCTGGAAATTTTACTGACATAAAACCATTGAAATTCCCACGTTATAGTTAGTTGGACTCACTATAACTTGCGCGCCTGCAATGCACTGCTGATGACGTCACATATTACATCACTCATGACATGGTCAGTGACATCACTCATGCCTTCACTGATGACACCATCCAGTGAATGTGTGTCTTTCTGAAAAATAAATATGATTTATATATGTATATGTAAAGGTCGATGGAAGAATAAATGTTTAAAAAAGTGTCTAAATGGATGTTTTTAAAAAAAAAAATTGATTGGTTAACTGGCTTATTAAGTGTATCTTAGTGAATGCATGTATTAGCGAGTAATGTTTAAATATTTAAATATATGTATCAGTGTTTCACTTTGTGTATAAGTGGCTGCATGGGTTGGTGAGTAGCTACATGTGTGTGTATATGGATTATTAGATGTTTTTTTTAGTATCAGTATGATTGTCTGTATGGTTTGGTGGGGGTATTACTTAGCACATAGATGCATCAATGACTGACTCACTGTTTGTATGTGTTTTGAAGACAGCATTTACGCAGGACTGTATGGGTGGATGAATGTGTATATGTGTGTTTTAGTGAGTGAATTACTGTCTCACTAGTGTCTTTAACAGTAACAACATATGTTTTAATCTAGTATATGTGAGTATTGATGTATATAAGTGAGTATATGTGAGAGTGAGAGATTGTAAGAGTTCCTGTTTAAATAAGTATGTGTTTCTATAAGTGATTGTTTAAGAGAGTAAGTATGTGTAAGTTTCCTTAGAAGTTGGTAGTGTGTGTATAGCTGTATATGCAAATAAATGGATGTTCAATAGTTTATTTGAATGTGTGAGTAACTTTTGGATGACTGTCAGCGTGTAACAGGATGTATAGGTGTATCCCTACATATGATGAGTGAGTATATGTATGAGTGACTATATAGAACTGTTAATGAATGAGTGGATGTGTATATAGATGGTGGAATTACTGAATTGGTTGTTGTAACTGGTATGGGTATCTCCATTTTATTGAAAATGTTAGTTTCTATTTTTGAATATGTGTTTCAAGGGTTACATTACACTGAAAGGAGGTCTGTCACTCTGTCACAAGGATGGTGTCATCAGTGATGTCATGAGTGATGTCACTGACAATGTCATGAGTGATATAATATCTGACATCATCAGCAGTGCATTGCAGGCGCGCAAGTTATAGTGAGACCAACTAACTATAACGTGGGAATTTCAATGGTTTTATGTCAGAAAAATTTCCAGCTAACTATAACTGGTGTGAAACCTAAGGTTTTTTCAGTGAATTTAATAGGTTTTTTAAATGCTATTTCCTAACTATAACTGGTGTGAAACCTATGGTTTTCTCAGGGAATTTCATAGGTTTTTTAAATCGTAATTCCTAACTATAACTGGTGTGAAACCTATGGTTTTTTCAGTGAATTTCAAAGGTTTTTTAAAAGCTAATTCCTGTCTATATCGAGTTTCTAACCTACGATTTTTTTTTATAAATTTGCTGTTTTGTGTAAGTATTAATTATTATTTTTTATTTTTTATAATATATATATTTTTTTATCATTTTTTCCTGGGGCGCTCTGGGTGCGCGCACCGGTAAGCTCTCCGGAAAGCGCACCCAGAGCGCTACTTGCGTTTGTGAAAAAAAATATAAATGAAAAGTAAATAATAATGCAAGACATTTAGTACCATACATATAAAAGCAGTTTTTTTGAATAAGGAAATGAAAATGATTTTGCATTTCCGTGAAACTATCAAAACGTCACTTAGTGTCAGGTCCCAGCGGGTGGTGGAGAGTTCGGCACCTAGGGTTCGCCTTAAGACTAAAACAGGTTCCAACTATACCCTTTCTGTCGGTCTTTGGCGACAACTTGTAGCGCAATCCAGAAGTACTGATACATTTCCTGATTGTGCCACTGACTAGTTGCTTTAACGCTCTAGTCTTCCGTGGCGGCCATTTTGTGCGCTCGAGCCTTTCGCTCTGCGCACTTCAACAGTCTAATTCCTGGGATTAAGACGCTTCTGTACTAGCGCGTCTTTTTTGTAGTATTTTCAGTCAGAATTTAGAGACTAAAGCTTCCTTGACTCTCAGCATGGATTGGCGCTAGACTATCCAGTCTTTGTAGCGCGTTTTCGTTCCAGTTCTGAATTCGTACCCTCAGCAGTTTTCGCAGTATCGCCTCCGCTCCTGGTAGGACTTCCCCTCGTTCTGTCAAGTCTACTAGAGTGAGGTAAGAGGACTGCGCTCTTCACGTTTTGAAGCCAATTAGTTCCTACGAACTGTCATTGCGAGTGTTCAGTACATTTCGCCTCAGCAGTGAAGTCAACTCTGTTAGCACCTATAAACTCTTGAGCATCAATGGCAATTACCAGTGAAAGACTTTGAACTTCAGCAGAGAAAGACTTGTTATTCCGGAGATAAAGACTATTTCCTGGTGCTAGAGATTCTTGTGGAGAATTCCAGCGGCTTAGACTTTCATCCTTCCTGCACCTATGATAACAGCAAGTATAGTAGTGTATAGCCTGATATGCATATAGATATACAGTATTATACCAACTGAGTATTTACAGCAGCGGTACATCTCCAAGTTCCATCGAACTCAATACTGGACTGGATTCATATCCTACTAATACTCCCAAGTCTAGTCCTTTATTAAAATCTACATAGAGAGAGGCTCATGACCACACTCATTCAGGTACTTGAAAGTAGAGAACTAAAGTGAGAGTTAGAAGAAGGTGCCAGCATTAGTGGGAACTGTAGTAATGTTTTGCTTACTTTTGCAGGAGACGATCTTCCTGAACGAAGAGTAGGAGATATATGTGTGGCAGTCTCTCTGTTCGTTATCCACTTCCCCTTTCCCTTTCATTACTGGGCTCAGAGTTCTCTGGGTGCAGGGGTGTAGGGGAGTTGGGAATTTATCATCTATAGCAAGAACCTTCTGGTCATCTGCCTCCACGGAGTCAAAGGGAATTCAGGTACGCTTTCTGACAGATTGAAGTGCCTTAAACATTTCTCTCCGTCTGGGCAGCATGGCAGAAGGTTTAGATGTGAAAGCGTTGGCAACTATCCTAGAAGATTTGCAAAAGCAGCTTAGTGAAACCAGGGAAGAGGTTAGAAAGTCCAATCAGGAGGCTAGTTACCTCAGGCAGCGGGTAGAAGAACTTTCTGTGAGTCCCAGCCCAAATTTCGGAGGGCTTAAGGCCCCTACCTTTACTCCTACCTCTTCGACATCATCTGCGTTAACTACGCAAGTTGTCCATGCTATGTCCCCTACCATTCCTTTGGCCCCACCCGAAAGATTTCAAGGGGATCCGCATAAGGCTCAAATTTTTTTGACCCAGTGTTCCCTGCATTTCCTCTGCAAGCCCATTTTATTTAAAGAGGATCAGTCCAAAGTGGCGTTTGTGCTGTCCTATCTTAGTGGAGATGCCGCAGCATGGTCATTGCCTCTGGTCTCCTCTAATGATCCAGTATTGTATAAATTTGAAGACTTCAAGGCCGAGTTTCTTCGAATCTTTGATCGTCGCACAATTTCTCAGACCACTGATAACGAGCTTTTGGATCTGAAACAAGGAAACCGAGAACTAGTTGCTTATTTGGCACAATACAACAAGCTAATTGTGGAAACGAATTGGCCTGCAGCAAAAAGAGCGGCAATTTTCTATAGAGGCCTGCGAGATGAGTTAAAGGATGGGTTGTCCCAAATTCCTAGAAGACCTACAGATGTCTCAGAGTTAATCGACTTGGTCCTCCAAATTGATCAAAGGCAAGCGGAACGTCGGAGTGAGAAACGAAGAGATGTCAAGCCCTTTCCACCACGCTTTGATCGAGTTCGTTCTGAGCCTGTTAAGAATAGTGAAGTTCATTCCAGTGAGGAACCCATGCAGATTGGAGCGGTTCGTGGCCCTTTGTCTCAGGAGGAGAGAGAAAAGCGACGCTTAGGAAAATTATGCATGTATTGTGGTCAGCCAGGTCACTTTGTCAAAGACTGCCCGAAGAAGCCAAAGACCAATTCATGGGTAAAAGACAAGCTCCACCAGTAGACGGAGTTGCACTGGTGGGAGCAGCCCCTGAGACAACTCCCCAGACTCAGACTCAATTGCTAGCAAATGAAGGACAGGCTGTGGCTCCACATTTGCTTTTGTCTTGTACAGTATGGTTCGGTAAGGGTCGGAAGGAAAAGGTTTCTATAATGTTGGATTCTGGAGCCACAGGGAATTTTTGTGATCTTCAATTTGCCAAAATGGTGGGAATCCAGTTTGAGAAGAAACTAAAGCCGGAACCTGTGCGTGCAGTGGATGGAACTGAGTTGTCGTCAGGCCCAATAGTTTTTGACACTGAGGTTATTACCGTCATTGGTCCAGAGGAACATCGGAGTTTAATTAGTTTCAACCTCATTGATGCCCCACAGTTTCAAATGATTTTGGGGCTTCCCTGGCTCTCGGAGCATAACCCAAGGATAGATTGGGCAAAACGTACAGTTGAAATGACCTCCGAATATTGTACAGAACATTGTTTTCATGCATCGACAGAGGTCTCACCGACGACTATGTCTGCTCATCTGGCAAACCAAATGCCCATGGTTTGTGTGGTGGAAGCTCCCGAAATTCCTGAAGTCTATCTTGACCTGAAGGAGGTCTTCAACGAAAAGGAGGCCAAAAAATTACCGCCCCATCGGGAATACGATTGTCGGATCGAACTGGAACCTGGTGCCACGTTACCTTGTAGTCGCATTTATGCACTTTCGGAACCTGAAAACCAGCATCTTAAAGAATATATTGAACAAAATTTAGAGAGTGGTTTCATCCGACCTTCTCAGTCGCCAGTTTCTTCCCCCCTCTTTTTTATTCCTAAGAAGGATGGGACCTTGAGAACCTGCATCGACTATCGTGCATTAAACTTGGTCACTAAAAAGAATCGATATCCTCTGCCTCTCATTTCGGAACTCCTAGATCAAGTTAAGAGTGCGAGAATCTACACCAAACTGGATTTGAGAGGAGCGTATCATTTGGTGCGAATGGCAGAGGGGGAAGAATGGAAGACGGCCTTTCGCACACGATTGGGTCTGTTCGAGTATCAGGTCATGCCTTTTGGGTTATGCAACGCACCCGCAGCCTTCCAGCATTTTGTCAATGACCTTTTAAGAGAATTTTTGGATCGTTTTGCCGTTGTCTATATTGATGACATCCTCATTTTTTCTAACAACATGGAAGAACATGTGCAACACGTTCGTGTCATTTTAGAGCGTCTGCTGAAGAATCAGCTGTATGTGAAATTGGAGAAATGTGTGTTTCATTCGACCAAGGTGGAATTTTTAGGTTTTATACTTTCTCCCGAAGGTGTCAACATGGATCAGTCAAAACTGGAGGCCATCAGGTCCTGGCCTGCTCCCCGCTCCATCAAAGAAATACAGAGTTTTTTGGGATTCGCCAATTTTTATCGGCGATTTATTCAGAACTTCTCTGAAAAGGTCAGACCAATTACTCGGCTCCTAAAGAAAGAGGAGCGTTTTGTCTGGGGAAAAGAACCTGAAGAGGCTTTTCAACAGTTAAAGGAAGCCTTTGTATCTGCACCAATTTTGCAACACCCCGATTTGAAAGAACCCTTTTTTGTGGAAGCTGACGCTTCCAATTTTGCAATTGGAGGCATTCTATCTCAACGACAGAAAGAGACGGGACAATTACATCCTGTAGCCTATCATTCTAGGAAACTCACAGCTGCTGAAATAAATTATCCCATTTCTGACAAAGAACTTTTGGCTGTCAAAGAAGCTTTTAAAGTTTGGAGGCATTATCTGCTCGGGGCTCGACATGTCATCACAGTGTTCACAGATCATCGCAATCTGCAGTTCTTAAAGTCAGTCAGAACACTCTCCCCTCGTCAGTTGAGATGGTCCCTCTTCTTCGCAGACTATGACTTTGTATTGACTTACAAACCTGGATCGGCTAATGGAAAAGCTGACGCCCTTTCTCGGCTGAGTCTGGGAGATGTGACGGACAAGAAGGAAGAAGGCTTCATCATTCCTCAGAATAAAATTGTAGCAGCTATAGTAGAGGATGAGTTGGAAAAGCGGGTTCGGGAAGCCTTCCAAGGAAAAGAATTCACTGATTGGGTTGCGGAAGGTCCGGAAAGAGAACTCAGAGATGGGAAACCCTACTGTCAAGGGAAACTGTTTGTTCCAGTTGAAGATTTACAGTCATTAATCATTCAGCAGTTTCATGATCATCCATTGGCAGGTCATAAGGGAGCAGTCAAGACTTTGGAACTGGTGAAGAGGATGTATTTTTGGCCAGGCATGGAAGCGCAGGTTAGGCAGCACATCGCCACTTGTGAACCGTGTATAAAAGGGAAGAGTTCTAGACAGCCCCCCCAAGGGTTACTTAGGCCTTTGCCCGTAGCACCCTCTCCTTGGCATACCATTTCCATGGATTTTATTGTAGATCTACCCTCTAGTCAGGGCTATTCAGTAATTTGGGTGGTGGTTGACCAGTTCACTAAAATGAGTCATTTTGTTCCCTTAAAGAGTCTTCCGACAGCTTCTCAATTAGCAGATCTGTTAGTTCAACATATTGTGCGGCTGCACGGAATCCCTAAGATTGTAATCTCTGATCGAGGTTCCCAGTTTGTCTCTCGATTTTGGAGATCTTTCTTGAGAGGTCTGGGGGTGGATTCTCGTCTGTCCACCAGCTTCCATCCTGAGACAGATGGACAGACGGAGAGGGTAAACCAAGATTTGGAGCAGTACCTTCGCTTGTATTTGATGGATCAAGAGGGAGAATGGCCCTCTCTATTGAGTACTGCGGAGTTTGCTTACAATAATTCAGTCCATTCTGCCACGGGATACTCTCCATTTTTCCTTAATTCAGGTAGACATCCAAATATGTTAATGGGTAGAGTGGAAGTAGACGTCCCAGCAGCAGAAGAGGTGATCCAAGATTTGCATAAGGCCTTTCAGTCAGCATCAGAAAATCTTGTTAAGGCAAAACAGAGCTATAAGAAGCAAGCAGATAAGAAGCGAAGGGAGAGTCCAGAATTTGAGGCAGGGGATTTGGTGTGGGTTTCTACTCGCTATATGCGATTGAAGGGGAACAGGAAATTTCAGCCTAGATATGTGGGTCCCTATCCAGTGGTGGACATGGTCAATCCTGTTAGTGTTAGGTTGGCTCTTCCCAAATCTATGAAAATTCATCCCACTTTCCATGTTTCCCTGATCAAACGTAATCCTCCAAGATTTCAACGTTCGCATCCCCCTGCTCCAGTGCAAGTCCAATCTGCAGAGGAGTTTGAGGTTAAGAGAATTTTGGACTCCAAATTGAGAAGAAACACCTTGTTCTATCTGGTAGATTGGAAGGGTTTCGGTCCTGAAGATCGATCATGGGAACCAAGCAAGAATGTTCACGCCCCACGACTGGTAGCTGAGTTTCATAAGACTTATCCTCAAAAGCCTAGAGAGGGGGCTTTGGTGGGGGGTACTGTCAGTTCCCAGCGGGTGGTGGAGAGTTCGGCACCTAGGGTTCGCCTTAAGACTAAAACAGGTTCCAACTATACCCTTTCTGTCGGTCTTTGGCGACAACTTGTAGCGCAATCCAGAAGTACTGATACATTTCCTGATTGTGCCACTGACTAGTTGCTTTAACGCTCTAGTCTTCCGTGGCGGCCATTTTGTGCGCTCGAGCCTTTCGCTCTGCGCACTTCAACAGTCTAATTCCTGGGATTAAGACGCTTCTGTACTAGCGCGTCTTTTTTGTAGTATTTTCAGTCAGAATTTAGAGACTAAAGCTTCCTTGACTCTCAGCATGGATTGGCGCTAGACTATCCAGTCTTTGTAGCGCGTTTTCGTTCCAGTTCTGAATTCGTACCCTCAGCAGTTTTCGCAGTATCGCCTCCGCTCCTGGTAGGACTTCCCCTCGTTCTGTCAAGTCTACTAGAGTGAGGTAAGAGGACTGCGCTCTTCACGTTTTGAAGCCAATTAGTTCCTACGAACTGTCATTGCGAGTGTTCAGTACATTTCGCCTCAGCAGTGAAGTCAACTCTGTTAGCACCTATAAACTCTTGAGCATCAATGGCAATTACCAGTGAAAGACTTTGAACTTCAGCAGAGAAAGACTTGTTATTCCGGAGATAAAGACTATTTCCTGGTGCTAGAGATTCTTGTGGAGAATTCCAGCGGCTTAGACTTTCATCCTTCCTGCACCTATGATAACAGCAAGTATAGTAGTGTATAGCCTGATATGCATATAGATATACAGTATTATACCAACTGAGTATTTACAGCAGCGGTACATCTCCAAGTTCCATCGAACTCAATACTGGACTGGATTCATATCCTACTAATACTCCCAAGTCTAGTCCTTTATTAAAATCTACATAGAGAGAGGCTCATGACCACACTCATTCAGGTACTTGAAAGTAGAGAACTAAAGTGAGAGTTAGAAGAAGGTGCCAGCATTAGTGGGAACTGTAGTAATGTTTTGCTTACTTTTGCAGGAGACGATCTTCCTGAACGAAGAGTAGGAGATATATGTGTGGCAGTCTCTCTGTTCGTTATCCACTTCCCCTTTCCCTTTCATTCCTGGGCTCAGAGTTCTCTGGGTGCAGGGGTGTAGGGGAGTTGGGAATTTATCATCTATAGCAAGAACCTTCTGGTCATCTGCCTCCACGGAGTCAAAGGGAATTCAGGTACGCTTTCTGACACTTAGGCGCGCCGCGTAAGCGCCCCCAGAAGCGCCTTCGTTCGCGCCGCGTATGCGCCCCCGGAAGTGCCTACGTTCGAGCCGCTTGAGCGCCCCCGGAAGCGCTTTGGTGCGCGCAGCGTAAGCGCGTCAAGTCATGTGACCTTAAAATAACACTTTTCATTGGTTGCTAACAGTTTTTTTTACAAAGAATGAAATCCCCACCCATTTCCTTCACTTCTTCTTTCACTTTTGTGACTGAACGACCTGTTTTTTGCTCTTGGATCTTTCTTGGATTACCATGGCTGCCAGAGCATCCACCAGTGATGAAGACAGAGAGACATTTATTGATGAAGAAGTTCCTCCACCCCAGGTAAAAGAACACTTCATATGGAAGTTTTTTTCCATACCAGAAGACCAAAAGAAGGTAAATGCTCCAAAAGTGGAGTGCAGGATCTGTCACACAGTCCTGTCACGGGGTGACCCCATTAAAAAATATTCTTTTGGGAACTCCACAATGATTTGCCATGTGGAGAGGAGGCACCCCCAGAATTTTGCCCGAGAAAGTATCAGGGCTCTGGCACAAGAGGTTCCCAGTGATGGGGCCTCTACATCCACCGGAGGACCAACAACATCGGTGAGCGGGAGATCACAAGAGCTTGTTCCGAGCATTCAGCCTGCATTTAACAAAGGCGTCCTTAAATGCAGATACTGTGATCAGCTACTTTGCTATGGGGAGCAAAGTGTTCTGCTCATGGTTCGATCATTGGAGAACCATCGCTGCCATTCCCAGCCCTAATTTTATTTATTTTTTTTGCTCCTGTTGAGCAGTTTCCATTCCCTGTTTTTGTTTTTGTTCTAAAAAAAGAAAAAAGAAGAAAAAAAAGTTCTTTTCAGAACTACCTCCAATTCTCATCAAATAGCTATATTCGTAAAAAAATGAAAAATAGTACGTGAAGTGGAGTGCATTGATAAAGGAAAGGAAAATGAGTAAGAAAGAACAGAAAGGCATGAGAGGGGAAAGGAAGTGAAGTAGGGGGACTGAAAGATGGTGAGTGTTGGGAAGGAAAGCAAGGAGAAGGAGAGTGAACATGGGGAATGTGGATATTCAAAGAAAATGTAGAAAAGGAACAGGGGTGTGAAAGGGTAAGAAAAGATGCATTGCTGGAGTTGCATCATTTTTGTGACGCACTCCAGCAATGCATCACTTTTGCGCTTACAGATACATCTGAAATACTAACGTATCTGTAAGTACTTGTGACATAATGCGTCATATATTTAATATGACGCATGAGTAGAAGACTGAAGGCCTCATTTATGAGGCCATGCGTCACTTTCACGCCACTGGTACGTCACTTTTTGTGACGCACCAGTGCTGTAAAAATG
Organism: Lissotriton vulgaris; assembly: GCF_964263255.1. NCBI lineage: Eukaryota > Metazoa > Chordata > Amphibia > Caudata > Salamandridae > Lissotriton > Lissotriton vulgaris. The sequence goes on along the minus strand of NC_141685.1, from coordinate 820,914,469 downwards.
CACCTTATTGAGTCATATTTACAAAGTGACGCATCAAGGTAGATGCGTCACTTTGTAAACCCCTGTGCCACATTATACCTACGTCAGGTGTAATGTATGCAAAAGGGACATATTGACGCAAGAGGTGACGCAGTCAAATCTATGAGATATCACTGAGTCACTTTTATGACACTGTTGCGTCAAAATCTTGCGCCTGTTTCACAGCAGGCGCAAGACTGATGCAGGCCCTTTCACATGGGCCAGGCCCCATGTGAAAGAATGCATTGCTGGAGTTGCATCATTTTTGTGACACACTCTAGCAATGCATCACTTTTGCGCTTACAGATACGTCTGAAATACTGATGTATCTGTAAGTACTTACAACATAATACGTCATATATTTAATATGACGCATGAGTAGAAGACTGAAGGCCTATTTATAAGGCCATGCGTCACTTTTACGCCACCGGTACGTCACTTTTTGTGACGCACCAGTGCTGTAAAAAATGCATCTTATTGAGTCATATTTACAAAGTGACGCATCTAGGTAGATGCGTCACTTTGTAAACCCCTGTGCCACATTATACCTACGTCAGGTGTAATGTATGCAAAAGGGACATATTGACGCAAGAGGTGACGCAGTGAAATCTATGAGATATCACTGTGTCACTTTTATGACGCTTTTGCGTCAAAATCTTGCGCCTGTTTCACAGCAGGCGTAAGACTGATGCAGGCCCTTTCACATGGGCCTGGCCCCATGTGAAAGGGTGCATTGCTGGAGTTGCATCATTTTTGTGACACACTCCAGTAATGCATCACTTTTGCGCTTACAGATACGTTTGAAAAAATGACGTATCTGTAAGTACTTGCGACATAATACGTCATATATTTAATATGACGCATGAGTAGAAGACTGAAGGCCTCATTTTTAAGGCCATGCGTCACTTTTACGCCACCGGTACGTCACTTTTTGTGACGCACCAGTGCTGTAAAAAATGCACCTTATTGAGTCATATTTACAAAGTGACGCATCTAGGAAGATGCTTCACTTTGTAAACTCCTGTGCCACATTATACCTACGTCAGGTGTAATGTATGCAAAAGGGACGTATTGACGCAAGAGGTGACGCAGTGAAATCTATGAGATAGCACTGTGTCACTTTTATGACGCTATTGCGTCAAAATCTTGCGCCTGTGTCACAGCAGGCGTAAGACTGATGCAGGCCCTTTCACATGGGCCTGGCCCCATGTGAAAGGATGCATTGCTGGAGTTGCATCATTTTTGTGACACACTCCAGCAATGCATCACTTTTGCGCTTACAGATATGTCTGTAATACTGAAGTATCTGTAAGTACTTGCGACATAATACGTCATATATTTCATATGACGCATGAGTAGAAGACTGAAGGCCTCATTTATAAGGCCATGCATCACTTTTACGCCACTGGTACGTCAATTTTTGTGATGCATCAGCAGCGTAAAACACGCACCTTATTGAGTTATATTTACAAAGTGACGCATCTAGATAGATGCGTCACTTTGTAAACCCCTGCGCCACATTATACCTACGTAAGGTGTAATGTATGCAAAAGGGGCGTATTGACGCAAGAAAGGGTCGTAGAGATGACGCAGTGAATAAACTGGGTTTTTCCCATGCTACGCTCCCCGGTGCGCTCCCCAGTGCGCGTACCGGGCGCTCCCCCCGCTCAAATCGAAAAAAATATATATATATTTTTCACGTGGGGCCCTTTTATAGCCCCCACATCAAACCTAGGAGGTCAGGGGGGGTCTACTCTGCCCCCTTATGGTCATTTCCCCCTTTGTTCTTGCCACCTCTTGTGTCTCGATCTTACCGAGACACAAGATGGCGGCCGCTCCGGACTGTTTCGAATGTTTACAGACACCCGAGAGCCAATCAGCTTTCCACGCGCAAGTCGCGTAGCACGCCCGGTGCGCTCCCCGGTGCGCGTACCGGGGCGTGCCTATAGTTATATACATTTTTTTTAACCTAAATTACTCAAAAACCACTGGAGCACATATCTTGAGACATAGCAAAGGCACATCGGGCTACCAGTCCCTAAAATTTTGCCAAGTTTGGTGGAAATCCATTCAGCCGTTCAGGCTAAAAGTGAGGTCGACCTCCCTATGGAAATTAACATGGGGCAAACATGTTTTGGGATCCCCCCTTTTATCTCGGCCCCCCCTAGACGAATCCCCCCCCAAAGTTTCAGGGAAGGACCGGAGTGCTGCGAGGCAAATTTGAGGAAATTTTCAGGCAGATTCCTCAATCGGCGCCAAAGTTATTTCCAATAGAATGTTGAGATTTTGCATTGAAAAAAATCCTAACTATAACTACCTACTGGCGACCGCCAGTAGGTAATATATATATACACACACATACAAATATATATATATAAACCTAAAATAATGTGCATATATATACCTAAATATAACATCAATTTAATATATATTTTTTTAGTATATACATATATATTCTAAAACACTTGTTCCCTTGTTATTCTATAAAATAGTTGATGGTATGTTTTAAGAAAAACCACAGATATCACAATGCAAAGCGTTACATTGCAGGAAATTATGCCGTCCTGTTTAAATAAGAGGTGGAAATGCCGCGCTTTGTGTCTGATTCTATCCCCGTGAGCAAGGTCTCGGCGGAGACCGAAACCCCTAGGGGTTGCTGGCATGCTTGGAATAAAACACCAGATGAAGGAGCACAACAGATTGAAGTGAAATTATTGTCGGATAACTGAGAGTGCGAGAAGACTTCCATTTGGGAACAAGTGTTTAAGAATAGTAACGGCAAAGCGCTGCCGTATTTCAAACGCACCGCCAGAGAGCGCCCAAGGACCGTAACAGAGGGCCACACACGGAAGTAATGTTTATACCGGTCGGGTGAACGCCTTCTTGAGTGAAATAGTGTGAAAGCAGACTGAACTCATGGAACGCCGTAGTGGGGAAATAAGCGGAAAGGACAACTGGAGGGCTGGACTCTCCACCGAAAGCCTCGGAGTAGGTGAGTGAGCTACAAAAAAGTTAACTTTTTGTAACCTAATACACAAGTTGGCTGGTCTCAGACTGAGAGACACTTCATGGTGGAAAACTGAACAGGGACATTGTAATTCCGGGGAACTTTTCCAGATATTTCTTAACCAAACTGGAAAGTGCCTCACTGAGGCAGTATCTGTATCTCTAAAAGTCAAAGAAAATAGTGACAAGAGGTGATTAATATCAAATAAGCGAAACAGAAGCCAGCACAATGGATAAAAGGAAAGCTTAGAGAACAGAATTACTAAGTACTTTTTTTGAACAAGAAAGCCCAATCCCTAGAACTGTATTCAATGATAATGTTTAAATGTTTTATTCATGTTAGCTTCCACTCTTAGTGATTTTAATTGCTTCACTACCAAAATCAATCCTCACATAATCGCATGTAATTCTATGATTGATGAATCAAGTGGTGATATTATGGAGACATGAACTGCAAGGTCAAAGTGATGAAATGTAAAGTGATGGTAAAAGTATTAATATAATGAACAGCTTAATATTGATAAGAGCAAGTAGATCCACTGGAGGTTTGATATAAGGTCTACATATGAAATAATTTATAGAATGGATGGCATATTGGAGGTAATCCATATGCATTTCTAATGAATATATGCCCACTGGAGGGCTGGACCTCAATTGTTGGTAGCTGTTGATAATGACTTACGTGCTATTATACGGTATGACTATACTGTTAGAAGATCGTAATTGATTTTGACCATAATTACAATGATATTCACACATGCAAAAAGTCTTTAATCTGATGTTATGTCAGTAATTTAATGGGAAGAAGATTTTAAATGTGAACGGTATGTGAAGTTCCATTGATAGAATGTTTTAAGAAAAAACACAGATACGACAATGCAAAGTGTTACATTACAGGAAATGATGTCGTCCTGTTTAAATAAGAGGTGGAAATGTTGCGCTTTGTGTTTGTTTCTATCCCCGTGAGCAAGGTCTTGGCGAAGACCGAAACGTGTAGGGGTTGCTGGCATGCTTTGAATAAAACCGGGTATGAAAAAGCACAACAGATTGGAGTGAAATTATTGTCGGATAACTACGAGTGAGAGAAGACTCTCATTTGGGAACAAGTGTTTAAGAATAGTAAAGGCGACCCTTTGCCGTATTTCAAACGCACCGCCGGAGAGCGGCCAAGGACAGGATCAGCGGGCCACACACGGTAGTAGGTAGTTATAGTTAGTACATAGTTTCCATAGGAAATCCGCAACATTCTATTGGGATAACTTTGGCGCCTTTTGATTAATCTTCGTGAATTTCTCAAAGAAGATGGCCCGTTCCGCTCCGCTCCTTCCCAGAAAATTTTGGGGTGATTCGTGAAGTGGGGGCCGAGAAAAAAGGGGGGTCCCAAAACGTGTTTTCCCCATGTTATTTTCCATAGGACGATTAGACACGGCTACAGCCCAAACGGCTAAACGGAATTACAAAAAATAAGGCAAAATGGTAGAGTCTGATTCGCATATCACGCTTTTGGTTAAATGGTGTAAATCCCTCCAGTAGTTCCTGAGAAAATCAAAAGAGAAAAAATATTTATATCTATAAGCGTGCAACGTGCATGCACCCGTGCGCGCACCGTGTGTGCGCGAGAGGAATTCTGATTTGCTGTTAGACGTCTGTCAACATTCCAATCGATCGGAATCAGGAAGTGTTGCCCACCATTTTGTCTCCGAGGCAGAAGCGAGCCAAAAAAAAGTGGAAAACGTGAAAAGGAGGCCGGGTAGAGACCCCCTGACCCCCTAGGCCTTCTGAGGGGGTCCCGGAAGGACCCCAAAGGCCCAAAAAACCAAATTTTTTGGGGGGGTGGAAATTGCGAGGTGCGCACACGTTGCACGCACCCCCAAGGCAGAAGAGAGCTAAATACAAAAGTAGAAAACGTGAAAAGGGGGCAGGGTAGATACCCCCTTAAGCCGCCATTTTGTGTTTCCGAGGCGGAAGAGAGGCACAAACAAAAGTGGATAACTTAAAAAGAGGGCAGGGTAGAGACTTCCTGACCCCCTAGGTCTTCTGAGGAGGTCCCTGAAGGACCCTAAAGACCAAAAAAAAAAATCGCGAGGTGTGCGCATGGGGCACGTACCCTTGAGCCGCCATTTTGTGTCTCCGAGGCAGAAGAGAGGCCATTTTGTGTCTCCGAGGCAGAAGAGAGGCACAAACAAAAGTGGATAACTTAAAAAGGGGGCAGGGTAGAGACTTCCTGACCCCCTAGGCCTTCTGAGGGGGTCCCTGAAGGACCCTAAAGACCAAAAAAAACATTTTTATTTTTTTTTAAATCGCAAGGTGAGCGCACGGTGCTCACACCCTTGAGCCGCCATTTTGTGTCTCCGAGGCAGAAGAGAGCCAAAAACTAAAGTGGATATCGTGAAAAGGGGGCAGGGTAGAGACTTCCTGACCCCCTAGGCCTTTTCAGGGGGTCCCTGAAGGACTCCGAAGGCCCCCAAAAAATTATTTTTTTTAAAATATAGTGAGTTGCGCACACGGTGCGTGCACGGCGGCAAAAAAAGACAAAAAATACAGTTCAATAACAAGTTTGAGTGTTTAGATGTTGGTTGGCTCTAAAAAGAGCCGTTGTGTTCATTGGATGTTTTTTGTACCAACAAGTAAGTACTGATGCAGAGTCTAAAGTTCAAGAGAAAGACTCTGTTCCCCTCATCTGTGAAATGTACACCGTCTCCTCTATAAATGCCTTGCATGTTGTAACGCAAGTTGTTGTGGTATATAGAACCCATACCATAGTCTCTGAGGAAAGCAGAAACAGATTTATTCACAAGTTTCCTTGCTTTCTCAATCTGTGGACAATATTGGTTGGACCAGTTCAATGTTTGCCTTTGGCATATATTAGAATATACAAAGGCAGTTTGTGGAAAAAGTGACATCAATTGCCCAAAGGTGTCCTTTAAAAGCATTTCCAGACCTACCCCAGTCAAAGTGACTAGGTCATTTCCACCACAGTGCACAATTATGAGGTCAGGGTGTGGGAGATGCAAAAAGGATTTTACCAATGGCATCAATTGGTAACATCTCAATCCTCTCTGGCCAATCCACATAATATCCACATTTGGTAAATCAAGGTTGAGAAAGCATCTATTTGCTGCATACCTTTCACTCCAGAAAATATAACTGTGTCCCACAATCCACACTCTAAGCATCTTGAAGGGACATATGGTTGTACTCAGATGGGCTCTGGAAATGAAATGGCAGTTTGAAAAGTAGGAGTTTAGAAAAAAAATGTGGATGAGATTCAATGCACTTGAAATTAAATAAATGATTGGTGGTTTCTGAAACTTGAAAATTCAAAACTAGGGTGCATTATTCTGTTTTTTGAAAGAAGTAATGCTAATGGTTGAGAAAAGGTCATTGAAAGGAACATTGAACAGGATATGCTGGTATATTGTGAGGTCAAACATCCCTGCTGAGTTCATTTGCAACATTGTATGATGAACTTTTCACCTGTGTGTTCAGTTAGGTGTTCTGTGAAGTGTTACCATGGTAAAAGGCAGAGAGAGCAGTGGGGGGAAGGTTGAATATTATGTGAGTTTGAAAGTGTTGAAATGTAGAACCAATTAAAATGTTAGTTTGGTTTTGAATTTGTGTGGGAAGAAATTTGATTGGTTATCTAAATGAATATGTGTGTGAAATGAGAGGGAAGCCTTGTCGTTCTATGATTCCAGTGACTGGTGCACAATTGAGAGATTCTGCTTAAAAAAATCTGGTGTGTGATTGTCACTGTTCTAAAACTACAAAAGCATTTTTATTGGTGAGTTGTTAATTTGTAAGGGGATGTATGTTGTGCAGTTTAAAATAATACGAAAAATGTGTTTTAATGTGGAAGCAGGAGTTTATTTGTATAGAGACTGTAGCATTTAGTAATCATTTCAGAAACATTCTGACAGAATAATGTGCTTGTTTTATGTGTTTGAAAATATGGGAATACATGTACTCATGAAGTCAGTCACGCTTTAGGAGATGCAGTGTTAGAAAGTGCTATGCAGTATGTCTGTCAGGCCTCTTAATTCCCAAGTAGTCTCCTTGCTGTGTAAAAAAAAACGCTGGGTGTGCTCTATAAATGCCATAGAAACTCTTTCACTAGCATTTACTAATCATTTCAGAAAAATGCTAACAGAATAATTTGCTTGGTTGATGTGTTTGAAAAAATGGGAATACATGTACTCATGAAGTCAGTCCGGCTTTATGAGATGTAGTGTTAGAAAGTGCTATGCAGTATGTCTGAAAAAAGAATTAACAAATTTGACTGTTTATATTTTGATTGAAGATGTAGACTATACAATTCAACTTTATACCTAATCATAAAAACTAGCTGTGCCGTTGCATATTATAGGATACAGTCAATGTATTACAATATACAAGGGCAGTTTGTTGAAAAACAAATATATAAAAAATTTAAATATTGATACTGAAATTAGCATGTTTAAAAACCTTTGAAATTCACTGAAAAAAACATAGGTTTAACACACGTTATAGTTAGGAATTAGCATTGAAAAAACCTTAGAAATTCACTGAAAAAACCATAGGATTGACACACGTTATAGTTAGGAATTAGCATTTAAAAAAACCTTTGAAATTCACTGAAAAAACCATAGGTTTGACACACGTTATAGTTAGGAATTAGCATTGAAAAAAACTTAGAAATTCACTGAAAAAACCATAGGTTCTACACCAGTTATAGTTAGCTGTACATTTTACTCATACAAAACCATTGAAATTCCCCCGTTATAGTTAGTTGTACTCACTATAACTCGCGCGCTCGCAATCCACTGCTGATGATGTCACATATTACATCATTCATGACATGGTCAGTGACATCACTGATGACATCACTGATGACATCTCAAATGACATCACTGATGACATCACTGATGACATCATCAATGTGACAATGAAATACACCTCATCACACACTAGTATAATATTTTTCACTCACTGTAAAATAGAAAGTGCCATATTTCAAACCATTGACACACCAATAGTATTTTTTAAAAAACCAATTAGTGAATCATAGAACTATACCCACAACTCATCACATACCTATAGATTCAGTGTTATAAGCAGTGAATAATCAACAGAACACTATCAAATATACTTATACGCCTATTTCACATTACACACCATCACACATTGTATTCACTTATAAAGACATCCTTCTGACTTATGGAAACAATTGATTATACTTACATTTACTCACCTACACACTTATACAAACACCACTTCATCTATTTATATAGATAGTAACTCACACTTAGTGTGTTATAAAATCACTATTACAAGTGTATAGTTATCCATATTGTGACTCATACAATCCCTAAGTCTTAGGCACACTTAATTCGATATAACTGTCACATACACTGCCTTTTTTTCAAGTTTATTGGAGATGTACCATTGAGAGAAATATTTCATCACCACCACACCCATAAACATATACACTCACTGAAACAACTGTTATAACATGTAGTCTTAACCTCATATACCTACTGAATGAACTATTCACACATTTCTTGGCAATCACATACCCCCCACCAAACCACATAGACATTCATTTACCCATACAAATACTCAGTTAAGAAACCAATAACAAATATAGTCTTTAACATAGCAATTAAGACAAAGCAATAAAGACTTTCACACAGTTTAGTAACTACACATTATATATAGTGAGACTATACAAATTAGTCAAGGAAACAAACAATGGCCCTGTTACTAAATCCACCATCCGCACATTTATATTTATATATCCACTCATTCTTCAATGCAAAGTAGTGTATTTATAATACATAATTAAATATCAAAGCAAACCACATTCACTGGATGATGTTATGTTATGTTATAACGTTTTATTGAGCGCAAACAGCTGCCCCAGCAACGAGGCGTCCCGGCGCATCAGTGATGTCATCAGTGATGTCATTTGAGATGTCAATATGTGACATCATCAGCAGTGGATTGCGGGCGCACGAGTTATAGTGAGTACAACTAACTATAACGAGGGAATTTCAATGGTTTTTTATGAGTAAAATGTACAGCTAACTATAACTGGTGTAAAACCTATGGTTTTTTAAGTGAATTTCTAAGGTTTTTTCAATGCTAATTCCTAACTATAATGTGTGTCAAACCTATTATTTTATCAGTGAATATATATATATATATATATATATATATATATATATGCTCAAAATCCTCTCCCATCAAGAAAGGAAACAGCACTCTTCTGGCAGCAGACAACAGCGGTTTATTTTAGCAACAAAGCAAACGTTTAGGCGATATATATATATATATGTTGAGAGCAAAGCGACCTTTGCGAGGGAGCGGCTATACGCTGGTGCCGTTGGCGAGGCAAAGACACCCTTGCGATAATTTTTCAACATCAAAAACCTTCTATTACAAAGACACCGCACTCCTCTTGAAGTTTATAAGTACCTATTTTATTGACCTGTTGTCTTCCACCTACGCGTTTTGGACCAAACGGTCCCTGGTCACGGTAGCGAACATTAGTTCATTCTTAGTTTCAATTATTTATACGGAGTCACCATATTAGCTCACAATGAAGCATTCTGGGCTTTGTAGTTAAATTTAATAGTCTGGCTAAATTCTAGCCTATCCCTGTGTATTATCGCTTTCGAGAGTCACATGATTATTTGACTTTTTACGTTGGATACTGCCCATGGGTTGGAAATGGGTGTGTGACAATTGAGCACGTGAAATAACCATTAGTATGATTATTAAAACGCATGATAATGCAGTTAATCGTGCTTTGTCAGTCTGGTGGACTGAGTGTCACTTCAATCATTCTGGGCTGAGTGCCCATGAATTGCCCATGTTTGTTACGGCTTTTCTCAAATGACTTTCTTGGTGATAAGGCACATGGGATACGAATAAGTTTCAAGATAAACATTTTACTACATCACTTCTCAAGTTATCAAACCAATTTTATAATTTTAACATATATACAGTGGACTTAGATGAAGAGTTGTATATGCAATAGAGAAATTAATAGTAATAAGTAGGAAGAAGAAGGGTGAATTGTATCTATTTACAGGTGAAGCAATTCCAAATCTCGGTTACAGTCATTTTATCTTACACAGAAAAGTCCTACAAATGATGAGGTGTTTCACAGATGAACATGCATCTCTTCATCTCCGTTAAGTCCCCACAGAGTCCTGGTCTTGAATTTTATAATTAATTTCGACTCTAGGCGTCTTATTTTTTGGATCCGATTGCCTCCTCTTTTGTTTTCAAAGACAGTCGCAATCCCTGAGTACTTAATGTCCATCCAAGTCTTATTGGTGTGTGTCTGCAGATGTTTTGCTATGGCATAACTGTGATCGTTGTTTTGGATCGCTCTTATATGTTCCAATATTCTCTTTTTTAAAGGACATATCATTGAGCCAATATATCGTTTGCCACAGTAGCACTCTATTAAGTACACCACGAATTGAGAGTCACAAGTGATTTTCTCTTGAATCTCAAAGTTTCTTCCTTTATGGTCTTTGATGTTTTTCAGGTTTTTGCCCACTTTGCATGCTTTACAGATCATACATTTTGTAAAGCCTTTCTGTTGTTTTTCCAGCATGTTTCAGCTTTTATGTTTTTTAAATGGCTGTTGACCAGTGTGTCGTGAATAGATGGTGCTTTTCTGTAGGAAATTAGTGGTCTTTCACCAATTATTCAGCCAATATCAGGGTCCTTCTTAAGCACACTCCATTATTTTGATAAAGTTTTTCGAATTCTGAAGCTCTCTTTGGAGTATGTTAATATTAATCGAGGCTTGTCTTCATCCTCTGTTTTTCCTCCATTTTTGTTCTTTACTATTAGAGAGTCAGCTCTAGATTTTGTTCTGACTCGTGACTCCCCCTTTTTGATATAACTATGTTGATATCCTCGTTTTGTAAATCGTTTGTTGGTTTCAGTGAATTTCTACTCCATTTCCCCTAATTCCGAACAGTTTCGTTTCATTCATAGAAACTACCCGTAGGGAATACTTTGCTTCAGTGATTGTGGATGAAAGCTAGTACCATGCAAGACACTATTGGTTGATGTCTCTTTGCGAAACACAGTAGTTTCATATTTGTTGTTTCTTACGTATACTTTAGTATCCAAAAAGTCTATTTCCTTCTTTTGTATGTTGTGTGTGAAACATCGTAAGCCAACTTCATTTTGGTTCAAGATCTCGATGTATTCAATTAATTTCTGCTTTGAACCCTTCCACAGCAGAAAATGGTCGTCAATGAATCTTAACCATAAAACCACATGTGTGGTAAATGGTTTGTTTTCTTCTTTCCAAGCTATGTGTTTCTCCCACCATCCCATGGTGAGTTTAGCATAGCTTGGAGAGAAGGAAACCCCCATGGCACATCCACATGCTTGAGAATACAGGTTTTTGTTGAAAAGGAAGATGTTGTTTGTTAGGCAGAGTTTCATCATGGCTAACAACATATTAGTGTGTTGTAGCTCATAGATCGGTCTTTGTTTTAGAAAATAGGTTAATTGCTTTTAGTCCTACGTCATGACTGATGTATGTGTATAATGAAACAACATCAATAGTGGCCAGCAGATATTCAGGCTGTCACTCTGTTTCCAATATAGTCCTTAAGAAATCTCCTGTGTCTTTGATGTAAGAGCTCAGGGTTGGGACGATAGGAGCTAGAAAGTGATCAACATATGAGGCATGTTTTCGTAGATTGAGCCACAACTGGAGATTAATGGACGAGCAGGTGGTTTGTATAGAGTTTTGTGTATTGTTGGCAGGAAATATATCGTTGGTGTTATTGGATGGCAGACTGTCAGGAAGTTTTTTTCTTCCTGACTCAGTAAACCTTTGATGTTATGTGCCAATCAGATATTTGCTTGTGTCTTGTCATATTCGCTATGGGGTTGGTTTTTAGCAAGGTGTAGTTGTTTGTGCCATTTAGCTGGCGATTCTCCTCTTCCACATAATCAGATTGCTGTTGAAAAAAAAAATATATATATATATGTATATATATATATATATATATATATATATATATATATATATATATATATATATATATATATATATATATAGATATATATATATAGATATATATATATATATATATATATATATATATATATATATATATATATATATATATATATATATATACACAAAGAGGAGATTGCTTTGTTTGAAGAAACCAGAGGGACACAGCAGGGGAGGTCAGGAAGCTTTATTCACTGCAGCAGAGACGGCATGACGCGTTTCGGAGATACTGCCTTAATCATATTCCCAATTGCATCGGTAATCAGCGCCTGTTACTTTTCAAGTGTTCCATCTCACTCCCATTGGTGGGAGTCCAGCTGTGTCGTCAATACGTAGGAGCCCCACTTTAGACTCTCTCTGTAGACTACAGTACCCAGAAGGCACCATCTCGGCCTCCGAGGCACGCTCCACACGACAACTTGTAACCCAAAGTGAGTGCTGGGGAATTTTTGACAAAGTACATGTGGGTGCTGATACAAATAGAGTCCTGATGCTCACTGCCATATGAATACTTCTCCTTGGTCCCCAAATGTCTGAACCGCATGTCACCCAAGTCCTGCAGTGCCGGAGACTCTGACCCTGTGATCTTGCCAGTCTCTCCGTGAAGTCACGGTCTGCGTTCACACAGCGGCGTTTCTCTGCCCTTGGATGCGGTGAGCTGGTGCAAAATCCAATATATATATATATATATATATATATATATATATATATATATATATATATTACCTACTGGCGGTCGCCAGTAGGTAGTTATAGTTAGGATTTTTTTCAATGTTAAATCTCAAAATTCTATTTGGAATACCTTTGGCGCCGGTTGACGAATCTGCCTGAACATTTCCTCAAAATGGCCTCGTGGAGCTCCGGTCCTTCCCTGAAAGTTTGGGGGGATGCGTCAAGCGGGGGCCGAGATAAAAGGGGGGTCCCAAAACGCGTTTTCCCCATGTTAATTTCCATAGGGCGGTCGACCTCTTTTTTATCCCGAACGGCTGAATGGATTCACACCAAATTTGGCAAAATTGTAGGGACTGGTAGCCCGATGTGCCTTTGCTATGTCTCAAGATATGTGCTACAGTGGATTTTGAGTAATTTAGGAGCGCTCTGGGCGCGACACGCGACTTGCGTGCAGAAAGCTGATTGGTACTTGGGTGTCTGTAAACATTTGAAACAGTCCGGAGCGGCCGCCATCTTGTGTCTCGGTAGGATCGAGACACAAGAGGTGGCCAAAATAAAGGGGGAATTGACCATAAGGGGACAGGGTAGACCCCCCCCTGACCCCCTAGGTTTGATGTGGGGGCTATAAAAGGGTCCCGCTGGGCAAAAAATAAATACATTTATTTCGATTTGTGTGGGGGAAGCGCACTGGGGAGCGCACCGGGGAGAAAAGAGAATGGCAGAGTTTAAAAATGTAAGTCATTTTATATAAATGGGAGGTAGTTCTGAAAAGAACTGTTTTTTTTTTCTTTTTGTTGTTTTATATTTTTTTTTGTTTTTTGGAACATTTTTTTGGGGGGGGGATTTTCAGAACATTTTTATATTTTTTTTGTTGTTTTTCTGGGGTGAAACAAAAGACAGGGAATTGCAAACAGCTCAACTGGAGCAAAAAAATAGAAAAAAATTAAGGTTGCTTGCTGCATTGATGGTTGTCTGCAGCTCGATTAAGTAAAGTGATGCTCTGTTCACCATAAGATATAGTTTTGTTGCAATATATAAAAACAAATTTAAATTTGGAAAACTTGGTTTGAACATTAGGGACCATCTCCCTAGCCTCTTCACCCGATGGAGTGGGTTGGTTGGAGGTGCTGGAAGTAGAAGGTTGGGGAGGGTTCTTGGTCAGTTGCCTGACTTCTGCTCTTGAATAATTTTTTGGGTGCTTCCTCTGCATGTGCCTTATCATCGTGTGGTTCCCAAACGAATATTTTTTGCTTGGGTTCCCTCTTGACAGTTCTTGGTCACAGATGAGGCAAGTCACCTTTGCTGCATTTACTTTTTTGGCACCCCTTGGCATTTTGAAAAACTCCCAAATAAAATGCTCCTTGGGTTTGAATGGGGGAGTGTCCTCAGACAGATATTGCCTCTCCTCCTGCTCCTCTTCGTCCTCCTCTTCTTCATGACCACCAATGTGGTCTTGTGGTGGTCGTTGTGGTGGTGGTGGAGGTGGTGGTGGTCCAGATGCACCTGCAGCTGCTACTACTGAAGCCATTTCTCACAGAATGCAGGTCTTCTTCAATCAAACAACAAAGTGAAAATGAGGAAAAAGGTGGGGTCTTTTATCATTTGGAAAACAAAACTGTTGTGAAACAATCAAAAGTGTTATTTTCAGGTCACATGACCCAACGCGCTCAGGGGTGCGTCGCGTAAGCGCATCGAATGCTTCTGGGTGCGTTTACGCCGTGCTTATCACGTGGACGCAGCTACGCGATACGTCACGATCATGTTTTCGTTTGCGACATTGGCACTAACGGGACGCTTCCCAGTTCGCGCACCGGGGAGCTTCAAACGAGTACGCTCTCCGGGGCGTTCACCGGGGCGCGCACCGGGAGCGCTCCAAGGCAAAAAAAATAAAAAATAAATAAATAAATTTTTAAAAAAAGGGAAGAATTGTAGGGACTGGTAGCCCGATGTGCCTTTGCTATACTCAAGTGGTTTTTACGAAAATTAACTTTCAAAAAAATATATATTGTGCTACATTGGGCTATATATATGTTAGAGCCCAAATGTAGCCCAAATGTAGCCCAATGTAGCCCAATGTAGCCCAAAGATGGCCACCAGAGACAAAAAAAAACAAATGTAGCCCAAATATCAGCAATATGTAGCCCAACTATAGCCCAATGATAGAATGTACCAGAGTGTTCTAAAGAACAACTAGAGCGTTAACAGTCTTACTTATAAAGTGAGACTTATAGTTAGGAATTAGCATTTAAAAAACCTATGAAATTCACTGAAAAAACCATAGGTTTCACACCAGTTATAGTTACCTGGAAATTTTACTGACATAAAACCATTGAAAATCCACGTTATAGTTAGTTGGACTCACTATAACTTGCGCGCCGGCAATGCACTGCAGATGACGTCACATATTACATCACTCATGACATGGTCAGTGACATCACTCATGACATCACTGATGACTCCATCCTTGTGACAGAGTGACAGACCTCCTTTCAGTGTAATGTAACCCTTGAAACACCTATTCAAAAATAGAAACTAACATTTACAAAAAGATGGAGATACCTATACCAGTTACAACAACCAATTCAGTAATTCCACCATTTATATACACATCCACTCATTCACCAACAGTTCTATATAGTCATTCATACATATACTCAATTATCATATGTAGTGAGACACCTTAAGATCCATTACCACACCAACAGTCTTCCAAAAGTTACTCACACACATACTCACACATGCAAATAAACTATTGAACATCCATTTATTTGCATATACGGCTATACACACACTAGCACATTACTTCTAAGGAAACTTACACATACTTACTCTCTTAAACAATCACTTATAGAAACACATACTTTTTTAAACAGGAACTCTTTCAATCTCTCACTCTCATATATACTCACTTATATACATCAATACTCACATATACTAGATTAAAACATATGTAGTTACTCATAAAGACACTAGTGAGACAGTCATTCACTCACTAACACACACATATTCACACTCTTCCACCCATACAGTCCTGCACATATGCTGTCTTCAAAACACATACAAACAGTGAGTTAGTCATTGATGCATCTATGTGCTAAGTAACATTCCCACCAAACCATACAGACACTCATACTGATACTAAAAAAACATCTAATAACACATATACACACACATGTAGCTACTCACCAACCCATGCAGCCACTTATACACAAAGTGAAACACTGATACAAACATTTAAATATTTAAACAATACTCACTAATATATGTATTCACTAAGATGCACTTAATAAGCCAGTTAACCAATCATTTTTTTTTTAAAAAAACATCCATTAAGACACTTATTTAAACATTTATTCTTCCATCGACCTTTACATATACATATATAAAACATATTTATTTTTAGAAAGACACACATTCACTGGATGGTGTCATCAGTGATGTCATGAGTGATGTCACTGACCATGTCATGAGTGATGTAATATGTGACGTCATCAGCAGTGCATTGCAGGCGCGCAAGTTATAGTGAGTCCAACTAACTATAACGTCAAATTTCAATAGTTTTATGTCAGTAAAATTTCCAGGTAACTATAACTGGTGTGAAACCTATGGTTTTTTCTGAGAATATATATATATATATATATATATATATATATATATATATATATATATATATATATATATATATATATATATATATATATATATATATATATACATATATATAACGCTCGGCTTCAGAATTTGTTTCTCCAAAGAACCGTACTAGTGGAACCAAAGTTTGCAGTGCTCACACCATCAAAGATTTATTCACAAAGTTTAACAGACGCGTTTCAGCATCAAGCCTTCATCAGTGTCAGTTACATTTTGCGAGTTAGCTTGGGTAATAAATGCAAACATACACAAACATAGTTGACGGACTTTGTTATTCTTTAGGTCGCGCCATCTTGGAACATGTAAATACATAGTAACATCCTAGTGCGCTCCATTAGACACATTGGAAAACTAGATTTTAATATTGCCGTGACTCAGCTCAAATCCCACGTAAAAGACACCAAAGACTTTCTGTTGAAAATTGCAGACATAGTATGGGACTCATCATATCTGATATTGGTATTGGACATAACAAGCTTATATACCAATATAAAACACAAACAAGGTCTGGTAGCAGTAGAGCACTTCTTAAACAGGAGACCTGCCAGGTTTGCACTACATAACCGCATGTTGCTGGAATTTATAGAGTTCTGTTTAACGAGTAACATCTTCCTGTTTAATGACCAGCTATACACACAGGTATCTGGGACTGCGATGGGCACCTGCTTTGCCCCCAGCTATGCGAACTTGTTCATTGGCTGGTGGGAGGAGCGGGTGCCCATGGCTCTCCAGACCGAGGGGCAGGAGACAGGGAAAGTGGTAAGGTGGTTCAGATATATTGACGACCTCTTCATCGTGTGGCAAGGGATGATGGAGGGGGCGTATCAATATATAGAAATGCTAAATGACAACAGCTGCAACCTGCACTTTTCGGGAACGGTGAGTTCAACTACAGCTGACTACCTTGACCTGAGAGTGAATGTAGACAAAGATGGTTTGCACACCTCACTATACCGCAAACCGACGGCGGGCAATTCCATTCTAAGAGCCAACAGCAATCACCCTAAGAGACTGATACAAAGTATTCCGTACGGTGAATTGCTCAGACTGAAAAGAAATAACAGCAGGGAACAGGACTTCGAATTGGCAGCAGGGGGTTGTATAGAGAGATTTGTCAGAAGAGGATATGACCATGTCTCTCTATCCAAAACCCTGAAAAAAGTGAGAAAAATCAAAAGAGAGGATCTCTTAAAACCAAAACCACTAAAGAAACAATCCGATAATGAGGGGAAATTTCGCTTAATAACACCATACACGAGCGAATCTATGAGATTGAGAACAATATTGCAAAAAAACTGGCATATTTTGAAAACTGATCCCATCCTTAAGGACGACATCCCAGCAAAACCTTTAGTCACTTACCGGAAGGCAAGGTCATTGAAAGACTCTTTGGTGAAAAGCCATTTCGAAAAAATCATCCCAAAGACAGGCAAAATTGCAGAGATGGGGGGTTTTTACCCCTGTGGGAAATGTAAGGCCTGTATGGGAAGCAAGAGGGTGCGGAAATATGATATTCCTGGTGTGGACATTTCCAAATCCATTGAAAAGTTTTTGACATGTAGCACTAGCTACGCAGTTTACTGCCTGGTCTGCCCGTGCGGCCTAAAGTATATTGGAAGCACGATAAATCAACTTAAAATCAGGGTCCTTGAACACCTAAGGGCAATTGACAAAGCAGACCCAGCATACCCTGTCGCAAGACATTTTGATCAAATACATCAAAGGGATAGAAGTAAGCTGCAGTACTTTGGCTTAGACTTTGTGCCCGACAGTGCAAGAGGTGGGGATAGACTGAAGAAATTGAGACGCTTAGAATCAAGGTACATTATAGACCTTATGACCAAAGTACCACTGGGATTGAACAGCGGAGAAGAGCTGGCCGTACATCTGGGAAAATAACTAAAATAGAGGAGTTGAACGAATGATCGATTTCAAAGTAAATGCAGACCAGTTATTTTAACCTCAATTCAAAATCCGAAGAGCTTGTAATTGTGGTTTGTTGAGACTCTATGAACTGAATCAATGTATGGATTTGTAAATAATTAGTTAAGTTTGTTATATCGTAATTTGTTTCCCTTTGAAATCTACAGTCTCTGCAGAATAGCCCAGTAACGCCTCTCTTACCAAAGTTAGAAACATCACACATAGTGTAAGTAGGCGATTTTTAGAATAAAAGAACTCTGGGGAGAATGATAAAATAGTGCATATGAGAGAAGAACACTGTGCAAATAATGATTACGAATATATGAAATAAGGTGAAACTTACTGAATGAATTAATTTGGCTGTGGAAATGGGAAGAAAATGCACTTGTCTAGAATAAGCTGGAAGGGTATAGGATAGTAAAGACTTGCCAATACATGGCTTGATGAACGGTTGGAAACCTTAAAATGAGGGGGTTGTAATGCTTTGCGCCCCCTTAAACCTCCCCGGATGTGGCAACATGGGGACGATACACGGCAATATTAAAATCTAGTTTTCCAATGTGTCTAATGGAGCGCACTAGGATGTTACTATGTATTTACATGTTCCAAGATGGCGCGACCTAAAGAATAACAAAGTCCGTCAACTATGTTTGTGTATGTTTGCATTTATTACCCAAGCTAACTCGCAAAATGTAACTGACACTGATGAAGGCTTGATGCTGAAACGCGTCTGTTAAACTTTGTGAATAAATCTTTGATGGTGTGAGCACTGCAAACTTTGGTTCCACGAGTGCGGTTCTTTGGAGAAACAAATTCTGAAGCTGAGCGTTGTGTTACTGCGGGAACCCATTACCGCATACCGCACCCGCCCGCGAGTGCCGTGATTCCCAGTGGGACAGGGAGCGTGGATATATATATATATGTATATATATATATACATATATATATATCCAACAACACAGGAACCACAAATTTGACGAAGGCCTCAGAAAGTAAGAAATCAGCTCGTTTTATTCTCGTCAGGTAACTTGCTGGCATAGCGCTATCAGGAAACAAAGTCACACAGTGAAGCGCCGGACGCGTTTCAGGTTTAAAACTCCCTTCTTCAGCGGCGCATTTACAGCATGTAAGACTGCGCTGTACATTGCATTTATATCTTCATGGACCCCTCCCTGGTAGGCGTGGCCTCAAACGGCCTTGTGGGATCTGTAGTGCAAGTTCCTGTTAGCCAAGTAGGCGCGCTGTCAATGTTTGCTTTATGCATCAATAAATCCCCAGTGGGCTGACTTGTACTCTGGCAGGCTAATGTCTTGCTTTGTAGTTACCCTCTCGAGCTTGAACAGGCAGCTCCCTGTAGAGGCACCTGTTTGACTTTCTCCATCAACCTGACATTCCATGTTTGTCAGGGCAGGTCCGCACAGCGATGGGCCTCCGTACACGACCTTTGGCAAGCCGTTTTAAATCCAACAACACAGGAACCACAAATTTGACGAAGGCCTCAGAAAGTAAGAAATCAGCTCGTTTTATTCTCGTCAGGTAACTTGCTGGCATAGCGCTATCAGGAAACAAAGTCACACAGTGAAGCGCCGGACGCGTTTCAGGTTTAAAACTCCCTTCTTCAGCGGCGCATTTACAGCATGTAAGACTGCGCTGTACATTGCACTTATATCTTCACTGACCCCTCCCTGGTAGGCGTGGCCTCAAACGGCCTTGTGGGATCTGTAGTGCAAGTTCGTGTTAGCCAAGAAGGCCCGCTGTCAATGTTTGCTTTATGCATCAATAAATCCCCAGTGGGCTGACTTGTACTCTGGCAGGCTAATGTCTTGCTTTGTAGTTACCCTCTCGAGCTTGAACAGGGAGCTCCCTGTAGAGGCACCTGTTCGACTTTCTCCATCAACCTGACATTCCATGTTTGTCAGGGCAGGTCCGCACAGCGATGGGCCTCCGTACACGACCTTTGGCAAGCCGTTTTAAATCCAACAACAGAGGAACCACAAATTTGACGAAGGCCTCAGAAAGTAAGAAATCAGCTCGTTTTATTCTCGTCAGGTAACTTGCTGGCATAGCGCTATCAGGAAACAAAGTCACACAGTGAAGCGCCGGACGCGTTTCAGGTTTAAAACTCCCTTCTTCAGCGGCGCATTTACAGCATGTAAGACTGCGCTGTACATTGCACTTATATCTTCACGGACCCCTCCCTGGTAGGCGTGGCCTCAAACGGCCTTGTGGGATCTGTAGTGCAAGTTCGTGTTAGCCAAGTAGGCGCGCTGTCAATGTTTGCTTTATGCATCAATAAATCCCCAGTGGGCTGACTTGTACTCTGGCAGGCTAATGTCTTGCTTTGTAGTTACCCTCTCGAGCTTGAACAGGCAGCTCCCTGTAGAGGCACCTGTTCGACTTTCTCCATCAACCTGACATTCCATGTTTGTCAGGGCAGGTCCGCACAGCGATGGGCCTCCGTACACGACCTTTGGCAAGCCGTTTTAAATCCAACAACACAGGAACCACAAATTTGACGAAGGCCTCAGAAAGTAAGAAATCAGCTCGTTTTATTCTCGTCAGGTAACTTGCTGGCATAGCGCTATCAGAAAACAAAGTCACACAGTGAAGCGCCGGACGCGTTTCAGGTTTAAAACTCCCTTCTTCAGCGGCGCATTTACAGCATGTAAGACTGCGCTGTACATTGCACTTATATCTTCACGGACCCCTCCCTGGTAGGCGTGGCCTCAAACGGCCTTGTGGGATCTGTAGTGCAAGTTCGTGTTAGCCAAGTAGGCGCGCTGTCAATGTTTGCTTTATGCATCAATAAATCCCCAGTGGGCTGACTTGTACTCTGGCAGGCTAATGTCTTGCTTTGTAGTTACCCTCTCGAGCTTGAACAGGCAGCTCCCTGTAGAGGCACCTGTTCGACTTTCTCCATCAACCTGACATTCCATGTTTGTCAGGGCAGGTCCGCACAGCGATGGGCCTCCGTACACGACCTTTGGCAAGCCGTTTTAAATCCAACAACACAGGAACCACAAATTTGACGAAGGCCTCAGAAAGTAAGAAATCAGCTCGTTTTATTCTCGTCAGGTAACTTGCTGGCATAGCGCTATCAGTAAACAAAGTCACACAGTGAAGCGCCGGACGCGTTTCAGGTTTAAAACTCCCTTCTTCAGCGGCGCATTTACAGCATGTAAGACTGCGCTGTACATTGCACTTATATCTTCACGGACCCCTCCCTGGTAGGCGTGGCCTCAAACGGCCTTGTGGGATCTGTAGTGCAAGTTCGTGTTAGCCAAGTAGGCGCGCTGTCAATGTTTGCTTTATGCATCAATAAATCCCCAGTGGGCTGACTTGTACTCTGGCAGGCTAATGTCTTGCTTTGTAGTTACACTCTCGAGCTTGAACAGGCAGCTCCCTGTAGAGGCACCTGTTCGACTTTCTCCATCAACCTGACATTCCATGTTTGTCAGGGCAGGTCCGCACAGCGATGGGCCTCCGTACACGACCTTTGGCAAGCCGTTTTAAATCCAACAACACAGGAACCACAAATTTGACGAAGGCCTCAGAAAGTAAGAAATCAGCTCGTTTTATTCTCGTCAGGTAACTTTCTGGCATAGCGCTATCAGGAAACAAAGTCACACAGTGAAGCGCCGGACGCGTTTCAGGTTTAAAACTCCCTTCTTCAGCGGCGCATTTACAGCATGTAAGACTGCGCTGTACATTGCACTTATATCTTCACGGACCCCTCCCTGGTAGGCGTGGCCTCAAACGGCCTTGTGGGATCTGTAGTGCAAGTTCGTGTTAGCCAAGTAGGCGCGCTGTCAATGTTTGCTTTATGCATCAATAAATCCCCAGTGGGCTGACTTGTACTCTGGCAGGCTAATGTCTTGCTTTGTAGTTACCCTCTCGAGCTTGAACAGGCAGCTCCCTGTAGAGGCACCTGTTCGACTTTCTCCATCAACCTGACATTCCATGTTTGTCAGGGCAGGTCCGCACAGCGATGGGCCTCCGTACACGACCTTTGGCAAGCCGTTTTAAATCCAACAACATTGACAGCGCGCCTACTTGGCTAACACGAACTTCCACTACAGATCCCACAAGGCCGTTTGAGGCCACGCCTACCAGGGAGGGGTCCGTGAACATATAAGTGCAATGTACAGCGCAGTCTTACATGCTGTAAATGCGCCGCTGAAGAAGGGAGTTTTAAACCTGAAACGCGTCCGGCGCTTCACTGTGTGACTTTGTTTCCTGATAGCGCTATGCCAGCAAGTTACCTGACGAGAATAAAACGAGCTGATTTCTTACTTTCTGAGGCCTTCGTCAAATTTGTGGTTCCTGTGTTGTTGGATTTAAAACGGCTTGCCAAAGGTCGTGTACGGAGGCCCATCGCTGTGCGGACCTGCCCTGACAAACATGGAATGTCAGGTTGATGGAGAAAGTCGAACAGGTGCCTCTACAGGGAGCTGCCTGTTCAAGCTCGAGAGGGTAACTACAAAGCAAGACATTAGCCTGCCAGAGTACAAGTCAGCCCACTGGGGATTTATTGATGCATAAAGCAAACATTGACAGCGCGCCTACTTGGCTAACACGAACTTGGACTACAGATCCCACAAGGCCGTTTGAGGCCACGCCTACCAGGGAAGGGTCCGTGAAGATATAAGTGCAATGTACAGCGCAGTCTTACATGCTGTAAATGCGCCGCTGAAGAAGGGAGTTTTAAACCTGAAACGCGTCCGGCGCTTCACTGTGTGACTTTGTTTCCTGATAGCGCTATGCCAGCAAGTTACCTGACGAGAATAAAACAAGCTGATTTCTTACTTTCTGAGGCCTTCGTCAAATTTGTGGTTCCTGTGTTGTTGGATTTAAAACGGCTTGCCAAAGGTCGTGTACGGAGGCCCATCGCTGTGCGGACCTGCCCTGACAAACATGGAATGTCAGGTTGATGGAGAAAGTCGAACAGGTGCCTCTACAGGGAGCTGCCTGTTCAAGCTCGAGAGGGTAACTACAAAGCAAGACATTAGCCTGCCAGAGTACAAGTCAGACCACTGGGGATTTATTGATGCATAAAGCAAACATTGACAGCGCGCCTACTTGGCTAACACGAACTTGCACTACAGATCCTACAAGGCCGTTTGAGGCCACGCCTACCAGGGAGGGGTCCGTGAAGATATAAGTGCAATGTACAGCGCAGTCTTACATGCTGTAAATGCGCCGCTGAAGAAGGGAGTTTTAAACCTGAAACGCGTCCGGCGCTTCACTGTGTCACTTTGTTTCCTGATAGCGCTATGCCAGCAAGTTACCTGACAAGAATAAAACAAGCTGATTTCTTACTTTCTGAGGCCTTCGTCAAATTTGTGGTTCCTGTGTTGTTGGATTTAAAACGGCTTGCCAAAGGTCGTGTACGGAGGCCCATCGCTGTGCGGACCTGCCCTGACAAACATGGAATGTCAGGTTGATGGAGAAAGTCGAACAGGTGCCTCTACAGGGAGCTGCCTGTTCAAGCTCGAGAGGGTAACTACAAAGCAAGACATTAGCCTGCCAGAGTACAAGTCAGCCCACTGGGGATTTATTGATGCATAAAGCAAACATTGACAGCGCGCCTACTTGGCTAACACGAACTTGCACTACAGATCCCACAAGGCTGTTTGAGGCCACGCCTACCAGGGAGGGGTCCGTGAAGATATAAGTGCAATGTACAGCGCAGTCTTACATGCTGTAAATGCGCCGCTGAAGAAGGGAGTTTTAAACCTGAAACGCGTCCGGCGCTTCACTGTGTGACTTTGTTTCCTGATAGCGCTATGCCAGCAAGTTACCTGACGAGAATAAAACGAGCTGATTTCTTACTTTCTGAGGCCTTCGTCAAATTTGTGGTTCCTGTGTTGTTGGATATATATATATATATATATATATATATATATATATATATGAAGTTCCACAAGATGCCCAATGCGGAACGCACTCCCTGCACGCATTCTCCAGTTAAGGGAAGAAACCACCTCATTCAGCGCCAGCAGAGCCTGACGCGTTTCAGGTAAAAACACCCTTCCTCATAGGCTTGTCTGCTCATTGATGAACTGCAGGCATCAGGCCACCAGTTAAGTAGTCCCTCCTTTATTACAATAAAGCACACATGTCAAAGTTCAAAACTCAATGCATGATTTCAACGCAATGAACACTGGGACTGGTAGTCTTGAAAATAACACCCAAGTGGGCTGCTTGCAGTTCTTTCAATGAAAATAGTTCGTAATCACAAATGCTGTGGAACAACACTTCCCTGTTCAAAATTAGTGCGAAATCAGGTCCGTCACGCTGATTGCAGCACCAGCGGTGGAATCGCTACAGTATGCGACGGTGCGTCCCTCGACCGGGTCGGCCGATTCAATGAAGTTCCACAAGATGCCCAATGCGGAACGCACTCCCTGCACGCATTCTCCAGTTAAGGGAAGAAACCACCTCATTCAGCGCCAGCAGAGCCTGACGCGTTTCAGGTAAAAACACCCTTCCTCATAGGCTTGTCTGCTCATTGATGAACTGCAGGCATCAGGCCACCAGTTAAGTAGTCCCTCCTTTATTACAATAAAGCACACATGTCAAAGTTCAAAACTCAATGCATGATTTCAACGCAATGAACACTGGGACTGGTAGTCTTGAAAATAACACCCAAGTGGGCTGCTTGCAGTTCTTTCAATGAAAATAGTTCGTAATCACAAATGCTGTGGAACAACACTTCCCTGTTCAAAATTAGTGCGAAATCAGGTCCGTCACGCTGATTGCAGCACCAGCGGTGGAATCGCTACAGTATGCGACGGTGCGTCCCTCGACCGGGTCGGCCGATTCAATGAAGTTCCACAAGATGCCCAATGCGGAACGCACTCCCTGCACGCATTCTCCAGTTAAGGGAAGAAACCACCTCATTCAGCGCCAGCAGAGCCTGACGCGTTTCAGGTAAAAACACCCTTCCTCATAGGCTTGTCTGCTCATTGATGAACTGCAGGCATCAGGCCACCAGTTAAGTAGTCCCTCCTTTATTACAATAAAGCACACATGTCAAAGTTCAAAACTCAATGCATGATTTCAACGCAATGAACACTGGGACTGGTAGTCTTGAAAATAACACCCAAGTGGGCTGCTTGCAGTTCTTTCAATGAAAATAGTTCGTAATCACAAATGCTGTGGAACAACACTTCCCTGTTCAAAATTAGTGCGAAATCAGGTCCGTCACGCTGATTGCAGCACCAGCGGTGGAATCGCTACAGTATGCGACGGTGCGTCCCTCGACCGGGTCGGCCGATTCAATGAAGTTCCACAAGATGCCCAATGCGGAACGCACTCCCTGCACGCATTCTCCAGTTAAGGGAAGAAACCACCTCATTCAGCGCCAGCAGAGCCTGACGCGTTTCAGGTAAAAACACCCTTCCTCATAGGCTTGTCTGCTCATTGATGAACTGCAGGCATCAGGCCACCAGTTAAGTAGTCCCTCCTTTATTACAATAAAGCACACATGTCAAAGTTCAAAACTCAATGCATGATTTCAACGCAATGAACACTGGGACTGGTAGTCTTGAAAATAACACCCAAGTGGGCTGCTTGCAGTTCTTTCAATGAAAATAGTTCGTAATCACAAATGCTGTGGAACAACACTTCCCTGTTCAAAATTAGTGCGAAATCAGGTCCGTCACGCTGATTGCAGCACCAGCGGTGAAATCGCTACAGTATGCGACGGTGCGTCCCTCGACCGGGTCGGCCGATTCAATGAAGTTCCACAAGATGCCCAATGCGGAACGCACTCCCTGCACGCATTCTCCAGTTAAGGGAAGAAACCACCTCATTCAGCGCCAGCAGAGCCTAACGCGTTTCAGGTAAAAACACCCTTCCTCATAGGCTTGTCTGCTCATTGATGAACTGCAGGCATCAGGCCACCAGTTAAGTAGTCCCTCCTTTATTACAATAAAGCACACATGTCAAAGTTCAAAACTCAATGCATGATTTCAACGCAATGAACACTGGGACTGGTAGTCTTGAAAATAACACCCAAGTGGGCTGCTTGCAGTTCTTTCAATGAAAATAGTTCGTAATCACAAATGCTGTGGAACAACACTTCCCTGTTCAAAATTAGTGCGAAATCAGGTCCGTCACGCTGATTGCAGCACCAGCGGTGGAATCGCTACAGTATGCGACGGTGCGTCCCTCGACCGGGTCGGCCGATTCAGTGAAATTCCACAAGATGCCCAATGCGGAACGCACTCCCTGCACGCATTCTCCAGTTAAGGGAAGAAACCACCTCATTCAGCGCCAGCAGAGCCTGACGCGTTTCAGGTAAAAACACCCTTCCTCATAGGCTTGTCTGCTCATTGATGAACTGCAGGCATCAGGCCACCAGTTAAGTAGTCCCTCCTTTATTACAATAAAGCACACATGTCAAAGTTCAAAACTCAATGCATGATTTCAACGCAATGAACACTGGGACTGGTAGTCTTGAAAATAACACCCAAGTGGGCTGCTTCCAGTTCTTTCAATGAAAATAGTTCGTAATCACAAATGCTGTGGAACAACACTTCCCTGTTCAAAATTAGTGCGAAATCAGGTCCGTCACGCTGATTGCAGCACCAGCGGTGGAATCGCTACAGTATGCAACGGTGCGTCCCTCGACCGGGTCGGCCGATTCAATGAAGTTCCACAAGATGCCCAATGCGGAACCTACTCCCTGCACGCATTCTCCAGTTAAGGGAAGAAACCACCTCATTCAGCGCCAGCAGAGCCTAACGCGTTTCAGGTAAAAACACCCTTCCTCATAGGCTTGTCTGCTCATTGATGAACTGCAGGCATCAGGCCACCAGTTAAGTAGTCCCTCCTTTATTACAATAAAGCACACATGTCAAAGTTCAAAACTCAATGCATGATTTCAACGCAATGAACACTGGGACTGGTAGTCTTGAAAATAACACCCAAGTGGGCTGCTTGCAGTTCTTTCAATGAAAATAGTTCGTAATCACAAATGCTGTGGAACAACACTTCCCTGTTCAAAATTAGTGCGAAATCAGGTCCGTCACGCTGATTGCAGCACCAGCGGTGGAATCGCTACAGTATGCGACGGTGCGTCCCTCGACCGGGTCGGCCGATTCAATGAAGTTCCACAAGATGCCCAATGCGGAACGCACTCCCTGCACGCATTCTCCAGTTAAGGGAAGAAACCACCTCATTCAGCGCCAGCAGAGCCTGACGCGTTTCAGGTAAAAACACCCTTCCTCATAGGCTTGTCTGCTCATTGATGAACTGCAGGCATCAGGCCACCAGTTAAGTAGTCCCTCCTTTATTACAATAAAGCACACATGTCAAAGTTCAAAACTCAATGCATGATTTCAACGCAATGAACACTGGGACTGGTAGTCTTGACTATCATTGAATCGGCCGACCCGGTCGAGGGACGCACCGTCGCATACTGTAGCGATTCCACCGCTGGTGCTGCAATCAGCGTGACGGACCTGATTTCGCACTAATTTTGAACAGGGAAGTGTTGTTCCACAGCATTTGTGATTACGAACTATTTTCATTGAAAGAACTGCAAGCAGCCCACTTGGGTGTTATTTTCAAGACTACCAGTCCCAGTGTTCATTGCGTTGAAATCATGCATTGAGTTTTGAACTTTGACATGTGTGCTTTATTGTAATAAAGGAGGGACTACTTAACTGGTGGCCTGATGCCTGCAGTTCATCAATGAGCAGACAAGCCTATGAGGAAGGGTGTTTTTACCTGAAACGCGTCAGGCTCTGCTGGCGCTGAATGAGGTGGTTTCTTCCCTTAACTGGAGAATGCGTGCAGGGAGTGCGTTCCGCATTGGGCATCTTGTGGAACTTCATTGAATCGGCCGACCCGGTCGAGGGACGCACCGTCGCATACTGTAGCGATTCCACCGCTGGTGCTGCAATCAGCGTGACGGACCTGATTTCGCACTAATTTTGAACAGGGAAGTGTTGTTCCACAGCATTTGTGATTACGAACTATTTTCATTGAAAGAACTGCAAGCAGCCCACTTGGGTGTTATTTTCAAGACTACCAGTCCCAGTGTTCATTGCGTTGAAATCATGCATTGAGTTTTGAACTTTGACATGTGTGCTTTATTGTAATAAAGGAGGGACTACTTAACTGGTGGCCTGATGCCTGCAGTTCATCAATGAGCAGACAAGCCTATGAGGAAGGGTGTTTTTACCTGAAACGCGTCAGGCTCTGCTGGCGCTGAATGAGGTGGTTTCTTCCCTTAACTGGAGAATGCGTGCAGGGAGTGCGTTCCGCATTGGGCATCTTGTGGAACTTCATTGAATCGGCCGACCCGGTCGAGGGACGCACCGTCGCATACTGTAGCGATTCCACCGCTGGTGCTGCAATCAGCGTGACGGACCTGATTTCGCACTAATTTTGAACAGGGAAGTGTTGTTCCACAGCATTTGTGATTACGAACTATTTTCATTGAAAGAACTGCAAGCAGCCCACTTGGGTGTTATTTTCAAGACTACCAGTCCCAGTGTTCATTGCGTTGAAATCATGCATTGAGTTTTGAACTTTGACATGTGTGCTTTATTGTAATAAAGGAGGGACTACTTAACTGGTGGCCTGATGCCTGCAGTTCATCAATGAGCAGACAAGCCTATGAGGAAGGGTGTTTTTACCTGAAACGCGTCAGGCTCTGCTGGCGCTGAATGAGGTGGTTTCTTCCCTTAACTGGAGAATGCGTGCAGGGAGTGCGTTCCGCATTGGGCATCTTGTGGAACTTCATATATATATATATATATATATATATATATATATATATATATATATATATACCAAATCCTCCTTCACAAAAAAAGAGTGGAAGCCACAGCGGGGGAACATCAAGGAGGCCGCTTTATTTCAAAATACACAAGGGAAATGCATTTTGGCCGTTAGGCGGTCTTCAGTGCCAGGTGAGTCAAGTCAAGTCAAGTCAATAAATTTATATAGCGCGCTACATACCCAGAGGGTCTCAAGGCGCTTGGAGAAGGGTGGGGAATTACTTGTCAAATATCCACGTTTTAAGTTGCTTTCTGAATGCTAGGTGGTTCTGAGTAAGGCGAAGCTGAGTGGGAAGTGAGTTCCAGGTCTTAGCCTGGAGTTCTGGACTTTTTGGTTCCGTCCAGAGGTGTCAGGGATAACACCCGAAGACCCCGGAGTTCTACCTGTCTCGGTGCACAAATAAACAGAAACACGGGCTTCTCGATGGTGGCGTCAAAGACCAAAGGTTTATTACTGCAGGGACACAGAAGTCACAGAAACTACACACGGGCAGAATCTAGGAGCCTGTTCGAATTTTACAAAGAGGGTTGCTCCTTATATACTAAAAATTGGGCTTCAGGCAAATTCTTTACATGTTAGTACATTCCCAAACCTTTGTGTCCTAAACAATAAATATTTGGCGTTGCACAGGAATCGTCAACAATATCTGATGTCAAAACATTACGAACGAGGGGTTCCCACTGTTCCATCATAATCCCGTGTCAACTTTTCATTCAAGACCCGGACCGCCTCATCGTAAATTTCGTTACCTCCCCTTAATAAAGGCCCAGAAGGAAAGGAGCAGAGCCAGGTGCAGAAGATAGAAAAGCAGGATAAGAGATGTTTGTGGGTCGTAAATGGGCAAGGCTACCAGCTTCGGCCGCCTAATCATGATCAGGCCAACGAACACGAGAACCAGTATAGCAGGACTGGCCTCGGGCAGAGGAGGCAGCTTCTGCCGAGTCATGCAGCCATGGCGTGTTCTGTTCTAAGGTGCACGTGTCACTAGCAAGGTGAATCTCCGGCTAAAGCTTACGTGTCCTTAGGTGAAAAGGGTCACTGCGTGTCCATTGTCTACGTGAGGGCAAGAAACACAAAATGGCTTCCGTGATCTAAGATGGATGCCATGGGTAGATCAGAAATGTGTTCATAACAGGAGTGCTCTTGCTCGTAGCATAGCGAAAACACCAGGATATGCTAAATGGATCATTTGCGGTTCACTGATACCAAAATTATGTATTTGCGACAATGTTGAAAACACGGGTTCAAATCGTCACGGAACCTCAAGCCGCCAGATAGGAGAAGGATCTACCTCCCATGGTGGTTTTGTTGATGCGAGGTACAGTGGCAAGGGCTTGGCTGGCGGATCGTAGCTGGCGGGAGGGGGTGTAGAAGGACAGTCTTGTGTTGAGGCATTCGGGTCCGATTTCGTAGAGCGCCTTGTGTGCGTGGGTTAGGAGCCGGAAAGTAATCCTTTTATTGACGGGGAGCCAGTGGAGGTCTTTCAGGTGTGCAGAGATGTGATCTTTACGCGGGATGTCTAGTATAAGCCTGGCTGAAGCATTCTGGATGCGTTGGAGTTTTTACTGGAGTTTTACGGTGGTACCGGCGTAGAGGGTGTTTCCGTAGTCCAGACGGCTCGTGATCAGAGCGTGGGTGACTGTTTTTCTCGTTTCGGTGGGGATCCAACGAAATGTTTTTTTGAGCATGCGAAGAATGTTGAAGCAAGATGAAGAGACGGCGTTGACTTGTCTGTTCATCGAGAGTGAGGAATCCAGGATGACGCCCAGGTTCCGTGCGTGGTCCGTCGGTATGGGTGCTTTTCCAAGGGCCTCTGGCCACCAAGAGTCATCCCAGGCGGAAGGGGAGGTGCCTAGGATGAGGACTTCTGTTTTGTCTGAGTTCAGTTTCAGACGGCTATGCTTCATCCATTCGGCTACTTCTTTCATTCCTTCATGTAGGTTGGTTTTGGCGGTGTTAGGGTCTTTGGTGAGTGAGAGGATCAGTTGGGTGTCATCAGCGTAGGAGATGATGTTGAGGTTATGTTGGCGTGCGATGGCCGCGAGGGGGCTCATGTATACGTTGAAGAGGGTGGGGCTGAGTGAAGATCCTTGTGGTACGCCGCAGATGACTTCAGTGGCCTCTGACTTGAATGGTGGGAGGCGCACTCTCTGGGTTCTTCCGGTGAGGAACGAGGTGATCCATTCCAGTGCTTTTCCTTGGATTCCGATATTTCTGAGGCGTTGTAGAAGGGTGCTATGGCAGACCATGTCGAAGGCTGCGGAGAGGTCGAGGAGGATGAGGGCGACTTGAGGAAATATAAATTTTTGGTCATGTTATGTTCCCTAGCGCGTACCCCACCGACTCCATGTACCAGCTTAAAGTGCATGTAACTTCCCTCCTGTGCCAGCTATGAAGACGCAAATACATTTGCGTCCAACGTTAACTTGTCCTCTTTCAGATCCACCCTGAATGGATTATATAGTCCGTTCCTAAGTATGCTATGCCACCGTCTTTTTGTAGTGTACTTTACACGTTTTTCTGCTCTGGCAAAGTAGGCCCTGAATTTCTGCCATCGAGCCTCTTTTCTGGCTTTCGACTCTGACAGCCTCTGCCCAGGCTACCTCTGTACCCGTGAACTCTGACTTACTTCCAGCGCGGCCCCTCGCGCTCAGTTCAGCCTGCTTTCTGCCAAGACTGACTATAACCTTCGAGTTATCTGTTCCGCTCCACGAAAATGCATTCCTGCCTACTAGCTTCAGTAAACATCCTCCCCAGCTGCAGAGCCAAAGGGCCGACCTGTCTCAATGCAAGTAATTCATAGCTTCTGTTACCATGCTTCCATGGAAGGCCCCGTGCCCCCACGCTTCTCATGCAGACACTTAGGCGCTTATACACGCATCCACAGTTAGCATAAAATAGCTTCTGCCCTAGAGACCTTTCCGCCCAGATAATATGGTTCCTAAACATCAGATATCAGATATGATAGAAGTACAAGTTGATCTGACATGCCAGACTTCTGTCTCTTTCCGTCAGTGTAAATGTCAAGACCCCTGCACCCCTCCAATCACACGTCATACAGCTGCGCGCGCATCCAAGCTTCCGATTTCTGCTGACATTGCAACAATTCTGTTAGTGCCACCCCTTTGTGACACCTATCAGTGACGTTTCTAGTACACACCTCCAGTTCACGCCTAGTTCACGCCTCTTGATTACGTACTAGTACCACGTGTATACTGTTATCTTGTCTTCTCTCAGCTGTTACGCCTCCTGCACTGTTGCTTATGATGTGAATTAAGTATATAAGCTATGTATTGTCAATAAAATGCAGCGCGCTCTATCCCTTCTGACACCCCTGTGGTGGTCAGAATCCGATATCCTGGTCATGACCATTCCTTTATGAG
The DNA here is from genome assembly GCF_964263255.1 of Lissotriton vulgaris. Lineage (NCBI taxonomy): Eukaryota > Metazoa > Chordata > Amphibia > Caudata > Salamandridae > Lissotriton > Lissotriton vulgaris. Next base: position 820,881,979 of record NC_141685.1, on the reverse strand, counting down.
GAATAAAACCCTTAGAAACTCTAACACCACGGACTCTGTCTTTTTTCATCCGATCTGAGTTATTATTGATTAAGTACTTACCTGCATAGAAATTAAGAGAGTAAATTAATTATTTACGTCATTTTGGCGCCCGAATAGGGACCCCTCCCCCACCTCACGCGCCGGTTGGCGCATTGCAAGCTCTGTCCCCTGCCGTCAGTTAGACGGAACCTACGCGTACCGGCAGGATTTCCTGCATCTCCCTCTGACCCAAGGAGGTGACGAAGACTGCGATCAGTGCCCAGACGAGGCGGTGAGGAGTGCGGAGGATCCCGACCAGAGCCTAGCCGAAAGAAGCAAGGTCCGAGGTGTCAAGAGGCCCACCAGGTTTCCGAAGTTTTCCGAAGTTTTCCGAAGTACCGAGTCGAGTCCAGTCAAGTTTTCCGAGGCCTTCTGTTTCCGTGCTTCCCGGTGAGTACCATTGCTGGGATGTATCTAGACGGGTTTGGGTACACAAGTCCGGTCTGCACTGTTTTTAGGCAGTGTATCTGTACTGTTTAGCAGTATATCTAGTATTCTGAATTATTTCTGCACTGTTACACCAGTGTATCTGTACTGTTGAGCAGTACATCCAGTATAGGGGGTAGTCATCTATGTCTCAAATGTCTTCTTATGTGATTAATGTCGTGGTATGAATGTGACCGTTTAATGTGCATTATTGTGTTTCTCGTATAAACTAGCTGTAACCAGTATTAAGGAGTAAGGATTGAGTATTCAGTAATAAGTAAACAAGATGCCATTTTTCAACAAATTAAAGCAGATAGGAACTAGGAAAGGGATACTGGAGGAAGAAATTCCTATTCCCCCTAGGGACACTCCAGGTAATTTTATGTATCATAAACATGGCATAGATGCCATATTGTATCTAGACTTATGGGCCGATTATACTAAACACCTAGACGAAAGACACAGATGGCCTGTTACCGGAACATGGGATGCCGAGTGCATCATGAAGGTAGAAGAAGCATTATGGAAAAAGAAAGCTAGACAATCTCAGAAAGACGCCATAGAATTCTGGCGTAAGGAATCCCATAAGCGTGCTGAGAAAGCACTCCGTAGAGAAGACAGACTTAAAGAATCAGAAAAAGCCCAAGAAAACGAATTAGTTATTGAAGAGATCCGAGTAAAAACAGAACAAATAGACCGTGCCCGAAACAATCTCGTAAACGGTATGTATCTCGCGGCCGAGGGCACATCTGAAGCCCTATCAGAAATACCGAAAAACTTACCGCCACCATTAGTTCCAACTAAAGTAATGCATAAGACTACTAAAGACATATTCTTAAATTCTTATCTAGAGGATGTAGCACCAGCTTACACCAATTTGCCTGTTCGTGCCCTGCCTTCTGACAGGGAAGGGGGGGGCACTCCGGCCCCAGATCATGTTCCGCCGGTACCGCGACAGACCTCCCCCGTTCCGCCAGCTCCGCCACTTCCCGCACCCAAGATTGACCTACCGAAGCAAATCCTACCTGATCCTACTAAACGACAAATTCAAGTTCAGATCCAGACTCCGCAGGGAGATAATGCCCAAGCATCCGCTTCAGGAGGTGCGACTGCGGGTCTTCGGACCCCGCCATTAACACGCAGATTCAATTTCAGGGATACGCAGAGTCCTCTCACGTTCCAGTCCCCCCGCCTTGACGCACTCAGGGAAAACATTTCCGTTTGTAGATATGATCCAGTACCCGGTAAAGACGATCTAATGATATTGGCATCACTACGGTTAAGATCTGCTACTGATATCTTGCTATGCTATGTAGGAATGAAGGACCGTCTAGATAGAATATATGAGTTTGTTCAGACAGGGAAAGACCCTGACAGTATCAAGGATGCCATGGAGAAACAGAAGGTTGACATTCAAGCACAGATACTACGATTTTTCATAAATTGTCTAATAAGAGAACGAGACAGGCCTGGGACAGATCAGAGTGAATTAGATGCACTAAACAAGTGGGGTCAAAATATAGCCGAAGGAAAACATGACAAGGGGGCTTGCATAGCCAGTATGTACAAGAAAATTAGAAAGGCAGTGATAACGGCACACCAGAAAGGGAATGACAAAGCTTCCTCCGAGGAGGAAGAAGAACTTGAAGAACCAGGAAGGACTACAGATACTATAGCGTATGTAGGTAAGGGAAACTACCTTAGGAAAGGCATCCGTCCGGAAAACAAGAGAGTTTTTCTCTCTGCTTTAACAAACCCGAATTCTTCTGAACATCAGTTCCAGGAAACTGATAAAAGGCTTCGAGACCGAATGGGGTACCATGTACTCAATTCTATGGATGAACAGGAACTCGCTCGGTCAGCCGTGTTATGGGCCGAAAACCCAGACATATATAATGATGATACGTTAGCGCAGACATTCTTGAACCTCTCCCCAGACGAGCAGAAATTAGCAGGTGTATACATGATTCAGCACCTCCTCATCAAGTACAGAAACCATCATTCCGATCCAGGTCCCTTACACGAAACATTAGAAGCACTACTCATGGATAGATGGAGAGGTTTCAGTACCAAGTTAATACAAATAATTCTAGAACAACGACATAAATATAACACCTTCATAAGCTCTGAATATGTTCCCGCCCCACCTCCAGAAAGGAAAATGTACCACATGCAATGCGGTAGTGGCATTGAAAGTCAGAACCCCTTACGAGAAGTACACCCAGTTATGGGTACGGATCACGTCTTGAAACGTGTATATGTGCACACGCCATTGACTAAGTTAGAACTGTTAGAAATGAAGAAACTAGTTCCGTGTCATGATAAAGACCCTGCAGGTTTTCACAGAGAGCTTAAAGACATGTTACTCATGGGGGATTACACGTATGATGATATCATGAAAATGTTGAAGGTACTGTTGCCCACGGGCATTTACGAGAAATTAAAGGAAAAAGAATGGGAGGTGGGGGACACAAAGATTGCATGGGCAGAAATAGAAGACGAAGAAAGCAAACGGATCCCCGGAGTAGGTCTTGGGGATAGGACTAAAGCATTACCCGGATTAATAGTACAGGTTCTGCCAAGATTATTGACAACTAGAAAGGAAGATTGGGACGCCATCTCGTCCTGTAAACAGAAACATGATGAAGATACTAGTGACTTCTATTCAAGATTCGAGAAATGTTTCATTATAAATAGTGGCCTACAACCAAGCAGCGAGTCATATCCACACCTTTTTGTGTCAAAACTAGTCGAGAACTCCCTACCATTAGTTAAAAATAGAGTGTACAAAGTTGAAAGTACTTGGCAGGCAAATACGCCATCCCAGATGTTACAAATGTTACAATATCATCAGAACAGAATTAGAGAAGAACAAGACCAGGAACAGAAACGTATGAAAGACACAAAGATGAAAATGTTAGTAGCTCAGACGGTCCCAGCCGACGGTCAGAGAAAAGGTGGGACCCAGACGAATCACACTACAGCTCCCGTTAAGGGGACATGTAATTACTGTAAACAGCCAGGTCATTACGTACATGAATGCCCAGTCCTGAAACATAACATTGCAACAGGTAAAACTAAAGAAAGACCGCATCCGCCTAGACAAGATCAGGTCCAGCAACAGACCTCACAAAATGTACAGCCAATGCAGAATACACAGCCTATGCATGCTCCATCCCATACAGCACAGACAGTAGCAGGACCACAGCCCATTGCCGCGACTCAGCAAGTTTCACAACAGATGTACCAGTATGCCCAATCTGCATATCCAGATTACCCCCGATATACATGAAGCAGCCTAGAGAGGGAAGGTGGTTTGCCTCTTATTGAAATTCCTGTAGATCAAGAAGGTCCTTATGTACACAGTCGCGTATTGGGAAAAGACAGAAAGTTTTTAATTGACACAGGGGCAAGCCGCACCACAATCAGTCATAATGAAGTCCCAGGGGCACCCCTTTCAGGCTCACAGAATGTTTCCCTTGGGTTTTCAGGACAGCCTATTGTAAATGAAGTATCGGAGCCAGTACCATTGGCTGTGGGTCCATTATCACGAGTTACAGATTTGTTACTTACGAACTCATGCCCAGAAAATCTGTTAGGAATCAAAACACTGAAGGCTCTAGGAGCTGTAATATGCTGTTCCCCGGAGGGAGTTAGACTCTTTCTACGGGATTTCAAGGGTCATTATGTTTTACGAGAATTTGATGTCAGATTGAAAAATGTACCAGATCACCTATGGGCAAAAGGCCCAGCTGACGTAGGTTGTATGCATATCACTCCATACCGTGTTACACTCAAGACAGGAGTTGTTCTACCCAGAATCAGACAATACAAGTTACCACCCGATGCTGTAGTGGCTTTACTGAAAATCATTGAAGAGCTTATTGCCCAGGGAGTGGTCGTAGAGACCGACTCCAATATCTGTAATTCACCCATCATTCCAATTCTTAAACGTACAGACCCCAATGCACCGCCAGTATATCGGCTGGTGATTGATCTTCGAGAACTGAATAAATGTATTGTACCACAGTACCCTGTGGTCCCCGATATCTCTTCCCTATTGACTGCTATTGATTCAGAAGCAACGTTCTTTACTGTAATTGATCTCAAGAACGCTTTCTTCAGTGTACCTATTGATCCGGAGAGCCAATATCTCTTCGGATTCAGTTTAAATGGACGAAGTTTCAAATTTTCCCGCGCACCTCAAGGATTCACAGAAAGCCCCAGCATCTATAGTCAAGCACTGAAAAGACAACTAGATTGTATTCAAATGCCAGTTAACACCGCTTTACTGCAATACGTCGATGATCTACTGATCACCGCACGAAGTGAGCCCGAATGTGAACAAGCATCATTGACAGTTTTATATTTTTTGGCAGACAAGGGACACAAGGTGTCTCCTTCGAAGCTGCAATTCTGTGTTCAGCAAGTTGTATACTTGGGTCACTTGCTGTCCAAAGTGGGGAGACAGCTCACTCCCGATCGCATTCAGTTAATTGTAAATATGCCACGACCCCAGACACGGAAGGAAGTGCGGGCCTTCATAGGCCTCACCTCGTACTGCAGACAATGGATTCCTCAATATGCATTTCTAGCTAAACCACTCATTCAGTTAACGACGCAGGAGGCAGCAACTTCGATTGCCCTCCCTTGGACTCAGGAACATACACAAGCCTTTGAGGAATTAAAGAAAGCATTATGCCAAGCACCAGTTTTAGCGACACCATGTTACAGCAAACCGTTTACACTTTTTGTTACAGAACGTGACGGTACAGCATTGTCTGTCCTCACTCAAGATCAGGCAGGTTCACATAAGCCTTGCGCTTATTTTTCAAGTACATTGGATTCAGTAGCTCAGGCACTCCCTGCGTGCTTAAAGTCAGTAGCAGCAACAGCGTTAGCAATAAGACAGAGCGATTCAATTGTTTTAGGCCATCAATTAACAGTACAAGTTCCACATTCTGTAGAGGTTCTTTTAAACAGAACCCAGACTCAACACTTGACTATAGCACGACTGACAGGTTACGAATTAACACTATTCCAGCCACACATAGAAATCAGACGTTGCAGTATCCTGAACCCAGCAACACTGTTACCTACAGTTATGACAGATCCAGCTCCGCATGATTGCATAGAGATCATTAATGCAGTAACAAAGCCCCGACGAGATTTAACAGATGTTCCATTGACAAATCCAGACCTGACACTTTATGTGGATGGTTCATGTATGAGAACAAGTACAGGAGAGTTAGTGGCCGCATATGCCGTGACCACTGAAACTGAAGTTAAAGAAACACATCGTATTGACACACTGTCTGCTCAAGCGGCAGAGCTCATCGCTCTGACCCGAGCCTGTATTCTAGCCAAGAACAGAAATGTCAACATATACACTGATTCCCGTTATGCGTTCGGAGTTGTACACGACTTCGGCATGCTATGGCAAGAACGAGGTTTCCTGACCTCTCATGGTGCCAAGATCCAACATGGTCCCCTCATTCAAGCACTGTTAGAAGCAATACATCTGCCTTCAGGCATATCCGTCATGAAGTGTAAAGCACATACTAAAGTCACAGATTCTGTTTCCCAGGGTAACGACCTGGCAGACCAGACAGCAAAACATACAGCACTGACGCACACTCAGACAACTGATACGACAAAGACAACAGAACCGACAAACTGTATGACAGTCAGGGATCCCACACTAGATGTTATCGACATTCAGACACATGCTACTCCAGAAGAAATAAAGAAATGGATTGAACAAGGAGGGATCCAAACAGATCAAGGTTGGGTGACGAAGGGAAAATCTACATGGTTTCTCCCTGACTCTATGGTTCAAGTCATGATAAATACAGCACATAGCCCAGCACACCTAGGAGAGAAAGCGATGTTAGACAGTTTACAAAATCTTTGGAACAATAAACACTTACGAGCAGCAGCGAAACAGAAAGTGCGTACTTGCATGATCTGTTGTCAGTTCAATCCAGGTAAAAGCGTCCCTGTAGAGCAAGGTGGATTTCATCCTCCCGATCACCCTTTTGAAGTCCTCCAGATGGATTATATCCAGATGGACCGTTGTCGAGGATTTAAATATGTTCTCGTAGTTGTCTGTGCTCTGTCCCGCTGGACCGAAGCATACCCAGTCCCAGATTACACTGCTCCGACCACTGCCAAGCAGTTGGTTCGTGAATTCTTCCCACGATACGGCTTGCCTCGTGTCGTGTACTCAGATAACGGTCAGCCATTCTCATCTGCATTAATGAAAGAAGTTTCTTTATTACTGGGATACCAGTGGAAGTTCCATTGTGTCCGACATCCTGAAGCCGCAGGCCTGGTAGAAAGGCATAACCAGACACTAAAGATCCGCCTTGCCAAAATATGTCAGGAGAAAGGGGTCGACTGGATAGTCGCCCTGCCAGTGGCACTATTCTACATGAGAATGGTTGCCCATTCGAGATCAGGGCTATCCCCGTACGAGGTGGTCTTTGGCAGACCACCGAATATGTGGGGAACGCCCATTCCGAAAAAGATTACTGATGTTGATTGTAACATGTTGACAGATTACCTTGCCTCCTTGATGTCTGCACTCCAATCATGTCGTTCACAGGTTGCCGCAGCCTACCCTGACAACACTGATGTAAAGCCACACGACGTCCGTCCTGGGGACATTGTACTAGTGCAAAATTTTGATAGAAAGAGTCCGTTGGAGCCCCGCTGGAAATCGCCGAAGACCGTCCTTCTCACCACGAGGACGGCCGTGAAAATCAAAGGGAGAAAGGGGTGGGTTCATACGAGTCATGTGAAAAAAAATTTGGACTGAAACCTGATCGAGACTCGTCCACCCCCACCAAAGACTGTGTCGAGCCAAAAGACTTTACAGAATCTGAACGAGAAAAAACTCCTCAAGAAGAGTATCGCATGAAACTCCGATCTAGCAAGTCAGACAGTTTAATTGTTTAAGTCCTCCCCTAGGTGAATCGGTTAAATAGTTTCTGACATGTATCCCCTAGATCGAGATAGAGAGAGAGAAGCCAAGAAACGTACATACTGTAAATCACTTCGTAGTCACTGTATAGTGACACTATTAATCATGTTTATTCTGAGTATTTTAATTATTGTTGTTAGCATCGTTTTACCTATCTACTACCCTATTTTCAAGCGTGAACAATCTGCCTATAATGTATCTGCTGAACACACTTTTAGTGAGTTACCTCCACATGAACTTTCCTACAGACTTGCGCTGCGCAACAACACATTCATTAGTATGCTACATCATTCTCATCAAACTAACAATGCTACAAATTGCTGGATATGTGGCCGACTCCCTCCCTACCAGAATTACAAGGGAGCTCTGCCCCTCTTTCCGTACCCATTCACTCACAATGGCTCTTGCGGAGCATGGTTTAAAATAATTAATTCCTTAGATCCTGATATTGCTGTTTTCGATGGGGGCTGGGTTTGGGGAAACCTGAACTTAGTCCTGCTCGACGTCTGTTACCCTGATAAGGAGGGACTCCCCACTAGAATAGGAACTGATCTAGAAAATGAAGTATATGGATTAGGTAATTATACAATTAGCCTTATGATTCTTACTGTTGAATCCGAAGACACGCCAGTTCTACCCATTATGTCAGTATTGCCAGTCACTGGTGAATTATGTATCAAGAAGAAAGGTTCAGTACACTTAGGTCATAGTAAATGCACTACTGTGGTCGAATTCAGTGATCATGGAAAATCGTCCTTTAAAGCTATTAGTCATTCTTACTTTGTTTGTGGCCATACCGCATACATACGTCTACCTCCAGATTGGGATGGTACCTGTTACATTGCATTCCTTCTGCCACCTGTTTTCCTAGCTCCCCCTGACTACCATAGAAACACCAATCTAGTAAAGAATAGACCCAGAAGAGATATCCCACTTGTCGACTACACAGAAACGGCATGGGAACAGTACACCGACTTTAATAAAGGATTCTTTTTCTTTTTAGGACCTGTTCAGAATAGTAAATTAATACGCAGATTAACTAGAACGCTTGAGGCAGTAGTGAATGAAACTGCCTCCGCCTTAGGTAACTTAACAGAAGAGCAGTCCGCCATGCGGGTTGTTGTCCTTCAGAACCGTCTTGTTATTGACGTCATCTTGGCAGATAGAGGCGGAGCTTGTAAGGTCATCGGGTCAAGTTGCTGTGTTTTCATACCACAAAACGCACCATCTGTATATCAAGCTATTACACGTCTCCATAAAATTGCAAATCAGATACATCAGAATCCAGGCACCTGGACTTGGTCCGGTTGGTTCTGGACAACGTTAACAGCTTGGGGATGGAAGATCCTATCCTTCCTAGGCATTGGCCTAGTCCTAGTATTCAGTTGCTGCCTGTGCCTGCAGTGTGGGCCAGCGATTTGTGGTGTATGTGCCACCTCTTGTATTGAACATTCCAGTTTTCTCTCAAAACGTAAACGAAAGAAAGAAGAACAAATGATGTTGCAAGAACAAACTGATCGATTCATGAGGATCGATATATCATGAAGGGTCCGTAGGGAACAAGGAGGGAATGAGGAAATATAAATTTTTGGTCATGTTATGTTCCCTAGCGCGTACCCCACCGACTCCATGTACCAGCTTAAAGTGCATGTAACTTCCCTCCTGTGCCAGCTATGAAGACGCAAATACATTTGCGTCCAACGTTAACTTGTCCTCTTTCAGATCCACCCTGAATGGATTATATAGTCCGTTCCTAAGTATGCTATGCCACCGTCTTTTTGTAGTGTACTTTACACGTTTTTCTGCTCTGGCAAAGTAGGCCCTGAATTTCTGCCATCGAGCCTCTTTTCTGGCTTTCGACTCTGACAGCCTCTGCCCAGGTTACCTCTGTACCCGTGAACTCTGACTTACTTCCAGCGCGGCCCCTCGCGCTCAGTTCAGCCTGCTTTCTGCCAAGACTGACTATAACCTTCGAGTTATCTGTTCCGCTCCACGAAAATGCATTCCTGCCTACTAGCTTCAGTAAACATCCTCCCCAGCTGCAGAGCCAAAGGGCCGACCTGTCTCAATGCAAGTAATTCATAGCTTCTGTTACCATGCTTCCATGGAAGGCCCCGTGCCCCCACGCTTCTCATGCAGACACTTAGGCGCTTATACACGCATCCACAGTTAGCATAAAATAGCTTCTGCCCTAGAGACCTTTCCGCCCAGATAATATGGTTCCTAAACATCAGATATCAGATATGATAGAAGTACAAGTTGATCTGACATGCCAGACTTCTGTCTCTTTCCGTCAGTGTAAATGTCAAGACCCCTGCACCCCTCCAATCACACGTCATACAGCTGCGCGCGCATCCAAGCTTCCGATTTCTGCTGACATTGCAACAATTCTGTTAGTGCCACCCCTTTGTGACACCTATCAGTGACGTTTCTAGTACACACCTCCAGTTCACGCCTAGTTCACGCCTCTTGATTACGTACTAGTACCACGTGTATACTGTTATCTTGTCTTCTCTCAGCTGTTACGCCTCCTGCACTGTTGCTTATGATGTGAATTAAGTATATAAGCTATGTATTGTCAATAAAATGCAGCGCGCTCTATCCCTTCTGACACCCCTGTGGTGGTCAGAATCCGATATCCTGGTCATGACCATTCCTTTATGAGGAATAAAACCCTTAGAAACTCTAACACCACGGACTCTGTCTTTTTTCATCCGATCTGAGTTATTATTGATTAAGTACTTACCTGCATAGAAATTAAGAGAGTAAATTAATTATTTACGTCAGACTGTGTCTCCATTGTCCAGTAGAGTTCGAATGTCGTCTGTTGCTGCGATGAGGGCGGTTTCAGTGCTGTGCTTGGCTCGGAAGCCGGACTGTGAGGAGTCGAGGGATTTGTTGGTTTCGAGGAAGGCGGCGAGCTGGTTGTTGACCGCTTTCTCGATGACTTTGGCCGGGAATGGAAGGAGTGAGATAGGGCGGTAGTTTTTGAGCTCGGTGGGGTCAGCTGTGGGTTTCTTCAGGAGGGCGCTGAGTTCGGCATGTTTCCAGCTTTCCGGGAAGGTTGCAGAGTTGAGGGAGCAGTTGATGATGTCTCGGAGGTGCGGTGCTATAATGGAGGCTGCTTTGTTAAAGATGTGGTGAGGGCATGGGTCTGTGGGGGATCCTGAGTGGATGGAGTTCATCAGACGGATGGTGTCCTCAGTGAAGATTGGCTTCCAGTTATTGAGGATGTTCAGGGGGGAGGGGGTTCTGCAGGGGGTTGGGTGGGTTGGTCTTCGGGTCGGTTGTCGAAGCTGTTGTGGATGTCAGCAATTTTGTTGTGGAAGAATGAGGCTAGGGAATCGCAGAGGGCTTGAGAGGGGGTGATGTCGTTGGAGTTGGCTGAGGGGTTGGTGAATTCCTTGACGATGTTGAATAATTCCTTGCTGTTGTGGGCGTTGTTATCTAGTCGGTCCTTGAAGGCGGCTTTCTTGGCATTCCGGATCAGTCGGTGGTGTATGCGGGTGGCGTTTTTGAAGGCGTCCTTGGTGTTGGTGGTTGGATCTTTTTTCCAGGCCTTCTCAAGGGAGCGACAGAGTTTCTTGGATTTCTTAAGATCATTGTTGAACCAGGAGGCCTTCTTGCTGCCTAGTTTAATTTGTCGTTTTTTCAGTGGTGATAGGATGTCGGCGCTGTTGGATAGCCATTGGGTGAGGTTGGTGGCTGCTTGGTCGGGGTTTGAAGAGTGGGCTGGGGGGTTTAGAAGAAGCGATGAGGAGATCTGGTCGATGGTGATTTTGTTTCAGTTTCTTTGCAGAGTGGGTTGGGGGTGGTTGTTGGATGTGGGCTTGTTGTAGGTAAAGTGAACGCAGCTGTGGTCAGTCCAAAGGAGAGCTGTGGAGTGGCTGAAGGAGACATGTTTGCTGGAGGTGAAGATAGGGTCGAGTGTGTGACCAGCGATGTGGGTGGGGGTGGTGACAAGTTGTTTGAGTCCGAGGTTGGCGAGGTTGTCCAAGATGGTGGTGGTGTTGCGGTCGTTGTTCTTTTCAAGGTGAAAGTTGAGGTCTCCCAGAAGGATGTATTCCTCGGAGGGGAGCGCGTGTGGGGTGATGAAGTCCGTGATGTCTTCACTAAATTGTGCGCGGGGTCCTAGTGGCCTGTAAAGGAGGGTGCCTCTGAGTGTGGTCTTGGGGTCGATGTGGATCTGGAAGTGAAGGTGTTCAGTGTTGGCGAGATTGGTGTCTGAACTGGTTGAGATGCGGATGGATTTCTTATGGGCGATAGCGATGCCTCCTCCTGTGTGGCCGGTGCGGTCCTTGCGGATGATCTTATAGCCTTCCGGGATGGCAATGGTGATGTCTGGGGCTGATGTGGCGTTCATCCATGTTTCTGTTAGGAAGGCGACGTCCGGAGAAATGGTGTCTAGTAGATTCCAGAGGTCAATGGCGTGCCTGTGGACCGAGCGGGTGTTGAGCAGGATGCATTTAAGGTGGTTGGGGTCAGGTATCTGTTGTGTGGTCGTAGCTGAGGAGTTGTTCTTGGTGCTGTCAAACTTGCAGGAGTAGCAGGAGAAGGGTCCATGGGTGTGTCCAGGAGCGGCTTGGACGCAGTTGGGGGAGCGGCCGGGGTTAAGGGCTAGGAGGGTGGTGGCATCGTAAGTAATGCGGGAGGGGTGGACATTACGAGGACCAGGGGCTCTGGCGCTGGGCGCGGGCCAGGCGCGGACGGGCGTAGACGGGCTTACCTTTGGCGCACCTTCGGCGCAACTGGGGCGCGATCGCTGAGCTTGAACGCTGCACGCGGGAGCAACTGTCATAAGAGGTTGTGGAGGGGGGAGGGGCGAGGGAGGATCGGATGGGAGGCGGTTGCGTGGTGGAGGGGGCGGTCTCAGGGCAGAACAACAACAACAGAAGCAAATGGCGGCTATAATGCGATTTTTGACCCGGTTTGAGGAAGGAGCAGAGGTATGAGCTAAAAACGCTGATAAATGAGGTGAGTGATCCAGGAGGCATGCTGAGACCCTGATGAAATATGTCCCGCTCTGAGCTGATTGGTTCCACCCTGTCACTCTCCTTCCAAGTGGATTGGTGCGCCCAAACTACTGTCCACTGTGTAGCGGTGGACAGCATGTCCCAGAATGCATCGTTCTGGTCCCGGGCGATGCTGGATTGGGTGAAAAAAAAATTGGCTCGATGAGACTCGGGGAAAAGAACACTGCCACTGTCCTGATGTGTGTAAAGAAACAGAACGCCCCCTCGGGTCCCCACACCGCATCAACCTTGCCTCCAGGAGTCCGTTCAACGAGGGCCCAAATGCCAGTGCATCAGGCCCGGTGTGAGGCAGAATAGCCTCAGCATCGCTTCTCTTACTCCCAGATTTGAAGGTGGGCTCCGAACATCTGATATCTCAGAGAACAACACACATATATATATATATATATATATACTAAAGAATTAGATATTAAACTGATGAGATTAAACCGAGCATGTCGGAGCCTTTTCATACCTTTGGGAGAGGAAATTGATGAGTGTGTTTTTAAGTAGCCAGTGCTGGAGTTCGGTACACCCTCTCGTTTAAGATCACCACAGCCACAGGTGTTTAGGAATGTAGTGTATGCTGATACATGGTGCGGAACACCCCCACCCGAACTGGAACACAAAGAACAGACATGGGGACTGTGTCCTTTGTCGGAGGATGACAGACTGCGGTGAGGGACGCCCTTAGAATTGGTGAAGGCATTGGGTACAGAGGAAAGCAGTATTGTACTATAGCAATGGCAGCCGTGGTTTGGCTAAGGGAACGAGAAAGTGCTGCTGAAAAGATGTTCAGCAAGGTGGAGGCACCGGAGGGTGACAACAGTTAGGGAGTCTCAGAAATATGTGACCAACCCTCAGGACTGCAAGATGTGATGCGGAGATGCAAGAAATTAAAAAAGAGAGAAACATCAAAGGGGTGGGAGAGTAAATCTCTCCAGCGGTGCTTGGAAGGGATTGCGCATTCTCATAGCCCCTACGTACGAGAATCTGAATCTGGACATGCTCTGTGAGTGGGCAGAAAACAACACGTAGTCTTCAAAAGGGATGATGGCCATATTAATTAAAAATCAAAGATCACTAGGGAGGCAATTTAAAAAGAAATAGAAGAAGTAAGAGATGAATTAAAGAAGCTACCAGATCAGGCCGAATTGAGAAAGGTAAGATGGAAATGAGAGCACGCCTAATGAAGTATGAGCGATTTATTGAAGAAAGAAAAGCCACCAAGTTTAAATGTGACAAATTGGATTATCAAAGAGGCCAGATTGTTACCATCTCTAAACGTTTGGACAATATAAGAAGGCAAAAATGTCTTAAAGTTTGCAAAGCAGAAAACATCAACACAATATAGGAACAAGTTCTGAGCTTCGCTCAGAAGTCTAAACTGATACGAAAGAAGGTAAATAGGGACAAAAGATAACTTCAATAGAAGATGAACTACATTTTTATGCTGGGACCGTACTCTCAATTTCAGACCTCTGCCAAGCAGGGAAAGAAATCCCAGAGGAGGAGGCAGAGGAAAAGGGAAATCAGGAAACACAGGAACAAAAGATGGCAAGCAGAACAGCCAGACAATGAAGAAATAACCAGCAATAGTGGTAAAAACATAGTTAACTTATCAGATCTGGAGTTGAACGACAAGGAATCAAGGATTCTAGATCTGGGCATGTCATACTGTGCATCGACTAAGCTTGATAATGCGCAAACATAGATATATTTCTTTATATTTGTAAGGAAAATAAAGTTGAGTAAAATCCACAAAATGAAACAAAATCCATTAAGAACCATGATGGAACAACGTAATGAATCTGACAATCTGCAAGGATCGGATTTGGCAATATTAATGGACATAGAAACAATAATGAGACAGAACATGGAAGAAGATGCAGGAATCACGGCAGAGTCAGTGATTCCGGAACATGAACTGGATGTGTATGAGAGTCCAAGTACATCATTTGAACCTAAATCATCATTTGTGCCAGTGACCCCATGGGATTCAATTGATATATTCTCATAAATGGTTGTATAGGACTTGAAGACGATGCAGTCCAAAGGTAATGCTGGTGATAAGTGACGTATGGACTCTCATATACCTAATTATAATGAGGTAATGGAAAACATCAAACAGAGGAACGTTGTGGTGTTGAGACCGGCTGGTAAGGGAGGGAACACCATTTTGTGGCCCTTTCAAATGTATACTGATGAGGCATAGCGATAATTGGGAGACACTGATTGATAGAACAGCTGTAGCTGATGTGAAACTCAAATGACCTCAGTATGCCCATCTTCTATTTAATACTCAAAGTGCATAACAATATAAACACACCTCCAGGAAGGCCAATATTTGTTGGCATTGGAAGTCTGTTTGAGAGTACATCCAGATACATTGATTACTTTGTACAACCATAAGTTAGGAATTTGTCCTCATATGTTCAGGACACTAGCGATTTTCTTAGGAAAATATATAATGTCACCTGGGAAGAAGATTTTATTTTGATGACACTGCATGTATCTTCCCTTTATATGATAATTTCCCATCAAGATGACTTGAGGGCCATGGAGTATTTTCTTAGTTCCGACCCATGTCATTATATAAGCACACACAAATGTTACTCTCCATGATATGTTGGGGCCTCTATCACAATATGTTTTTGTTTGGAAATTATATTTTTAGACAACTGATCGGTACAGCCATGGGCACCTGCTTTGTCCCCAGTTATTCAAATTTACATATGGGCTGGTGGGGGAAGCAGGTGCTGGTGCAAGTAACACGCATAGAATATAGTGATGCGGTCATGCTTTATAAATGATTTATTTGTCAAATGGCGTGGTTCTGAGCAGTCAGCACAAACGTTTGTAGATAAATTAAACATCAATTATTTGATTCTACATTTCACCTCGAGCATCAGTAAACAACAAGTGCAATTTTTAGATCTGACTGTATATGTACAACAAGGTGTATGGCTCTCAAAGACCACTAGGTCTTAGAAAAGCTTGAATCACGCCGAAATCAACACCCTCCTCAAGAAGCCCAAAGCGGACCCCAAGGACCTCAAGAACTTCCGGCCCATTTCCCTGCTCCCGTTCCTGGCAAAGGTCATCAAGAAAATCGTCAACATGCAACTGGCCCGCCACCTCGAAGACAACAACATCTTGGACCCATCCCAATACGGATTCAGACGAAACCACAGCACCGAGACAGCCCTCATCGCCACCACAGACGACATCAGGCACCAACTAGACAACGGCAAAACATCAGCCCTCATCCTCCTGGACCTGTCAGCCGCCTTTGACACGGTCTGCCATCGCACTCTAAAGACACGCATCCTAGAAGCCGGAATCCAAGAGAAGGCTCTTGACTGGACCACCTCCTTCCTCTCTGGCAGAACCCAGAGCGTCCGCCTCTCACCCTTCCGATCCAAAGCCACCGACATCATCTGCGGCATCCCCCAGGGCTCATCCCTTAGCCCAACGCTGTTCAACGTCTACATGGCCCCCCTCGCACAAGTGGCCCGTCATCACAACCTCAAAATCATCTCCTATGCTGACGACACCCAGATCATCCTCTCCCTCACCAAGGGCCCACACACCGCCAAAACCAACCTCCACGAGGGAATGAAGGCTGTCGCCGATTGGATGAGGAGCAGCCGTCTGTAGCTGAACTCGGACAAGACGGAGGTCCTCATCCTCGGTCCCAATCCCGCAGCCTGGGACGACTCCTGATGGCCGACCACACTGGGAACAGCACAACCACCCACCGACCATGCACGCAATCTAGGATTCATCCTCGACTCCTCCCTCTCCATGTCTAAGCAGGGCAGCGCCGTCTCCTCCTCCTGCTAAAACACCCTCTGCATGCTCCGCAGGATCTACAAGTGGATCCCAACCAAAACATGAAGAACGGTGACACAGGCCCTCGTCAATAGCAGATTGGACTACAGCAGAATCCCAGCCAAACACCTATGACGACTACAACGCATCCAAAACGCCTCTGCCCGACTGATCGTCAACGTCCCCCGCCGCAGCCACATCACCCCCCACCTGAGAGACCTACACTGGCTCCCCGTTCACAAGAGGATCACCTTCAAGCTCCTCACCCACACGCACAAAGCACTCCACAACGCCGGACCAGCCTACCTGAACAGTAGAATCAGCTTCCACACCCCCACCCGCCAGCCTCGCCCTCACCGCTGTCCCCCCCATCCAATGAACAACCTCCGGTGGCAGATCCTTCTCCTACCTTGCCGCCAAGACCTAGAACACCCTCCCTACCCACATACGGCAGACCCAAGACCTACTCGCCTTCAGAAGACTCCTCAAGACCTGGCTCTTCGAGCAGTAGCAGCAACCTCCCTCCCCTCAGCGCCGTGGGACCCTCATGGGTAAGTATCGGGCTTTACAAGTACTCTGATTGACTGATTGGTTTTAGGAAATCCTTGCCAGGAAACACGATATTAGATGCTCGAAGTTTCCACCCCAACAAGCTAAAATGCAGCATACCATATGCAGAAAATCTACGCAGGAGAAGAAATTGCAGCAAAACACAGCAGTTAAAGCAAGCTCAAGTCAAGATGATCTAGCACAAAGATTTTTAGACAGGAGATGCAGTACAGATGTAGTGGAGTGAGCCAGACATAAAGCCAACCTAAGAACAAGGGAACAAGAAAGGGTAGGAGGAAGGGGGCCAAGTAATTCACCTCATTACGGGCTATAGCATGCAACACCAAGAAGTGAGGCAGATTTTGATGACTCATTGGCACCTATTACAGCGTGATCCAGTCATAGCTCCCTATATTCAGTACAGACAACATATAGTGTTTTGTAGAGCGAGGTCAATGAGGGAACAATTGGTAGTGAGTAGTCCAGAGCAACTTAAAAGAACTAGTTGTGTGAGTGGAAGCACAGGCTTTAAAAAGTGTCATAGGTGTAAAGTGTGTAAACACGGGCTTAACACCAGCCAAGTGCTATTACCCATCCTGGTTTATCAACAAACCCTGTCCTGCAAAAGTGAATTTGTTGTGTATGTGTTGAGATGCACATGTCCACTCATGTATGTGGGCAGTACAATTTTGAATGCTCATATGCATATACTGCAGCCCATCAGGGTAATTAGGAATAAAGACTCAAAGTTTCCCATGGCAAGGCACTTTGAGGAAGTGCATGGGGAAGAGAGGAAGAATTTAGTTTTTTTGTTCTTGATGCAATCTTTTAAAGATATGTTTTTTATATCCAAATAAAGAATTACTACACTACACATTGTTCTTGATGCTGTCCCTCAATATGTTAGGGGTGGAAACAGAGAGCACAATCTGAGACAACTTAAGTCCAGATAAATCCTTTAGCTGAACACGAAGACTCCATCAGGATTAAATATGGAGGAGTATCTATTTATGCACTTGTAGGTTAAGTTCTATTTTAAGAGAAACTAGTTACCCTTAGCCATATGTGAGATTTATGGCATGTTGAAATCTGTTTTAGTCATGCCTTTTACAGAACAATGATTTTATTAGAATTTTGGTGCATTATATGAATTGGAGTATCGGAATTAATTGTTCACTGGGTGTTCAGGAGGTAATTACTCAAGTCCAGTGGATACATTTTATTACTGTGTATATTCATTTAAGTCACTGACATCTCAGGATATGTGCCACATCTAGAATGAATATAGTTTAATAATTCTTTAATTTAATTTGTTGTGCTGCTTTTAGCTTTAATCCAAAGTCACTATTTGCCTGCTTGGGCTTAAATGTGTTGCAGGTTATTAGGATGGCGAAGCAGTGAAATTAATTGTTATTTTTACTTATTATGTCACTTAGAACTTAAAACTTATTGTTATGGTCGGGAGGATGGGATTTGGCTTAATGACATTTTATTGCCCTGGATTTAAAATTTTAGATAAGTTCTAATGCCTTTAAACATGTCATTTGGCAGTATATTGGTTGACATAATTAATTTGCACAGTTGGGCACAATTACATTTTCATTGTCCTGTTTTTTATTTTCCTAAATGTTCCATTGCCTTTTTTTAAATTGTGGCAGAAAGATGGTATAATACAATTGCACAGGAAAAGGTTTTCCAAGAATATGATTGGATGACAGAAGTCTATAGGGGGTCAAGAAGGATTATATTATTGACCAGAGTGAACCAGCACTGGAAGATATTTTATCTGTCTAATTTAATGTTGATGCGCATCTCACTTTACAACTTTTAAAAAGTGAAAAAAACAGTGTTTAAATAGAGCAAGATGGCATCTGTTTTTTGGCCGAAAAGCATTACCTGTATCAGCAATAAATTAACGTATTGTGAAACTGAGCGTGCCGGAGCCCTATATATATATATATATATATTTACAACTAAATGCCCTTGAACTTATATATATATATATTTTTATTTTTTTTACCGCAAAAACGCCCTGAAGCATTAGAGGGGAACACAATTGCGCTTCAGACCATCTGGCCAATCTGTACCTCGCAGCAGTTTGCCTCGCATTGCCATTATTTATTCATGAATGCCGACTCGTTTTGAGGCACATCATGCCCCTTCATCTTAGGCAGGAAAAACAAACATCGATGGCTCACCTCTTTTGTTTCCATAATTTGTTTATTTCACACACCCAAAGGGGTTTGGCTTCATATATTGTCCATTAAAGAATTGTGGGAATCGTAGTTCCTGAAGGTGAGTATTAATTGTTCTTTCGTAAGTTCGTTGCTTGAAATCCATAATTATTGCATATTTCTTTCCTTTAGGATTGGCAATGCAGGGCAAGCCAAATGTCTCCAATTGAAACATGGTGCTGTTAGGAATCGGTCCGTCCTGCTCCTCAGCCTTCCCTTTCATCAGGAATGGTTCTCCCTCCCATGGCTGGGCTGCCGTGTGGAGTATTTTACCCGCAAAAACGCCCTGAAGCATTAGAGGGAACACAACCGTGCTTCAGACCATCCAGAGCACTCTATGTAATTAATATTGCATGGGGCACATTGCCCCCACACAGCCCCGGGGACTGCCACCCCCGGGGCTTTAAAAAAAAATGTTTAAACCTGCCCCTCACATGCCCCGGGGACCGCCACCTCCCTGGGGCTCTAAATGGGGCTCTAAATATGTAAGTTGGGGGGTCCGTGATGGACCCCCGAGCCCCGGGGACCACCACCCCCAGTGCTTTGAAGAAGGTGGTAGGGGGGCCACTCAACCCCCCTCTGGAGCCCTTGAGGTCCCTGGGGACCGCCACCCCTCAGGGCCGGCTCCTGTAGTGTCCTGCATTGCCCACCCTGGGACACTGTAGTTTGCTATGGCAGGGTGGGAACCTCGTGGCTCCCACCCTGCCATAGCAAACTGCTATGCTATTTGGAAGAGAGAGCAGGGAAACCTGCTTTCTCTTCCAAATAGCAAAGCAGATTGCTTTTCCACATGGGGAGCAGCATGTTAGCTGCTCCCCATGTGGAAAAGCAATGCCGGCTCCCGCAGGAAGGCGGGGAGCCAGCGGGACAGTGGGGGATTAGGGACCCCCCCACGGTCCCCAACAGAGAGGGCCAGCCTCAGGGGATGGTGTCCCCCGGGCTGTTGTGGCCCAGGAGGTGGGCCACACGGCCCCCTCCTCAAATTATTTAAAAAAATATATATATTTGTTTTAAAAAGGCCGGCCCCGGGGGATGGGGTCCCCGGGCTGATTAAGGCCTCGGGAAGGGGACCATGCGGTCCCCTTCCCAATTTTTTTAATTACAAAACAAATAATTAGGGGGCAGGCCCTGAGTAATGCGGTCCTCAGTGCCTAAAAATGAGAAAAAGAAGGGGGCTACGCAGCCCCTTTCTTAAAAAAATTAAAAAAAAAAATACCGGCATTGCGCCGGAGGCCACGCCCCTCCTTTCTGCACCTTGAACAAATTCCCCTTGAATACTGAGGGTCCCTGGGGGCCAACTAGCCCACCAGGAACATCCAGTATGCGTCAGGGGACTGCGTTGCAGAGAGGTGTCCCGAGGCCACACCCCTTTTTACACCTCTCTGCAACGCAGCTCTGTGGCGCTTAGTGGAGGTAGCTAGTGGGTTAGTTGCACCCCTGGAACATATCACAGGGAAGAGAGTAGAAAGTTAGGTGTCACCGGACACGCAAAGGATTTGCCTTAGGAAGAAAAAGGAGCAGAAAAAGATTCCTTGGAAGGTGAGGCTGCAGTTGGTTAGGAGGACCCATCCGCTGCATGCTCAGAGAACTGGGTGAGCATTAATCCTTCTTCCTGACATTTTGGACTGTGACCAGTAGTAGTGCGGTAGCAGAGCAACGAGAATTGAGGACGGGCTTGTCCTCCAACATTGCACCAAGTGATTGAACTCAATTGCATTATTTAAAACTGACTTTTGCAGGCTGGGAGACAAAAAGTTACCTCCATGTTGGATGCAATACGGAAAGAGATTTTGAATAAACTATTTTTTACACAGATGGAAGAAGGGGGTGCAAGTGGAGGAACAGGTGCTAGAGTGAAAACAAATATAAGTGAAGGTGTTAAAATTCAAGCACTTTATGATAAATTGGAGAAATTATATAATAAATAGATGGCCAAATGGAGGGAGGCAGAACCCTTACAAAAGTATATAGATGTGGGACGGGTCCCGAGAGGACTCTGCATCTATACAATACCAACATATGAACAGCCGGATCCAGAATTGTTGGATGAATGGGCCAACAAATCCAAAGAATGTTCAACGACCATGGTGCGAATTTTGATTAAATATGCATTAAAAGACAAAAGCAAAATATTTGAAGAAATAAATACAGTGACTGAAGAATTATTCAGTCTGGTCTCAAAGGATGCCTTTGAGAAATTTTTCACAAAGTTGCAAATACGCCTAAATAAAACAGAGGAGGAAATCACAAATAAAAAACAAAGGAAGTTAAGAAGAAACTTCAAGGACTATCAAGCAGGAAGGCCTCTAACTTTCCATAAGAAGTACGACCATCTATATGGGCCGGGATGCCCGCCACCCCTCCCAACACCAGTTTCCCCATGGGAGGAGACAGACACAGGTTTGAACTTTTGGAAGGCGGGGGGGCCTCACGACCCCCCCGGCCGTATTTATTAAAATATGAAACAAAATTTAAAACTTTAAATTAAAAACGTTTCATGAATCATGTACAAATTCAACTTCAATTACATTTTTGATGAAGACAAGTTTTTCAGGCTAACCTTAACAAATCTCTAATACAAAGGTTTCCTAGCCGAGTCTAGCATCCTGATAAAATGCATTACATTTTTGAATTTGTACAACCTAGCATTAAGGGCCAACGGCAAGGTCTTAACCGGTGTCAGATCCCTATCACCAACTTTCCGTCCTCACGGTGTGAGTGGCGCATGCGCAGAGGACTTTACCCTCGCAGCCAACTGTAACTTCCCTTGTCGTGGGGGGCCCCCTTTCACTCGACGCCATCTTAAGGTCGTCTGAGTTCGTGTGCGAGGTATCCGTAAGAAGGACAGCGTGGACTCCCCCACTTCCCCACACTCTCTTCTGCCGGAGCGGATATCCGGCCCCCAGGAAATTCGTGGGAGGGGCCTATAGCCTTCTCCCCCTGGGAGGGGCCTATGACCGTCTCCCCCTGGGTGACCCATCCGTAGTGGGTGCCGCCCCCCCATGGGAGGGGCCAATGGTTGCCTCCCCCCGGGCGCTCCCATCCATAATGGGTGGCGCCCCCCCTAGGGACCTTGAAATCACTGCTCACCGATCATGACCTTACCGCCCGACCAAAAAATAAATACGACAGTTGTTTTACCTACTAAGGAAAGAAAACTATGCCTAAATCTGCAACAGTTTGATAATTCACCGACGTCAACTTTACTACAAAGGGAAAAAAGTCCTAAAGCAAAAAACACAATCTTTATTGAATCCATTACTTCACGTCTCTACAAAGGGAAAAAAGGCCTACAAGCAAGTATTCGATTATATGCATACTCCGTCATACATTCATGATGCAAGAAATGACTGTCATACCTTTTATTACATAAAAATAAACACCAAGCACATTTCTTTATTTCACAAAAAATCTGCAATAAGGGGCTGGTGGGTGGGTCAAAAAAGTGCAGCTTGTTCCCTTGAGGGCTCACGAGCGACGAGTGGTGCAGCCTTCAGAGCACAGGAACAAGAGGAAGCTTCGTTGGATTCCCGCACTATTTATCCAGCTGCGGGAGGGCGGGGGCCCGCCTCCAGCACGCCCATCCGGGCACGGACTTCCGGGCGGGTGTTTCAGGACAACCTCTTCTGGGCGGGAGGGGCGAGCTCCGGCTACGCCGCTTCGGGCATACCAGCCCGGTCACGCCCCCCGCCCACAATGGTTTCCCGGGGGATCGGGGCACCCATCCATACGTTCGGGGGACCGAGTGGTCTCCCCTTTCCATATGGGCTGGGATGCCCGCCACCCCTCCCAACACCAGTTTCCCCATGGGAGGAGACAGACACAGGTTTGAACTTTTGGAAGGCGGGGGGGCCTCACGACCCCCCCGGCCGTATTTATTAAAATATGAAACAAAATTTAAAACTTTAAATTAAAAACGTTTCTTGAATCATGTACAAATTCAACTTCAATTACATTTTTGATGAAGACAGGTTTTTCAGGCTAACCTTAACAAATCTCTAATACAAAGGTTTCCTAGCCGAGTCTAGCATCCTGATAAAATGCATTACATTTTTGAATTTGTACAACCTAGCATTAAGGGCCAACGGCAAGGTCTTAACCGGTGTCAGATCCCTATCACCAACTTCCCGCCCTCACGGTGTGAGTGGCGCATGCGCAGAGGACTTTACCCTCGCAGCCAACTGTAACTTCCCTTGTCGTGGGGGCCCCCTTTCACTCAACGCCATCTTAAGGTCGTCTGAGTTCGTGTGCGAGGTATACGTAAGAAGGACAGTGTGGACTCCCCCCCCCCCCCCTTCCCCACACTCTCTTCCGCCGGAGCGGATATCCGGCCCCCGGGAAATTTGTAGGAAGGGCATATAGCCGTCTCCCCCTGGGAGGGGCCTATGGCCGTCTCCCCCTGGGCGACCCATCCGTAGTGGGTGCCGCCCCCCCCGTGGGAGGGGCCAATGGCCGCCTCCCCCCAGGCGCTCCCATCCATGATGGGTGGCGCCCCCCCTAGGGACCTTGAAATCACTGCTCACCGATCATGACCGCCACAGGCCAGATAGTTGACCGACTATCTGGCCCGCCCACACCTCCTATAGGTCATGCCTCCTCAAACCCACTAGCCAAGCTACGAAGTCTCCTATGAGTAATTCATTCCCAGCCCCGGACAGATGCACCCCATCATTCGAATAACAGTGATCACCCCTAATACAACCTTGGGGAATGCTTTGGAGATGAGCGGAGCGAAACAGTTTCTCAATCTTGTTGTTGACCCTCTTTACCGAGTGGTTCAACGTTGACGTAGACAACCCCCCCGCCATACTCTCCTGGGAATCATGTGGGACCAGCCGATCGTACACCCCGGGAGCCTCTTGGCCAACCAGCTAACTGCAGACAATATGTGCTCGACTAACACCCGTCTTCCCAGTCTCACCAAGTCATTGCCCCCCACGTGTACTATGACTACAGATGGCGGTGACCTGTGCCGCCCTAAGAGTTCCTCCACAAAATTTTGCAATTGGTCAATACAGAGGCCTGCCTTCCCATGGAAGGTCACTCTGAACCCATATTCCTCAGATGCGTGGATCGCGTCACTGGCTTTGAATATGTCCCCGGCACGCCTCACGTATTAGTGGCCCACGACCCAGACCACTTGATCTCCATTCGGTGATCCCTTCCCGCTGGTCAGCTGATGCTGGGCCGATCCCAATTTCCGCCCCGCGTGACAGACTTGCGAAACTGTAATCCAAACAAAAGACAATAAGCGTGAGTGCATTTAATCAGTCTTTTACAACATGTGCAGTCGCACATACCTCTTGAAACAGTTCGAGGACCAACGGCCTAATTGTTTCACCTCGTCCGCCTGCAGACCCCGAGCCGTAGCTTCCGTAGCGGCCCCTATTCTAAATGAGTGGGTCCCAAAATCACCCGGGTTCAAGCCCGCCGCTGCAATCGTAATTGCCAGCACCCTCTGAAATTGAAATCTTGTCAATGGGGTGCCGTCCATGTGTCTAAGCAGGGCCCCCCCCCATGTTGTCAACCTCTGTTTCAGGTAGGCCTCCACATGCCCCACTGGACAACCCGGATTTCCCCGTGCGCGCTGCAACACCACACTATTCCCCAGGGCCTCCTGGTCTGTTTTTGACCTGGCTATCGAGATCAGCAGAGAATCGCCCCTTACTTGGACATGATCCCTGCGTAGACCTCCTTCCACATCTTTCTTATTTCCTGCCACTAGTTCACTCACCTGCAGGGCCCCATAGGGCGCCAAATGCGAAAGCTGCTCGGAACAGTGTTACCTCGCTGGGTGAGGAGCATGTCTCATCCAGTTTCGCCAGTAAGGTGGTCAATTTATCCAACCCAATCGGGGGCCTGTTATCCTGTCTGCGACCCTCCAGGCGCCGCCAGCCGCGGAGAGCCTTCCTGACTATGAAGGAATTCGTCGGGTCCCTTACCCCGTGGAGCTGTGCCATAAATGATATGGCGGCCCTATACCTGTTGGCGGTTGCCGCCGACCGGCCTTCTTTATGAAGTGCCACCAAAAATTGGAGCAAGGACTCCCCCGGCCCCCATCTATGCTCCCCTACTGGCCCCAGAAAGGCGCAGTATGAACGGAACGCCCCTTCATAAGCTTTCCTCGTCCTTGGCGCTAGACTGGCTGCCACGAGGTCTTGTAGTCCGGGGCACCGATCTGCCATAGTGCTTCGGGGAAAGGTGCCGCCACTAGCTCCGCTGTGGGTAGTTAACCCCTGAAAGCCTGCATTTTTGAACAAGAGAGTGCATCAGCTGCATTATTCAGTACACCCGGCACATGTTTTGCCCTGAACTGTACGTTCAATCTCATGCATCGCAATACAATTTCCTTCAACAGTCGTAGGATCCATTTGCAGCGTGCTGCCTGGTGATTAATGCACTCGACAACTGTCATGTTATCTGACCAAAATACCACTGAGCGGTCCCTAAAGTCTTCTGGCCATGCCATCAGAGCCCCCCAGATGGGGAATAACTCCAAGAAACCAATGTTACCTGTTAGGCCGCTTGAGTGCCACCATGCCGGCCATGTTTGTGCCGACCACTGGTTACCGAAAATTGCGCCAAACCCCACACTCCCCGCCGAGTCGGTCCATAAGCCGAGCTCCTTCGACGAGGCTGGGGGTTTGTTCCACACCACTCGACCGTTGAAGTCCTCCAGAAATGCCAGCCAAATGAGCATGTCCTGGCAAACCTCTGCCGACAGTCTAGTGCGGTGGTGTCCCTCCTTAAGGCACACCATAGCCTGCGCTATGGAACGCGAGAAAGGGCGAGCCATCGGCATCACTCTCAATGCAAAGTTAAGCTGACCCACTGTCTGTTGTAACTGGTGTAGGGTCACCTTCTCTGTTCGGAGACATTGTACCAGGGAGGCCCTAAACTTGGCCACCTTCTCATCCGGCAGACGGAAACACCCCTCCTCTGAGTCTAGTTCTATACCCAGAAACTCGAGGGAGGTAGACAGCCCCACTGTCTTACCTGGTGCCAACGGGACCCCAAAACCCCGCATGAGCACGCAGAAGTCCTGCAATGCCTGCGCACAGTCCTGAGTGCCCCCTGGGACCAGAAAGAGGAAATCATCCAAATAGTGCATCACCTGTCTATGGCCTGTGGCCTCTGTGAACACCCATTCCAAAAAGGAGCTAAACATTTCAAAATAAGCACATGAAATCGAACAACCCATGGGCATGCATTTATCCATGTAGAATTTCCCCTGAAACGTGAATCCCAGCAGCCGCTGGTCTTGAGGGTGTACTGGGAGTAACCTGAATGCAGATTCAATGTCTGATTTAGCCAACAATGCACCGGGCCCAGGCGATTCAACAGTACGACTGCGTCATCAAACGATGCATAGAGTTTGAGTTTAAGGAATTTGTAGAGCGCACATACACCATGCGGTTTCTTGGTGCTGTGTGAATACTGCTACTCAGAGGACAGAGAGGCTGAGGGATACGGCAGATTTAAGAGGGGAAGGCTTGGGTGAAAAAAAAGGTTTTGAGGCCTTTACGGAATAGGGGGTACTGGGAACAGGATCTCAAATGGAGTGGGAGAGAATTCCCGTGGTAGAAAATTTAGAACCTCCCCACTTTTTCCGTTTGAAGCGATGGACCACAAGGAGTTGATGGGTAGCAGAGCGCAGTTCTCTAGGTGGAATGTAGTCTTGAATGGCTGTACTAATGAAAGACGGGGCAGAGCCAGTCCGGGCTTTGAAGATGGTACAGCCAAGCTTGAATAGGGCACATTGCCGGACAGGGAGCCAGTGAAGGGATATGAGAAGGGGGTGACATGTTGTGATTTAGATAGATTAAAAACCAGACGAGCCGTCTGGTTTTGAACCAGTTGGAGACGCCTCACGAGGTACGCAGGCATGCCGTGATAGAGGGCATTGCCATAGTCCAGGCGAGACGTCACCATGGCCAGGAGTATTAGTTTAAGGGCGGCTGAAGAGAAAAATCATGAAACTTTACGGATTGTCCTGAGGGAGAGGAAGGCTGAGGAAACGACAGCACTGACTTGAGAGTGGAGGGAGAGTTGATTATTGATTTTGAACCCAAGAGTCTTGACGGAGGAAACTGGAGTGGGTGGGGAACCTAAAGAGGGGGGCCAGAAGGAAGAGGACCAAGGACTGGAGCAACCACCCGTCAACACCAATTACGTTTTGTCGGGATTGAGTTTCAGGTGGTTGAAGTTCATCCAGTCCTGGATAAAAGTCATGATGAACTGAAAGTTAGATGTTGACTCGGGGGAGGAAGAGAGAGAAAAGATAAGCTGGAGATCGTCTGCATAGTTATACACAGAGACCTCCAGCTGCTGTAAAGCAAAAATAAGGGGGGCAATGTAAAGGTTGAATAACAGAGGGGACAAAGAGGATCCTTGGGGGACCCCGCACTGGACTGGACAAAAGACAGCTGAGTACTCACACAGGCGGACCGCTTGAGTACGACCACTCAAGAAGGAGGATAGCCATAGCAGGGCAGTCCCTCCGATTCCCGCTGCCTCGACACGTGAAAGTAAGATGGCATGGTCCACCGTGTCGAATGCGGCGGAGAGATCAAGGAGGACCAGGGCCTGGGGCTGACTAGTATCCATGCCCTCTCGGAGGTTGTCCAGGACAGATATAATTACTGACTCAGTTGAATGTGCAGGGCGGAATCCAGCCTGCCTGGGAGCCAGGACACTGTTTCTTTCCACAAATGAACTCAGGGTTTTGACAACATGACGTTCCAGTACCTTTGCCAGGAAAGGCAGGAGAGAGATGTGGCGGTAGTTGGCTGGGTCCGAAGAATCCTCCCCAGGTTTTTTTAAAATAGGAACGATCACTGCCGATTTGAGTGATGGAGTGACAATACCCTGGGATAAAGAGCTGTTAAGGAACGTAAGGGGCGGTGAGGGGCAGTAGGAGTAGATCTGCTTCAAGATGTAGGCAGGGCAGGGATCCAGGGGGGAGCCGGATTTAACCAGCGGAAAAATGGAGGAGAGAGAATCAGTCGTGGGGGGGGGATCGAATCAAGACGTGCTGCAGCTGGGGGACAGCAAGGGTCAGTGAAGGAGGGGGATGGGGAGGGATCTTAGCTTTGATCGTGCTAATTTTGTCGAGGAAAAAGGAGTTAAGGGAATCGCAAAGTGGTTGTGAAGGAGAGGGTTTAAGTGAGGCTCTATCAGAATAGGCGAGGTCTTGAACGATGGAAAATATTTCTCTAGGCCGGTTCTCCGCGAGCTGAATTTTAGATGAAAAATAAGTCTTCTTAGTTTCCAGAATGGATTTCTTGTATTGTGCTAGGAGAGTGGTATAGCGAATTCTAGAAGTAGGGCAGTAATCCCGCCTCCAAAGGCGTTCCGCTTGGCGGAGATTACGTTTTTGAGTCTTCAGGTCGTTGGAAAACCATTGGTTAGCATCTTTGGGGCGTTTGGACGAGATGCGTTTCAGAGGGGCGATGGAGTCGCAGCCAGTCCGCAGCCAGCTGTTGATGGATTCAGCTTGTCCAGAAGATGGCAGCCCTGAAAGGTCGGGGCTGGATGAGGAGAGTGTGGCAGATAGGGCCGCTACGTCAACGCGGTTCCATGATCGTGCCCAGACATTTTTGGCGGGGGTGGACTTAGGGAATGTGAGGAGGGATAGAGAAAAAGTGATCAGAGAGTGATCTGACCAAACACAGGGAGAAATAGAGAGTGAGGTGACCGGACAGTCTCGGTGCCAGATTTGGTCAAGGATATGTCCCAGCCTGTGTGTAGGGGCATGGACAGCAGAAGTGAAATTGAGCGACTGGAGGGAGTCTGAAAACTCTTTGGAAGTTGCACATTCCGTGGGGTCAGAGGGCCAAAAGTTGAAGTCTCCCAGGACAACGATGGAGGAGTGGTTGACTACCAAGGTAGCCATCAGGTCTTGGAAACTTGGGAGAAACGTTTGAGGGGAAGACGGGGGTCGGTAAATAAGGACACACGTGAGTGGGGGGGTCAGGGAAAGTGAACGGGCAACTAAACAGTCTGATGAACCCAGGGAAGAGAAGGCTAAAGGTTGAAACGTAATTTCTTTACGGGCAATCAGGGCAACCCCTCCACCTGGCTTTCCGGAAGAACGATCAGCTCGGATAGCGTAATAAGATGGGGGGAGTATTGCCAAAAGGGAGGGGAGAGAGCTATCCGAGAACCAAGTCTCAGTAAGGAATAGCAGGTCGGGTTTATGGGATTCCAGTAGCGTAAAAAGGTCGAGCTGATGTTTGACTGCCGATCTAGTATTGAGATACATTGCAGATACAACTGTAGAGGAAGGGCCAGTGGGAGGCGGGACGGAAGGACGACTAGTCCGAGGCAAGGACAAGGAACTGGTGTGAAATGGGGTTTGAGAAGTAAGGATGCCAAAACTAGTGATTCGGGTTAAAGTGGTATCAGCTAATGGCCACTTGCCTTG
This sequence comes from Lissotriton vulgaris, assembly GCF_964263255.1. Taxonomy (NCBI): domain Eukaryota; kingdom Metazoa; phylum Chordata; class Amphibia; order Caudata; family Salamandridae; genus Lissotriton; species Lissotriton vulgaris. Next base: position 820,852,453 of record NC_141685.1, on the reverse strand, counting down.
AAGATCGGTCAGTTGCGAGCGGGAATATTGAATGGGAGAGGCAGAGTGACTAGCCTCTAGCCTCGGTCGGCCGCAGACGGGCGCAGACGGGCTTTCCTTCGGCGCGCAAACGGCGCGCCCGCTTTGCTCGTCCGCTGCGCTTCCGGGGGAAGCACATTTTTATGGGAGGGTGAGTGGGTGGGCAGTGGGCGTGGCCTCCGAAGGGGTCGTGGCCTGTGGTTCGAGCGGGGCGCTGAAACAGCGTTCCACGCCTTCTAGTGGCGTCGATGAGCCTGCTAGCACAGCAAAGTGACTGGGGGTGAGTGAGATTAAAATCAATTGTACCACAACAAACAGTTTTTAAAAAAGACAACAGTCTCCCGGCTTTCCGCCTCAGGAGTAGCGCATTTACAGGTGGTGACGCTCGTATTCAGCGTCCCATTTGTAGCTGTGGGCAGTGGGCATGGCCTTCAAAGGGGGCGTGGCCTGTGGTTCGAGCGGGGCGCTGAAACAGCGTTCCACGCCTTCTAGTGGCGTCGATGAGCCTGCTAGCACAGCAAAGTGACTGGGGGTGAGACAGATTAAAATCAATTGTACCACAACAAACAGTTTTTAAAAAAGACAACAGTCTCCCGGCTTTCCGCCTCAGGAGTAGCGCATTTACAGGTGGTGACGCTCGTATTCAGCGTCCCCTTTGTAGCTGTGGGCAGTGGGCGTGGCCTCCGAAGGGGGCGTGGCCTGTGGTTCGAGCGGGGCGCTGAAACAGCGTTCCACGCCTTCTAGTGGCGTCGATGAGCCTGCTAGCACAGCAAAGTGACTGGGGGTGAGTGAGATTAAAATCAATTGTACCACAACAAACAGTTTTTAAAAAAGACAACAGTCTCCCGGCTTTCCGTCTCAGGAGTAGCGCATTTACAGGTGCATACTTCACTGAGCATACCTCGGGGTCAATAGCTTCATTTACTGAGGCCCCCCTTGGGGCCGACAGATTGTGGATGAGTCTATACTCCCCCGGGTCTTTCTTCGGAACCACTCCTAAGGGTGAACACACAAAATCCGCTACTGGTGGGCCGCCAAATGGTCCTGCCACTCGCCATAAAGCTAACTTCTTTCGCCATCTTATTGGCGGCCACCGCTGGGTTGTGTTGAATAGACAGCTGGTTTTTACAGGAAGGGGTCCCCCGAAAATTGCCCGCCGGGATCCTGAAGCCATATGAAAAGCCATCCCTCAGAGTCCCGGCGGACGCATGATCAGGGTATTGGTTCAGCCAAGGGGTCAAAGCCAAGATATCTACGGGCAAAGATGTTTGCTTCCGAGGCACCGCATCAATCCTGCTTGGATCCCCCCTTTCCTCCCGCGCCATTGGCTTTAGATCGGCAACTGGTTTCCGGGTGTGAGGAATTCCCACAGCCCGAGCACGCGTGCCGGAACCTACACGTTCCCTGAGGCCTGTTACAAGTTCCTTTGTTAAATCCCCAACAAACCCATCGCTTGCCTCCATTCCCGCTAGACCTGGGCTGGGATTCCCCCCCGGCGCTCGCCCGAAAGGGCTGTGACGGCCTCTGATGGAATCCCCCAGAGCCGCTCGTGCTTGGCACCGAAGCACCCACCGGCCCTGGCAAGAGCTGAGCGTGCCATGACACTGTATCCAAACAATCCCATGTCAAGGCCTGGTTAAACTCCTTTGCTTTTCTAAAGGCAACATCATAACCGTTCCATTCATTTCCCCCATACATCGCATGGAAATTCATGATCCTGTTCTGATAACATGCCAGGTCAGTCAACACTTCTGGTTTACGTTCTCCGATAATTGCCGCAAAGATAGAAAAGGCCCTGACCCAGTTCACCATGGTCTCTTCGACCCTGAATTCCGCCATCTTGGCCCGCCATACACTGGGGTGCCAAAGATCTTTCTGGGTCTTTGCATATTCTAACTCACGATGGTCAGTCAAAAGTGAAAACATGTTAATGTACTTGTCTCCCCACACCATCTCTTTCGTAACCATGGGAATATGTTGAGATAAACTTTCCCGCCTTGAGGGCACCGGGCCCTCCCCCACCAATGGCAACGCTCTCTTACCGGCTTCAGCCGAACTCCCAGCTGTGTCCGTTGTCTTCTCCCGATCGTTAGTCATGACCACCTTCGCCATCTGCGGGGAAATAGAAGGTACATTCGCTGTCCCGGCATCCCTTGCCTGCCGCAACTGCTCAATAATTAATCTAGCTTCTTCGGCCGGGTCTCCCGCAGCCGCTGATCCCCCTGCTACCTTCTTTAGCCAGGGTAATACCGCTGCTAACTGAAGTGCTAATTCCGGGGGCATCTGGTCATCCCCCAGTGGCGTGATAACCACGGGAATTGGCAATCCCCCATCCGGTCCTGGTACCGGGCTGGCCGCTGGCGCGACGGGAATCGGTGGAGTTACTACTGGGACTGGGGCCTCGCTGGGACCTGCCCTCCCCTTCCTTTTCTTACCCTTATCCCCTGGGGTGACTTTCGGCAATGCCGGTCCTATGACCTCATAGGCCGTCCCAAGGGGGCATTCTGGGCCTCCACCTGTTTCCTGATGGCCGCTAGGCCACGATCCAGCCGGTCAACTTTACCCAACTTTCGGTCCATCACCGCCACTTGGTTCACCAACGTGCGCAGCATCCTTTCCATCTCGGAGCTCTTTCCGGATTTCTTGCCAGGCATGTCTTCGATCAATCCGTCCGACCTGACTTGCAAAGGTGACTCGATCCCCCAACACGCCTTGGTAACTGAAAGAGAAAGACAAGGATTACAAGTTCTCAAAAAAGTGCAGCTTGTTCCCTTGAGGGCTCACGAGCGACGAGTGGTGCAGCCTTCAGAGCACAGGAACAAGAGGAAGCTTTGTTGGATTCCCGCACTATTTATCCAGCTGCGGGAGGGCGGGGGCCCGCCTCCAGCACGCCCATCCGGGCACGGACTTCCGGGCGGGTGTTTCAGGACAACCTCTTCTGGGCGGGAGGGGCGTGCTCTGGCTACGCCGCTTCGGGCATACCAGCCGGGTCACGCCCCCCGCCCACAATGGTTTCCTGGGGGATCGGGGCACCCATCCATATGTTCGGGGGGACCGAGTGGTCTCCCCTTTCCATTCTTGGAAGAAGAAGATGAACAAAGTATTCCAAGTAATGTAGGGATTAATGTTATCCATGTGAAGGAAACCACAGACGAGAGTGACATATCAGCAGATACCCTGGCATGAAATGTACAACTAGGCAATATGAATAGGAAAAACTTCCTGAAACAGTTTCAAATATTAAATAAGGAAAAATCTAAGAAACAACATATGGATCAAGATTTTCAAGGAGGCAGGGGAAACGGAGTGCGAGGAATCCACTGCTGATGATGTCATCAGTGATGTCACTGACCATGTCATGAATGATGTAATATGTGACATCATCAGCAGTGGATTGCGGGTGCATGAGTTATAGTTAGTAGAACTAACTATACCAGAGGAATTTCAATGGTTTTGTACAAGTGAAATGTCCAGCTAACTATAACACCCCTGAAACCTATGGTTTTTTTCCGTGAATTTCTAAGTTTTTGTAAAATGCTAATTCCTAACTATAACATGTCTGAAACCTAAGGTTTTTTCAGTGACTTTCAAAGGTTATTTTAAATGATAATTCCTAACTATAACATGTCTGAAACACCCCCTTTTCTGAATCGTTTTGTCCACCATAAGCGTGGAAGGGTATACTCAGATGTGAGTCCCTTGCTCATTGCACCATCAGGATTCAAGCAAGCCGGGCCGAAGACGGCTGTAATGCCAGAAACCGGTTCCCGGAAGCTTGTTTCCTTCCCAGTATAAGAATTGGCTTGGTAGTTTGGTCTGCCCTGTTCCCATGAAGCACTGGGCCAGGGACAGACTAATTTGCATGTAGCCAGGTTCTGAGCTGGGATGGTGCAGTGAGCTAAAAAACGGTGATGGATCGAGCCCTGATCTGTTGACTGGGTACGAGTGTTCTGTTTAATTCAGATACTCTGTCCATCGCCAGCCCCTTTTCTGAATCGTTTTGTCCACCATAAGCGTGGAAGGGTATACTCAGATGTGAGTCCCTTGCTCATTGCACCATCAGGATTCAAGCAAGCCGGGCTGAAGACAGCTGTAATGCCAGAAACCGGTCCCCGGAAGCTTGTTTCCTTCCCAGTATAAGAATTGGCTTGGTAGTTTGGTCTGCCCTGTTCCCATGATGCACTGGGCCAGGGACAGACTAATTTGCATGTAGGCAGGTTTTGAGCTGGGATGGTGCAGTGAGCTAAAAAACGGTGATGGATCAAGCCCTGATCTGTTGACTGGGTACGAGTGTTCTGTTTAATTCAGATACTCTGTCCATCACCACCCCCTTTTCTGAATCGTTTTGTCCACCATAAGCATGGAAGGGTATACTCAGATGTGAGTCCCTTGCTCATTGCACCATCAGGATTCAAGCAAGCCGGGCCGAAGACCGCTGTAATGCCAGAAACCGGTCCTCGGAAGCTTGTTTTCTTCCCAGTATAAGAATTGGCTTGGTAGTTTGGTCTGCCCTGTTCCCATGATGCACTGTGCCAGGGACAGACTAATTTGCATGTAGCCAGGTTCTGAGCTGGGATGGTGCAGTGAGCTAAAAAACGGTGATGGATCAAGCCCTGATCTGTTGACTAGGTACGAGTGTTCTGTTTAATTCAGATACTCTGTTCATCACCACCCCCTTTTCTGAATCGTTTTGTCCACCATAACCATGGAAGGGTATACTCAGATGTGAGTCCCTTGCTCATTGCACCATCAGGATTCAAGCAAGCCGGGCCGAAGACGGCTGTAATGCCAGAAACCGGTCCCCGTAAGCTTGTTTCCTTCCCAGTATAAGAATTAGCTTGGTAGTTTGGTCTGCCCTGTTCCCATGATGCACTGGGCCAGGGACAGACTAATTTGCATGTAGCCAGGTTCTGAGCTGGGATGGTGCAGTGAGCTAAAAAACGGTGATGGATCAAGCCCTGATCTGTTGACTGGGTACGAGTGTTCTGTTTAATTCAGATACTCTGTCCATCACCACCCCCTTTTCTGAATCGTTTTGTCCACCATAAGCGTGGAAGGGTATACTCAGATGTGAGTCCCTTGCTCATTGCACCATCAGGATTCAAGCAAGCCGGGCTGAAGACGGCTGTAATGCCAGAAACCGGTCCCCGGAAGCTTGTTTCCTTCCCAGTATAAGAATTAGCTTGGTAGTTTGGTCTTCCCTGTTCCCATGATGCACTGGGCCAGGGACAGACTAATTTGCATGTAGCCAGGTTCTGAGCTGGGATGGTGCAGTGAGCTAAAAAACGGTGATGGATCAAGCCCTGATCTGTTGACTGGGTACAAGTGTTCTGTTTAATTCAGATACTCTGTCCATCACCACCCCCTTTTCTGAATCGTTTTGTCCACCATAAGCGTGGAAGGGTATACTCAGAAGTGAGTCCCTTGCTCATTGCACCATCAGGATTCAAGCAAGCCGGGCCGAAGACGGCTGTAATGCCGGCTACCGGTCCCCGGAAGCTTGTTTCCTTCCCAGTATAAGAATTAGCTTGGTAGTTTGGTCTGCCCTGTTCCCATGATGCACTGTGCCAGGGACAGACTAATTTGCATGTAGCCAGGTTCTGAGCTGGTATGGTGCAGTGAGCTAAAAAACGGTGATGGATCAAGCCCTGATCTGTTGACTGGGTACGAGTGTTCTGTTTAATTCAGATACTCTGACCATCACCACCCCTTTTTCTGAATCGGGCTAAAAGATGCAGCACTGGGTTGTCTCCTGATAACAGATGAGTAAATCGTAATTCAAAGTTCGGCTGATTTTATAGGAATATTTTAAAGTTCCAAAACTCCACACTTAGAAGAATTTCCAATTGAAACCACTCAATGTCAGCCTATGGAAGGAAATTCAGGCGGCCAAAAGTTAGAAATTGTGAAATCCTATATGTTTTTAGGGAAAATAATTTGTGGTAACATGAGCAATAAGGCTCATATTGAGAATAACAGGCGTAAGGCTCTGATGCAGGGTAAGGGCCTAAATGCACTTTATAAAGCCACAGGAAAACGGCATTTTCCCCATTTGCTTGAAGCTTTTCGTGCAAAAATTCCGGCTTCCCTGCTTTACGGCACTGAACTTATCGAAGTGAGTAGTTGGGGTTTTCTTCACTCTGTTGAAGGTAGACTCCTGCGTCAACTAACCTCTGTTAATACCGCCTGCCCTGTAGCCTCTCTTAGGCTTGAGTATGGCATGAGAAGTAGTTGGGTTCAGGGGTTAGCCGGAATTGTGAGATGGATCTTTCATCTAGCTAAATGTGATCCATCTTCATTAAGACATCTTATCCAAAAGGAATTATTAGGTCCTTTAAAGGAGTTTTCACCAATTGTAAAAAACTTTAGAAAGGCGGTCATGTTATTGCAATTGGAGGAACCTACCCTTTTTTCTCTTTCCCTTTATCAGTTAAAAGCTTCCTTAAAATTTGCAACATGGAAATTAAGCTTTTCGTTGGATAGAGATCAGATAAGGACAAAGAAAGGCGATTTGCCCGTTATTAATTCCCTTAGTCTTAAAACTATGCAACCCTATTCTACCTGGAATCTCCCACACGGCATTCGCCGTTTTTGGTTCTTATTAAGGCAAGATATGTTACCATTGAATAATCTTTTAGCTAAGTGGAATGGCTCCTCTAACAAATGTACCTTGTGCAATGTTTCGATTCAAGATCTCACCCACGTTTTATTTATATGTCCGGCTTTGACAAAATCCCGCCGCAAATGGGTGAGACCAATTTGTTTAGAACTCGGAATCTTATCTGCTGGTGCTTTTTCAGATGCCATTCTTTCACCCCCTAATGAATTATTTTGTTCTAGAATCTTCAAATTTTTTAAATGCTTTTTAGATTTGTATTAATCATGTGTGTAAATTTCTCTTTTTGTATAATATTGGAGTGTTATTGTGTATGTAAATTTTATGTGGACCTCTCACGAGTTCCAAAACATAAATAAATAAACTTGAAACTTGAACTTGGAAGGAAATTCACTTAGCAGGTAAGTAGTGTTATCATTACTTTTTCTTACTCAGTGGTAGATCCTGGATCCCGCACTGGTGCATCTCCTGTAAACAGTTGAAAGAATGCGTTAAAGTCATACAGGTGATTTTTAAGGAATATTTGTAGTTTGTGAAAATAGACACTTTGAAACTTTTCTGGTGAAAACCAGACAATGGATTCCCATGGAAGGAAATTCAAGTTACTGGTAAATAGGGTTAGAATTACTTTTCAGGGTCAGTGCTGGGCTAAAAGATGCAGCGCTGAGGTCTCTCCTGATAACAGGTGAGTAAATGGGAATTCGTAATTCGGCTGATTTTAGAGGAATATTTGTAAGTTTCTTAAATCAGCACTTAGAAACTTTTACAGCAAAAAGCAGGCAATGCTATCCTATGTAAAGAAATTCAAGTTACTGGTAAGTACGGTTAAAATTACTTTCCAGGATCAGTACTGGGCTCAAAGATGCTGCACTGAAGTCTCTCCTGATAACAGGTGAGTAAATTAGAATTCGTAGTTCAGCTGACATCACTTCTGTCCAGTATATATAGAGCCACTTTCGTACACCATCCCCTCCCTTCACCACTGTGCAAATATGTCCTCTACCGCTTTTTAAGTTGTGGAAATAAATCCCCTTCAATCCTGAGGGTCTCTAGAGTCCAACTAGCCCACTAGGTACATCCAGTAAGCGCCACAGAGCTGCGTTGCAGAGAGATGTAAGTTAATTTAGTTAATTGTGTGCCCCGGAGGACACCTTACTCTACCGCATTTTTATGTGTCCCTGCGAGGACACCGTAACATTGCTTGAACTCACCAGCTGTCAATTGATATTTGACAGTTGATAGCTGGTGATCCTGCAAGCAGCCGCTGTGCATGGAGCTCCATGTTCGGAGCTGTGTTGATGAAAAGAATAAAGAACTTACCTTCCATCAACAAGCCGGGTACTGAAGTTCATTACAAAGTGGCGACGAGCACCAACACCGGAACCCACCGTCGGAATTATAAAACTACAAAGATAAAACCGAAGTCGTTATCACGTTACAAACAGGAATATTGCCAAAAGGAAATATTCATATAAGGACTAAACAAGATTGTAAGACATACCATCAGCTAAAGAATCACAAAGGACCACAGCACAAAAGGTTCATGGAATTATTATTTTTTTTTCATTCTTGCATGTGGAGGAGCCGAAAGATTTTCGTGAATGAAGAGTTAAAAATGTTCGATTGTACAGCATACACCGGCACACAACACTCAAGACTGTATTGTACCACCTAATAACAGAAATCTACATCTCAGCATTTTCAAGCCGGCTACCAACGTCTAAAACGAACACTCTGTGGAAGAATCCCCTCAGAAAGCAAGTGACAGTTCAACAAACTTTCCAACTGTCAGCTGTACGGCTACGTCACAACCAGATGGTAGCTACGGCGTGACGCACTGCGCTCAGATGTGGAGGCCATTTTAGGAGAAATCAGGTCAGCAGTCCAGCTCATGCGGTGACGCATCATGCAAAATTGCATGCAGCCATTTTGAATCTTCAAGTAAATAAACAATACAGTCACCGGCACATCGCTTGTACGTACCCACAGAACAGCATAACGGATTCTAACTGAAATATACAGGGATATTTACGAATCGGAATCAAGCGCAAGCACACAGGTACAGCGCAGGTTGTGTTGGCGCTTTACTGCAAAAGATAAAAAGGAATATACTGTACCATTTGTGCTCAATGCAAAGCTGTTGAGCACTGTAAACAATTTCCAAATGCATATTTACTCTTTGACTATTCCCCAGATACAAAACAGACTACAATACGTACAAAAACAACAAACAAGGCCATGCTTTTAAATAATACAAAATAAATAAATACATAATTAAAGTTCAAACTTGAGATACAATTTCCCTCGTTACAGTGCCATACCTTAACACTTTCCATTAAGCAAGTATGGCATCAGGTTTCTTATGGAATCTTTCTCCCCCACAGTCATTCCCAACAGGTGGAGGTGAACCAGTACTTAAATGGGAGGTATGGAGGGAGTAGTTCAACAATTACATTTCACAATTTGTGGATGACAATGAGTTTACCCCTAAAAAGAAATACAAACTCTTGTTGCATTGTCTTGGGGCTGGTGGAATCAAAGTATACAACAGCATAAACAAAAAGGCATGAGGGGAAAGTGAGGATGATGTTTACGCTAATGCTATTGATGACTTAAATACCTACTAGAAGCCCAAAGTGTGGATAGATATAAATGATAGATTATAGATATAAATTATTCTACAGCAAGCAAGGAAAAGAAGAGTATGTCGATGACTATGTGTCTGCACTAAAAAACTTGGCATTGAACTGTCGTTTTGGCGCCTTGCATGACAAATTCATCAGAGACCAAATCGTAATGCAGGGGTCAAACGCTAAAATCCAGGACAGTTTATGGGACACCCTGCTGTTCTGACCGACTTTTTCGGCCCTTCCTTGAGGGAAGGTGATTGGTGGTGACTTCAGTCTACTATCATTCTAATAGAAGGATTAGAACCGTAAATAGAGCCTATTCACAAGACGTGTTGACATAATCCCGTACCCTTTTCTTTAGATCAGGGCTTATAAACCTATGTTAGGGGATAGATTAATTAGTATTAGTGATAATCCGTCCTTTTGTAAGAGTGCTAGTATACTTCCTATGGAGTTATGCTTACTTCGGGCCATGTAGGCCTCAAACGGGAGAGACTCCATCTTTCTTTCTGCCGCGGCAGCTTGAGATGCTTCTAGGTCACATGTAATGTTTTAGTTACGAGGTGTTGTTTGCTTGGAGAGAACCGGCTCAGGCTGGCCCTTATCGAAAGACTGTATTTTTCTCCGTGTTGAAGACATAACATCAGATCGGCCGACTGAGAACGTGTCCTTGGTACGGGGAGGTACAAGAATTTGGTGGGCGGCAGGTTACTGGCCGTAACTTTCCAGGAAGGGACAAGCTTCCATATTAGTGAAAGCATGAGGTAGTGAATCAGTCAGTCTGTAGGCGGCAGCTAGTCGTTAGCATCAATGCCATTAATTATTCCAAGGCAGGCAGTCACCATTTTGAAGTCAGAGAAAGACCGAGAAGCTGACACTCTCTTAGAAAGATTGAAGTTATTTTAATTGGAGCAGCTGGCGAGCTTTGACATTAAGATCAGAGCATACAGAGTGAAGCAGTTAGTTGAGGGAACGAATATCAGAGTGATAGGAACTGAGTTATAAGATCGAAGCCGAGAAGTGAAGATGGTCCGTGATTGAGAGGAGAGAGGAGTAGTGCAGAACAGCCAGAGAGAAAGCAGCTGATGAGAGGAAGGTTCCAGTGACTTGGAGGGAAGCAGAGGAGACAGAGCATAGCGGTGCAGACGTGTATCCGTGACTGCAGAGGTGTGACCCTAAGACGAGCCAAGGCGCAGACGAGAAGGGAACCCAGATGACTACTGAGTCCAGACTTCATATTAATAAGGTGACGTCGACCCTTTCTTATTAGCGTGCACACATTCTAACCTTTCCTTTTCCTTTGCAGGCTATATGTTATAGTATAGTATTATATTGTTATTGTTATTATACTAATAAAAATACCCCAATTCCTAGTGAATCAACGTGTATCTCTTGTTTTTATACAGTAAAGGTAACCTTGTCTTCTAGTCAGGTACTATTATGTGAACAGATGTTACCCCTGATCAGATAAATGGTAACTGAATAATGAGGGAGAGAGGAGCCCTTGAAATAGAGAATAAGTTGTACACCGTGTAATTCGGCCATTCTTGTGTGATCCATAATATTGTAGTATTGTACCTCTAGTGAGTAGTGAGAAATTCCCCAACATGAAGAGCTAACGGTATTCATAGGAAAGTGATTGTCGTTGTAAGGCGGCGTTAATGAGAGCATCAGGGGGACACTGATGCGTATTAGAGAAAGAGCATCAGGGGGGATACTGATGTATATACCCACAAGATTGTGGCTTGGTTATTAGAGAGAGAGAGCATCAGGGGGGATACTGATGCTTATACCCACAGGATTGTGGCTTGAGCGAGCACTGGTTGCAGTCAGTGTGTAATGGTAAGTAATCAGAATTGCCCTAGGGTAGAATAGTCTGGGTCTGAGTTGCCGTGAGACTATATGGTATGAGTGTGATATTGTAGAAGACTTAGGCATGTATATTGCTAATTCCCCATCCTTGGGTAGGAAACATAGATACCTGTTGTAAATAGGTCCTGAGGAGGGAGGTGATTACGTTTCGGCTGGGTTGGTGGTGCTCTGGTGAGCTGATTCTAACAGGTCCGAGAATCCGGTCGTTACATCTGGCGTCACGAACTGTTTACGAAGCCTGTGTGCACCTTATTGTTTTTATCTTGCTGGTTTGCGCTCCGCTCGTACGAAGTTTATTTTGTATATTATTTGTTTATAGTTGTATATATCTTTTTGGTTTGTCAAAATGTTTTTGCGGGGATCAAAATCTACTTTTAAATTGCCTGTTGAAATTCCCGGCTGGGAATCAACCCCTTACGAGGCTTTGGCCCGTGAGTGGGCCGATTCTACTGGCTTGAGTGAAAATTGGAATTCTTGTTTGGAGCTGGCGGAGCCGGCTAATGTGATTGCTTGTTTGCAGAAAGCGCCGGTTGTGAAGGGTGATGAGCTTCCTATTTTAGGATGCAGAGGTTGGATTGTTTTGACTGCGTACAGGATTGTACATGAGAAATTTTTAAACTTGCAGAAACAATATGTGGATATGGAAGAAAAGTTTGTTGAAGTGCAAAATATTCATACTCTTTTGCGATGTCAAAATAAATTGCTTGCCGACAAACTTGAAACTTATCAGACAATAGCCGAAAGGGCTGCAGTTCGAATTGCGAAATACAAGTATAAGAATCGTCGCGGTCGTGTTTGTAAACGGAAGGTGCGTCTGGTCGTGGCGAAAGCCGGACTGGACTGGAACCCCGATGAATGGGACGGTAATATCTGGGACTCGAATGATTCTGGTTCCTCGGCTGAGGAGTCTGACAAGCGCGAGTCTTCTCGCTCCGGACGTGACTGTAAATCTGCTTCTTGTGACAAACATGATGATTCCGGCAACCATGGTCGCTCTTCTCATTGTGATGATGTTTCTCATTCTGATTGTTCCTCTAAATCTATGGTTCGGGCCTGGTGAGGCCTTGCTTACGTGGATGGTGCGCCTTTATGAGTTAGGCGCTGCAGGTATCATGTTAGGTGCAGGAGATGCCTTGAAATTTTGTTCTTTGAGTTCCGATTCTACTGTACAAGATCATTTTTGAAATTTTAATGGTGTCGGTCAGACTAGTCTGCTCCAGTTAGCGACTGATGGCTGTAATCACAAATACCCTACTGAATCTGATTGGCCTGTCAATGACAAGCCGTGGTAAACCTTGCGCGATGCGGCGCAACGGCTGAAAGAGGAGGTGATGAAAACTGCGATTTTTCTGAGTACAGCTGACAGATTGTTGGATGGTTTGTTAACATCTTCTGTGCGCAATCGCATCATCCGTTCTTCCCCTGTTGCTTATAAGCAGGTTAAGATGACTTTGTTGATCAATCAAACTGGCAATCCTTTGTCTATGGTGCTTGAATCTGTCCACCAGCTTGGTGAGTTGGGTGATTGGTTTAAACCTGAGAGGCAGTCCAGACCTGAGGGTCGTACTGCTGGAGATTATAAGTTCTCTAGACGTGATATGTTTCTTGCACTGTTGGCTGATGGTGTGAAAAAGGAAGACATTGATAGTGAATCTAATAATCGCTTGTGGGACATGTTTCGCAAGCGTGGTTTGGATCGAAAGGAGGGTGCCCAACGTGTGCGAAAGAATGATTGTGATTGTGGATATTCTGATGACAGTGGAGATGACAGACGTCGTGATGATTCTGATCGTCGTGATGAACGACGGCATGAGCGTGATGTGTCCCCTCGCCGTGAAAAAGAGAGAGGGGGAAAGAGAAAGGGGGAGAGATGACAGTGTTAACAGCAGATATAGAGATGAAAGGGATCAGTCCCCCGAGTTGAGGAGAAGGGAGGATCGACACAGACTTTCCGATCGAAATTCACAGTACCATACAGATGACAGGAATCCATTTCGTAATGGAGATGGATATGAACATGATGTTTTAACACCCAAGAAATATGAGAGCATTTACCCTGATTTGTCCTGGTTAACAGAACGCAGTAAAAATGACTAGGAAATAGGTCAAGCTCCAGTACGCAGGTGGGCTCACAAAGATAATAGACCCTATGTAGATATTGAAATTTTTTGGAAACATCGTAATATCCAAAGGGCCCGAGCATTGGTAGATACGGGAGCGGAGGCCACTCTTATTCATGGAAAATCAAAGAAATTTAAAGGCCATTTTTTTACAATTACTGGTATAGGTGGAAAGGAAACCCCTGCAGTGCAAACTACACTTGAAATGAGAATAGGTAGAATTCCCCGGAAATAATATTCTGTATTAGTTGTGCCACTTCTGGAATACATAATTGGAATTGACATTTTGAAAGGAATGACATTGCATTTAGATGACGGCTGTTATCAATTTGGAAGTAAAAATTATATATCATTTAGACCTGTACGAGTTGGTCGTTTGAGAATGCCCCCTATAAAAATTCCTCAGGCTACACAAGTTGTTTCCCAAAAGCAGTATCGTATCCCAGGTGGCCATGAAGAAATTAGTGCTGCGATTCAGGATTTGGTGGATGTAGGAGTTATAACTCCGGTTACTTCTGCTTGGAATAATCCCGTTTGGCCCGTGCGTAAAAGTGATAATTCTTGGCGCTTGACTGTTGATTACCACGAATTGAATAAACATACACCCCCTTTGACTGTTGCAGTACCAGACATCATTACTTTAATTGAAAGAATTCAAAAGCATCCAGGAACATGGTATGCGTCTATTGATATTGCAAATGCTTTCTTCTCAATTCCGATTGCCCCTGAGTGTCAGGAACAATTCAGTTTTACATGGAATGGACGTCAAATGACGTTTCGAAGTCTTCCCCAAGGCTATGTACACAGTCCTACGATTTGTCACCGGCTGGTGGCGGAACATTTGTCCGAAGTACCTGTACATCCGCAAATTCAGATATGTCATTATATTGACGACATTTTGATTCAAGGTGAGACACAAGACCAAGTTCAGACCCAGTTAGATCAAATCATTGATCGCTTACGTGAAAATGGTTGGGAAATCAATCCCGATAAATTGCAAGGTCCATCCCAAAATGTGGAATTTTTAGGCATCAATTGGCATGAAGGTCACAGAGAGGTGATTCCACAAGTGAAGCAGAAAATTCTTGATTTTGCTGTTCCAAGAAATAGGAAAGAAGCTCAAAGCTTTATTGGCTTATTTGGCTTTTGACGTCAGCATATTCCACATTTGAGTCAGATATTGGCCCCTTTATACAAAGTCACTCGTAAAAAGCATGTGTTTGAATGGGGTAAACCACAGCAGGATGTGTTTGATTTGGCAAAAGAAGCGATTCAGTGCGCTTTGAATTTGTGGCCTGTGTGCGATGGTGATGTGGATTTGAATGTGTCCGTGCAGGGTCTCTATGCAAGTTGGAGTTTGTGGCAAAAACAAGGCAGAAATAAAGTACCATTAGGTTTTTGGACTAAAAAGTTACCCGATGCTGGTGAGCGTTATACACCTTTTGAGAAACAGTTGCTTGCATTTTACTGGGCTCTGGTGGATACCGAGCAATTGACTTTGGGACATGATGTGATTTTGAGACCTGAAATTCCTATTATGCAGTGGGTTTTGAGTTCGCCGAAAACTCATCGAATTGGACATGCTCTAGAGGTGAATGTGATTAAGTGGAAATGGTACATACAATACAGGGCACGTGTGGGACCGAAAGGTGTAGCATCATTACATGAGCAAGTGGCGCAGGATGCCATCGATTGAGACTGGGAGTGATTGCTTCGTACCTGTAGTACAGGAATCCCCTGTTAAGTGGGGTAAGCCATTTGATGATCTGTCCGCGGAGGACAGAAACCATGTGTGGTTTACGGATGGTTCAGCGAGGTACATAGGAGAGAAAAGACACTGGAAGGCAGTGTCCTATAATCCCATCACACAAAAATTGCTGAGTACAACTGGTGAAGGAAAGAGCAGTCAATTTGCTGAATTATATGCTGTTTACCAAGTTTTAAAACAAGAGTTACCTGGTACATGTCACATTTTTACTGATTCCTGGTCCACTGCTAATGGACTGGCTGTTTGGCTACCAATTTGGCATTCTCATAATTGGGAATTGCATTCTAAAGAACTGTGGGGAAAAGAATTATGGCAAGAAATTTGGGAAATGCTCCCCCAAAGTACTGTTACAATCTTTCATGTGGATGCTCATACCCCGATAGATTCCCTTGACAAATTCTTTCATAACATTGCAGATGAGAAATCTACAATTGCTGAGGCAGTGGTGGACATGCAAGATTCTGATTTGGCGGGATTGGCGAAATGGGCCCACCAGAAAGCAGGACATTTTGGAGAGAGAGCCACTAGCAGGTGGGCTGCCGATCGAGGAATTTATATTCCTTTAAATTTGATTAAAGACACAATATTGCATTGTCCTATCTGTCAACATTCTAGACAACGAAAAGTACCCCAAATTGTTAAAGGACATTTACATCGAGGAAAACTGCCCGCTTAAATTTGGCAGATTGATTATATTGTTCCACTCCCTATGAGTAAAAACTGCCAATAAGTTTACACCATTGTTGACACATACATTGGTCTTTTAGTGGCCTTTCCCTGTAAGCGAGCTACCGAAGTGAATACCATTAAAACATTGGAATTGATTATGCTCTATTATGGTGTTCCATTTCAAATTCAATCTGATAATGCATCTCATTTCAAGGGAAGATTGGTGCAGGAATTTTGCGTGGAGAATAACATCGAATGGGTGTTCCACATACCATATTATCCACAGGCAGCGGGTCTTATTGAGAGAATGAATGGTTTGCTAAAAGATCAATTACGAAAATTAACTGACAATAAATATAAAAATTGGAGCGATTATTTGTTTCAAGCACTGTTAATTTTGAATAATCATCCTTTTTTGAATGCTGAATCTCCATTATTGCGCTTGTTTCCTCCAGCTATTGATGCGAAGCCGAACTCAATTGGCAATACTGTAATGTCCTGGGAAATTTCCCCCGGAGCATTAGCTCCATGCAGAGCAACCCCAGGTTCTGCAGGCTTGGACCTGCATGCCATGAATGACACTGTGATTAAGAGCAGAGATCGAGTTATCATTGAGACTGGTGTTGGTGTTTGTATACCAACTGGAAATTTTGGACTGATTGCCCCTAGATCGGGCCTGGCCTTAAAAGGCATTCACGTACTCGGAGGAGTCATTGACAGCGATTATCAGGGAGAGGTTAAGGTGCTCCTGCTGAATAGCAGTGAGGTTGATTTACCAATTCATAAAACTGACCGAATTGCTCAGTTGCTAATAATGCCTGTTTTCAGTGGTGAGATTCAAAAAGGCACAGCCCCAACGTTGCTAACTGTACGAGGACAAAAAGGTTTTGGCTCCACAGATAATCCAGGAGCGAGAGTGTGGGTGCAATCGCCTAAAAATCCCCCTGAACAAGCTGAAGTTATTGCAACCGGTCATGATAACACAAGTCTTGTCATGAGACCAGGGAAAGATAGCTGGGAAGCTGTCCCAGCTGACAAATGTTACTTACGAGAATGAATAATGCCTGTATTTGATTTTCTTTCAGATCATTCTCTGGACTGTTGCTGCAGGATGTGCCGGCGTTGGACTCCTTTTGGTCTGCTACATCGGGAGAGGAGGGAACCCACAGACTTTGGTTGATTTGATAACCCGAGTACCGCGTTCCTTTGCTGCGTGGGATTCATCATCTAACTTTTGGACTACTTTAGCTAAACGAGTTACCAACTCTCCACATTTCTGTTTAACACCGATGCGTTCGGTGACTGACATTCTAGCGACCTGTTTGGTTGCTGTCCCTGCTTCGTTGGAAACTCTAGCCCATATCTTTAATATATCAAGTGCCCGTCCCAACGTTATCCTTGGAGATTTTGCCACCCATGAGAATTGTCCTTTGTGTACTGTACTTTTAGATCCAACACCACCGATTCATTCCCAACTAACTACATATAATATCACCCAAGGTGATTTATGCTTTTTCCTTACCTGCGATCCCAATGCAATTACTGAATGTGTGCGTTTAAAATTGAAAGCAGCAACTTCCTTTTCAGCTCATGAGCGAACTTTGTGTTCCCAAAGACCCCCGAAATCATGTACTTCTGTTAGAAATAATATGACCTGTAAGAGTTTAGTAGCTACCCCTAGTCATTATCGTACAATGCTTTTACCTTCTGGATGGCTTTTCTCTTGTGGTAATACTTCCTGGCCCTACATTCCCGCAAACATTTCTGGAGGACCTTGTGCCATCACTAGACTGAGCCTATTGATGTTTTCTTCACATCCTAATACATATTCCTGTGTTGTTCGTGATGCTTTGATGTTACATGATGATTGTGATTCTTCACTACATTTATATTCCAAATCCGAATACCTTAGTTTAGCTTTTTCAATTATTGGTGTTCCAGCCTTAGCAGTTTACAATGCAAAGTCCATTGGGAAGATGGCCTGCTGGGTGGTTAAGTCCATCAATCATACTTCTACAATTTTATCTGACATGTTACTAGACACCCAGGGTGAACGCAGAGCTATTTTGCAGAACCGGGCTGCCATTGACTATCTTTTGCTGAAACATGGACATGACTGTTCTGACTTTGAGGGCCTTTGTTGTTTCAACTTATCGGATCATACTTGATCCATTCAGGCTCATATTGACAAACTTCATGACTTGACTGAAGAGGTTAGAAAACACATTGACCAGGGCTGGTTTGACTGGCTCTTCAATTGGTTACCTGACTTACATTCTCTACGACAAATATTAGGGGGTATTATGATTACTATTAGCATTTTAGTAGCTATTTGCTGCTTTATTCAGTGCATTCCTTCCTTACTCCAGTTCTGTAGATGTGGTACAAGAAATAGATCAGTTAATTTTGTTTCATATTATTCCTCTACAGATGTTAGTTCCATTTAGCGAATGATTAGTAGCCTAAAGTCAAGGGTGAAGTGTTCTGACCGACTTTTTTGGCCCTTCCTTGAGGGAAGGTGATTGGAGATGACTTCAGTCTACTATCATTCTAATAGAAGGATTAGAACCGTAAATAGAGCCTATTCACAAGGCGTGTTGACATAATCCTGTACCCTTTTCCTTAGATCAGGGCTTATAAACCTCTGTTAGGGGATAGATTCATTAGTATTAGTGATAATCCGTCCTTTTGTAAGAGTGCTAGTATACTTCCTATGGAGTTATGCTTACTTTGGGCCTTGTAGGCCTCAAACGGGAGAGACTCCATCTTTCTTTCTGCCGCGGCAGCTTGAGATGCTTCTAGGTCAAATGTAATGTTTTAGTTACGAGGTGTTGTTCGCTTGGAGAGAACCGGCTCAGGCTGGCCCTTATCGAAAGACTGTATTTTTCTCCGTGTCGAAGACATAACATCAGATCGGCCGACTGAGAACGTGTCCTTGGTACGGGGAGGTACAAGAATTTGATGGGTGGCAGGTTACTGGCCGTAACTTTCCAGGAAGGGACAAGCTTCCATATTAGTGAAAGCATGAGGTAGTGAATCAGTCAGTCTGTAGGCGGCAGCTAGTCGTTAGCATCAATGCCATTAAGTATTCCAAGGCAGGCAGTCACCATTTTGAAGTCAGAGAAAGACCGAGAAGCTGACACTCTCTTAGAAAGATTGAAGTTATTTTAGTTGGAGCAGCTGGCGAGCTTTGACATTAAGATCAGAGCATAGAGAGTGAAGCAGTTAGTTGAGGGAACGAATATCAGAGTGATAGGAACTGAGTTATAAGATCGAAGCCGAGAAGTGAAGATGGTCCGTGATTGAGAGGAGAGAGGAGTAGTGCAGAACAGCCAGAGAGAAAGCAGCTGATGAGAGGAAGGTTCCAGTGACTTGGAGGGAAGCGGAGGAGACAGAGCATAGCGGTGCAGACGTGTATCTGTGACTGCAGAGGTGTGACCCTAAGACGAGCCAATGCACAGACGAGAAGGGAACCCAGATGACTACTGAGTCCAGACTTCATATTAATAAGGTGACGTCGACCCTTTCTTATTAGCGTGCACACATTCTAACCTTTCCTTTTCCTTTGCAGGCTATATGTTATAGTATAGTATTATATAGTTATTGTTATTATACTAATAAAAATACCCCAATTCCTGGTGA
This sequence comes from Lissotriton vulgaris, assembly GCF_964263255.1. Classification (NCBI taxonomy): domain Eukaryota; kingdom Metazoa; phylum Chordata; class Amphibia; order Caudata; family Salamandridae; genus Lissotriton; species Lissotriton vulgaris. Next base: position 820,833,118 of record NC_141685.1, on the reverse strand, counting down.
ATCAACGTGTATCTCTTGTTTTTATACAGTAAAGGTAACCTTGTCTTCTAGTCAGGTTCTATTATGTGAACAGATGTTTCCCCATATCAGGTAAATGGTAACTGAATAATGAGGGAGAGAGGAGCCCTTGAAATAGAGAATAAGTTGTACACCGTGTAATTCGGCCATTCTTGTGTGATCCATAATATTGTAGTATTGTACCTCTAGTGAGTAGTGAGAAATTCCCCAACATGAAAAGCTAACGGTATTCATAGGAAAGTGATCTTCGTTGTAAGGCGGCGTTAATGAGAGCATCAGGGGGGACACTGATGCGTATTAGAGAGAGAGCATCAGGGGGGATACTGATGTATATACCCACAAGATTGTGGCTTGGAGAGAGAGCATCAGGGGGGATACTGATGCTTATACCCACAGGATTGTGGCTTGAGCGAGCACTGGTTGCAGTCCGTGTGTAATGGTAAGTAATCAGAACTGCCCTAGGGTAGAATAGTCTGGGTCTGAGTTGCCGTGAGACTATATGGTATGAGTGTGATATTGTAGAAGACTTAGGCATGTATATTGCTAATTCCCCATCCTTGGGTAGGAAACATAGATACCTGTTGTAAATAGGTCCTAAGGAGGGAGGTGATTACGTTTCGGCTGGGTTGGTGGTGCTCTGGTGAGCTGATTCTATCTGGTCCGAGAATCCGGTCGTTACACCTGCTATCCCAATTCTGCCGGAATCTGCAGGTTGTTATCACTACTCCAGCAGTGCTCGATGTAGTGCGGGCAGCCCCAGACTTGCCCAAAAGTCTACCCCAACCAAATCTGGAGACCTGGGGCTGGATGGGCCCTGGCAGCCCAGTCAATTGAAAATCACTTTGCCTCATATAGAGATGACCAGGACACTCCGGGCTACTGAATTAATTTATTTTAAGTTATGGCTCCTCACAAACGCGTTCCGGCTTTCGCCTTTTTCACGATGTTGTGCGAGAGCCGACATGATCCAATACATACACAAAGGTAATTGCAATGAATAATGGACTACAAATGTGTGAGTTACACATTGCGGGTGCCATCTTAACATGCATGATATTGTTCAGTCTGTTCAACTAAAACCACTAAATTGCTTGTGTTCCATTCTATTACACAAGTCACTTCATGCAGTAAAGAATATTATAACCCAATCATATTCAAGATTCTTTTTAAGCAAATATTCTGCATCTAATCTAAGATGGCATCGAATCAGCATGACCAGAATTTCTATATACATTATTCATGTTCATCGTAATAAGCTGAATTAGCAGCAACAATTCATATTCAGTATATGCACTTTCCAAAGAAATATATATACTAGATACTAGATTGCATGATATGTCAAAAATAATTTTAAAACATTGAAAACTATGTCGATAGATAGATAGATAGATATATAGATAGATAGATAGATAGATAGATAGATAGATAGATAGATAGATAGATAGATAGATAGATAGATAGATAGATAGATAGATAGATAGATAGATAGATAGATATACAACTGCAAAGAAACTCCAAAGTCACAGAGAAAAGGCACATGCACTCCCAGCAAGTTTATGATCCAAATAAGGTTTATTTGGCAGCACACCCAAGAATGTGCTGCCAAATAAACCTTATTTGGATCATCAACTTGCTGGGAGTGAGTGTGACTTTCGCTGTGAATTTGGAGTTTCTGTGCAGTTGAATGTTCTCAGGGCCCAGTGTCACGCGAAATGTATGTGTGAGTATGTATATATATATATATATATGTGGAGCGCTTGGAACAAGCTGACAAACACCCCGTGAGTGCTGCCTTTTCTTTCCCGGCTGGGGAGGAGACTTGGAGCGGTATTTAATACACAGTGCACCACCGTGCTAGCGGCACCCACCGCGAGTGCCCCGTCGCCTTTTGGTGTAAAACTTGAGCTGGAATATATATATCATATATATATATATTACCTACTGGCGGTCGCCAGTAGGTAGTTATAGTTAAGATTTTTTTCAATGCAAAATTTCAAAATTCTATTGTGAATAACTTTGGCGCCGGTTGATGAATCTGCCTGAAAATTTCCTCAAATTTGCCTCGCGAAGCTCCAGGCCTTCCTTGAAAGTTTGGGGGGGTTTCGTCAAGCGAGGGCCGAGATTAAAGGGGGGTCCCAAAACGTGTTTTCCCCATGTTAATTTCCATAGGGCGGTCAAACTCACTTTTAGCCCGAACGGCTGAATGGATTTCCACCAAACTTGCCAAAATTGTAGGGACTGGTAGCCTGATGTGCCTTTGCTATGTCTCAAGATATGGGCTCCAGTGGATTTTGAGTAATTTAGGTTCAAAAATATATATATATCTATAGGCGCGCCCCGGTACGCGCACCGGGGCGCGTACCGGGTGTCTGTAAACATTCGAAACAGTCCGGTGTGGCCGCCATCTTGTGTCTCGGTAAAATCGAGACACAAGAGGTGGCAAAAACAAAGGGGGAAATGACCATAAGGGGGCAGAGTAGACCCCCCCTGACCCCCTAGGTTTGATGTGGAGGTCATAAAAGGGCCCCGTGGGGCAAATTTTTTTTTTCCGATTTTCGCGGGGGAAGCGCCCGGCTCAGCGGACCGGGTAGCGTACCCGGGAGCGTACTATGGAGAAAAAGAATGACAGTTTTAAAAAAAAGTAGCTGTTTTAAAAAAAAAAATCTTTTTGTCGTTTTTTTTAATATATATATATATACATACACATACATATATATAAATGCATATGCATATATATGCATATATGTGTATATGTGAGCGTGTAGAGAGAGGTAGAGAGGGAGAGGTGTAGAGGTAGAGAGGTAGAGGTAGAGAGGTAGCGGTAGAGAGGTAGAGACTAGTAGAGAGAGAAGTAGAGAGAGGTAGAGAGTAGAGAGTGAGTAATAGAGAGTAGAGAGTGAGTAGTAGAGAGTAGTAGAGAGCAGTAGAGAGAGTAGCAGAGAGTGAGTAGTAGAGAGTAGTAGAGTGAATAGTAGAGTGAGTAGTAGAGAGTGAGTAGTAGAGAGTGAGTAGTAGAGAGTAGTAGAGAGTACGTAGTAGAGTGAGTAGTAGAGAGCAGTAGAGAGTGAGTAGTAGAGAGTAGTAATGAGTGAGTAGTAGAGAGTGAGTAGTAGAGAGTAGTAGAGAGTGAGTAGCAGAGAGAATAGTAGAGAGTGAGTAGTAGAGTGAGTAGTAGAGACTAGTAGAGAGAGAGTAGTAGAGAGTGAGTAGTAGAGAGTAGTAGAGAGTGAGTAGTAGAGTGAGTAGTAGAGAGTGAGTAGTAGAGAAAGAGTAGTAGAGAGTGAGTAGTAGAGAGTAGTAGAGAGTGAGAAGTAGAAGTAGAGAGTGAGTAGTAGAGAGTAGTAGTGAGTAGTAAAGAGTGAGTAGTAGAGAGAGAGTAGTAGAGAGTGAGTAGTAGAGAGTAGTAGATAGTGAGTAGTAGGGAGTGAGTAGTGGAGAGTAGTAGAGTAGTAGAGAATGAGTAGTAGAGAGTGAGTATTTGTGAGTAGTGGAGTAGGAGAGAGTAAGTAGTAGAGAGTAGTGGAGAATATACCAAAGTTTGGCACAGCACCACTTACACAATGAGTCCAATCAAATCATATCACTTAGAGTCCTTATTGAAGTGCTGAATCTTGGTGTATATTCAAATGCTTTTATTTTCCTTAAGTTTATGTACCACAGCCAGCCGAAACGTTTCGTTCTGTACAACAGAACTTCTTCAGGGCGTTTTTATTTCCTTCAAGTTATGTTGGTATCCTGTTGTCATATAACTAGATATTTCTTCCAAATGTTAGATGAGACGTAAGTACATTCTTATTCAAAGTGACTAGGTATCAATTTTACCCACACAATTCGGGTAGACTTGAGTAATTTATAGCATCCTCAAAGTCAGTCTTTCAAAAATTCCAAAGTATTGGACATGATAATCCAAATCCAAATGTTTCTCAAGAAAAGTCATTTTCAATCGTTCGGAATATCGGTGTTTGGGCAGATATGACCCAGGGGCCCCCAGTATGCAAGGGGAATTAGTCCCCCCTCTGCAAACGCGCCAGTGGCCTGCATTGCAGAGAGGTGTAAAAAGGGTGTGGCCTCATTACACCTCTCTGCAATGCAGACCCCTGGCGCATACTGGAGGCTCCTGGTGGGCTAGTTGGCCCCCAGGGACCCCCAGTATGCAAGGGGAATTAGTTCCCCCCTCTGCAAACGCGGCAGGGGGCTGCGTTACAGAGAGGTGTAACAAGGGGCATAGCCTCATTACACCTCTGCAATGCAGCCCCCTGGCGCATACTGGAGGTTCAAGGTGGGCTAGTTGGCCCCCAGGGGCCCCCAGTATGCAAGGGGAATTAGTTCTCCCTCTTCAAACATGCACGGGGGCTGCGTTGCAGAGAGGTGTAAAAAGGGCCGTGTCTTCATTACACCTCTCTGCAATACAGTCCCCTGGCGCATACTGGAGATTCCTGGTGGGCTTTCCGGTCTTATATAGTTAGGAATTAGCATTAAAAAAACCTTTGAAATTCACTGAAAAAAACATAGGTTTCAGGCCTTATATAGTTAGGAATTAGCATTTAAAAAACCTATGAAATGTCATGAGTGATGTAATATGTGACGTCATCAGCAGTGCATTGCAGGCGCGCAAGTTATAGTGAGTCCAACTAACTATAATGTGGGAATTTCAATGGTTTTATGTCAGTAAAATTTCCAGCTAACTATAACTGGTGTGAAACCTATGGTTTTTTCAGTGAATTTAATAGGTTTTTTAAATGCTAATTCCTAACTATAACTGGTGTGAAACCTATGGTTTTTTCAGTGAATATATATATATATATATATATATATATATATATATATATATATATATATATATATATATATATATATATATATATATATATATATATATATATATATATATATATATATATATATATATATACAGCATTTTTTGTTTGTGCTATATCCAAAGCACAAACAAAAATGCTGCAGGCTGTGTTCACTGATGGGCATGTCATATGGTGTCGGTTGCGGCAGCCGACCATAAATCCCATACAAGAAAGAGTATCATGCGAACTCAGGAGAAATAAAAGGGCTGTTTAATGGAAAACCAACGGAATTTGTAATTATGAAAGCTAAGCAGAAAACATCAACATGAAAATATATGCAAGATGCAGCAATGTAATCAACAATGCACGTGAACATTGCACAGTGAGAAAAAGAGCAAAAGGACACATATGTGTAATATAGTAATTGGACGTAATGCGGCACCCTCAGTTCACCATGCTTTTAGAAAACATTAAAACAGTATAGCATGCAAAAAAAGTAACGCAGCAAGGAATGTTCCGCACAGGTACATCCAAGAAACAAGGGCAGCATCTAAGACACCAAAAATAATGCCCAAGTTTGCAAAGACCTTAGCTCCCCAGGAAAACAAGGGAAAACAATACCCAACTTCAGAAACACACTGATCATAAAGAATAGTGCAAACCCACAATGTTTCGCCCTGTGTCACCAACGACAGTGTGACAGAAGATTAGGGTATGGTGCCCCAGCTGAGGCGTACTCTCAGAACTAGCGAAGCTAGAAGAAAGTCTCTTCCTATTCTCCCTGCAATAAAAACAGATAACAGATGTCAGAGAATCGCAGAGAACAAAAGGCACAAACAGACAATAAGAGCAGAAGGGGAATTACAGTTGTACAAATAACTTGTCATCGGAATTCAAACCATTGGGGGTCATAGTATTGAGCTACACAATCAATCTGGATTCTCCTTTCTGCAGTTTATCCAGCCTATTTCCACCCTTGGCATCTAAAGTCAGCTGCTCAATACCAAAAAACTTGAGGTACTTCTTATTACTGTAGTTGTGGGACTCAAAGTGCCTTGCGACAGGGTAGTGTTAGGTTCTATTGGTAATGGTCCCGGCATGTTCCAGTATTCTTTTGCTCACTGTAAGTATTATGCTGGGCATTCTAGAATGTATACTATATAGGTGGTGCTGCATTTGATTAATTGTGTAATCTGTTCAAACCTGTTGGTTTGTGGTACTTTGACAGACTTGACACTAGATGAAGATTGGTGCACCTTGCAATTGCCACATATATTGAAACTCTTTGGGTCAGGACGCCTCACCAGCTTTAGCCTCACTCTTAAACAACATATCCCTAAGGGATTTGTTTCTTTGATAGGTGATCTGCGGGAGAATGGGCAAAACATTACCAATCACCAGGTCACATTTAAGGAGGCCCAATTCCTCTCAAGAATGGCTATGACTTTGGCTGATTCACCACTAAATGTTGTGATGAGTCTGTTGGAGTCTTCTTCAATGTTTGTGACATGCTTACCAAGGCTACCAAAAAGATATCTTCTCTAGATCATTCATTGTCCTTGTGCATTGCCTTCTCTAGAACCACACAGACACTCACATACTCATTCACAGACCCATGCAGGTGCTTTCACACCCACTCATAGACCCATGCAGGTGCTCTCAAACCTACTCACAGACTTACTCAGACACTCTCACACCTACTCACAGACCTACTCAGAAACTCTCACACACCCAGTCACAGATGCACACAGATGATCACACACACAGATACTCTCACATACCAACTCACAATCCCACACAGACACTCCCATACCTAGTCACAGTCCCACATAGGCACTCACTCACAGACCCATGCAGGTGCTCTCACACTCACTCACAGACCTACTCAGACACTCTCACACCCACTCACAGACCTGCATAGGTGCTCTCACACCCACTCACAGACCTGTCACTCAGACCTGCTCAGACACTCTCACACCCTCTCACAGACACTCACACCCTCTCACAGACACTCTCACACCTTCACACAGATACTCTCATACCCACTCACAGACCCATATAGACACTCTTACACCCACTCACAGACCCACACAGAGACTCACACACCCAGTCACAGACCCTCTCATAGATCTTGTTCGGACTCGCAAATCCACAGTAAATTTACATGGGGAGCCACACTGAGTGTTGCAGTGGCTTCGTGGGAAAACTATAACCAAATTGGGCATCTCCGCATTAATCATGGAAAGGGTTAAAGAACTTGTGGCCATTTAGAAGTGGTCTAACAAAAACGTAAGATGAAATTCCTGGGATTAGTTAACTAGAGCAGCATAAGTAAGAGCACATGGTTAAGGGTAGCAATTTTAGCTGCTTTTCTAATGAGAGAGTGGATGGTTTGCAGGAGTTCTGACTGGAGATTTGGAATGCAAACAGATGTTACCAGACATAGAATTCTAAATGAGAGAACAGCAAAGAGCTTTTACAGGGATGTTAATTAGGTAGTAGTATATAAAAGAATATTTAGATAAAGAAAAATGTATGTAAGCTGAAAGTAAATGCGTAGCTTCTAGACACTATACTAGAAGGGGAAATAGAAGGGTGCTTAGATGTGAATATCAACTAAAAATAGTGAGCATGAATGGAGAAAGAGTAAATGGTATGCTGAATGTATATTAATTTTACTATGCCAGTATGAATGAATGTGTTTGAAATTAGATATGGGTGTTATATGAAATGCAATAGTATATAATTTGCACATAGTCAGGCAGGCACCCACAGCCCCAGGTACACTCCCGAAAAGTGCTTACGCACCCATCACTCATATAGGCAGACAGTAACTGCAACACTCAGTCCCACACTCATAAAACCATTCACACACCCATTCACTCACCTGTACGTCCAGGTTTGAGTGCTAGGTCACCCTTAGAGCCTGGGAAGACATCCACAGAATGCAATCTGCACCACAGGAAGAGTTTTAAGGGGACTGCTTCAGCACTCTTGAGAAGGGAGAATCCTGATTGTAGTTGACCTTAAAATCAAAGCATCCAAGGGTAGAGAAGAGGGAAAGGAACAGGGTAAAGACTGGGCAAAGGCTCCAGAGGAGAAATGAATCCCCTCCAAGAAAGAGTTTCTTAGTTCCCTATTGGATTCAATATAGAAAGTAGTGCTTAAGGGCAGACAGGCTGAGAGAGACCTGAGGCTGCAGCTGGCCCAGCTGGCTGCTAAGGGAGACAAGCTGAGGCTGAGAGAGTCTTGGAGGAGAAAGGTGTCTTGGTTACTCGCAAAGTGACTATCAAGGAGATGAACTTGAAGGATAAATCGTTGTTAGAGTCTAGCAAAAATTGTGGGAGCAAAACTACTGTGACCAGTGCAGAAGATGGAGTCCTTATACTCAGAGACTTTGTGCCTGACTGTAAGGAGGAGGTGACATGGACAGGTTGTTTCAGGCATATGAAGTAGCTCTAGAGGTACAGAGAATCTCTGAGGATTGTGAAGCTTGCTTTGGAGTCATATTCCTGGTGAAGGAAGGGACACCCTACTGACACTAGAGAAGGGGAAGAGGTTGAGGCATTCCATCATGAAGGAGACCCTTTTCAATACATTAGAATTAACCCCAGAGGAATGCAATTTGAAATACAGGTCTAGTCAGAACCTGTGTCACCAGTCCTGGGAGGATTTTATGGGGTAGTTTTGAAATGTTTGTAAAAAGTACTGTTGATTTTTAAGAAGGGTTTTCAACAGTTTTATACTTTTTCCTTTTTTCTCAAAGATAACTGGGAAGAAGGAACTGGCTTCAGACTGTGAAAAACATGACGAAAGCTAAGAAAATAACTAAATATTTATGCTGTCAGTACTTTCCACATCCATGTGATTGAAAACCCAGTACTTGCTGCTTTATCCTTTTTTCCACAGTGTATTTTGGAATGCTACATGTAACATACTGTTCTATGAAAGAAAGTGCAGACTCATCTGTGTCTGTTCCAAATTTAGTAGCATCTATTACCCAGAACAGTATATAAATGTGCTGAGCAGGGGACGTGGCTTGGCTGGCCAGCATGTCAGACGTGTGCTAAGTCAGCTCCGTCCAGCCCGCTAAATTATCCTGAATGAATCCTGCTCCTCTGGCTGCACCATCTAACACATGGCTCCCACTGGGGTGTAGCGACTTGGTGCCGCTTTTCTGGGCAAATCCGGGGAGGCGGCGTTCATCCTTGAGGCCTTGTGACGGCGCTGAGACTGTGGCCTCGAGTGTGTCCTGCCGGCAGTCTCAGGAGGGGGAGGAGCTGCAGCGCCTGATCTGCCCCACCCGGCAGTGCGTACCGGGACTTGCATCTCCCCTTCGGGGCCTGCCCGTAGCTGTGCGCTTGTTCCTTCTCTGTGGCCTCCCAGGCCCCCGTTCGGCGGGCCACGGGGGTGAGTAGGCAAGATCCAGGGACGGCTGGTGCGGGCGCCGCCATTTTGTGCCAGCCGGGCCGCGGAGAGCTTGGCCCCCAGTGGAGCTGTCGACCTCTCGTTTTGGCCTGGTGCCATGCATTTGGTGGCCCCTGGGAGTTGGTGGCGTGTGAGCATTGGCGCCTGCCTTGCTGCTGGATCCTGCAGGAGACGTGGTGACCGCGGCCCGGCGGGGGCCCCCAGGTGGACTTGGTGGATCAGCCCTTGTATGGGCGTGCTGCAAGGGCCCCTGCATAGCTGCCGGCTTTCATTCTTCAGACCCAGCTTGACACTGGATTGCTTCTCCCCGCTCGGCGGCCAGTTTGGACAGCAAGGGAAGTGCGCTGGTGGCCTGGGAGACACTGGGTTAGTCACTGTCATTCATGTGATGCCCTAGACTGCTGAGTTTGCAGCCTCTCTCTGAGTGGCCATTGGGAGCTTGTAACTCTGGGTGAATCAGACACTGGTACGGGGGTTCCCCCCTCTGACTGGTGTAGGGGTTCAGTGGCATTTTCGGGCCACGTGGGGGTTAGTGTTCACTGCCCAATATGTGTCCTACCCCTCTTGGGGCCCCCCGGGGAGTTGCATGGTGGGACTGCCAATATTTGTAGGGGCCCCCCTGTTTCACTGCTGGGCCTGCAGTTGGCGGCCATTGAGAGACCTGTTCTGCTGGTGTGCCATTGTATTCGGACATTCTGGGGTCCCCCCGCACGCTACTGGTCACTGGACTTTGGAGGGTTTGGGAATACTGTCTAGGGAGTGAGTAGTTGAATTGCTGGGTGCATAGGGCCCCGGGTGGACCGGCGGGCCCGACTGTGTGTTTTGATGCTGGTGTTAGGCCTGAGGGGGTCCCCTATTTCCCCCATTGGAGGCCTACTGGACTACGGGGATTCACGGTCTGGTGCGGGCTGGGCCACTTTCCTGCTTCGAGGTGGCCCTGTGGAGTACCTCTCGGGCCCTGTCCCCATGGTGGTTGATATGGCAATTGGATTGAGCTGTGTGGGCTGCTGTCGGGTGCCCTGGATCACCTGGGGTGGTCTGTTGATTAGGGACGGGCGTGCCGGCGGCGGACCACCTGGTGTTGCCGGTGTACGGGAACCCCTGGTTCACTATGATGAGGGCCAGGCCCGGGGGGAGCTCATCCTAGCAGAGCACGTTAAATACATTTGCGGGCCCTGGGACCCCGCGTCGGCATCGGGTGAGGCCCAGGGAGATGTACCGGACAATGCCGCCCTCCTGGCCGCCATTACACAGTCCAGGGACGCCTTGGATGCCAAGATCAGCGCAGTGGGATCTGACGTTATACTATTGCGCCAGGACCTGCGGAATGTGGTGGTGTGCATCACGGAGACCAAGAGGAGAATCTCCGGAGTGGAAGACGTGATCACTACCTTGCAACAATGAGTGTTGTCCCTGGAGACCACCCAGCAGGGCCTGGCATCAAGGGTGGAGGATGCCAAATGCCAGGCACGCCGCAACAATCTCCGCTTTGTTGGTTTTCCGGATGGGTGTGAATCCAGGGATATGGAACAGTTCCTTACCCAATGCCTTGAGAGTTGGCTACCTCCGGACTCCATATCCAAGCGCTTTGTGGTCAAAAGTGCCCACAGGGCCCTGATGCAGGGTGGCTCTTCGTGCCTGTTTCTAATCCACATATTGTGGAGGGCTTGCGACCTCTGACATTCTCTCGTACTATGTGGCTTCGCACCTTTTGGTCCTTAATGAATGGTGGGATGGCGAAAGATTGGATCCGGCGTATGCAGTGGACAGGCGGCTCATGGGTGATCACTTGCTGCACACACTCCTATATTCCGCACCCCTGCAGAGCTCCTTGCCGGTCGCCAAACAGCTCATTTTTTGGATCTGGAGAACGGCCTTGCAGAGAATGGGTTGGTGGAACCGCTTGACCCGGGAGACCCCGTTGTGGCAGAATGGACGTCTGCCGCAGTTGGCGGCCTTGCCTGGTTTTCATCGTTGGGACGCGATTGGGATCTCCACCTTGGGGGATGTTATGCGGGGGCCCGTCTTGAAATCGTTTCAAGACCTGCCGAGAGACTTTCATGTGCCGCGCACCCAATTTTTAAAATATCTGCAATTTCGCCATTCCCTTTCCCCCAGCCTGGAGGGACTGGAGGAGCTGGCAGACTTCAGCCCAGTGGAGGCGAAAGTTTTCATGGGTGATTTGAAGGACCATACAATCTCAAAAATGTATCAATTCCGGGTTATACACAGCTCCCCATCCCTGCAGCGTCTTCGTCAGGCGTGGGAGTGATGTGGGCCCACTTGAGGAGGACGACTGGGTGGAGGCCCTTGCCTCCCCTAGTGGGGTGGCCATTTCCATGAGCCTTCGGCTTATCCAGTTGAAATACCTCCATAGAGTATATTTCACTAGGGTCAGGCTGTACAGGGCGGGCTTGGTTGCTTCCCAATGTGCCTATGCTGAATGCATGAAGAGGGCACTCATACCTTATGGGACTGTTTTGGCGGGGAGTGATGACATGCCTATCAGAGGTTTCACCTAAGCTGGTTCTCCTCCAAGTTATGGATGATATCGGGGGCAATGTCTACAAACGTCATCTTATGCTCCTGGGCTTTACCGTTGCCAAGCGTGACATTGCTCGAGCCTGGAAGGCGACATTTGCGCCATCCGTCTCGGTTTGGAAGACAGGTCTACATTTTTGTATGGGTTTGGAGGCTCCCATCTTTCTATTGAGGGGGTGTCCACGTAAGCACTCAAAGATCTGGAAGCGCTGGGCGGACTACCGGGGACTTGATCTGGAGCCTGTCCCGGCACGTGGCTCAGACCAGCTCTGATCTTCTCTCCCTCTTTCTTTTTGTGCAGTGGGGGTTATTACGTGTTTCCCCATTATTTGAATGTATATTCATACGGTGGGATAGAGCCCTTTAGGCTTGGTATTGTAGTGAGTGTAGCATTGATGCTCTGACTTTATTATTTGACTTTGCTTGGTTGACAGTGCAGTCAGGTGGGGTTTTTTTTTGGTTTTGTTTAATTTGAAAGTCCTTTCAATATTGCCTATTTAATTCTATATGAGAAAAATGTCAAAGCCATGAGGTATAATGATGCTTCCGAAGTCTCTGCTCTCCGCTCTCTGTGTTTTTTGACTAGTAAAATATGTATAAAAAAATGTGATGAGCACCTCTTGCTAGGTACTCATTTTGGCAAAAAGAAATCAGTGATTTCTCCAAGTAAAGGATTTTTTGTTGCAGATGAAGGGCAATATAATTTCAAATCAGTGCCTAAAGTATCCACAAAAATATGACACATGCATACAGCAAAGTTCTCCTTGCCTTTAATGTTACAGCCTGTTTGTGTAAAAAAGTAATGTCAGTCATCCAATATATATTCTGCACAGCTCAGAGTTAGAAGCCAAGTTTTTTTGTACAACCTTTATGATTATTTTTCCCCACTGTTCATTGAACATTCTTTCAACAGTACATCACTTTTGGTGTATGAGCATGGAACCTGATAACAGTAAAAAAAAAGGAGGAAACACACCCATAGAGGATATTTTCATGGCGACAAGCATTTGGCATTTCACTCAGTGAGTAAGCATCTCGCTTAAATTTTTGAAGGTAGGTGGGTATATAATGACTGAAATTGATGGTAGTTCTCCCAAGGGTGCAGTGCAGGTGGACTATCCTGCTGCACCTAGTATGTCCCACATCATGTAGTTGGGACCCCTTTCTGGAATTGTTTTTAATTGCTTCTACGTGGAAATTCTCCCATGTAAATAATTATTGGCCAAAGACCATGTTATGGGCTATGTAATATGTGGGATCATAAGCAGTGTACTGCAGGGCGTAAGTTATAGTTTGTTAAGGTAACAATAACTGCTGCATTTCAATGGTTTGGACCCTAACTATAACATTCCTGTAACCTTTGGTTTCTTCGGTGAATATATGTATATATATATCAACGTGCGTGCCGTACACAAACACACCATGGAAATCTGGAACTTACTCGACTCTCTCTCACCTGACATCGCCTTCTTCACAGAGACCTGAACCAATGTTCCATCAACACCACCATCCTGGAGGTTACAAGATCCAGAGGAAGGACCGCCCCAATTACCTGTGAGGAGGCCTCGCCATATTCCACAAAAGCACCCTCCGCCTCACCACCTCCAGCAAAACCTTCCCCTCTGCCGAACACCTGCATTTCCAGATCCACACCAGTCCTACAACCACACTCTGTGGAACACTCCTCTACAGACCCACTGGAGCACCTTTTGCCACCACCATCACCTACTTCATCGCACCCCACGCCATCCCATCAATGAAATTCATACTCATTGTAGACCTCAACTTCCACCTCAACAACCCCAGCGACCTGAACTGCACCATCCTCCGTGACAACCTAACCAACATCGGACTCAACCAACTCGTCAACACACCAACACACAGGGCAGGACACACCCTTAGCCCCATCTTCGCTGCAGGAAACAGCGTCCACTTCAGCGGCTCAGCCACACAATGTAGCCAACCTGGACCGACCACCACTGCGTCCACTTCACTGTTAATAAACCCAAAGCACCCAAACCAGCCCCCCACCATGAAGGAACTGGAGAAAGGTTACCAACGTGCCACTGAACTCCACCCACTCCCGAGACAACCACACCTGGGCATCTGACGCGAACACCGCAGCCAGAGAACTACACACGTGGATCTCCAACTGCGCAAACGAGCTCGCCCCGCTACGTAACCCCGGAAAACAATGCCCAGAAAAACCACCTGGTTCACCACCGACCTCCAAAAAGCCAGGCGTACCTGTAGACGCCTGGAAAATAACTGGAGGAACACCAAGTCACCCGACAACTACTCCACCTACAAGCACACCATGACGGACTACAACAACCATATCAGAACAACCAAAAGGAAATGTATCCACAGCAAAATCCTCACCAACTCCACCAACTCCAAAGAACATTTCAATGTCTTTAAGGAATTCACTAACCCATGCAGCAAACCCACAGACATCACCCCATCCCAAGACCTCTGCAACAAGCTCGAAACCTACTTCCATCTCAAGATCAGAACACTCTTATACAACTTTATCGCCCACCCACAATACACCTCAGCCAGCCCCCCATCTCCCCAAGACATCAGCCAGCCCACCATCTCCAACTGGACACCTATCAGGACAATGGACACTGCTGTGGCCATGAATGGCATCCGCTCAGAGGCCCCCACCAACCCCTGCCCCAGCACATATACAACAGAGTCGCAGACACCATCGCGCCCCAACTGCAACACACCATCAACACCATCTTCAAAACAGGCACTTTCCCAGATGACTGGAAGCGTGCCGAAGTCAGGCCCCTGCTCAAGAAGCCCACGGCCGACCCCACCGACCTCAAAAACTACCGTCCCATCTCGCTTCTCCCCATCACAGCCAAAGTGGCAGAGAAAACAGTCAACAGGGAACTGACACGATTCATTAAAGAAGACACCGTCCTTGGCCCGTCCCAATCCGGATTCCGAGCAAACCACAGCACCGACACTGCCCTACTCGCCGCCACAAACGATATCCGTACCCTCCTGGACCAAGGCCACTCTGCAGCCCTCATCCTCCTTGACCTGTCTGCAGCCTTTGACACCGTCTCTCCATGCACACTAGCCACTAGACTACATGGCGCCGGCATTTAAGGAACTGTCCTAGACTGGATCCACTCATTCCTCACCGGAAGAAGCCAAAGGATTAGATACCCCCCTTCCTCTCTGCCCCCACGGAAATCCCCTGTGGAGTCCCACAGGGGTCATCTCTGAACCCGACCCTCTTCAACATCTACATGGCCCCCCTCACAGACATTATCCGACAATACAGCCTTAACATCGTATCCTACGCCGACGACACCCAGCTCTCATCCTCTCCCTCACCAAAGACCCCACCAATGCAAAACTCAACTTCCAAAGAGGAATGCAAAAATTCACAGTCTGGATGACCAACAGTTGCCTAAAACTCAATGCCGAGAAGACTGAAGTCCTTGTCCTTGGAACCACCCCTTCAGCATGGGACAACACCTGGTGACCCACCGCCCTCGGAAGCCCCCCTATAGTTGGCAACTATCAAAGGAACTGGACTAACTACAGAATCATTAACCTGGTGTATCGCAATCCAGTTAAGGAATGATTATGTAATTCCTTTTAAAGATGAAACTTGTACTTTGTTCAAAGGATGGAACGATACCTATTAAGACTAAAGCCCACTGGGGCTTAATGATGAGCGGACTGGTAATGATGCAACATTGGGTCCAAATGGATTATGAACTGTAGTATATGGAAATATATCGCGATGTGAGTGCGATATATACCAAATGTTGCCTTCCAATTAATTGCGCCCACCGTTTTGGCTTTTTGATAATGATTTGAGAGGAACTAATGTATACTCCTGATTGAGCGTTGACACGTAACCAGATAAAGAATTATGGGACATGTAGTTCCGAGTAAAAAACTTACCAGGAGGCGGATTGTGATATTATAACAATTTGCATGTTCAGTATCATCAGAATGCTTTCCTTTTGATTATTAAGCAAAAGATAAGGTACAGAGAAAATGTTGTATCTTAAAATGAAGAAATTTGCGAGAGTATGTTTTCACTCTCACTTGTGTCACATGACGAATGTTTTCTTTTTTGTATATAACTTTATTGTTTGAAACATTTCACTTCACTCGTGATCGAGCGGCTGCGGCTGCGAAACGCGTTGGGTATGATCGCAAATAAAACTTCACCTTAAAATGCATCTGGGCCTCAACTTGTTGTCACTTTGAGAGGATATGACAACTTTGTTGTTGGATTTACAGGGGTAAGGCGAAACCCTGTTGAGGCCCACCATTGGAAAGCGGCGCGGGCTTATCTTCCCCATTCGTATGGTATAGATATATATATATGTATATACTAGCTGTACTCGGCCACGCATTAATGTGCTCAGTCTGGTTAAATGGAAGAGAAAAAAAGAGTAAGCGCACGTTTCTAATATGTTTAATTTGTCAATGTTTTTGGGTATGCAATATGTTTTTGTGACTATTGTCTCTATTCGTCCCTTGTAGTTGTTGCGCAGTATCTCTATGCGTCCTTTCTTAAAGTTTCAAAGTGAACCAACTCCTCCCCCCTCCCTACACCCACTTCCCGGTCTGCCATCCTGACACCAACTGTCCATCATAATATATGTGGACTATTGTCTCTATGTGTCCACTTCCCAGTCTGCCAGCCTGACACCAACTGTCCATCCTAATATATGTAGACTATTGTCTCCAAGCGTCCCTTGTAGTTGTTACTCAGCATCTCTAGACTTCCTTTCTTAATGTTGCAAAGTGAACCAACTCCTCCCTGCTCTCTCCATGCGCAGCATCTCTATGTGTCCTTTCTTAATTTTGCAAAGCAAACCAATTCCTCCCCCCTCCCTCCACCCACTTTCCAGTCTGCCATCCTGACACCAACTGTCCATCCTAATATATGTAGACTATTGTCTCTATGCGTCCCTTGTAGTTGTTGCGCAGCATCTCTAGGCTTCCTTTCTTAATGTTGCAAAGTGAACCAACTCCTCCCCGCTCCCTCCATGCGCAGCATCTCTATGTGTCCTTTCTTAATTTTGCAAAGTGAACCAATTCCTCCCCCCTCCCTCCACCCACTTTCCGGTCTGCCATCCTGACACCAACTGTCCATAATAATATATGTGGACTATTGTCTCTATGCGTCCACTTCCCGGTCTGCCATCCTGACAGCAACTGTCCATCCTAATATCTGTAGACAATTGTCTCTATGCGTCCCCTGTAGTTGACGCGCAGCATCTCTATGCGTCCTTTCTTAATGTTGCAAAGTGAACCAACTCCTCCCCTCTCCCTCCACCCAGATCCCGGTCTGCCATCCTGATAACTGTATCCGGCCACGCGTTGCTGTGGCTCAGTGTGGTTAAATGGAAAAGAAAGAAATCTCAGTGTTCGCAGCCGTGCATCCTGAAGTCTGGCTGCACGCCGCTCTGCTGCTTCCTCAGCACAAATTTTAGCCATTCTTTGTCTGTTTCGCTCGTTAGTTGATGCCCGTTCTTCCTTTGTTTGATTTGCAATTAGTTGTAGCACTACTTCTGCTCCGCTAGTTCGACGACCTAAGTTTGATCTTCTGCGAGGCATTTTGAATACAACGGTGTGTATTTAAAAACACGCGAGTATTCGAATTCTATGTAACTTTCGGAGATTTAAGATTTTGAACAAATGAACATTTACATTTTTATTTGTCTGTTCTTGCTTTCGATTAAAAACATGCGCGTATTCGACACGCACATATTCGAATCGAACATCGTGTATATAAAAACACACGCGTACTCGTTGTGTGACAATTTCAAAGCAATCGGTGAAGAACTTTCAGATATTTGCGATATTTAACAAACGAACATTTACATTTTAATTTATATATATATATATATATATATTGTTTTGCAGAGAAAATAGCTTGTTTATAAATAGGGCTGCCGGTTTTATGGTTTTTATTTTTTTGCCATTTCCGTCTGTATTTTTCCATATTTATATTTTGGGCATTTTATCAGTATTTATCCACATTTATTTTTGCCACAAGCACCAGGCAACACTGCAGCTAGTATTTTTAAACATTCATTCAAATTGACAATGCACACATGCATTCGGTTGTTATTGGTCAACACAATACATTCATCGGAAAACTTTGCCATTTGCAGACTGTCCCAAATATGCTTAAAAGTGCTATCACAAGCCATTTGTCTCAGAGCCTTGCAGTTTCTGTCATCGGCACAGAGTGCTACATCCTCTACCCCACTGAACACCATCCAGCCCCACTGAGAGAAACTCACACTCCCTTCAGCTACAACCCAATTGTGCCCCGCTATAAACAACTAGAAGCAACTCAATTCAAACTATGCACTATGTAATGATGTTCTTTCTTCCCCCCAATAACTCTCGGAGTCGGGTAACGGTTTCACTCTCTTTATTCAAGTCGTAACATACAAGGAGCGCATAGCATGTCCTTCGCCCAGCCTGCTCGCGCTCTAATGCCGCGCTGCGCACATCGCGCCCCTACGTCACCGTACGTCACGTGGCTACGTGACGTACCACGTTAGCGCGCTCACTACATATCTCCCCTTTTTCCAACGAACTATATGTACAAGTCCTGACTCATGTCATAGTCTCTGAACCTCGCTGGTTGGACCACCGCCCTGCCCCTTCTCGTCAGTCTTACCGGGGATGTGGCGGTTGTTGCTTCTTCTCCTTGACCACTCCCTAGCGCAGCCGCGCTAGTCTCACTCTGACTTCTGTCCTCTTCAATCTGCTGCTCTCCACTTGCCTCTTGATCCTCTTGCCTTCTCTCACCAATGTCTAGGTCCTCTCCCCCATACTCACAGGGGTCGTCACTGCTGTTCTCTCCTTCTCTTTCATTTCCATTGCCTCTCCAGCTGAGTATTTTGTTGCACCTGGCCATGCGGTCCTGCGACCAAACATTGCCGTCGCTCAGCAAGGCCGCCCTGCCTTTGACTTCCACTACCTGTAGGGGCTTGCTGTACTTGCTTTCACCCTTTTTCTGCAATGTGGCCAGTCTTACTCTCACCCATTCTCCTTTTTCTAAAGCTGTGTCCTTTACACTCCTCCGTGCATCATAGTGTTTGGTGTACACCGCTTGTGCTCTCTCCAGATTGGCTTGCACCACTGCCGGTGACCACTCGCTCTGAATGACTCTTTCTTTCCATATTCTGTTGTCCTGAGTGAAGGGCTCCCGGCCTCTAAGAATCTGGAAGGGACTATAGCCAGTGTTCGTGGGCGTTATCCGGTATGCCCACACCATGTGCCAAATCTCTGCTTCCCAGTCTTTGTTGTCTGAAATAGCCGCTTGTATCGAGCCCATCACCACTCTATTGAAACGCTCCACCAAGCCATTTCCCGCTGGATGGTATATGGACGTGTGTTTTGCCACAATTCCGTTTCTCTGCATGAACTGAGACCATTTCTCAGAACGGAATTGGGGTCCATTGTCGCTGAGGACACACTTTGGGATGCCCTCTCTCACAAAAGTTTCAGCCATGAAGCTCACTATCATCTCCGTGTCCATGGTTTCTTCGATCCTCAATTCCGGCCATTTGGAATAGCGATCCACCATTACGCAAATGTACTTCTGTATTCCTTGTGCATTCAGCACTGGACCTAAAATGTCTATGGACAGTTCCTCCCACGGATTTTGTGGAGGATCAATTTTTCCCAGGGCAGGGCGTAACGGTTTCAGTGTTTTGTCCGCGCCCTGGCACCTCGGACATTCTCTAACGTGTCTTTCCGCTCTTATGTCCATTCCTGGCCACCAATAATTCTGCTTGGCCCTTAGTTTCAACTTCCCCGCTCCCAGGTGGCCTTCGTGTAACATGTCCATTAACCGGGAGATCATCTTTGCCGGGGGTATGACTCTCTCTCCTCTGTACACAAATATGCCCTGGTCATCCATAGATAGTTCCTCTCTCACTTCAAAGTAGGGGATGAGGCCTCGTCCTGTCTTGCTTTTGTCTGGCCAACCCCTTACAATATGGGCCTTCACTTCTTCTAGGACAGGGTCCTCATCATAGGCTATTTTCCATTCCTGCTTGCTTATGGACGTTTCTAGGTCTTCGGTGAGTGCGACCCACTCTTCCGCCGCCTCACTGCATTCTGTACTGGTTTCCATCGCTGCCGCCCGGCTCAGGTAGTCCGCCACCTTGTTCTTATTCCCTGGGATGTGCTCCACGTCATATCGGAACTCCATCAATTTGAGTGACATTTTCGAGATCCCCGGCGTTGCATCTGCGTGTCCACTGGATGTGAGTACCTTGAGCAAGGGCTTGTGGTCGGTCCTCAACCGGAACCTGGTGCCCCACAGGAATTGCCGAAAACGAGACATGGCCCACACCACTGCTAACATTTCTTTTTCGATCACACTGTACTTTTTTTCAGTGTCATTAAGGGTGCGGGACGCAAAACATATTGTTTCTACTCTCCCCTGGCCGTGGTCTTGCATGAGGACCGCTCCCAGTCCTTTATCACTGGCATCCGTCGTGAGTATTGTGCTTCCTTGGGGGTCAAACCCTTGCAGAGGAATCGCCCCTGCCACTTCTCTTTTTATTCCCTCAAATTCTTGCTGGGCTTCCTCTGACCACCGGAATTCACTGTTCTCTCTGGTTAGTAGCCTCATGTGATGGGTCTTTGAGGCGAAATGTTCTATGAACTTCCCGTAATATTCTGCCATGCCCAGGAATGATCTGACCTCCTCCTTGTTGGCTGGTGAGGGTGCGTCGCAGATCGCCTTCACGTTTTCCCTCTTGGGGGTCACTCCTCGTGCACTTATCTCGTGGCCCAAGTATGTCACCTTTTCCATTCCAATGCGGCACTTAGCCCACTCTGCCGTGAGGCCCTTTCTTTCCAGGATACTCAATACCACGTCCAGTTTCTTGTCATGGTCGGCTCTGTCGCGACCCATCACCAAGATATCATCCTGGAAGTATTGAACCCCCCGAATGTCCTGGAACAACTGGTGCATTAGTTTTTGGAACACCGCAGCCGCCGAGGCTAGCCCGAATGGCATGCGGCGGAATCGATAGCACCCGAAGGGAGTTATGAATGATGTCAAACTGCGGCTCTCCGGGTGTAATGCGATCTGGTGATACGCCGATGTTAAGTCTATGGTGGAGTGCCACTGAATACCCCTTGTGCTGGCCAGCATCTCTTCTATCCGGGGAAGGGGGAACTTCTCTACCACTATGTTTTTGTTCAACTCACGCAGGTCAACGCATAGACGGACCTTGCCATTGGGTTTCTTCACCACCACCAATGGCGCCAGCCACTCGGCGCAGGTAATCGGCTCGATAATCCCTCTTTTCTCTAGCTGCCGTAGCTCCTCCTTCACGTCGTCCCTCACTGCCAACGGGATGTTTCTCACCTTGTGGGCTACCGGCATTGCTCCTTCTCTGAGTATGATCTTGTGCGCGAATTTGTCGAGCCTTCCTACTGAACCCCCAAAGACTGTTGGGAACTCCTTCCTCCATCTGTTCGTGTTCAGCTCTTCCTCCGGCTCCGTCATCAATATTTGCTCCTTGCCACCTGGGTCCAGCTTGATCCCCAAGTCTCCTTGGTCGAGCCACCCCAGGACAGAAGGGCCTTTCTCGGAGACGTACAGTTTACACCTGGCCGCCCTGCCCCTGAACTCGAAGTTCAGCTTTCTGCATCCGGCCATGGGGATTCGATCTCCATTGTATGTGACGGGACGTATGTCCAGCTTATCCAGCTCGGGGCCCAGTTGTGGAGCAAACTTCTCCTCCCATACGTTTCTTGGAATTATGGTGTAAGGTGACCCCGTGTCTGCCACCACTTGGACTTCCACACCTCCTATCGTCATGTCCATGATTGGCTTCATCGTTCTCCTTCCGTCGGTGCCTCGGCCTTGGTCGTTCACGCTCAAGATTTCGTCGTAGATGCAGAGGACTGTGACCACCTCCTCTTCGGTCGCCTCGTCTGGCTCCTCCACTTCTTGGCCCACGTACTTCACTGCGTTCTTGGATGCCTTCTTCCTGCACACTTTTTCATAATGGCCGACGATTCCACAAAACATGCATTTGGCGCGAAGCGCGGGGCACTTCCGGTCGTGCGCCTCGTGCGTCCAACTGCCGCATCTGTAGCAAGGCCGTTTGTTACTTCCGGCCGGTTTTCCGGAGTGGCCTGGGCTGCTTTGCCATTTGTTCGGGCCCTTTTCTGGCTGTTTCCGCGCCAGGTGATCTTTGTGGAGTTCTTCATTGTCCACCTTGTTCACCACACCGCTGGGCACATTCTCTTTCTTCGTGGCCGCTGCACACCTTCGCGCCAGTTCGGCTCTCTTGACTATCACCAGCACGTCCTTGAGCGAGGTGTCTCCTGCAGCCCATAGCTTGTCCTGTACGTTCGTGCACGTGGTGTGCATCACCACTTGGTCTTTTATGAATTCACTTTCCCAGTTGGCGTACTTGCATGGGGCCGCCAGTTTCCTTAACGCCGCCACATACTCTTCCACCGTTTCCCCTGGTAATTGTTTCCTTTGTTGGAAGTTAAACCTGTCCACTGAGACGCATACCGAGGGTTTGAAGTGTTCCTCCAGGTCTTCCATTGCGTGGGCGTATACATCGTCGTCGTCCGCCTCTCTCTTCTTAGGTACCAAGCTTTTGTAGATCCTCAGGCCTTCTGGGCCCAGGTTTAGCAGCAGAATGCGTTTCTTTCTCGGCGGTTTGAATTTCTCCTCACTTTCATCTTCCAGTACTTCTATGAAATTATTTATGTACTCTTTCCAGTCCTCCCATTTCATGAGCGGCTCCCCTGGTCTGGGAAGGAACTGGGCTGGCGCTATCACATAACCCGCTTGTGTGTTCATCTTTTCGCCCCTGGATGTGGGCAGCGCACTTTCCAGGCTTCTCGGGCTCCCTGGTGCACTGTTTTGTTCCTCCTTGTTGAGTAAGGGTGGAGGGCTGCTCCTTTCAGCCCTTTCCTGTTCGGGTGGGGTAGCCAGTGCGGTTGCCTGTGGGCCTTGACCGTGACTGGCCTCCTGCTTCGTGTGTGTCGCAGTTCACCGACAGGTTGGTCACTGTGCGCCCACGGTGCTCTGTTCCACGTGCTGTTGGCTGCGTCGCGCTCCTTGTGGCGCCCGGTCAGGGTGTGGTCGCTGTGCGTTCCCTCGGGCCTTCCTTGCTCGCTCTGCGACTCCGCTCCGTTCCGCCGTTCTTCGCGTAGTCTGCGTGGTGGGGGTCGTGGGTCGGTATCCCACCCTCGTCGCCACTGCAATGATGTTCTTTCTTCCCCCCAATAACTCTCGGAGTCGGGTAACGGTTTCACTCTCTTTATTCAAGTCGTAACATACAAGGAGCGCATAGCATGTCCTTCGCCCAGCCTGCTCGCGCTCTAATGCCGCGCTGCGCACATCGCGCCCCTACGTCACCGTACGTCACGTGGCTACGTGACGTACCACGTTAGCGCGCTCACTACACACTAGACAAGAGTAATTTGCTGCCTGAAAAAAGTAATAATATTCTGGCAAAATTAAACACTCATAGGGAATACAACTTAAATCTTTTACACTCATTAATTAGAAAGCTAAAGACATGAAAAGAAAAGTAGCGCTTGACTGGCAAACTCTGTAAGGTGGCGCTAATGTGTTTGGGGATGAATGAAACCAATCTGGCAACTTTGCAACTACTCTGTCTTGTTTTATTTAGTTATGTATTTATTGTGCGTATTTTTAAACCTTTTTTCTCTCCCCTGAAGCCGCATTTTGGAATAGAAAAATGTCAGAAAAAGAGTTTTGAAAGACAAGTGTTCTTTTTTGGATCCATTTCACTGGAGAATGAATGACAGAAAGGAAAGGAAAGAAGTCACGGTTTTCTGCAAGTGAGGAGGAGCGCGACAAAGAGAGGGAGTAAGAGGAAGAAAGAGCGGGGCAGCAGAATTGGACACTGTCCTTGTCTTGTCCTGTCTGGACAAGAAGGAAGAGACCGCAATGGTTATGGACTCTGCAAGTCAGTGCTAAATTTGTGCCACTTACTACTGGGAGACTGGGGGAAACTTACTTATCAAGGCCGGGTCTACGTGTCTTCTACTTGCACGTCACATTATTTGCATGATATTGTTGACTTGCCTTAATTGATATTAAATACCATCTCCTCCTCCTCACTGACTCGGCACACATGCGCGAGCGGCGCACCCCGCAAGTCCTTATCAGCCTGCATTAAGGGAGGCAGCCCCACAACGTTGAGGGCGGCAGGCAGCACCAGGTCCTTTTCTTACTAGGTCTAAACGCAGTGTGTCCTGGCCCAGCCCACCACATAACCGTCAGTCCGTAAGTAAGTACTAAATACTTTCTAGCAGTATTATGTATATAGTAAAATATAGCAGTAGCCATAAATGCGGAGTCGTTACTGTCTGCCCCCAGCCTGTGGCATATCTTAGGCCGCAGCTGCCAAACAAGCCTCTTGGTTTGACACTGACCCCATCATATAAAATATGACAATCCTGTATCAAAGTGACAGAATATACGAACATCTGTGAAGAACGGAGTATAGTACACGCACAGTGTGGGAGGGGAGACTTGGGAGGGCTCAGAAAGAAGTTGTCAAAGCAGTCGCACTCAGGGCATAAAAAATATGAACATGTGTGAGGGCTTCTGCAGAGGGTAGACCTGTGAATATTCTCTATTTTCTCAGCAAGACTTTCCACTCGCTTCTTGTGTCTCCACTTGCAGTTTGACGAGGGCAGTGTTCATCAACAGTCTTCTCTCTATGTCCATTTCTTCAGATGTTCATACTGAGGCTTAATCTGCTTCTAAGAGCTGGCGTGGGAAGAGAACAGAGCTGAGGCACTTTAAGTTAAGACTGGGCACCCAGGATCACACAATCTTGACATAACGGGCAAGCAGATTTACAACTCCAGAGAAGCGTTTTGCCAGCAAGGCACTTTACCATTAGAACCTGCTGGATTAAGTGCTTAGTTTGAGCCGGGTGGCTGTAGGTGGGCCCACCAGCGCTCATTTACGGGGACTGGAACTTATTTTTAATTATAAGACATTTACACAAACGAGAGAGAAAAGAATACAAAAATATAGAGAAAAGCATCAACATAGGAAAGGAGGAGGAAGAGAGGAAGAAACTGTGCCAAAGGAGGAAAGCAATGATGAAAATGAACGTGCAAAAGGGAATTAAAATGGCAAGGAGAGTATGCCAGTGAGTGAGCGAGGCAAGGAAGTGAATCATTAGAGATCGAGGGCGGCAGGCCGCTGAACAACACTTTGGGCACCGGTACATATCACTTTACAAATTAAGCACTGCGTTCCCTGTGTGTGTCTGACTGAGCCCTGCCTTCCAGCGCAGCCGGGGCTGAAAATACAAGGATTGGGTTTCTTCTCTTTGTTGCCCACTCCCCCCTGTCCACCCCGGAGTGTCTGTGAGAGAGTGAGATCGCAGCCCGAGCCAAGGGAAGGGAGGGGGGCTGAATGCGGTGTGTGTGAGAGTGAGCCCCACTGTGCAGGCACTTACTGAGCGCTAAAACAATGACCAGGATTAGCACGAACTTGCCTTTATTTTGAAATGGCTGGCCAGGCTCACTCGACGGGCGGAGAGGAACCCCAGACATGACTGGGGCAGCTAACAAAAGGCCGACAGGAGCGCTAAAAAGACCCCACAGCCCTAGAATCAGCAAAAGGGCATGGCGAGGCAACTCTGCTGAAGCACAGCAGCGCGCAAAATGTGCTAGTATTTTCCCATTTTCACATATAAATACAGACAATGGAAAACATGTTTTCCGTCTGTATTTATATGTAAAAATCTGTTTAAACAAAAAACCAGGAGCCCTATTTATAAATCTGAGGGCTAGATTTACACAATTACTTCTCTGCTTCCTTGTAGTCTTTCCTCCAATTACGTTCAAAGCGTTTACAGAGGCGTTTTAGATTTCTCACCTACTCTGTAAACCATGGAGTGGAGGGATGTGCTCTTTTGGAGAAAACAGTTTTGAGTAGAGCTATTTTATCACACGCTTGAGCAAGCCAATTGGTGTAGATGGAGGTCGCCTTCTCTACACCTTGCGGTAAATGACCTGCCTTGGTGGAAAGAAGCTCCTGTAATACAGTCCCCTCTACTCTATTCCAGGGTCTAGTCTCTATGTGTCCTGTGGGATAACTACTCCTTTCATGCTGAGCCGCAGGGCCGGCCTTAGGCATGTGCAAGCTGTGCACCTGCACAGGGCCACCAAATCCCAGGGGCCACCACATCAATATATATCCTTAATATAATAATCCTCTGAGGATGGATACATATTTGTGTGGGGGCCCCTGCCAGGGATTTGGTGGCCTCTGGCTCTATACAACTTCCAAACACCATGACCCCCCTCTTCACTGGCCTCCGCGCTCCGCCCCACCCGGACCCCCTCTTCCCGGGCCCCCTACCTAGGCTCCCTGCCCAGGGCCACCATGAACCTAGAGCCGCCCCTGTGAGCCGCAATAGTTAGTTCAAATTAAATAGCAGCATGGTCAGACCACACAAGTGGTAATATACCTCTAAACAACAGACCTGGATGGTTTGAAAAAATACCATCCAGGGTATGTCCTGCTACATGAGTCAGTCCCTAACATGTTGCCCAAGATCGGCACTATCCATCATGTTCATCAGCATTGCTGTACAAGGTCCGTAGAGAGCTCTAAATAAAAGTTAAAAATTCTCAAAATACTATAGGTGTTACAACAAAGACTCTCTTCCAGCAGATTACCAAGATGAACAACAAACGAGTTTCTAGCTCCTGGTTGCCTGTACAATAAAATTTCTTTAATGGTATGATGATCGAATAGGCTGAAATTAAAAGACAAAGCCTCATAGGCTGTAGTTGAAACGGGCAGGAATATAGCTTTAATAGAGCTATGGTAAATTACCGCCAATCCACCCCCTTTCCTAACCCGCCTGTTTAATGCATGGCAGAGAAACCCAGATGGGGTAGCTTTCACGAAATCTGGGCCAGAAGCCTTGTCTGTCCATGCTTCTGTAAAAAAAGCCATCTTTATAGTGTTTTCCTCTTAGAGCCTTCCACACGCCATACTATGTTTAACCAAGGACCTGGAATTCACAGGATACATTTTAAGACTTAAGGACCATACCCAGCTACAATTGTCCCTTTTTCATCAATGGAACTAATGGGCTGATATCTGATAATGGGTAGGGTTGTATTGCAATTTGGACAGGCCCCTGGGGGGGAAATAACGGCATTGAGTCAAACAAAAAACATACACAATCCAAAGCCCTGTCCACACTGTTCAGTTCCAACATTGTATTTTTAGAGTATACATGAATGGGGGGCTTACCTGGCTACAAACAACCAGGGGATCTGGCGCTGCACGTGGCTCGAGAGCGGACGGGCGCAGATGAACTTGCCTTAGATGTGCCTTTGGCGCATCAGCGGCGCACCCGCTTCGCGCATCCGCTGCGCCCTTGCGCCAGCGTTCTAATTTGTAGCTGGAGTCAGGGAAAGCCTAGTCCGCTACCCCTTGTCCTCCTAAAATGGCTGCCCCTGCCCGACTTAAACACGAGTCAAGCTGTGCCACTGATCCTCAGCCCCAATGAAACAGATTACTGGGAACAGAAAGGTAAAACAATGTAATTAAAACTCCAATTGTGTAAAAGTAAGCACCCCTTACAAGATGTGCAAAAACGCTGTGCAGTCACGCTAAGCAGCTAAAATTTCAACATTCTAAAAGCAAATTTTAAAAGGTGTATTCTTTACATGTGCAAAATATCGCTGTGCCTAGAATTCTCCCGGCTGATATTATCACAGCAACATTTATCATAAAATTATTTATGAGAAAACTGTGCATGGAGAGAAAACAAGTTATAGTTACCTTGGAGCATGAGTTATAGTTACCTGAAACAACGCTTTTCTTTTTTTGATGAGTTTTATATAGCGCTGGCTAGACCCAGAGGTATCAGAGCGCTTTACATGAGGATCCACAAAATTTAAAAATTACATTAGTTACAAGTTACATCAGTTGCTAGACAAGCATTACAAGAGCATAGAAGACGAGATAAGTGAAGTGTAGAGGGGAAGGGGGTAAGGGTAAAGGGGGAGATACGATGGAGAGACAAGGGAAAGCCTGCCCAAAGTCCGGCTGGGTAGGTGACGGTCGAGGGGAAAGTCCAAAACTCATCTCCTCTATAGGTTTCAGGTAGCTCCACCGGGCATCGGCCAAATAGCTAGGTCTCAACGAGAAAACATTTAAAGAACATAGAGGATTAAATAAATGGAAGGGTAATGGAGTAGGTTAAAAGAGTAGGAGGGAGAATACGACGGAGAGACAAAGGAAAAACTGCCCAATATCCAGCTGGGTAGCTGAATTCCGAGGAGGGAAGTCCACAGCCTTTTTAGCTATCAGGTAGCTCCACCGGGCATCGGCCAGATCCAGGTCTCCGCGGTCGGGGTAAGTTCACAGATTCAATGTCCTGGTGGGTAGGCCAGATGGGTGAAAGGTTTGAGGTCTGGTCGATGTCAAGATTTATATCCCATAGTAGGAGCGCATTGTGAAAGGGACCACTGTGGCAGCCATCTTGGGGTCAGGCAAGGGGTTCTGACCTTGGTGTTAACATTCAGCCGGTCCCCATTTTTATCTTTTTCTCCACAAGGTGGGGGAGTTATTGTGCAGAGGATCAGCTTGAGGGCAGGGCCAGTGTCTGAGGAAGAGAGTATTTCTGTGTTATAGCAGCCGGGGGGTGGGGGGGGGGAAACGGCCACCATTTAAGATCAGTGCCTCAGGTATCTCTCACGGTTGATCATGAAGCTGATTGTGGTCTTCCCTAGAGGTCTGAGCTGTTGCTGCTATTGCCATCTATTTTGTGGCCACTATGCTGTAGGCACTACAGGGGGCCTCTTTTCGGGTGTTGCTTTTTTGACCTCTGGCGACGATCTTCTGCAGGCGCCATTTTGAGATCATATGCATTAAATAGAGGCTCTCAAATAGAACTGAACGCCCTAAAAGACTAAGGAGGACAGTGTCGGGAGCCCCAGCCTTGCGGGCTCATCAACAGGACTCCCGGAAATGTCAACAATGTCCCCACTCACCGACTTTCATCTCGCGGTGAGTGTCTGCAATGGCGGGCAGGATCTTCATAGGATCGGTGTTATCTCCATCCCATGTTGTGCACTCCCTCTCCGTACTGGCAGGCTTCTTATTGCGCCTCCGCCGTGTCACCCTCGAGGGTCGCTGCTGTCTCTGTGAGGGAAGGTGTTGCACTTCAATGGCTCTGCTTTCTCAGGAGAGACGAGCCTGGTCCCGAGTCCCGCACCTGTTCCTCCAAGTCCCAACCTGGGACTAACTTTAAATCCCAACCAAGTCACAGCTGAATTTCTATGGTTTTGTGCATGTAAATTAAGAATCTAAGTATAAAGTGTCCCTGTAACACATGTGTGTGTGGGTGTGTGTGTGTGTTTTATTCTACTTATCTCCACATCTATATACCTTGAAGATATATGCAGGGCACAAGTCGGGGGGAACGTGCAGGTGGAAGGCATCCACCCACTATTTTCACAGAGTAGACGCCGTCCACCCTGCCAAGAAGTTGGGCCTCACTGAAAAATATGCTGAACTTGTACTGGTGTAATTTGCTAACTTTGCGCCTGCAAGTTGTTGTCTGCTTTCGATCCGCAGCAATGATCCGCAACAACCAACAACGTGCGGGCAGTGAGGGGGCTTTCTTAGTTCAGACTCCTGCTGGGCTCATAATAAAGGCCGAATCTGAGGGTTCATCAGGCCTCCTTTTGTTCGAGACTCCTGGCTGGCAGCAGTCAGGATCCTCACACCTAGAAGTAAATGCAGCTTGTTAGCACATCACACATACTTAAGAGAGGTAGCTTTTCAATTTGTTCAGTCCCTGTTTAGGAGATATGCATGCACTGTAAGATTGTTAGATGTGTTGGGCTTTCCTAGTATTTACACAAAAAAATAGCATCTATATAGTGCTTACTACCCCTGAGGAGGCGTTGTAATAATTTAAATATCATCCATTTTTCTTGTAAAGCACTATGGATAGAGGACGTTTACGCTGACAAAAGGCATCATTGTATTATGTGTAGCTTACAAAAGTGTGGATCTTCTTCCTAAATCAGGAGAGTTTCCCTGCATACTCGAATTGTGCTCCAATGTACTCATGATAGGCATGTTAAACATATATGCGAGGGCTTAAGATCTGATGTCACTTCCTGTGAAGTCATGAGCTGTGACATCACGCACTGTGATGTCACGTGCCTTGATGTCACTTGCATACTGATTAACGAGGTTAGTCCCCCCACTTATTTTTTTAGGACTTTTGCCCTGGATATATGTATCATCAAGATACATAGATGTGAAGTTAAATTAGGAAAATCTACACCTCTATGTACTAACCTTCACGATGCTTTTGTAACCGATATTCTGGGAATGTTTTAGTAGCACAGCAGTTTTGTGCTCAGTAGTTTGACAATGTAACCAGTAAGCAAGTAGCCACGTTCTTACTCACCTGGGCCACATTTATGGTCTGCAGCAGTAGACCTGCTAGGGTCTGTCTAAGTTATATCTTAAAATGGTTCTCCTTATCCCTATATTTTATGAAAATAAAAATGGTCCCCGAATCACACTGCTCCAAATGCAATAAAAGACAATTATTCTAATAGTATGGCAGATGATTATTGCAGATTTCGGAAAGCGTGTTGTGATTGCGGTTTATGTGGAAAAAATGTTTCTTTTAATTGGTAAAACGAATTATATATTGTCAAATCTAACAAAACTGAATCTGAAAATATATATTTTTTAAGTTATCAGAATATGTAAAAATAGATGGGGAGGACCCGCCCCTTTACTTGTTACGCCACCTAAATGTCGTTCTGTCCCTTGATGGCACGCTCACTGCTGCGTCACAAAGAAACCACGGCCTTACGTACAAGCCGCGTCAGGGACAGTTGGAGAGCATCCCAGGGGGCTGACATCACAGGTTGCGTCATAATCACCGCAATTGTTGAAAACACGCACAAGCAGTTCATTGCTTTTTTGAGCTAAAATGTTCAGCAGAGGCCACTCTTGTGTTCTTGGTTACTTCTCCGTGAGGTAAGCTTTGCCGTGAGTTTTGGGTGAAGGTCTGAACTCCCTTATTTTTAGTCTTACTTTGAAGGTTCACCATAAACCCATGCATTCCAGCTCGAAAATCTGAAAGGCGATAAAGTGCACAAAGCGAAATTAAGAGAGAAATGGTCAGAGTCAGATTTGGACAGCCGAGTGCAGAAGAGAAGAGCAGGTGAGCCAGAGCACGTGAGTGGAGAACCAAAAAACAGCTGATGGATGCTGTTAGGGGGGAGGGGGAGGGGGGGGCGTACGAACGCTAGGCCGAAAGATGTCCATAGTCATAGCTCAAAGCTACAATAGGTGTTAAACAAAAAAATGCATCTAATTTATAGTGTCCTAACCTTCCAGGTTATAACAGATTGGGCATTTTCATTTGTTTTTTCAAGACTTTCAGCAGTTTTGGAAAAGTCATCGAACTGTTTCCACATCTTATATTTATGAGAAAAGCCTTTGGTAAATAACCTGTTCCTTGTCTGTAGTCAGTTCAGTCAAGGTCGTAGCTATCAAGTGTGCAGCAGTCCAGACGCAGTGACATTGAGCCCACCCGATTGAAGTGTGCCTCTGTGTGCCTCCACGCATGCGCCCTCTCTCTTTCTCTGTCTCTCTCTCTCTCCAGCCCCCACTGTGCTTAGGAGTCTTGTGCTCCACTTTCTGATAGCTCTTCTTTTCGGATACCACTTTGGTGTTCAGCGGTGCGCTATGAAGCTTTTACTATCTATAAACAAAACAGTAGCCCTCAACAGGCGGGTGGTGTCTTTCCAGGGCTGGATTCGCCATATAGAACTGAAAACCTTGTTAGTCTGAGGCCCAGGATCTGCTTCTAATAGTGATGGATGAAGGGATCACCAGCTATCCAAGCTGGGAAACAGCCCATATGTAAGGTACACAATTGTCTTACCTCACTCCTCGAATACTACCCTACACGATCAAACTCACTGGCTACACTCACTTTGGTACAACATAGACTGACACAGACACATTTTTCAGGGCTGCTTTACCTCCTCTCCAGCACTTTTAATATCTAGGGAGCTTAACTGCAAATTACATTTTGTAATCCATGAACGAATACAACAGTAATACTACACACCTACTACAAAATGCTAGACACTAACGTAGGGCTACAACTTCTGCCTTTTCTATATTTTCTGTGCAGAGGTCGTTGCCATGGTGTAAAGATCTCTGCACTCATAAGTCTACATGTTAGTATGAAATGTGGCGGGGGGAGGGACGAGAAGATGGGTAATATTTACCACAACTTGGGAGTGGGGGTAGGGAAAAGTAAAGAAGAGGGGTTTAGGAAGGAGCAGTCTACTTTAAACGCCTGCTCGTAATGTAGTAAGCCCATTGCACAAACTATATTTCTAAAGTTACTATAGCCCTAAAGGTTACAAAACAGTAAAACATGTACTCCAGACCAGCCCTGAGGGCTTCCATACTAATGTGATTGGCTGGAAGCACTCAGGCTCACAATCCAGGATTTACCTGAATTCCCCAAAGCCAGTAAATGTTGAGTGAGGAGGAGGGTGCCCCAGGCAGCACTAGGTTTACACAAAGACACACCCAACTCACCCATTCCTGTACTAGAGGCCACAGTGAGGCATTTCAGGGAGCACCCCATCACCACCAAGAGTTGAGTGAGGTATGTGCGTTGCCCAACACAGGTCCTGGTTCCTGCACTCTCCCCACTCCTGCACACCAGCAGTACACGCCACATTCAGGGTTCAGAGATTATCCCAATCGCAGCAAAAACAGAGTGAGGAAGACAAATGGCTGCTCCTCCGCTGAGGCAGAGCAGCGTCACCCCACTGCTTTTAGCAGTAGAAATGAAGGTAAAATTAAATGAAAATAACTGGACGTTATTATCATTTTATGTCATCCGGCATCTTTATGGAGCGAGGGGGGGGGGGCTGCTCTGCTCTCAGCAGGGAAAGGAGTGGTGGCACTCAGTAAAGTGCTAATGAATGTTTGACCGGCCCTATCGGGCTGGCCAAACAGTCATGAGCACTTTGCATGTTCTCCATGCAGGTTGCTTTACAGTCTGCATGGAGAACATGCCCAGGCCCCCATTCCCAATCTGAGCACCGCACCATGGCGCTCAGACCAATCACAACACTGCATTGCAGCGTAGTGATTGTCTGGGGGAGCCTGTTCGTGCTTCCTGCTTCAAGCAGCAACAGAAGAGGAAGATGCAAGACAAGGCCATGGTCTGGGAGCAAGGTAAGTCATTTTTTAAGTTAAATTTTCCCACCCGCCTCACCAGGATACCTGGTAGCAGACGCCACTGGAGGAAGAGGGTGCTCAACATAAGTTCAAGTTTCCACACAACCCACTCAGCCATACTAGCACTCCAGGCCACTTTCAAGGATTTGGGGGAATGTCCTATTGTTGAGGATGCCCAACACAGGGCCAGGTTCCTGCTCACACTGCATTTACCCATACCAGCATTCCAGGCCACAATCAAATACTAGAGCAGTATCCCAAAGGCATCAAAATGGAATGAGGTGAAGTGTGCTCAACAAAGGTCCAGGTTTCAGCACACATTCCACCCAATCATACCAGCACTCTGGTTCACAGTGAGGGATTTGGGAGAGAGCACCAACACCAGCAAAAGTGGAGTAAAACAGAGGGTACCCAATGGATGTGCAGGAGGATGTGAACTCACACATTCTAGCACTATGGGTAACAGTCAGGCATTTGGAGCATCCTAATGCGATCAAAATTGGAGTGACACGGGTGGCATTGGGCTATTTGTTAGTAAAGCGGGTTATAGTGATGCAATGGGGATCCACCATAAGCCTGTCAACGGTTGGATGGGTCACAGAGATGGATATATGCATGATTGCAGAGAAAGAAGTTTATAAACAAAGGGGATGCTCCAAGAAATGGGAAAATAAATGGGGGTGGTGGAATGCTTTTAGAGGTGAAATATGTACTTCTCCCACTGAATATATGGCGATGGGGAGATTCCGACCCAATATCCTCCAATGACTGAGATCTACATTGTACCCAAGATAATGGAATGTATTGTATGACCCTTGAAATTTATTGTGATGCTGTCACGTTGACTCTATGCTATATCTTAATAAAAAAATGTTTTTTTTAAAAAAGTGGAGTGAGGCGGAGGGTGCCCAACTCAGGTCCATAGTTCCACACACTTTACTCCCCCATATCAGCATTGTGGGCCACAATTAGGGATTGGGGAGCCCCCAAACA
This sequence comes from Lissotriton vulgaris, assembly GCF_964263255.1. Taxonomy (NCBI): domain Eukaryota; kingdom Metazoa; phylum Chordata; class Amphibia; order Caudata; family Salamandridae; genus Lissotriton; species Lissotriton vulgaris. The sequence goes on along the minus strand of NC_141685.1, from coordinate 820,799,020 downwards.
CCAGCAAAAAAAGAGAGAGGCAGAGGGTGCCAGGCACAGGTCCAGGTTAATATGCACCCCCCATTTTCCCACACCAGCACTTTGGGCCATAATCAGAGTGGAGGGTGCCCAATACAGGTCCATGTTTATGCACACACCCCACTCACTAATATCTTCACACTGGACCACACTCAGTGTTTGAGAGTGCCATATGGGTAGCAATTGTGGAGTGAGGTGGAGAGAGCCCAGGCAGGTCAAGTTTATTTACTCACCCATACCAGCATTCCTGGCCACATTCAGAAATTAGAGTAACATCCCAATACCAGGAAAATTGGGAGAGATTTAGGGTTCCCAACACATGCCCAGGTTCCCGCTCACACCACACTCACCCATGTGAGATTTTGCTGAGTACCCAAAACCAGCAAAAGTGGAAGGTGGCTAAAGGGGACAAATTCAGTTCTAGGTTTTCGCACATACCCCACTCACCTGTTCCCTGTCTCTGGGCCTCAGTCAGGGATTTGCGGGAGCAACCAACACCAGCAAAATTCGAGTAAGGCAAAAGAGCACAATGTAGGCTCAGGTACTCCACACACCCCCCTCACCCTTATTAACATGTGGGTCACAATCAGGGATTTGGGGAAGCGCCCCATTGCAAGCAAAAGTGGACTGAAGCAGAGGATGCTAAATGCATGTCCAGGAATGAGCACAAACCCTACTCACTCATACCAGCACTCCTGGTCAAAGTCTGAAATTTGGGGGCATGTCACAATATCAGAAAATGTGGAGCAAGGCGGAGTGTGCCATAGACAGGTCATTGTAGCACCTCTGATTGTGGAACTCCAGGTCACAATCAGACATTTGGTGGAACGCTCCATTGCTAGCAAAATTAAGTGAGGGGAAGGGTGCCCCACTCAGCTGCATGTTTCACCACACAGTTATCTCCTCCAAACCACCACTCTTGCCCAGAATCAATGATTTAGGGAGGTCTCCAAGACAGTAAAAGTGGATGAGACCGAGGATGCCCATAGGAGGTCCACATTTCAGTAAAGTGAATCGAGGCCAACACAGGTCCAATTTTTGTCCCCACTCCATTCACCCATACCAGCACTCTGTGCCACAAGTGGGAATTTGGGGGTTGTCTCAACACTAACAAAAGTGGAGTGAGGAAGAAGGTACACAGCCCAGGACCTGGTTTCCACACCCACCCTGCTCACGAATATCAGTTCTCGTAACCACAATCGGGTGATTGGGAAGTGGCTCAATGCCAGCAAAGGTAAAGTGAGGTACAATCTGGCCCACAAAAGCCCGTCGCGGCCGACCGGGGCCAGGGGCCACAACCCCTGCATCTCACACCACCCATACCCGGAGATACAGCCCCAATTCACTGCACGAATTAAGAGGAACAGCCTCAGCCCCCTTTCACTCCAACGGGAACCCCACAGAGCAATTTTTAATCTGCCAACACTGAGGATTCCAGCCTCTCCGTGGTCCATCCCTCAATAACATCCATCAAAGTATGTACCTTCTAAACTGCAGGTCCCTCCCCAAACACACCACAGAAATCTCCCTGCTTTTAGAGGAATTAAAAGCGGCTTCACGCTGAGTCCGACCCTGATATCATCCAGGCCCTACCTGGAGGATACCAAATTCTGCGAAAAGACAGACAAACTGGAAAAGGAGGAGGCCTAGCAGTCATTTATAAAGACTTCTATGGGTGCCGAAGTGCCCCAAATCCCATACCCAACTCTGAGAACCTTTCCTTTTCCATAGACTTCTCACTCATCTGCACCTTCTCTGGCATGATCATTTACCGGCCACCCGGGTCCTTAGGTCAATTTCTCAACTCTCTGCCGTCCACTATAGCCCATCTCGCATGTAGCTCACCCAATTTTACTCTTCTTGGAGACTTCAACATGCACTTATACAACACCACCGATCATTGTTCCCAAGAAATAACCACCAATCTGGCTGCACTACAACTCCAGCAACTAGTGCGAATAGCAACTCACTCGAAGGGCCACCTCCTTGACCCCATCTTTAGCAACTGTGCAGACCTCCTTGTAGGAACCCCCTCCCCTCTTCCCTGGACCGACCACTTTCTAATACCAATATCTTGGACCATCCCCTCCATTCACCCCCCCATCCAGCACAGGCACTCGGAGGGAACGTAATTGGTCAAAACTTCCCCAAGCGGAATGGATAGCGACCCTTACAACATCCTTACCCCCCTGCAACTCCGACCCCATCCAAACCAATGGAAACTATAATACCTGGATCACAAACTCACTAGATCTTGTACATCCTATAAAAGCCACAGAACATAAGCGTGGCACCAAGACAGCCCCATGGTACTCCCTGGCCCTTCGTGAAAAAAACGCCATTGTAAAAAACTAGAGAGGAAGTGGCGCCTGGACTACTCACCCTCAAGTAAAATCACCTACAGAGCAGCAATAAAAATCTATAAAAATAAAATCAGAAACGCTCAGGCGATCTTCTTCGAAAAAAAGATCGAAGCAGCCGCCTCCAAGCCCAAGGAAATTTATCACATTGCAAAATCTCTTATTAAACTCCCAGATAAAACCCCAGATCCTCTTAATGCCCAAACTCGCTGCAACGACCTAGCCGAGTTCTTCTACAACAAGATACAAACCATCTATTCTTCTTTCCCCAACACCCAGCTCCCCTATTCATCCATCAACCCCCTGGAGCTAGGACTTCCCTACCCCACAACACTGGAAAGCCTACCCCCAATCGATACAACCACACTACAAACAATCATGCACTTGGTAAAATCCGGTTCACCCAATGACCCTGCCCATCCACGCACTCTGGGACTGAAATCTCACATATCCTACCCACCATCCTCGATCTGATTAATGCCTCTCTGACCACCGGGACCGTCCCTCCCGCCTGGAAAAGAGCTATGGTTAAAGCCCACCTTAAAAAGCCTAACTTGGATTCAAACAACCCAGGGAACTATCAACCAATCTCCCTATTACCTTGGCTAAGCAAGATCGCAGAAAAATATGTCAATAAGACTCTGACAGATTTCCTAGAGAGCAACCATCTGCTCGACCCCTCCCAGACAGGATTCCGACCTTTGCACAGAACCGAGATGGCCCTTATTGCAGTGACAGAGGAGGCAAGGAAGATCATGGACCAAGGAGGCACTGCAGCTATCATCCTCCTTGACCTAAGTGCAGCCTTCGACACTGTAAACCACAACACCTTACTACACAGACTATCCAATCTAGGAATCTCTAAGAAGGCACTCGCCTGGTTTGAGTCCTTTTTGTCGGACTGCTCCTTTCAAGTCTTCGAGGGCGAAATCACTTCCCCCAGTAAACCTCTAGACTGCGGTGTACCACAGGGCTCCTCGCTGAGCCCTACGCTTTTTAATATTTATGTGAGCCCCTTAGCTGAGATCGTTCGCCCCTTTGGGATAAAAATCGTCACCTACGCGGACGATACTCAGCTAGTGGTGGCTCTAAATCAACCTCACACCGAGACCAACAGACTGAGCATCTGTCTAGAATCAGTAACCATGTGGATGACGTCATCCTGTCTCAAACTAAATGGAGACAAAACCAAGCTGATGCTCCTAGGGAACCCACCCAACCCCACCATTGACTCCCTATGGCCTCCATGTCTTGGATCTCCTCCCATACCCAAGGACACAATCAAGAGCATGGGTATCTGACTAGATAAGTCTTTCAATTTCAATCATCAAGCCACCAAACTCTCTGCCACCTGTTTCGGCATAATTAGGCTTATCAGCAAAATCCTCCCTCTACTACCCTTTAAAGCCAGGCAGATCATGATTCAGGGCCTTATTTTATCTCGGCTGGACTTTGGGAATGCACTCTATCTAGGAGCCCCCCAAGCCACCTTAAATAAGCTCCAGGTCACACAAAACTGTGCCGCTCGAACCCTCCTGCAGATCCCTCGCTGGCTCTCTGTTAAAACCGGTCTCAGAAAATTACACGGGCTCCCAGTGAGGGAAATAATTAAATTCAAAAGCATGTGTATCGCCCACCGAGCTTTCTGGAAAACAGGGGCACCATTAATCATCCTCTGATCAACCCCTACCACCCCGACAGACAACTCAGGTCATCCTCCTCCCATCTTGTCACAATACCCAGAATCAATAGATCCAGATGCGGGGGTCGCTCATACTCTTACAACTCGGCTAAACTCTGGAACTCCCTCCCCCTGCCCCTGCGCTCTGGACCCAATCTACTTACGTTCCGGAAAGAACTAAAAACCATGCTGTTTGTTAACTCTGACTAGGCCCCTACCTTTCCTCCCACGTGCCTGTCCACAGCGCTAGGACACCTCAGGGTAGCTACCGCGCTATATAAATTATCTTTCCATTCCATTCCATTCCACAAAGGTCCAGGTTTATGCACATACTCCACTCACCTATCCCAGCCAAAATCAGGGGCTTGTGGGAGTGATCAACACAAACAAAAGTGGAGTGAGGAAGAGGCTGCCACATAGAGCTCTAGGTTTACACACACACACACCACTCACCCATCCCAGCACTCCAAGCCACAACCAGTCATTTAGTGGTGCCTCCGATCGCCATCAAAAGTGGAGAGAGGCAGAGATTGCCTAACACAGGTCCAGGTTCCAGCACACACCCAATTTACCCACATCAGCACTCCAGGCTATAATCAGAGTTAGGGTAGCTTCCCCACAGCAGCAAAAATAGAGTGAAATATAGGATGTTTATCATAGGTCCACGTTTCCGCACACACCCCACTCAGTGATACCAGCACTCCAGGTCACAATCTGGGATTTGGGGGAGATCCTCAATGCCAACAACACTGAGCCACAAAGACGGTGCAACATACAGTTTGTGGTATACGTGCACACCCCACTCACCCATCCCAGCACTCCGGGCCACAATCGAGGAATTGGGGGAATTGCCTATTGCCTGCAAAAATGTAATGATACGAAGGGTGCCCAACACAGGCCCAGGAGTCTGCAGACACTGCACTCAGCCTATGCCAGCACTCCAAGCCACGAACAGGGATTAGGGGAGCAACCCCATGGCAGCACAATTGGAGTGAGGTGAATTTTGATCAACAAAGATGTAGGTGTTCGTGCACACCACACTTGGTCATATCTGCAGTCCAGGCCACAATCAGGGATTTGGGGAGAGCACCATCGCCAGCAAAAGTGGATAGAGAGGGAGGGCGCCACACACAGGTGCAGGTTTAGATACACACCCACATACACACACACATACACATATATAGCAGCACTTTAGGAAACAATCAGAGACTTGGGAGAGCGTTCTAGCACAAGCAAAAGTGGAGCATGTGGGAGGTGCCCGACACATGGGTCTAAGCAACAAAAGAGAAATGCCAATACTAATGCTTGATTTCAAAAACAGAGTTGATTACCAATGTAAAGACCACAGTTCAATACATTAGTGTGCTAGTGAATAGCTATTTATTCTGAAATATTTTGATTATACACAATTTTATAATTAATGCTGCAGTTCAAAACAATAAAGTCAAATAACAATGTGAGTCAGGGCACAGAAGTGAAATAAAAACTCATACATACCCCCACTCGTAAATCTTCAAACATGTCACAATCAAACAGCTTTCATTCAAACACTCACACAGTGAACCGGTGAATCAGGCGTGGAGCAATTTGTTTGGAACTGGGGCATCACACGGTGGCGATACCGGGAAGCAGCCACGTCCTTGAATCAATCTGAATCGTGGAAGCTGTGCCAACACATGGGTCAGCTTCTTAAAACACCACATTCATCCATAGTAGCACCACAGACCACAAGCAGACATTTTGAGGAGCCCGTCAATGCCATCAAAAGTGGAGTGAGGCGAAGGGTGCCTAATGTAGGACAAAGTTTCTGCACACACCCCACCAACCCATATCTGCTTTCCAGGCCATAATCAAGAATTTTGGGAGCGTTCCAAATGCAACAAAGTGCAGTGAGGTAGAGTGTGCTTAAGGCAGGTCAAGATTTCCTCACACACACCTATCCCACCATACCAGGCCACAATCAGGGTTTGGGGCGCACCCAAATAACAGCAAAAGTAGAGTGAGGTGGAGGGTGCCTGACACAATTGGGAGTACTGCAACACCAAGAAAAGTGGACTGACGCAAATGGTGCCCTTTACAGGTTCAAAATTATACCAGCAACCCACTCCCTCATGCCAGTACTCTAGGGGGTATATTCACAAGAAAGTGAGATAACTACCGCAAGAGTGGCGTAACGCAACTTTCAACATCGCAGCCCATCGCAGGAAAACAACTCTGTGACAACATGAAGTTCACAACAAGGTGGTAGCATGCGATAGTCTGCCGTCACCGCGGCCAATTCCCGCGACACAACCACCTCAATGGGGCTCCGAGCTGCATCATGAGTAGCTCCATGGTGTTGTTTGTTCTTCGGGTGTGGCTGTGCGTGGGGCTCCGTTGCATACTGCAGGTAGTAGTCCGTCTTTACACCTGCTTGAGGCAGGTGTTAAATACCCGCGGCTTCCGCGGCTTATCGCCTGTTTTCTGTTCGCTTCGCGGATCTGTCACTTCGTTGTGAAAGTGGTTTTCTTGTTTTTTCATATGTTTCTGCACGGGAACGCCTGCTCTGCATCTCATTAGCGTTAGTTGGTGGTGTCTACCGTGGTGTTAGGTTTTGGGGCTGTCATCACAAGAATGCTGACGATGTCTGCTGTTTGCACCAGCTTGTAAATGGTGGGGTCAATTTATCACGACTTTGGCTGCGCTGAAGTGCCGTTAATTTGGCAATAGCTCCTTGTGAATATGCCCCTAGATGTAGTTAAAGAGCCACTCTTGGGGTTTGGCACCCTACGAAGGCGTTCGACTACCACCATTTTAACTGACTTTAGTGTCTTATTTTATCCTAGCCTTAATGTAGGACAGTCCTGCATATGCCTGCTTCTCTTCTGTCTTGTAATCTTGCTGTCTTTCAGTGGGAGCTGTCACCAAGTAGAATAGTCTTGCCAAGAATAGAATGTGTGGGATGTGCATTTGAAAGCATTGCAGTGCAGTGTTGTGAGCAGTGATGCACACATGTCTTGGTGTTGTACATTGAGAGATAAAGTATGTGATGCTTTAAGCAGCTGTGCAGAAATGTGCATGGTGTTATACATTAGTGAGAATTACTATTGGCTTTGACACAGCCTTGTGGCATCTTGTTTTCTGACTCTGCCTTGCTTCTCCGTGCACAGCAGTGCTTGCAAGTTGTTTGGGTTAATTATGAGTTCTTACTATTGGCTTTGACATGGCCTCATGTCATCTTGTTTTCTGACTTTGCCTTGCTTCTTCGTGCACAGCAGTGCTGGCAAGTTATTTGGGTTAATTATGAGTTCTTACTATTGGCTTTGACATAGCCTCATGTCATCTTGTTTTCTGACTTTGCCTTGCTTCAAGTTGTTTGGGTTATGAGAATTATAAGCTCTTACTATTGGATTTGACATGGCCTCATGTCATCCTTTTCCCTGGCTTTGCCTTGCTGCTCGCACGTAGCTGCAAAGTGGTGAGGGCATGTTTTGCTCCTCACTTGTTTTTCACTCTTCACTGACCAGAGTGAACTGGATATTATCTGTAGAATGTGCAACTCTGCCTTGAAGTCAAAATACGGGAGCTTGGCCGGCCTTTGTCTTGGCCTTGACGCAGACTGGTACAGCCAGCTATGTTTTTTCTAATGAGAAGGTGGCAAAGTTTTCTCGAAGCTTCGCCTCACGTTGAGTAATGATATTTAAGCTGGAGCCTTTGGGGGCAGCTGGAAGTTCACCACAGAATAGACGTATTGATGTGGAGGTGACTTGAGAACTTGAGTCCTGATTGAACTCCTTCCTGGGCTGTTGTTGGGCTTCCCCCAGCTTGAGTTGGCAAGGATGATACAAATTCAATCTGTGAGGTGTTCCTAACCAAATACATATATATATTTTGTACTCTTTGCTACTTGTATATACTGCATTTTATTCTAATTGTACATTTAATTGTTCACTTGACATTTGGGAATCTGTATTTATCAATATATTTGGCCTACCGTTCTAAAATGTTGCATTAATAAACTTGTGTGTGTTATGTTAAATGCACCTGAATTTGTTTTCTTACCTCGCCTAAAGGGAGTGCTGTGTTTTTGCCTCGTCTTTTGGGAGTGTTGCTCAAACATGTATTATTTAAAGGTGCAGTGGTAAACTTGCCTCACCTAAAGGGAGTGCTGCTTAAAGTATATAATTTAAAGGTGCAGTGGTATATTTGCCTCCAAAGTAGGAGTGCAGGGTTTGGGTGCGGCTTATAGGTGAGAAGTCACATTCATTACACTAGGCAACAATCATGGATTTGAGGGAGCGTCCCAATACCAGCAAATCAGAGTGAGTCTGAGGGTGCCTAAGGAAGATCCAGGTAGCCCCACACTGATCTATTCCAGATCTTCAGATCACTGTCAGGGATTAGGGGCGAGCCCCGGTGGCAGCAAAGCAGAGTTATGCACAGGGTGCCCAAAGCAGGTCCAGGTTTTCACCCCACCACACTGACACATATCTATCGCCACTCCTGGCCTTAATCAGGTATTTGGGGGATTCGCCCCAAGAGCAACAAAAATAGGGCAAAATGTGCCTACTGCTGGCCCAGATTTCTGATGACACTCCAAGCTCTATACCACTTTTGAGGACTTTGGGGAGCAACCGAACGCCAACAAAATTGGAGTTATGATGAGGATGCCCAACTCAGCTCCATTTTTCTGCAAACACCCCAATGAAAGAAATCAGCACTCAAGGCCACAACATGGCATTTGGGGGTGTCCCAAAACAGTAAAGGTAGAGTGAGGCAGGGGGTGCCTGTGGCAGGTGCAGTTTTCCACATATACCCCACTCACTCTTACCAGCACTTCTGGGCCACAATCAGCCATTTCGGGGAGGGTCCCAAAACCAGCAAAAGTTGAATGACCTGGGACATGCCCAACACATGTCCAAATTTCAGCACCATAACTCTATCAAAATTCTATTGAGACAGAGGTTGGCCATATACCCCACTCGCCTATATCAGCACTACAATCAGACATTTGGGGGAGTGCCCTAACCCCAGGAAAAGTAAAGTGAGGCAAAGGGTGCCCAGGCAGGTCTAGGTTTCCACAAAAACTGTACTCACCCCTACAAGCATGCCAACCTCAATCAGGGATTTGAGGAGCATCCCATTACCAGCAAAATTAGAGTGAGGCGGGATGCCCAATGCAGGTCCAGGCATATTCACTCACCCCACTCACCCATATTCACACATCTCACTCTGACATACCAGGACTCTGGACCCCAATCATAAATTTGATGGAGTGTCACAATAATAACAAAAGTGGAGTGAGTTTGAGGGTGCCCAATTCTGTTCCAGGTACATGGATTCAGCCCTCTCACCAATACCAGCACACCGGCCACAAACTGAGATTTGGAGAAGCGCTCCAATGCCAGAAAAAGCGGAGTGCGGCAAAGGGTTCTAAACACAGGTCCAGGTTTACCAATCCACCCAGCACTCTGCCCATAATCATAAATTGGGAGCAATGTAACATCAGCAAAAGTGGAGCAAGGGATAAGGTGCCCACGCAGGTCCAGGTTTCCGCACAACCCCATTCACCCTTACCAGCACTCTGGACCACAAAGCGGGATTTGGGGAAGCACACAAATGCCAGCAAGAGTAGACAGAGGCCAAAAGTACCCAATATAAGTCCAGCTATAAGCACACCCCATACACCCATAACAGTAAGTACTCTGGAGGACAAGCAGGCATTGAGGTTTTCCCCAACAACAACAAAAGTAGAGGAAGGGATGGGTGCCCAATGCAGGTCAGGTTTCCAAATCCACAGTGCCCCCCCATACCCGCATTCCACGCCAAAGTCAGACATTTGGGGCAGTGACTCAATACCAGAAAAAGTGGAGTGAGGTGGAGGTTACCCAATGCTGGTCCAGGATTAATCACAATAGTATTTTGCCCTACCAGCACTCAGGGATTTGGAAGAGGAACTCAAAAACAGCAAAATTGAAGTAAGGCAGAGGGTGCCTCTCTTAAGTCCAGGATTAAACTCAACCTGCACTCTTTCAATCACTCTGTGGCACAATTGGGTTGCCAGTGCAGGTCCAGGCTTTTGCACTTGTCCCACTCATGTATACCAGCACTACTGGCTAGAATCTGACAACTAAGAGTGTGACACAACCCAAGGAATAGGTAGTAAGGAGTGTTCCCAAGGCAGGTCAAGGTTTCCACAAATACCCTACTCACCCACCTACGGGTGCCCGCGGCTGATAGTTCCCAATGCAGGTCCAGATTTTCATTTACACCCAACTCACACACACAAGTTCTCTGGGTGACATATGGATTTGGGGGAGCACCCCATCAGCAGCAAATTTGGAGGGAGATGGCGAGCATCCAAGGCAGGTCCAGGTTTCTGCACACAACCCATGTACACATGCCAGCACTCTGGACCACAATCAGGTATTTGAGAGAGCATCCCAATACCAGAAAGGTGGAGTGAGGCAGAGGGTGTCCAAAAGTGGTCTAGGTATATGCAAAGACCCCAATCACCATACCAGTACTCCTGGAAACAATAAAAGATTTGTTGGAGTGCAGGACCGCCAGCAAAAGCAGGGTGTGGTGAGAATTCCCAATGCAAGTCCAGGTTCCCCACACGTCCCACACACACACACAGGGCTGCGATGATGGTTTAGGGGGAGCTTCCCAACAGCAGTATTAAAAATGGGATTTCTGGTTGGCTAAGGCTTGCGTCAAAGCCAGGCAGAAACCACCACTCTAGTCAGGGTAAGGGAGTTACACGCCAAAGATAATCCCTACTCACCCCCTTGGTAGCTTGGCACGAGCAGTCAGGCTTATCCCGGAGGCAATGTGTAAAGCATTTGCGCACGCACCCAGTAACGACATCCCAGGCACACTACAAAAGGAACTCCACACAAGGTTATATAAAAATAGCCTTTGTATTCTCATAACACATTAGAATAGTAAACACATAACATTCACTGTGCCAACTGGCACGGGCAATATTCACAAGGGATTATTTACACATGACAGGGCCTTGTGGGCTACTGTCAGGATCAGGAAACTGCTTGATGCTGGAGGCGCAGCAGCAATAATCCTACTGGACCTGAGCGCAGCCTTCGACACAGTGAATCACCAGGTCCTAATTCATCGACTGGGCAAGGTTTTAGTGTCCGGCACCGCCCTGAGCTGGCTGCGCTCCTTCATGAAAGGCCGCACGTTCCAGATCTTCGAAGATGATGTAAGTTCCAAACCTGGCCCCTCCAGTGCGGTGTCCCTCAGGGTTCGTTGCTAAGCCCAACACATTTTAATGTTTATATGGTCCCCATGGCATCCATTGTAGCACCTTTTGGGATCCATATGGTTACCTACGCTGACGACACACGACTGGTCATAGCCCTAAATCAAACCGCCCCCCCCACTCCTTGACCTTGAATGACTGTCTTATGGAGGTAGTAAACTGGATGGGGTGCTCCCAACGGAAATTGAATGGGAGTAAGACAGAAATCATGACCTTAGGTACTTTGACAATGCTGCCCTCAGACCCATCTGGCCTGCTTGCATGGGTCCAGTCCCATCTCCTAAACCCGAAATAAAGAGCCTGGGCGTCTGGCTGGATCACAATCTGACCTTCCAAGTGCAAGCTAGCAAGACAGTGGCAACCTGCTTTGACCTCATTAGAACGGCTAGGAAAGTGCTCCCCCTCCAAGCCAAGAAAACCATGATCCAGTCCATACTGCTCTCTAGACTGGATTATGGCAATGCTCTTTACCTAGGCTCCCCCGCCTTCGTAATTAACAAACTGCAGATCATCCAGAACTACACAGCCAGACTGCTGACGGGAATGCCAAAACTGTCCTCTGCCAAACAGCCAGCGAATCTCTTACACTGGCAGCCAGCTTCAAATCCCTTTGCATTGTCCACAAATTACTCATGGGGCTAGGCCCTGCCCAGATCCTACCCATGGTGCAGCCTTATAAAGCTAGGAGACATCTGCGCTTAGATGACCTCCACCTCATTGCAATCCCCAGAATTAAATGTGCTAGAAGTGGTGGCAGGCTTTTTTCTCTGAATGCAGGCAGACTCTGGAATTCTCTGCCTCTCCACCTCCGGACCAAACCCAGTCACCGCTCTTTTAGGAAACAGCTAAAAATCTTCCTATTTCCCTAAAGCACCCTCTAGTTCTGTCATCCGGACCAGTAGGTCAGCCTCAGCACTGGGAGGCCTCCGGGTAGCCATGCGCTCTATAAACGCCCCTTTCATTTCATTTCATTCCTGCTACGAGTCCCAAAATGAGAGGCAGGCTTCCGAACACAGAGTGCACAAAGTTTGGAAATAGGCCGAGGACTGCTTCAAACGGTGCTAACAGTCCCGAAAAAACTGTCTTAAATACATGTACAATACCACTGGTATCAGACATGTTTAAGATACGACCTAACATTTCTACGAAATGTACGGGGCAGTTTGTGGATAAAAGGGCATGTATCTCTGCAGAGGGCCTTGCAACTTTTAGTTCATACGTCTCTTTAGACGAGGTCAGTGGCACAGTTTATTGTAAAAGAATGGCTTTCATTCTGCTTAAAGTATCAATTCGAATAGAAGAGATGTTCAGTGAAGGCCATAACGTTGACTCCCCGTCTGTCTTAGCTTTAGAAAACAATACTTGCATACAAAAGGTCAACAGTTCTAGTTATCCAATCATTTTATTTAATTCATGAAACATTCGGATATCAATTTCCTATCCATTTGATTCTGGATTTGTATTTCATATCAATTCACAAATTACATCATCAGTCCAATGCATTTCGGGCATCTTGGCCCTTCATCTGGGACATTAAGCTGAAAACAAGGTGCAGTAAAGTATCATCAATGACTAGATGTTATTTTGATATAGTCATTGATGATACTTTACTGCACCTTGTTTTCAGCTTAATGTCTCAGATGAAGGGCCAAGATGCCCGAAAAGCATTGGACTGATGATGTAATTTGTGAATCGATATGAAATACAAATCCAGAGTCAAATGGATGGGAAATTGATATCCAAATGTTTCATGAATTAAATAAAACGATTGGATAACTAGAACTGTTCACCTTTTGGATCATTTACATAAGGAATCCTGGCAGGTCCAGGAGTACATTGAGAAGTGCGCCAGGGGATGCTTTCACTTGTGTTGCAAGCACTACTCTCATGTTGTAATTCAAGACTCCATAGACAAGAGGCACCACCCGGGCAGCACGCTCAAATTTGATGGAACTTTTCTTTGAAACTAAGTAATCTTGCTTTACTCAGATAAGGCTGTGCGCTTTTACCTACCTCTTACACTTATAATCAGTTCAGTCCCATGCTATACCCCTAGGTATAGGAATGGCTGTGATGTTCACTGATGTTAAGTCTCTTTGTTCACGATTAGTTGTTTCGGGTGGCTTCAGGAGCAAGTTGATGTTCTTACTTGCTGTGTCCATTTTACTATATCTTCCATTTATCAGCATTCCTAAACTTAATACAAGAATTAGCCAAAGTAGGAGAAAAAGTATGCCTAGCACAATCCAAAATTCAAACCATGGTGAAACCAGATAAGGTTTTTCAAGTTGTTGAAAAAGTTCTGTTACTTGATCTTTAATAGTTTTATTTGCTGGCATTGTTTCAGGCTCACTGGGATCCTCAGAAAACTTATCAAAGTTAATGAAATAGCCAGAGGCAGTTCTGTCAATAGTTGGAATTGGATCAGGATTATTTGAAATCACTGGGGCTACCGGATCATCTGTCATATTAGTATAGTCAGATGCTACATCATTGTAGACAGGAGTATCTTGACGAACTGTTATTTGGGTCTCAAGAGGCACAAGTTCCATTGCATTAATGCTTAGTCCTTTGTTTTGTGCTGCATAGTCTTCAAATGTTATCAGTCTATCAGTCTGAACCTCTTGGATAGTAGCAAGATTTGGTCTTCTGCTACATCTTTGGAGTCCACTGGGCCTAGACTTATTATCGGCCACATGATGTGGTTTGACCAGATCGATGGATACGAGCCTGTTCTCCTTTCTTCCAGCAAGGGGCAGCAGTAACACTGTTCTTTTTTCATGGATTGCTATCACAGGTACTGGTTTTCTGTAAGAAGGCCCGAATTCCTTCTTATCCGCGATCTTTTCTCTGACTAGATCTCCAATCTTTGGAATCCAGACAGGTCTTGCTGGGACGGGTGGTTCTCCTTCAGTGGTCGTTGGCTTATGTATTGTATTGCTTTGACTTCTCCTTTTCTTGTTTAAGTCCTGCAAAACAGCAAACGGTCTTTGATATCAAAGGGTTTTTGTTCCACCACTGAACTGTGATGATCGAGGTCCTGGACAAGCATTCTAGTACCAAAAAGGATTTCATATGGAGTGATTCCACCCAGAGAATTTCTTGGCAGATTATTTAGACTACGTTGGACACTCATTAGATGTTTTACCCACCCGTCACCCAAGCTAATACCCTAGCTGTTATAGATTGCTTTATGTCCTGTTTTTTTCTTTCCACTTTAGAATTTCCCTCAGGATGGAATGGACTTCAATACCGCAATGCAACGGCCAACGCCATGGCCTCCTTGTAAGCTTTGGAGCTAAACGCAGGACCCTGGTCAGAATGTAGCGTGCCGACTGCGTATGTGCCGATAAAGACTTGCAAATCTTTTATAACAGTCCGGGCGTCAGCCGAGCACTGAGGCCACATCCAAATGAATCTTGAGCATGAATCCACTGCGACCATGATATATATTTGTAGTTACCATCCCTCTGTAAGGGCCCACAGTGGTCCAGGTAAACGCATGCTAATGGTTTATCTGAAAATAAAAGGAGCGTCTGCGTTTCACTGTTGAAACCTTCATTTTTTGCAGATTTCACATTCCAAAACATAATTTCTGGTCTGTTTTCTTCATGCGCGGCCACCAGTATCTTTGTTTTAATAATGACACTGTGGCAGAAATACCTGCGTGTGGAGAGGCAGGCCCTTCATTTGCTGCTAAGATTAGTCCTAAAGTATGTTCCATGTTTGGAATTACTCTATCCCCCACTCCAGGGATTTGAGCAAAAGGAACATTATTTACATCAGTTATATATGGGTACTTGAGTGGAAAGCCTTTTAGTAACGTTTTACCGCTGTCTTTATTGGAAGCGGCGACAGCCTGCATCATTTCGCTGTCTAGTTTTTGTTTTTGAATGAGTGATTGCAGCTACGGAAGCCGTTTGCACAGCTGCCTTTGCGGCTTCATCAGCCAATGAATTCCCTGCAACGTGAACGCCATCACGCTGATGACTCAGTGTATGGATCACGGGAGCCTTTTGTAGTTCTTGTCGTAACTGAACTACTTGTTCCCAAATCAACTTATGCTTGATTGTGCAACCTTTTGCATCTTTGTAACCTTTTTGAACCCAGTTCTGCAAGTATTCATTGTAAGATTGAACGCAGCAATACTATGAGTGTGGGGAATTCGCGATCGATATTTTCAAGCACCATCTTGAAAGCCTGTAGTTCAGCTCGCTGAGCTGTACAGTCCCCGAGAGATTGTATTTTTGTGACCATAGGTCGGAATTTACCATTGCTCCAGTGACCTTTAACAATCGCGCACGCAGCACTATAAGGTTATTTACCCCCAATTGCGTGCTGTGCTGATCCGTCTGTATAAATTATACATTCGTACTTTCTAGAGGCAGAATCTCAGTGGGCAGAGGAAAGTCTTGTTCGTATTGTAGAAATTCGTCAGTTTTCAAATGGGGTCAAAAACGTATCCTACATCTGTTGCAGCAAGAGAGTTAACACATTGTATCCATCTTGGATGTAAATCTTTTGCATTCAGAATGCTTGCTTTTGTCACTGCCTCCAAGGCAGGTATAGGAGTAACGACCATTATGCGTTTACCTTGTGCGAGAACTCTCTCTTTTGCTACTGCAGTTTGAACCGCTGTCAGAATTTTTTCTGTTGAAGTGAATTTCATTTCAGCTTGTGTGTAAAAGTGTGATTTGTAAGCAATTGGTACTTTTTCACCTTCATTAAAGGTTAAGTACCTGAATCTGCATCTTCCTGGGATTATTCTGATTACAAGGTTGCATACTTTTATGGGTGTCTGTAAATGGGATATTGCTAACATGTCTCTTTGCACTGAATGCACAATTTCTGTATGTTTTTGAGCCCAATTAGTAGTTTTGAAATCAGGTTTGATTATTTTGTAGAGAGGTTTAACCCTTTTTGCGTAAATTAGAATGTATGTTCTTCCGAAATTCAGGAAACCTAGAATTGACTGTAAGTTTTTCAGCATTTTTTGGAGGTTGGAGCAGCACACATTTTTCTAAAAAGTTGGCTGCCAGGCTTTTGACTTCACTTGATAACTCGTATCCTAGAAAAAGGACATTGAGGTGGGCAATTCGTGATTTCTTGAAATTGAATTTGTACCCTTCTGAGCCGAAGCCCAATATAATGGTGTTCACCCTGTTCAAGTGCCTGTCCAAACCATTGTCTGTTAGATAGATGTCATCGACATAGGATAATGCCTCATCATCATAAGTTTGTAGTAACTCTGTTACTCTGGCTTAAAATAACCCCGGACTATTCTTGAATCCCTGGGGGAGATGAAAGAAGTGACGTTGTGTCCCCATAGTTGAGAAAGCGGTCAAGTTCCTGGTTTCAGGTGCAATGTTTTGACAGAAGAAACAGTTAGAAATATCTGGTGTGGTTGTATATTTTTTGCGCTCTATGTTATTCATCAGTCCTGCACTGTGTGCATTTTGTACTGCAAAGGTTTTGCAACAAGAGTTTAAATGTCTGTAGTCCAAAACTAGACGATATGTATTGTCTGGTTTGGAGACAGGAAACAAAGGATTGTTCATTGATGAGGTGCATGTTTCAATCACCCCTTGGTATTCAAGTTGTTCTAAGATCTCCCTGACCTGTTTTTTAGCTTCTTGCTTAACCGGATACTGCCTCTGTGCAGTTGGTTGAGTTTTTAACTGGATTTTGTGGTGAGGGGAATCCTCATCCCATCCTACATGATTTTTATATAATGCAGGATCCTGGGCTACAGCCCATATTCTGGTATAGGTGTATTTTAAATGAATTGGAATATGATTGGAGAATGCTGGCATAATGATGTCTTCGCCATTTGGGCACTCCCTGACAAATTTTGGTGGCCAGTCTTTTTCAGCTAGAAGAATGTCATAACCCTTAGAGAGCTTCTCCCAGAAGAATGCTCTTATTTTTCAAGCTATGTTCCCCTCCATCCGGAGCGTTACGTCATATAACTTATGGGGTACACTAACCCTGTTGTCAGCTGTTTCAACTTGAATGTACTCATTCAAGTCCACTGTCTCCAGATGATCCTTCAAGATCTTGCGAGCTATGGTGACTTCTGCTACTCTGTCCAGCATTGTCCTACTCCCCGTTCTTGAGTTCTGTCCTCAAGATCCTCGGCATTTCTGATTTTTATACCTGCTAGCTTCTTTTTGGTGAATTGGGTTTTCTTAGTTTTTGGAACGTGTTGATCGTCTTTGGACTTCACACGTTCTTCCTTGTGTTCTGATCGTCCTCTTCTTTCCGATTTCTGTGAGGAAGTCTGAAAGGTACGAGAGGAACGTATATCAGTATCTTGATATCTATCAGGTTTTCTCAAAATATCCCTATTCCTAAGGTTATACCTCTTTTCAGAGAGCTCCTTTTGAGGAGACCTACCTCGGGACTGAGAACGCTTCTCATTAGAAGTTTGTTTAGTATTTTCCCTTCTTTTTAGGAGTAATGAGAGTGTTTTAATAAAGACCTTCTCAGGATTTTCTGTTAGTTGGGGCTTAACTGGTTTCCCACCCAAACTATCTCTACCTAGTTCTTCATAGGATTTTTTCAATTATTCTGGCCAGTTCATATGGTTGTCAGTTATTTCAATTTCTCTTATTTTTGGGTGGATCGCCACCGATGCTGCTTCACCTTTAATATTAGCTAATATTATAGCTAAGACCTGTTTAAAATCTTTCAGTAATTTCATACTCAGATTTAAAGCAGGCTCTACCCTGTCTTCATTTTGAATCTATTTCAGGACATCTGGTATTACCGCCATAGACGGAACACCATGTGTTTTTGTGTAGATTGCAGCAAAGACTGTACCCCAAGTGTCGCAGACCTCCAGGTGTGGTGGGATCCCCATTGGTAAACAGATTGTTAAAGTTCTGTGTTTCTCATGAGGTGTACTGTCAGGAAATACTGCCTCGATTTGAGTGATTTTTTGTGCTATCCAGAATGGAATTTGTTCCCTTTTTGTGGGTAATTTACCAATGACTGATTGTATAGTCTGTGGTGTGATTTTATTTGTGTTCCCCTGGTTAGGGGTTTGTTGTGGAATCCTTAAAGGAGGTTGGACTGTTAGAGTTCGCATGACATATTGAACCAATTGTCTATGTATTTTTATTAGTTGTTTTAGTTGAACTATTAGTTCTTCACTTGACATTTCTTCAATGTCAGGATGTGGTGTATAGCTGGCTAGTACCGGCCATGTTGCTCCTGGTCTACCTAGTGGACCGAGCCTGGTAATGTGATTTTGATGTTGTAGGGCGCCTTTAGACCAGAGCTGATGCTTATGGTAAGTTAGTGGAATTTCAATTTCCTTGAAAGGAACTTATTCCGTTGGAATATCCTCTACTTTGTAGAAGTGAAACACATGCAATGCTGCATTTGCTTCAGGGAAGATTATCCATAAATAGAATACCTCCATCTGCCGATATTCGTGTGCCTCTAATACAAAAATTACCCTACCACCTCTAGGTGATAGGCCATTTGTTATAAGCTTTATAGCGATGGTTTTTCTTAGGTTTTCCGGGATGATTATAGCATCTGGGTCGGTTTCTTGGAAACCTGTAATGTTTAAATCCTGTTGGGCTGCAGCTGCTGCACCCCCCCCCTCCGTTCCCGTTATTGCCGTCAAGCGACATTGTTTAATGAAAGTTGCAGAGCAAGTTTTCAAGGAAACAAAGATAAGGTACACAATATTCTGGAACACTGTATCCTTCAATGTTGACTCAAACCAAAAACGAATACATAAGATTTTCTTCCTACTCAGTAATGGCGGATATTTTATCCTTTTACCCACTCCAGACGTCTATTGGAGTTTTTTACGGGAAAAAGGGGTCTCTGTGAAAAGCACGACTGAGTTACTCTAGTATCTAGCGTTAAATTAGTGCCTTACCAAACGTTGGGCGCCATGTAGTGTAGTTCCTATATTCCCAATAGGCTCTGCGCATTGGAATAGTATATCCTATAGATTTGACGTAGGACTTATGTCGACTAGGTCTCTATCGAATATATTAAACTTAATTGTGAGTGCCAGCTAGCTCAGAGGTCACTAGAAACGTTCTCGAATAAACAAGAAGGGATTCCTTTCTGACAACCGCATAAACATGACAACTTTGCTTCCCCAAGATAAAACGTATCTTCAGAGTCGTGGAAACAATAGATATTTCACTCAGTCAGTCAGACTGTAGGGGATGTAGTATATGCATTATTCACAGATTTCAATATTTTTTTATGTTGTTTAAATATATCTAAGATTATTATTTATTTGTTTAATTATATATATATAGATACATATATATATATATTATATATATATATATACATACGTATATTTTTGTTTAATTTTGGTTTTAAATAGTATAGTAAATGTTTTATATTTTTTTCAATTTTGTAAATTATTTAATATTTCGCATTTGGTTTGTCTCTGCAAGGCAGCCCCCTGGCGCATACTGGAGGTTCCTGGTGGGCTACTTGGCCCCAAGGATCCCCAGTATTCAAGGGGAATTAGTTCCCCCTCTGCAAACGCGCCAGGGGGCTGTGTTGCAGAGACGTGTAAAGAGGCCATGCTCCTTTTTACACCTCTCGGCAGTGCAGCCCCCTGGCGCATACTGGAGGTTCCTGGTGGGCTAGCTGGCCCCCAGGGACCCCCAGTATTCAAGGGGAATTAGTTCCCCCTCTGCAAACGCGCCAGGGGGCTGTGTTGCAGAGAGGTGTAATGAGGCCACGCCCCTTTTTACACCACTCTGCAACGCAGCCCCCTGACGCATACTGGAGGTTCCTGGTGGGCTAGTTGGCCCCCAGGGACCCCCAGTATTCAAGGGGAAGTAGTTGCCCCTCTGCAAATGCGCCAGGGGGCTGTGTTGCAAAGAGGTGTAATGAGGTCATGCCCCTCTTTACACCTCTCTGCAAGGCAACCCCCTGGCGCATACTGGAGGTTCCTGACCCCCTAGGCCTGCTCAAGGGGTCCCACAAGGACCCCCAAGGCCAAAAAAGAAAAAAAAATGTTTATAACTCATGGGATGCGCGTAGGGTACGCGTACACTGCCCATCCCAAAAAAAATGAAGGCACCACTCTGGCACGTTTGCAGAGAGGGAACTAATTCCCCTTGAATACTGGGGGTCCCTGGGGGCCACGTAGCCCACCAGGAACCTCCAGTATGCGCAGGGGGCTGCCTTGCAGAGATGTGTAAAGAGGCCATGCCCCTTTTTACACCTCTCTGCAATGCAGCCCCCTGGCGCATACTGGAGGTTCCTGGTGGGCTAGTTGGCCCAAAGGGACCCCCAGTATTCAATGGGAATTAGTTCCCCCTCTGCAAACGTGCCAGGGGGCTGCCTTTGCAGAGACGTTTTTAAAGAGGCCACGCCCCTTTTTACACCTCTCTGCGACGCAGCCCCCTGGCGCATACTGGAGGTTCCTGGTGGGCTAGTTGGCCCCCAGGGACACCCAGTATTCAAGAGGAATTAGTTCCCCCCTGCAATCGCACCAGGGGGATGCGTTACAGAGAGGTGTAATAAGGCCACGCCCATTTTTACACCTCTCTGCAAAGCAGCCCCCTGGCGCATACTGGAGGTTAATGGTGGGCTAGTTGGCCCCCAGGGACCCCCAGTAAGCAAGGGGACTTAATCCCCCAACCAAGAACACGATACGGGGCACGTTTGCACAGTGGTGAAGGTAGGGGGCAGGGCTTGAGGGGCTATGTGTGGAAACATGCCCTGTGTCATGTTTTAAGTTGGGGAATTAATTCCTCTTCAATCCAGAGGTCCCCTAAAGGTCAACTAGCCCACCAGGTACCTCCAGTAAGTGCCACGGAGCTGCATTGCAGAGTGTTGTGAAAAGGGGGCGTTGCCTCTGAACACCTCTCTGCAACGCAGCTCCCTGGCGCATTCTGGAGGTACCTGGTGGGCTAGTTGGCCCACAAGGGACCTCAGGATTGAAGAGGAATGAATTCCCCAACTTAAAACGCACCACAGGGCATGTTTGCACACATCACACCTCAGGCCCGGCACCCCTTCCTTCACTATTGAGCAAAATATTCCACTAAAATCAGGCGAACTTCGAATTCCAATTTACTCACCTGTTATCAGGCGAGACCTCAATGCTGCATCTTTCAGCCCACTACGGATCCTGAAAAGTGACTCTAACCATACTTACAGTAACTTGAATTTCCTTCCATAGGCTAACATTGACTGGTTTCAGTTGGAAATTCTTCTAAGTGTGGAGCTTTGGAACTTTAAAAAATTCCTCTAAAATCATCCGAACTATGAATTCCGATTTACTCACCTGTTATCAGGAGAGACCTCAGTGTTGCATCTTTCAGCCCACTACTGATCCTGAAAAGTAATTCTAATTTCTAACCATACTTACAGTAACTTGAATTTCCTTCAATAGGCTAACATTGACTGGTTTCACTTGGAAATTCTTTTAAGTGTGGAGTTTTGGAACTTTAAAAAATTCCTCTAAAATCAGCCGAACTACGAATTCCGATTTACTCACCTGTTATCAGGAGAGACCTCAGTGCTGCATCTTTCAGCCCACTATTGATCCTTAAAAGTAATTCTAACCATACTTACAGTAACTTGAATTTCTTTCCATAGGCTAACATTGACTGGTTTCACCTTGGAAATTCTTCTAAGTGTGGAGTTTAGGAACTTTAAAAAAAATTCCTCTAAAATCAGCCAAACTACGAATTCTGATTTACTCACCTGTTATCAGGAGACCTCAGTGCTGCATCTTTCAGCCCTGTACTGATCCTGAAAAGTAATTTTAACCATACTTACCAGTAACTTGAATTTCCTTCCATAGGATATCATTGCCTGGTATATAAAATATATATAAATAAAAAAAAACATAAAATAAAAAAAATTAATATTACAATTTTAATATGTTTAAACACATTTTTTTCAATTTATATTAAAAATATATATCAAAGGTTATATCAGGGTGAGAGGAGGTCTGCCACTCTTTCACAAGGATGATGTCATAAGTGATGCCATCAGTGATGTCATTTGATATGTCATCAGTGATGTCATGAGTGATGTAATATGTGATGTCATCAGCAGTTCATTGCGGGCGCGCGAGTTATAGTTAGCTGAACTAACTATAACAGGGGAATTTCAATGGTTTTGTATGAGTGAAATGTCCAGCTAACTATAACATGTATGAAACCTATGTTTTTTCAATTAATTTCTAAGGTTTTTAAAATGCTAATTCCTAACTATAACATGTGTGAATACCTACTGGCGGTCGCCAGTAGGTAGTTATAGTTAGGACCTAGTTTCCAGAGGAAATCCACAACATTCTATTTGGAATAACTTTGGCGCCGGTGGACTAATCTTCGTGAATTTCTCCAAGAAAATGGCCTGCTTGGTTCCGCTCCTTCCCTGAAAGTTTTGGAGTGATTCGTCAAGTGGGGGCCGAGAAAAAAGGGGGTTCCCAAAACATGTTTTCCCCATGCAATTTTCCATAGGGACCTTTAGCCAGGGCTACAGCCCGAACGGCTGACCGGAATTACACGAAATTTGGCAGAGAGTTAGAGTTTGGTTGGCAGATTGTGCTTTCTGGTAAATGGTGTAAATCCGTTCAGTAGTTTCTGAGAAAATTGCAAGTAAAATCATAGCGATATCTAGAGATGGGGTGCAGCACGCGTACGGAAATTCGTTCAATTACGAGCGTGAGATGCATGCTCATTGGCTGTTAACTGTCTGTCAACGCTCAAAACCAGGAAGTGTTGGTGGCTATCTTGTGCCTCGGTAGAACCGAGTAACAAGAAAACAGTAAAGAAAGTTGAGAAATAAGGGAAGGGGGTAGGCTAAAAACATTTTGATCCTTTACGCTTGCTCAGGGGGTTGTACATGGATGTTTAGGCTCTATTTTTCTTTATTTTTTTTAAAGAAAAATCGCGGAGTACCCGTACGGAAATACGTAGAATTACGAGCAGGAGCTGCATGCTGATTGGTTGTGAACTGTCTGTGAACACTCGATACCAGGAAGTGTTGGCAGCCATCTTGTTCGTCGCTAGAAGCAAGTCACAAGAAAATAGTAAACCAAAGTTGCGAAGTAAGGGAAGGGGGCAGGCTAGAAACATTCTGACCCTCTAGGCTTGCTCAGGGGGTCGTACATGGATGTTTAGGCTCTTTTATTTATTTATTTATTTTTTAAGGAAAAATCGTGGCGTACGCGTAAGGAAATCTGTGGAATTACGAGCACGAGCTGCATGCTGATTGGCTGTCAACTGTCAGTCAGCACTCTAAACCAGGAAGTGTTGGCAGCATCGGTTATTTTGAAGTATGCAGGAGGTCACGGGTCTCCTACATTCTTCGGGGACCGCCACCTGCCTGGGGCAGTAATATTTAAAATAGGGGGGTCTGTGATGGCACGGATTTCCCAGCTCCGGGGACTTCCACTTCTCTGGACTTTTAAATGTTGAGAGGGGGTCGCGCGGCCTCCTTACTGAAACCCTTGATGGCCCTGGGGACCATCATTTCCCAGGGTCGGCTATTGCAGTGTCTCGGGGTGCCTATCCCCAGGACACTGCTGTTTGCTATGGTAGGGTGGGATCGCTGTGGCTCTCACTTTAGCACAGCAAACCGGTTTCCTATTTGAAAGAGAGAGTAAGTTAATCTGCTGTTTCTTTCAAGTAGGAAAGCAGATTGCTTTTCGTTAGAGAGAGCAGCATGTAAGCTGTTCTCTCTGAGAAAGCAATGTGGCTCTCGAAGGATGCGGGGAGCCGGCTAGGACCGTGGGGGCATTGGCGTTCTCTCCATGGTCCCCAATGTTATTTTTTGAGTCCTGGGGGATGGGATCCCTTTGCAGCTCCTTAAACATTTGTTGATATCACTTTTCCAAAATCTTTTTTTGTGTTGGGGAACAAAGTATTACTCCAGTGACTTTGTCATCCATGTATCTTTTTTACTTTTTCTTTATTTGAATTCCGCTTTATTTACAGAATGTTTCTACCTTTTTTCACAATGAGTTCCAAAGCGTAGCGCCCGTTGCAGTGTTCTTAGCCTTTTTGTTCTTTTGGTGACTTACCAGTTTGTGTTTATGATTCGGTGATCTATTTGTGTTGCTTTCCTTTGTGTATCTTATATGCAGCCTTTTTTGTGTCTGTTGTTTTGTATCTAACTTTATTTATTCAGTGCTTCATCCAGTGTTCTAAATATAGGAGTACATCTGTAGACATGTAGTTTACTCCTTTCCTTTGCCTCAACCCTAATTGAGAACGTAATGTGATGACTCAAACTAAGGCAGTGCTGTCGTTAAGTTTGCAAAACAGTAGGTAGTATAAATAAATAAATAAAGCACTTGACACAATGGAGAGTGACAGTGTATTTATTGTACTTAATTTTAGAATATTTTGAAAATAATATACACTCATGTACAAAATATTGGTTTAATTGTAAGATATTTCATATAAATCATCATATATGCTGATATTACAGTGAAGATAAAATTAAGTGTTTATGTTTTTGTACAAGGACCTACAACATAAGAAATTCACCATGGAAAATCAACAAAATTTGAAAGACGGTTTTGACATTAGTAACAGTGTAATAGAAGAGCTAAACAATTTTTATAAGTAGGGAGAATGAAGAGGAAGATATAAATGCTGTAGATATCAGGTGTGATTTTCTAAACTAAACTTTAGATGCTGATTTTGTGGAAGCATTAGATGAGATCGAGTATGATCATATGAATTTGTGTAATTAAGAAATTGAAGTAAATCATCCCAAGCATAGTCAGCAGAGCTTAGAGTAAGGAACTATGTAGGAGTTTCTAAGTTCCTCAGCATACATTTTAGTTGTCCATGACGATGGTACCAGTACTCATTACTACAACGCTGACATGCCATGAGATTATTGAGGTGAGATTCCAAAATATTATCTTTCTGCTGTACTTTCTGCGTACATTTGTTTGCTGAAACATTTTGCAGATGTACACTTGTTTTCAATACATTGTTTTGTGCATATGAAGTCCAGACAAATCCCTCTCAAACAAAAGATGGAACAAATATGGAATACATTGTTTAAATCTTGTATTTTCTGCATATAACATTGATGTCTGGTATTCAGATGCAGGTATATGCACAGGTCGGTCATCATATCGTCCTCTTTTTTGTGTGGGAAGGAACTGAGGGAAAGAATGATCTTCCAAGGTTTTTTCGCATACAGTAATGGGACTTCCCTTTGCTTCTTTCATTTAGAATAACTCTATAGTATTCCCCATCACTTGTTTAGAACGAAGTGGATGAGTACTGTAATGTTCGTAGATTTCTTCAGTTATGGAAACATCCAGTTTTTCAATTTGTCCAGATGGGAAGTCAGTATCTTCTACTGTTATTTTTTCTTTTCCCACATACACATTTTTGTGATATCATTTTTTTAATAGCAGATAGAACAGAACGTTGCCTTTTTCACATTTCTAATATCTGTTAATTTTTGCCATATTTTCTTACTCTTAGTAGAAACGCCATTGACAAGAGTAACTAAATGTTCACACTGTACAGTTTCTACACCAATTGTCTGTGTATTAAGTAAATCAAGATTGTATTGAATGTTTTCTGTAATGCTAGCGCTCTTGGTGTCTAGTTGTGAACTGTACTAAGCGGAGAATTGATTGAAGGCACTTCTAAGCACACATAGTGAAGAGAAATTTACATTGAAAGCTGAATTAAAGTTGTGAACTCCGCTGTGTGTAATGTAGATCGAAGGTACTAATTGATACAAATATTAACAAATGCTATTTTGTACAGTTAACAGAATCTGAGGAAAGAGTACAATTGTCTCTACCTTAAGAAAGCAAGGGTAGATCCACTGGTGTACTCAATGTACAAGGAAAGCGGAATTGAAGTTGTGAATCCGGCTGTCTGCAGTGTACATTTAATGGTGGACTGTATCATCTGTAATCACGATTGAAATGAAAGATAGAAAATGTATGGAATGCATTGTCAAAATATGTATGTTTCAGGGACATAATAATTCAAATTGTGACCTGTGTTGTTTGTAGTGTAGACTGTCATTCAGTGTTCTTTTAGACTTGTAAGACTCATTTTGTTATTACACTAAACCTATAACTGATATAAATCAAGTTCATGAAATTCAAGAATAATTGATAACCTTAGCCAAGTAAGGTAGCAAGTGTGCAAATTTTTAACTGTGTTTGAGTGGGGTAGTAGCTACATCAAAAAGGTTCGATAAAGGGCCTCGAGTTTGAATCAGAATATGAAATTGAAGAATAGTTGATAACCACAGTGAAGAAAGGCATCAAGTAGGTTTGTGTATGTGTGGATGATATGCTGATTGAGTGGAAGATGAATAAGGTGAAAAATAAGAATTGCTGAAGATGTGCAAGCTATCCATTTCCTTGTAAGGGAAGTGGGTGTTTCAGTTTTCCAGTCCATTACACTAATGGGGTGTTGGATTCTGCAGTGCAAGCCTGAGAAATGGGTGCCATATATAAGGAGGCAAGCTAGTGCAGAAAGTACACACACTGTGCTGTAGAAAGGACGCAAGTGTGCAAATTACCCACTGCTAACAAGAAGGGTCAATGAAGGGCCTGTAGCTGAATTTCTATTTCAAGAAAAATAATTGATAACACTGGTGAAGAAAGGCTGCAAATGTGGAAACTTCTACAAAAAAAGGTTTAATAAAGGGCTTTGACTTTGAATCAGAATATGAAATTGAGGAATAATTGATAATCCCAGCCAAGAAAGTAAGCAAGTGTGCATTTAAAACAACAAAGTTCTGTGGAGTGTGTGATGATGTGTGGTGCAAGCAGCACGGATTGGTAGGAAAATCTTTAAAATCCAGTTTTCTAATAAATATTGGTTGCCCATTCACAGAAGTAAGTTGAAGTATATTTTTAAAAAGTATGATGTATTTTTTTCTAAATAAGTCATTACGTTCAATATGGTGACATGGTGATGATTTGTGGTGCACTGAGTTAGTAATACCTTTGGCGCTGAGCTTGAATGTACCCTGTGATGATGTGTGGCCGGGGTGAGGTACAGCAATTGAACTAATGTCTTTTGTTGATTTAATTCTGCATCAATTCTATTTAAAAGGGACCGTGTGTTTCACTGTGACATATAAGTATTCACTCTTGTTTGTGATTATTTATGGTGCGCTGAGTAATTAGTATCTTTGGCGGTGAGCTTGTATGTTCCCTGTGCAGTGTGGATTGAAAGCAGTTGTTAACAGACATAGATGAATGTTTTTGTCACTTATTTAAACAAAATGTGAAACAAACATAGTAGAATTTTGTCTGCATTAAATGAATGAAGGCTGAATTTCTTAGTGTTCAAAGTTTAAGAAAATGTGAGGATATTGTGCAATGGTCTGTGTTTTAAGTAAATCAAGATTGTATTGAATGTTTTCTGTAGTGCTGGTGCTCTTGGTATCTAGTTGTGAACTCTACTGAGCGCATAATTGATTGAAGGCAGTTCTCAGCACACATAGTGAAGAGAAATTTACATGGAAACGTGAATTGAAGTTGTGAACCCTGCTGCCTGTAATGCAGATCGAAGATACTAATCGATAGAAACATTGATGAATGGTATTTTGTACAGTTAACAGAATCTTAGGACAGAGTAGAATTGTATCTGCGTTAAGGAAAACAATGTTGAATGTAATGCTGTTCTTAATGTAGAAGGAAAGCTACATTGAAGGTCTGAATGCAGCTGTCCTCAGTGTAGATTGAAGGCAGTTGTTGACACACAGATCGATGAATGATATTTTGTACAGTTAACAGAATGTGAGGACACAGTATAATTGTCTCTGCCTTAAGGAAAGGAAGGCCGAATGCAATGTTGTCCTTTATGTAGAAGGAAAGTTGATTTGAAGTTGTGAACCCAGCTGTCTGGAGTGTAGATTGAAGGTAGTTGTTGACAGAAAGATCTGGCAATGCAAGTTGTACAAGTTAAGAGTATCTGTGGACGCAGTATAATTGTGTCTGTCTTAAGGAAAGTAAAGCTCAATACAATGGTGTATTTAATGTAGAAGGAAAGCTGAATTGAAGTTGTAAACCCAGCTGTCCGCAGTGTAGATTGAAGGCAGTTGTTGAGACAAAGATCGAAGAATGCTATTTAGTCACAGATAACAGAATCTAAGGGCACAGTATAATTGTCTCTGCCTTAAGAAAAGCAAGAAAGAATACAATGCTGTCCTCAATATAGAAGGAAAACTGAATTCAAGTTGTGAACCCAGCTGTCCGCAGTGTAGATTCAAGGTAGTTGTTGACAGAAAAATCTGTCAAGGCAAGTTGTACAAGTTCACAGTATCTCTGGACGCAGTATAATTGTGTCTGTCTAAAGGAAAGTAAAGCTCAATACAATGGTGTCCTTAATGTAGAAGGAAAGCTGAATTCAAGTTGTGAACCCAGCTGTCTGCAGTGTAGATTGAAGGCAGTTGTTGACACAAAGATCGATGAAAGCTATTTTGTCACTGTTTGCATAACCTGAGGACACAGTATAATTGTCCCTGCCTTAAGGAAAGCAAGGATGAATACAATGCTGTCCTTAATGTAGAAGGAAAGCTGAATTGAAGTTGTGAAACCAGCTGTCCGCAATGTAGATTGAAGGTAGTTGTTGACAGAAAAATCTGTCAAGGGAAGTTCTGAAAGGTAACAGTGTCTGTGGACGCAGTATATTTGTGTCTGTCTTAAGGAAAGTAAAGCTGAATACAATGGTGTCTTTAATGTAGAAGGAAGGCTGAATTGAAGTTGTGAACCCGGCTGTCCGCAGTGTAGATTGAAGGCAGTTGTTGAGACAAAGACCGAAGAATGCTATTTAGTCACAGATAACTGAATCTAAGGACACAGTATAATTGTCTCTGCCTTAAGGAAAGCAACCAAGAATACAATGCTGTTATCAATGTAGAAGGAAAGCTGAATTGAAGTTGTGAACCCAGCTGTCCGCAGTGTAGATTGAAGGTAGTTGTTGACAGAAAGATCGGTCAATGCAAGTTGTGAAAGTTAACAGTATCTGTGGATGCAGTATAATTGTGTCTGTCCTTAGGAAAGTAAAGCTCAATACAATGGTGTCTTTAATGTAGAAGGAAAGCTTAATTGAAGTTGTGAACTGAGCTGTGTGTAGATTGAAAGCTCTTGTGAGCAGTTATAGATGAATACTATTTGTGACATTCTTTTACAAAATCGAAAGACATAAAATCCATTAGTCTCTACTTAAATAAAGCTAGGCTGAATTCAACGTTTTCTGTAGTAGTGGAGCTCACGGTATAAAATTGTAATTTTTACTGACCGCAGAATATATTGAAGGTTGTTGTAAGGACAGATATTGAAGATAATTTTAGTTCTAAAGCTGAGTT
This sequence comes from Lissotriton vulgaris, assembly GCF_964263255.1. NCBI lineage: Eukaryota > Metazoa > Chordata > Amphibia > Caudata > Salamandridae > Lissotriton > Lissotriton vulgaris. The sequence continues at coordinate 820,769,370 of NC_141685.1, read as the reverse complement.
AAAGTTGTGAACCCTTCTGTCTGCAGTGTAGATTGAAGGCAGTTGTTGACACAAAGGTCGATGAATGCCATTTCATCACAGATAATAGAATCTCAGGATACATTATAATTGTCTCTGCCTTAAGGAAAGGAAGCAAGAATACAATGCTGTCCTCAATGTAGAAGGAAAGCTGAAGTGAAGTTGTGAACCCTGATGTCTGCAATGTATATTGAAGGTGCTACTCGACACAAACATTGATGAATGTTTTTTTGTACAGGTAACAGAATCTGAGGACATAGTGCAATTGAGACTAATATGTCATACTCTGTTTTAAGACTTTGCAGCATTCTTAAATCCACAAAGGCAAGCATTAAGTTTGATACCATGCTTATGTCATCAATAATGAGAAGTTTCATTTTCTTCAAGAGTCTTCACAACAAGCTTCTCCAGATATCTTGTGGTATTGTAATTTGTTGTTATGCTCCATAGGTAGTATAAGTAAATGATGTAATGTAGCATTAGTAATGTTATCATTTAGTTATATTTTTAATATAAGAAAGTCATTACAAATATGCAATAAGGAAATGATGCTGAATCTGGAACTATTCTACAAGAAATAAGATTCGGAGAAATGACTGAACATGTCAAAGAAGTTTTACAGAGACAATAAGTTTGAAATTTGTTTCCAAAAGAAAATATTGTTGCTAAGCTTGTAGGTACTTTTAAACTAATTGACAACCCCAATGAAGAAAAGCAGCAAGTGTGACAATATCCTACTTTGTTTGGCCGGGTATTAGCTACAATAAAAAGATTTGATAAAGGTCCTTGACTTTGAATCAGAAAATGAAATTGAACAATAATTGATAACCCCTTACCAAGAAAGGCAGTTTGTGTGCAAATTTTCACTGCCTTCGGCCGTAGTTGTAGGTACAACAAAAAGTGTTTAAGGGCACGAGTTTGCATCAGAATATGAAATTCACGATATTGATAACCCCTAGCCAAAAAAGGCAGTTAGTGTGTAAATTTTCACTGCCTTCGGCCGGAGTCGTAGGTACAACAAAAAGCCTCAATAAAGGGCCACAAGTTTGTATCAGAACATGAAATTCACGAACAATTGATAACCCCAGCTAAGAAAGGCAGCAAGTCTGCAATTTTTTACTGCCTTCGGCTGGGGTACTTGTTACGACAAAAAGGCTCCATAAAGGGCTTGTAGTTTGAATACAAATATGAAATAGAATAGTTGATAACCATAGTCAAGAAAGGCAGCAAGTGGGGCGTGGCCGAACGAGCGGCGAGATGGCCGCTTAGTCAGCGAGCTCCACCGGCCTCAACATAAATCCTGATTAAATCCTGCCTGTTCCCGCACGCACAAACTCGGAGCCGACACGATACGACATCGGATGACTTGGGGCATAATCGACGGTAACTCTGGTGTCCTGGCACAACCGGGAACCCATCTTAGACTCCTTACTGCCTGGGCCGTGGCGGAGTCGGGCTGCGAGCGGAGGTGCTGGAGGTCGGCGCCGGCTACTGGCGCTAACTGAGGACGCGGCTGTGCGGGCCTGGACGATCGCTAAATGGAACTGCGGGAGACGGCACAGAACCCGCAAAGGTGGAGGTGGGGTAAGGGCGCTGTCCCAGCCACGGATGCACTACATCAAAGATCCCACTTTGCAAGCCCGCATAACTTTATCTTTGCTTTGAAGCCTTCTTGTGTGGGTCGGCAGGGCGAGGGGCCGCCATTTTGGATTGGGCACAGCACCGCAATTAATGTCGGAATTGGGGCAGACCTGCGCGTCCTGCTTTCCAGACATCAGTGACGTGGAGGTTATTGATTTTACACACGCTTGGAGGGTCAATCATTAAAAGCATAACCCCGTGTCACACAGCGCTATTGGTGCCTGCGCCTCACACAAGGGGTCCAGAGACTGAGTGATCTGTGCATGTTCATGGTGGCAGTGGCGGATTGCCCCTAATTGCTGAGGACGGTGTCGGCCCCTGCCTTGTGGATCTAAATACCGGGCGTCTGGTGCTGTGCTGAGTGAGGAGCTACATCACGAGAGACGGAGATTGGCCCGGACACGCACGATGGAGCCCAATGTTCGAGACCTCTTTGTTGCTCTCGGTTCCCTCCATGCCGCCTGTGGGAGGAGCCAGAGAGCTTGGACGGAGGCTGGACGCCATTGTTGTCCCACCGATGGATGGGAGCCCCGATGGTCCTCGGACTAGTGGTACCGCTCGCGGCTCTGCACCGGCACCGGGAGTCACTGTTGCACACCTACAGTTGGTTACGTGGGGGGCCCGGCAGGTATAAGAGATGGGCTCCGCACGGCCGATCACACGAGTCCTGCATGGGTGCCTGGAACTACATCGCAGGCAGAATATTTCCATAGAACAGTGCCTTTGCCCACCCGAGTTGCACCGCCTTTGCACCTGGTTGAGGTGGCTTTCTATCCTTTGTTGCCCTGGCTGTGTCGCGATTTGGGAGGATAGCTTGGAACCTTGTTGCTAGATCTGGACGTCCGTATGTTGTGTTTTGTCGGTTCTCTGCTGCTGGAGTCTCACATGGAGTTGGCTTTGCCTTGCTTTCCTGTTGACTCTGATCGTGTGAGATTGTACTGTATGGCGAATGTTCAGTTGACACGTACCAATGGACGGGTTAAAGTGGGTCAGGGTTGAATTTTCTTCCAGATGACAAGGGACTGATGCCCGGCCAGCTACTGAGAGGGGGGTGCTTTATTGTTCTGTTTTTATAATGCCACAGTCGATTGCCAATTCGTGGGCTTCTCTGTGACCGATCCTGTGCTACTTAGTGCGAGCGGGGCGGGGGAAGGCAGGGTTCTGGTTTTAATGGCTCTCCCCCTTTTTCTCCCTTTCTTTGGGGTTCATTTCCGGGGCGACAGGCACGCTGGTAGGGGGGTGGGCCGTAGCCTCTTCAGACGTGCAGGGTGGGGGGTTGGGAGGGGTGGGGTTCTTGGTTTCGTATACCCTTTATTTTCTATGGCCCTCTTTCTTTGGTTAAAAGTCTCTCTTCTCTATATTTCGGGTTTTTGTTTTCAGGGCGACAGGCACGCTGCCAGGGTGGGGTAGGCCGTAGCCTCTGCAGGGGTGCAGGGTGGGGGTTTGGGGGATGGGTTTATTGTTTCATTCTCCCTTAGTTACTATGGGCCTTTTCTCTTTCTTCTTCTTTTTCTCTTTTGTTTCCTTTATCTATTTCTTTTTTGGGTCAGTATGCTGGGTCAGTGTGGTGCCTCTTGCTGTTTTCGCTTACTGTAGTAATACGGGAGGTACTAGGGTTGTCCTACGTTCTTGGGGTGGGCGATGACTGGTGTGATACGTGTATAGGTACTTCTTATCCTGTTAAGTGTTTCAGCACCGGTATTCTGAATATTCGCTGTGTTGCCGTTCTGCCGTATGTATTGCCCACACGGTGTCTTTGATCGATTGTATAGCAACTGATCCTTTATATTCTAAAAATTTTTAAAATGAAGCTTATTTACTCCTGCATCTCCGTAGTCACGTTTGCCTTAAGTGTAACACGGAATACTTGCTGTTCTTATATCGGTGTACTGCTGAGTTGTCATATAACTTGCGTATGTGCTGCAAATTGACGTCGAGGCCGGCCAGGTGGTTGTACGCCCGTAACTGTCTGCTGATACTGCACAATAAAGGTTTTCAACAAAAAGAAGAAAGGCAGCAAGTAGGTGTGTGTACGTGTAGATAATGTGTTGATTGAGTGAAACATGAATAATGTAAAAACTAAGAAAGGCTGTAAGTGTGCAAATTAACCACTGCTATTCACGGGTAGTAGTTTGCAAGAAGGCTCAGTAAAGGGCCTGCACTTTGAACTAGAATAACAAAGAGAAGATTTGATAACCATAGACTATACTGGCTGTTTTTTTAATATTGGTAGACTTTTGTTAAGCTTTTTTTCACACATGAACGGTAGGAAGTGCGCAAATTACCCACTGCCATTCACTAGTAATAGTTACCAAGAAGGCTCAATAAAGGGCCTGCACTTTGATTTGGAATTACAAGAAGGATAATTGATAACCCCAGACAAGAAAGGAAGCAAGAGTTCAAATTTCCTACTGCCTTCGGCTGAGGTAGTTGATAGAATAAAAGGGACTGCAGTTTGAATAGGAATATGATATTGAATAATAGTTCATAGCCCCTGCGAAGAAATGTAGTAAGTGTGCAAATTTTCCACTTCCTTCTGGCAGTGCAGTATCTACATGAAAAAGGATCGATAAAGGGCCCGCACTTTGAATACAGATATGAAATAGAAGAATAGTTGATAACCATAGCCAAGAAAGGCAGCAAGTAGGTGTGTGTACGTGTAGATGATTTGTTGATTGAGTGGTAGATGAATAATGTAAAAAATTATGAAAGGCTGAAAGTGTTCAAACTACCCACTGCCATTCACGGGTAGTAGTTAGCAAGAAGGCTCAATAAAGGGCCTGTACTTTGAATTTCAATAAGAAACAGAAGATTTGATAACCATAGACTTTACTGGCTCTTATTTTAATATTGTTAGACGTTTAAGCTTCATGAATGTCAGAAAGTGCGCAAATTACCCACTGCCATTCACGAGTAAAAGTTACCAAGAAGGCTCAATAAACGGCCTGCTCTTTAAATTTATATTACAAGAAGGATAATTGATAACCCCAGCCAAGAAAGGCAGCAAGAGTTCAAATTTCCTACTGCCTTTGGCCGAGGCAGTTGATAGAATAAAAAGGGCTTGATAACGGGACTGCAGTTTGAATAGGAATATGAAATTGAACAATAGTTCATAACCCCTGCAAAGAAATGCAGCAAGTGTACAAATTTCCCACTGCCTTCTGCCAGTGCAGTATCTATATGAAAAAGGCTTGATAAAGGGCCTTGACTTTGAATCAGAATATGAAATTGAACAATAATTGATAATCCCAGTCAACAAAGGCAGTAAGTGTCTAAATTTGCCACTGCCTTGGACTGGGGTAGTAGCTACAACAAAAAGGCTGAATAAAGGGCCACGAGTTTGAATCAGATTATGAAATTGAAAAAGAATTGATAACTGCAGCCAAAAAAGGTAGCAAGTTGGTGTGTGTTATGTGTAGATGATGTGTTGATTGAGTGGAAGATAAAAAAGGTGAAAAATTAGAAAGGCTGCAGACGTACAAACTATCCACTGCGTTGTCAGAAAAGTGGATGTTTGAATTTCCAAGTTAATATATGGATGGGGCATCAAATTTTGCAGTGGGAGCATATGAAATGGCTACGATATCGAAGGAAGCAATGTAAGTGCATTAAGTTACCATTGTGAGGGGTAGGGCTGAAAAATTACAACACCGGGCCCATTTCAGGGACTCTACTTTGAATTAGAATAATACTTGGAAAAGGCTGCAAGAAAGTTAGGAGATATGTTTGTTTTAGGTAGTGGATGCAGAATAACGTGAAAAGGAAGAAAGGTAGTAGATGTGGAAACAACCCCCTGCCTTGTAAAGGAAATGGGTGTTTGGTTTTCCAGTCCATTACAGACTGTGAGTTGGATTCTGCAGTGGGAGCCTGAGAAACGGGTATCTCATCTAAGGAGTTATGCAAGTGCACAAAGTACACACACTGTGCGGTAGAAAGGACGCAAGAAAGGACGCACGTGTGCAAATTACCCACTGCCATTGTCGAGTAATAGTTACCAAGAAGGCTGAATAAAGGGCCTGCACTTTGAATTTGTATTAGAAGAAGGATAATTGATAACCGCAGCCAAGAAAGGCAGGAAGTAGGTGTGTGTACGTGTAGATGATGTGTGGATTGAGTGTTAGATGAATAATGTGAAAAATAAGAAAGGCTGCAAGTGTGCAAATTTCCTAGAGCCATTCACGGGTAGTAGTTACCAAGAATGCTCAATAAAGGGTCTGTACTTTGAATTACAATAACAAACAGAAGATTTGATAACCATAGACTATACTGGCTGTTTTTTTAATATTGTTAGACTTTTAAGCTTTTGTTTATACATGAACGGCAGGAAGTGCGCAAATTACACACTGCCATTCACGATTAATAGTTACCAAGAAGGCTCAATAAAGGGCTTGCACTTTGAATTTGTATTACAAGAAAGACAATTGATAACCCCAGCCAAGAAAGACAGCAAGTGTGCAAATTTCCCACTGCTTTCGGCCGGGGTAGTAGGTAGAACAAAAAGGCTTGATAAAGGGTCATGAGTTTGAATCAGAATATGAAATTCAAGAGTAATTGATAACCCCAGGCAAGAAAGGCAGCAAGTATGCACATTTTCAACTGCCTTCGGACGGGGTAGTTTTTAGTACAAAAAAGCTTGATAAATGTCTAATAACTAATGTTGAGGACAGCGCTGCTGCTGTTTCTTGTTTTTGATGAGGTTGATATAGTGTTTGCATTACATATAAGGTCATCACAATAAATGCATAGAAATTTAAGTTTACGAAACTCAAGATCAATATGCGAGTATGGACTGTTTGCTAAAGATGGTGTTGCAGCTGTTGATGTGCTTGGTGTAGCAGCAAGTGGATGTCCTGCAATCTCTGTGTTGCAGCTCAAGCAAAGTTATTGGGGTGCAAGTAGTTTATGTGTTTTGTACTATATTTGATGTGTCAAAGGAGTATTTTTAGATTGATCACACCTTCAAAGAGTTGTGTGGCAAATTATATAGGTTACTATTGGTTGGTGTGTTTCAGTTAGTATGTGTTTGGACTTCGCTTGAATGTTTAAGGGACGTATTAGGGATTCCATAACAGAGAAATACTCTGTATTAAGTGACATACAATTCTATTTTATGAAGAACGGTTGAATTCAACATCCACCTCTAGGACTAGTGGGAGGGTAGTATTTCAAAGTATTTGACAGGTTACACTACATGTTTCTATGTAGCTAAAGAAAAGTTAGCTTGGGTATGTATGGGCATGCTCTCACACAAAACTCAGCACTCAGCATTCACGATTGTAAAGGCTTACCATAGGAGTGACTGATGAGTTTACATATGTCAGTTTACAAAAGAGAAAACAAGTACGATTGTTTTACATTAGAGATATACAGACCTGAAAGACTATGCATGTAAATTCATGAAATCGTTTTTGAAGGTTTGAAAGAAAGCAGTAAAAGGGTGTTTAGAAGCAATATTGTCCAGCATAAAAAGTGCATAAGTATTTGGACACTCCTGAAGTCTAGTCTTGTGTCCAAATTATCCTAAAATGTAATGTTGAGACACACTTCTTTTCACCTGTTACAATTTCCACAATGCTTTTAGAGTTGGAGCAGACTTTGTCTAACATTCCTACTTATTTTCTTTTTCAAATGGAGTAATTTATTTGTTTATCTGTTGAAATATACATTTAAATCTTTCTCTTTGAAGGTGAAAAAGCAACACCGCTCCTCTACACAATATTGTTGTCTAAAAAGTAGTGCTAATTTCACTGCCACCAAGGTAGATATCTGACAATAGAACGAATTATATTTGTATACCACTATTCCATAGTCCTAATCCAAAAGATGTGTTTAGAGTCAACAAAATAAATACATTTTTTAAATATACATGCAGAAAAAGACAAGTATGATTTACATTTGATTTTGTTAATTGAAGGTGGTCATCTGCTGCATTCGAAACATTGGGCCTGTTGAGAAGAAAGTGAAAAGTATGTTGTGATTAATATTGCATTGTTTAAAGGTGAATAGCTTTTTGAAATAAAAACTTTATATGTATTTACATGGTAAACATAGTTCCAGGGTCAGAATGGCCTTTTGAGTCTGTGCAAACCCACTAACTTCCATGTTTTATGCGTTTTTAAGAATTCTTCTCTAATCTTTTGTTATAGTGAAGAATGACAATGGCAGACATCAACCTTCTTTCTGAGTTGGGAAAAAAGGTGTTGGAGGAAAAGTGATTTTGTAAACATTCAGATTTTCGCATGAGAAAAAATACACAAGCAAATTTGCTCATGCTAAAATGTAGTTCACAAATATTTTTTCTAGGAGTACTATTACTTGTCCTACTTGTGTACATTTTTGGGAATTCACAAAAGCTGTATAGCTGCACTTAATGCTAGGACATATTCCATGGGTGCACTTTTGAGACTTTCTTGAATAATTGGGCCCCTAATTTGGTCTGGCATTAACCCGGACCTTTTGCTTTTGTTACATCTCTCTCTCTCTCTCTCTCTCTCTCTCTGTTCCCTCCACTCTCATCCACTCTGCTCTCTCTCCTCTCTCTCTCTCTCTCTCTCTCTCTCTGTCTTTGTATCGGATGGCTTCACTGTGAGTCACAGCATTATGCTGTTTCACAAGGAGTATATCAGCACACAAAGTAGTTTTGTTCAGTGCCAGTAACTACTGTGGAAGTTTGTGCTTTTTAAAGCCAAAGATACTTGTTGCTTTTGCCAATGTTTGTCAAATAGTGTGGGGGCAGCAGCTTACATGGCAATTAAGTTTTACAAACACAATGCCAGAATGAGTCACACAATGACAAAAGTAAAAAGGTGACTATCAATTTCAGACCTACTGTGTTTGCCAATGGTTGTTGAATTTTGTTTCCCATAATCTTATTGAAAGTAGTTACAGAGATTTTCCATATTGAATATTTTTGGGAAATACTAGCATGGATGAACACGTTATTAAATGATGCTGCAAAAAAATGGTAACAGAAATATTATAGTAGTTTAGCAAAATGTTTTTTTCCTGCTTTCTCTTTTTTATGAACATTTTATTTTGAAATCGAAGTATTATCAAACTTGCTTTTAAGCTTCTGCAATTATTTGCGTCCAATCGCAGAGTATTGTGGGAGCAGAATGCATAGCCTCATAGTGCTAAACTTTGGAAGTGTGTGTACAACTTTTTATACTACAGAAAGTGTTAGTAGTGCAGTCTGAGTTTGCAACATTTATTTGGAAGAGTCACTCTAACTAATAATAATGACTGCATCAATTTTGTACAAGTTTGAAGGTCTTTAACATATGGACAGAAATTTTAACTCAGCAGTAGACATTTCTGATAAGTATACTTGGGTCAGGCGTGTTTCAGAGCTGCACGCTTTTGTATACTGGAGCCACTGACAGTTGTGCACTCAGAGGTTACAACATTTACTTAGAGTGCGCGCCCGAGTAATAAATGCATTCAATTAATGAACCATAAAAACAGGTTTGAACAGTATTAACATATGGGCAAACATATTACGTTAACTACAGACAGTGCCCTTCTCTGACCCATTATGTGGTACTGCTAACTGTCAGCCCTAGGGTTTGTGCTGGTGGGAGTTGGGCCTACTTGTGCCAAGGACACAATACACATGAAAACGTGTTGCCCCTGACCTCAAACAATATGTGCTGTGCATCGGGCTATAGGAATTACACATCCTTGACGGTGCATAGTCAGCTTTCAAATATAGTGTACGCAACTCCAAAAAGATTCTTACCATAAAGTTTTCTGTATAAGTTGCTGAAGCTTTTTGGTTGCAGACACCACAATACTTTTCAATAGACTGTAAATGTAAAAAAGATGTATATTAGGGAATCATAATAGCAATGCTAACCATTGAAAAGGTAGTTTGCAAAATAAATGTTATCCTTGAAACCTTCTTTGGTATTTACGAGTATTTTAAAGAAGTTGCATCAAGCAAAAAAACAGTGGCAAACGGGCAGATTCTCAGAATCTTATCATTTGTGAAGGGTATTTTTGCAATTGGGATGCATCATCCCAAATGCAAAAATCGCAATTAAAGAATCTCTAAATTGCGATTCCTTAAATTGCGATTGCATTTAAGCAGCCACGTCTCGTGCAGGGCGTTACGCCGGGGGTGATGTCAGGCAGAGCAGGGGCAGGGTGGGGGTTGTAAAATGCGGGATATGGACGATGTCAGGTAAGTACCGAAACAAATAAATAAAACAAATTTTGTTACCCGCGCTGCATCGCCAAATGTCATGCAGCACGGGCAACCATTTTTTTAAACAAAATCTGCCCCCATGGGCCCAAAACCAGCCCCCACTTTTGCGGCGTATCAGGGGATTACCTGTGCCCGCAACGGCCAGTCCGGGCCTCCCTCAGATGGCCTCATAATGCAGAAAAAAAATATGATGGACGCACAATTAATAACGATAGAAGCCTAAGCATGTGGCGTAGTACATAAATACGAGACAGAAATTTATGGACTCATAATTTATAAAATTAGAGGTGTATAGGACCTCGTGATGCAGATAGAAACTTTTATACTATGTGCTTACAATTTTAAACCATTAAGGGGTAGGAGAGTCATATGATGGAGAAAAAAATTGCATCATGCAGAAACAATTTACAGCGGAGTCTGATGTTGTGACGGTTTCTCTTACCTTTGCTTCTGTCGTCTTTTGTCGTTTCTTCAAAGGCTGCAGATTCGCTGGGTCTGGGGTGTTTTGGGTGCAGGTGCCGCCGCCTCTGCGCCTATGGTATTGTGGCTGGGTGGCAGCAGTAGTGATACCACGTCGAGTGTCAGGAGTCCTCCTCCGCTCGAGCTGTGAGTTTGTAGTGAAATCGCTGACGACACTCTGTCTGTCACAGCAGCACAAGCAGGCAAAAGAGAGCGTGCTCACGTCAGTGTTCGGATAATATGGGAACCGCAGGGGCTGAGCAAACCAAGCCCAGGAGCATCATTGGCAGCGTTTTCGAGGTCTATAAGAATGATGGCCTTGGGGGACATCACATTGGCTAATGTATTGGTTTCCAGGCTTAGTGATAGCAAGCATGCTAGGTGGTGGCATGTGGGGAGTGTGGGCGGGCGTGCACCACGCATGTGCAAGTTTGAGTGTGTGCACCAAACAATTAACAACAGAGAGAGATGGGGGAGGTTTTACTATGTGCGCAGAGGCAAGCCCAGAATCGGATCTCCAATGAGTGACTACTTCTAATCATTCTCTTTAGTGCGCCCTGTGTCACTGAGAGGGTGATCGCACCATACATGTACTGCTAATCATAGTCAGTGTGTACCCGCGCATACAGTACGAATATGGTTTAACGCTACGCGTCGCATCAAAGGTTAAGTGTGACGCCATGAACGGCACCCTGTACTCGAAAGGCGCCAATGTTTCTACATGGTTAAAAACATATATTTATATACTTAATGTACATACTAAGGGAAGATATTATTTGGGATAACTATGAACATTTTATTTTATAGTTTTAACAATCATATATTGCTTTCAAAAACAATTACACAAATCACGGTAGAACATCATGCGTACTGGTATCGAAACAGCTGCGTAAGCGCATCATAAGCGTAAAAGGAGAGATTTGATTGGTTCATAAGTTTTCCTATTGTAACTGTTGAAAGTTCCGTCCCATTATAATAATTCGACTTTGACTTTCTAAGAAGAATCATTTCTTCTGACAATTTTTTCGAATAGAAGGAATATCATTATAAGAGCAATGGACTCATCTTCCAGCAGTTCTTCAGAGGGAGGTTTCATTCCTGAAGAACCTCCAAAGAAGAGGAAAGAAGCTCTAATTTGGCAATTTTTTACTTTTTCAGAAGGGCAAAAAAAGGTTATTGCTCCAAAAGTAACCTGTAAAATTTGCCAAACAACTCTTTCAAGGGGTGATCCATCTGCTTCTGCACCAAGCACATCAACTACTGCGGCAGAATATTCAGAAAGCAGTCTACACCCACAAATTGATCCTAATTTTGCTGACGTTAAAATTGTATGCATTCATTGCGATAGACTTTTATGTTATAGGGAGCAGTCTATTGATCTGATGAAATGCAGGATGCAGGAGCTGTTCCTGTTTGATACTTTTTGGGTTCCAGTTCAATTTCTTTTAGTTTAAAAAAACTTGTTGACAAAACACACAAAAAATTGAAAAGTAAAAACAGAAAAAAACAGTTCTTTTTAGAACTACCTTCACTGGTCAAAGAAAGAACTATATTTCTATGTTAGTGTGTATAAGTTTGTCAGAATAAATGTGTAGTTTATAAATGAATGAATGAATATATTACTAGTGTATGGAGAATGTGAAAGTGCAGAACTATAAGGAAGTGCTACAGCATAAGTCTATAACATGTTTACCTATAGTATACTGTAGTATGTCCGAAGCACTCGAATGTAACATATGTACATAAATATGTTACAAGTCTGCGCTTCAATTTGCGCTGCTGGTGAAACTGTCTGGGTGAATTTGTATGTGTGAGGGGCAGATTTACAATCCCCTTGTGCCTCTTTTATACAGCTGTTGCATCACTTTTGTGACACAGCGGTGGTGCAAAAGATGTGCCATTGTGTGTTGTATTAAGAATGTGATGCATCTGGAGAGTGCATTACATTGTCAAGCCTTGCGCCAGAAGGAGGCTTTCCTGTGCAGGAGGGGGTGCAGCAACGCCTCCTAAAAGTGACTGAGTGAAATGTATAACATTTCATTCAGTTACTTTTGATCTTATGATTCGGCAAAACCTTGCATATGCTTGAAGCAGGTGTAAGGATTGATACAGCATTGTGAGCATACGGCCCGAAAGCTTTGCTGGAGTTGTGTTATGGTTGCAATCGAAGTCAAGCAATATTTAATCCGAAAAATATTTAGCAATTTAGTTTTGTTAGTATTTTATAATAAGAATATGAAATATCATCTAAAAAATAAAATAAATATAAATATTTATATTAAAAATATAAGAAATTAGAAATTCACTGAACAAAACATGGGTTTCAGGCACATTATAGTTAGGAATTAGTATTTAAAAAACCTTACAAAGTCACTGAAAAAAACATAGGTTTTAGCCATGTTATAGTTAGGAATTAGCATTTAAAAAACCTTAGAAATTCACTGATAAGAACATACGCTTCATCCATGTTATAGTTAGGAATTAGCATTTAAAAAAACCTTAGAACTTCACTGAAAAAAACATGCGTTTCATCCATGTTATAGTTAGCTGGACATTTCTCTCATACAAAACCATTGAAATTCCTCTGTTATAGTTAGTTCAGCTAACTATAACTCATGTGCCCGCAATGCACTGCTGATGACGTCACATATTACATCACTCATGACATGGTCAGTGACATCGCTCATGACATCACTGCTGACATCTCAAATGACATCACTAATGACATCACTGAGGACATCATCCTTATGAAAGAGTGGCAGACCTCCTCTCAGCATAATATAACCCTTGATACACACATTCAAAAATAGACACTAAGGTTTTTTAAATGCTAATTCCTAACTATAACGAGGCTGAAACATATATATGTGTATATATATATATCTATATATATATATATATATATATATATATATATATATATATATATATATATATATATATATATATATATATATATATATATATATACACATATATATATATATTTGGTTTCTATAGTAGTAAACAATAAAACATAATTTTAAATATATGTTTTTTATAATTGTTTTATACATATATATACAAAATTGTACACATATATATTTATGTGTGTGTGTTTATTTAAGTATATATTTATTTATAGTAGTACATTTTACTTAAATTTGCTTAATTTATACTATATTGTTATGTAATTAAATACATAAGATTTACTATTTTATAATATGTATATTAAAAAACAATGTTTTGTATGCTTTTAAACAATATTAGTTTAAAACAATATATTTTTAATATATTTTTGTACTTACCATTGTAAAAATATGGAAACAATATTGTTGTAATTGATATTTTTTATCTTGATATTTATGTCCCTCGATATTGTTGGAATTGATATTCTGTCAGAGATCCGAACTTTTACAGTTTTATAATACTATTTACTGACCTAAAACATCCCTGGAACCTTTGTTTTTCTAGGTTTTGATTAAAGTAAAGTAATATTTAATTACCATACGTTAATTCAACTAATGCGAGGGACACCCCGCTCGCAAAGGCAGCTAATGTGCAGGCCTCATCCCTGGGCTGTTTTGGCCCTGGGGACCACATCCCTGGTGACTCTGCCTTATTACAAGGATAGATTTAATGGCAAGTGGGTGTGCAGCCCCACTCCCCGGGCCAATTTTGACAGCGGAGACCCCATCACATTTTGTAGGGGAGAGCGGACATAAGACCCCCCTCCCAAGCTGATTTGGGCCCTGAGGACACCATCCCCTGGGGCCCAACCAATATTGAGAAGTAGAAGGGGGCCACGTGCCCCCTCTCCTGAGGCTGATTTTGGGCCCGGGGACCCCATTGTCTGGGGCCCAGCCATATTATAAAGTGTTAGGAGGTACACAGCTCCCCTCCCGGTCCAATTTTGGCATGATAGCCATTCCCCGGGGTCAGAGCCAAAGTTTAAAAAGAGGGAGGGGGCCCCCAGTCCCCCTCCCTGGGCTGATTTCAGCCAAAGGATCCCATCCCCTGGGGCCCAACCTCAATAACAAAGGGAAGGGGGGCCACTCGGCCACCCTCCCAGAGCCATTAATTGCCATGGGGACTCCATCCCCCATGGCCAGCTCTGCTATGTCCTGGGGTGCCCACCCTGGTAGGTAATGGTTTCCCTGCCTGCACTGGTGTGGGCAGGGAAACCTGTGTTTGTTCTCACTTTCCAGGAGCAATTTCAAAACTCCCGGCAAGTGAGAGCAAACACCTAGGGGCCCATTAGGACCTCGGTCGGATCGCCACAGCCCGCATGCCGGTGGCGATCTTCCTGAGATCCGTCCCCGCCCACCACCCATTTCCCCCACCATATTACTATGGGGGGGACCGCTGCAGACGGAAAGACTGTCTGACGCTTTTCTGCCCGGTTAACAAGTTGACCGGGTGGAAAAGAGTTTAATATGGTGTCTGTGTCTGTTAGACACCGCCAGCCATATTAATATGGGGGCGGAAACATGCCTTTACGTGGCTGCATTGCCGCTACCCAAAGGCATGCAGGAATTGCTTGTGGGGGCCCGTTGCGGGCCCCGAGGGACTCTGGGGGGTGGGGCTGCAACATGCAATATGGGGTGTACCTATGCTACCCCCTGCAGTTCCATGCACAACATGACAGGCACTGCGCGGTGCCTGCCATGTTGTGCATGGAAGTGCACAAAATGCCTTCCTGGCATTGTAGCTGGTGGTACTGAGTGCACTGCCCGCCACAATGTCAGGAATGCAGGATGCGCCCACCACTGTCGCGGGCGCATCCTCATGGCCCCCACGGGACCCTCGCCCTTATGGTGGGCGGTCCCATTTCACAATAGGATGGCCATCCTAATGACCCCCTTAGTCTGCTCTCAGAATGCAGGAGCTGTAAAAATGCTTCCATACGTAAAACGCTTTTTGTTTGCCAATAACTTGTGTGCCGTTTAACAAATCTTCACAAAAGTTTCAACATCATTACAACAGTCGGTTCAGCTGCTGTGTTGAGAGTTTCGGGGTGATTTTTCAAGCGGGCCTGAGAAAAAGGGAGTCCCAAAACGCATTTCCCCATGCAATTTCCCTTAGGGATTGTAGACACGCATACAGCCTAAACTGCTGAACGGAATTACCCCAAACTTGGCAGGAAGGTAACTCTTGGTCCAGAAGGCGACTTTTCTGTGAATTGGTGTTAATCCATTCAGTAGTTTATAAAATATTAAAAGAAAACCAGGGGATGATTACAATGGCGGACGGACTTCTGTCAAGCGATGGGAACCGCCCGCCTATAAGGCATCAGTCCCACTTATGCAATTACAATGCAGCCGCCACCACGGCGGTCGCATCTGCCATATTTAACATTGCAGCGGGTACTGCTAGCTGCAGCACCCGCTGCAATGTTAAAAATACTCCCGTAACCTTTCCATGCCCCATGTGGCAGGCACCATGCAGTGCCTGGCACATGGTAGAGGGAAATGCAATGGTGCCCCCCGGTGCTCTTTCCCCTGGTCCTGGGATTAAGGGGGGGTTCACTATGGGCCCCAAAATCGTTTCCACTTGCTGTTTTCTGGTGGGTTGACCGCCGCAAAACAACCGGCGGGAAAAAAGGGATATCATAATCCTGATGGCGGTGCCTGACAGACACTGCCGCCATGCTGGGCAATGCAGCTGCTCCGACATATGGTCAGAAAATGACTGCCTGTTTGAGCCATGGCAGTTGGTCTTTCCGACCGCCACGTTTCTGTCACGTTTCTGCCCGCCATAATAATCTGGCAGGCAGAAAACAGCAGTACGATGGCAGAGGGCCCGCCACCAACAGACTGTCAGTGGCGGGCCTTCCGAATCGTAATCAGGCCCTAAATTTGTATATCTAGGGACGCTGATCCTCTGAGGATCCGACAGTCCCTGTGCTGAAATCTGATTGGCAGCCATCACTTTAACAAGGAAGTGTTGGCAGCTATTGTGGAAACTGAGTCCCCCGAAAAATGTGGAAACAAAACAGTGCAGAGTGGGAATACCCTGGCCGTCTAGCTCTGGTCCTGCCCACCCCCCCGGGACCCTGCCAGGATAAAAAGGTATTTTTTTAAACTTTTGCCACAAACTTGCGATGGAGTTGCAGGAAACTTTAAAAAAAAACAAGTGTTGTGTCATGAACTTGTTTATTGTATAGCACCTGGGTGGGCCAGGTCCAGGGGGATAAAAAAGAAAAGGAGGTGAGCACACTTGCCCCCCCCTCTTGCGGCTCTTTTGTGGCCTGGGGATCACCTTCTCCCAGAGGATTAATGACACTATGGGGCCATGTGGACCTGCCTCCTGTGGCTTTTTGAAGCCCTGGCGACCACTACCCCCCCCGGGCCTAAAATTGAGCTTTCAAAGGGAAGCCCTGGAAATCACCCCCTTCCTGGGGCCAACTTAATATATAAAAGTGGGAGAAGGGCCCCCTCCTGGACCATATATGGCCCGGGACCACCAGCTCTTAGGGCCGACCCTGGCCAATTAAAGGAGGGGGCCACTCGCCCTCCCCTGGAGCCAATTATGGCTCTGGGAACTACCACCCCGAGGGCCAGCTATTGCTATCTTCCGAGGTGCCACCCTCAGGAGCTAGCTGCTTGCTCTTTCTTGGCGGGACGGTTCCCACCAAGCAAGAGCAAACATAACTACACTCCCAGCAAGCGGGAAATGTAAAACCTCTCCCGCTTGCTGGAAGCAGAGCTTTCATCTGTTCATCTGTTTCCCTGCCCACTGCCATGCGAGCATGGAAACATATTAAACAATTGCTCTGGAATGCAGGGAGCTGCATTTCTAGCAGCTCTCTGTGTGGGGGAGCAATGTCAGCTCCCGTAGAAGGTGGGGAGCCAGCTGGGACTACAGAGGCCTTGTGGTTCCTCCCGCAGTCCCTAACAATATACACTGGGTGCCCAGGGTGGGGTCAGGGCACACAGGTACTATTGGCCTAGGCCCAGTGGCTGGAGTACCCGGGGCCATGTGTGACCAGGGAGGAGGTCACGCAGCCCCCCTCCCATTCAGGAATATAGATTTGGCCCTGGGGAGGTGGTGTTCGCCCGGGCCCCCATTAGTATTTTTTTAGCCCCGCGGAGGTGGTGGTCATGGGTCATATGTAAGCCCAGAAAGTGTGGTGGGTCCATGTGTCCCCCTCCTTGTTTTAAAAGAAGCTTCAGGGAGGTGGCAGGCCCCGGGGCTCTTAGAGCCCAATGGAGCGAATTCCTAGTGGCCCCCCTTTCTAATTTCAGCTATC
This sequence comes from Lissotriton vulgaris, assembly GCF_964263255.1. Lineage (NCBI taxonomy): Eukaryota > Metazoa > Chordata > Amphibia > Caudata > Salamandridae > Lissotriton > Lissotriton vulgaris. The sequence continues at coordinate 820,751,815 of NC_141685.1, read as the reverse complement.
CCCTGGGGAGGTGGTGGTCTCTGGGGCTCATAAGAGCCTCAGGAGGGAGGCCTTGTGTGCCCCCCCTCCTTTCTTTTTTTAAACCTACTTGCGTGCCCCCTGGACCTGGCCCACCAGGGGACTTTCTTTAAAACAAGCACAGGAGCCCAAGCTTGTTTTTTTTTTTTGATTTTATTTTTGTTGCAAATTTGCATTTCCAATGCAACTTTGCAGCAAAATTTTTTTAAAAAACTGTTTGGCATTGCGGGGTCCCAGGGGGAACCCAGCACCAAGGCTAGGGGTCAGGGTATTGCTACCCTGCTGCCTTTTCGTTGGCAAGGCTGTGTGTGGCACAGCATTGACTGTTTAATGGGGTATTGACTGTAGGGCCTGTCTGCAGGCTAGGGCATACAGCCAACCCTGCCACACATGGCTGAAGGGCATGCATGGTGTGCGGTTGGGTGTTCATGGGGGTGGGCTGTGCTCAATGTAGAAGGCCTTGTGTGGTGTGGGTGTGGATTAAGTATGGGCGGAAAATCCGTTCCGCTCGCGGATTTTGCAGATTTTCGGTAAATTCGCAATCCGCGAGATTCGCGAATTTCCCGCAAAATCCGCAAATCCGCGAGCAGCGGATTTTATGGCTTGCTCGCACTGTTCGCGTGAGTTCGCGGCTTCCCAGTTCAACTTCGCGCCCCGCGAATAAGCACTAAATTGCAGAAATACGATCTTAGCAAAACTGAAACTACTTAAAAGGTTCAAAAGTTCAAGCTCATCATTAGTAGCCATTTCCTGTAGTTCTTCCTGAGGGGCCCCTCCAGAGTTCAGTTGCCTACTTGCAACTATTATGTGACCCTGCTCTGACCCTCAGAATAGTTACACAAATGCCACAAAGGTCCTGAATTAAGGCAGTTAGGAGCCAGGCTGGAAGTTCAAATCCAGTGACAAATTAATCAGCCCCTAATTCATTATTGTCAGTTGGGGCAGGGCAGGTGTTGTAACTAATTTTGCAACAATGAAAGCACTTAGCAAGTGCAAAAGATCACTAATCAGGAAGCACTAAGGAAGCAGGTGCCAGCTAAAAAAATATTCTGTGACACATTAATCAGCCCCAAATTAATTCAGGTCACTTGAGGCAGGGAAGGTGTGCTTTGCTTTGCCACAATAATGTACACTGGACAACCAGAGGGTGCTGTGATGAAACAGAGGGTGGCATGGGTGAGCCAGAGGGTGGCATGTGGTGACAGAGGGTGGCAGTGATGAAGAAGAGTGTCCCAAACAGGCTGGACACGTAGAAACAACAAGTTCGCAAAACTTGCGACCCGACAGGTAAGTTCGCGTTTGCGAAATTGTACAAAAACCCTCGCGACCTGGCAGAAACCCGCGCGAACACAAAAAAAAAAAATCCGCAAATTCGTGAGAATTCGCGGATTTTGCGGATTGCGAGTACGCAAATCCGCAAAATTCGCGAACGCGAGATTCGCAAAATTCGCCCATGCTTAGTGTGGATGCGTATAGGGAATAGGCTGCAGGGCCTGCCCTAAAGTTACTATAACTCATGCCCTTGCCATGAAATGCTAATTACCTCACATATTACAACACTCATGACATCTTTGATAACATCATTGATAGCACAGTAACATTTGCAGTAAAATCATTTAGGAGAAAACTGTGCATGGTAGGGATGCAAGTTATAGTTACCTTAGTGCATAAGTTATAGTTACTGATGCTAACTATAACTGCTGAATTTCTATGGATTTCTGCGAGTAACTTCAGAACCTAACTATAACATCCCTTTGTTTTTTTTCAGTGAATATAAGGTCACCAGTAGGTAGCTATACTTAGGACTTAGGGGCTCATTACGATGAGGAAGGCCCGCCACCGACAGCCGGTCAGTGGTGGGCCTTCCGCCATCGTACTGCTGTTTTCCCCCGCCATATCCTGATGGCAGGGGGAATCGTTGGGTATGAGTGGTGGACGTAAAGACCATCCGCCACGGTTCTGACAGGTGGTACTTTTCCGACTGCCTGTTGGAACTGTAACATAGCTCAACATTGCGGCTGTGCCTTGCAGGCACCGCCGTAGGGATTAGGATATCCCTTTGACCCATTCGTTTTGCGGCGGCAAAACCACAGCAAAACGAATGGCAGAAATGGATTTGATGGCCCGTAGCGGACCCCCCTTGATCCCTGGGACTGGTCAGGGGCACTGGGAGGCACCTATGGGGCCCCCGAAATATCTCAGCACCATGTGACAGGCTGCCTCGTAGTGCAGAGATATGCAAGTGCCTTTAATTTTACATTGTGGCTGGGCTGCTGAACGCATTCCTGCCACAAACCAACATTTAGGTGATGCGACCGCGGTCGCATTGTAATTTGGATTGTGGGGAGGCTGCCTCATAGGAGGCTGGTCCCAAATCCACAACGATGGCAGACAGACGGGAGTATCTCCGCCATTGTAATGAGCCCCCTAGCTTCCATAGGAAAAGTGTTTTTTGACTTGCTTATATCTTTGGTGTCACTTGAAGAACCTTCACTAATTTATTTCTTTTAGGTGTGCCGGTGATTCTACGTGTGCATGGAAAGTTTCGGGGTGATCCAGCAAGCGGCAGCCTAGAAAAGGGGGGAGGGGGTCAAAAAAAGTGCAATTCCCATGTTAATTCACATAGGGGTTTTAACCACGGCTACAGCCCAAACTACTGAGAGCTCTTGGTTCAGAGAACAACCTTTTTGTGAGTTGGTGTAAATACGATCAGTTGCTTCCAGTATATTAAAGGAAAAGCAAATTTGTATATATAGGCCCTCACTCTGATGGAGAAATTTGGCTGGACTGCTCAGACCCACAGGAGCAATTTGAAACTTGAACACTGTGCAGGGGTTATTTTGAGGAATTTTAAGGGT